>NC_090440.1:1658753974-1659353974 GCF_031143425.1 Pleurodeles waltl
AATGTACTCACCCTTTATTTTTCAATCATTCTAACATAATTATATATTTTCACAAAAGTAGAATTGGTTATATAGTTCACACAAGTTTTTACGTGTACTTATTTTGCACTTAAATATGATTTCACATACAATAAATTAACTCCTTTTAACATGTAACCCCCTTCCCATGTTTATGAAGACCACCCCTTGCTGGGAACATACCTTCATAATTATGGTGGAGACCTCTGCATGTGAGGCAGAGACTTCCATGTGCAGGGCAGAGACTTCCATCCTCAGGGTAGGGATCTCCTCCCACTGGTCAAAACAGGAAAATACATACATAAAAACACCCTTTTTAAAATGGCAGAAGGATAAGATGAGAGAGCTCACTGATTTTTTTTAATGAAGTACCGGACATAATAGACAGCTTTATGGTGGTGCAGATAGCCACCTGAGCATTGCAGTGTGAGAATTCTATGGGGACTGTTACCAAAGTAGGATTGTTTGCCATTACCCAAACCTACATATGTGCCTCAATTGCAAATAGAAGGCCTGATTTAAACTTTTTGAATTATGGGTGACTATTTTAAAAAAGTACCATAAACAAGTTAACCTTTGTGACAAAGAGGAAGATTTAGCTAAGACATTACTGTGGCAACTGGTAGTATGTATTCACAATGTCAACCTTTTTCTCAGTTAATGATGTAAACGTATTGAGAAGGGTGTTAAAGTATATGTAGCGGTCATATCTGCATATAATTTATTTATTTTGTCTTCATTCCTTTTCACCTGACAGAACAGATTCCAGGATGAGAAAGTAAAGCTCACTGTGGGTTTTAAAGAATTGGGCATCACCAGCCAGAAAGAGGTGGACAATGAGGTTCCTGTTCAGGAGCAAAACACCTCAGTGGTGTCCCAAGAGCAGGCTCCATCATTATATGGGCCTCAATCCACCCACCTTAACTTCAGAGGCCCTTTTACCGATAGGGCCTCCAACTTCCGCCCCACTCTACCTTTTCCTTCTCTTCATTGTGGCCACCTGGACCTGTAGCAGTCGAGGGACACATTTCCTCTAGATACCACTGAGCTCTCATCAGTTGTCTACTTCTCTCCCCCTCAATATGTCTCAGAAGCAGAGCTCAATATGGTCATGATGCCCATAGCAGATGATCATGTAGAGATCTTTCAGCATATGCAGAAGTTAATAGGTGAAGTAAGGGTTTTATGGGAGTCGCTATCTAACTAACATAGGTATGTATATTCCCTCATGACTTTTTTGATTACAGCCATTACCTCACTTCTGCCATCATTATCAGCCCCAGCTAATAGTATCATATCCCCCAGTTCATCGGTTTTACTTGTTTCTTCCTCTACCTCTGTGTAATGCCTGTTTTAGCAGCTGTCTGGCCCTGCCACTACCAGCCAAATGCATGTCTTCGAGGAGGAAGTTATTATTGTGATGGTGAAAAGTGAATCAGAGGATGGATAAGAATATTTGCCCCAAACTAGGACATTTTTGGAGAGTGACCTTATTTAAAATTTGAACTATTGTTGGACTATTGACTCAATTTTAAAAAATGGCTTTATTTTAGGACCTTTTAACCTCTGTTTTTAGAATTCTTAGGTTGGATTTTCATTTTTATACTGTTCCTATTTTTATACCCTATTGTAAATAGATTAGTCCTTGACATTCCTGATGTGTGTTTATAATTTGCCCACACTCCTCCAGATCAAATGCTCTTAATGAAGACACTGTTTTATGTAACTTAGCACAATCTCAAAGAATTGCTGTAATATTGTTTGTTAGGTTTGAAAACATATAATTGTATGAAATATATAACATTTAAAAGAAAATTCTTTGATGTATTCTTGATCTTTTGAAGTAACTGGTTGTGAATCTACTAATACTTAACAGTCTGACATATTTTTGAAATGTTTAGACATATAGATGTTGTTCTAAAACCAGTCCTGCATATTACCACCATAAACACTAAACATTGTAACAAATACATTAAAACCTACCTGAGTTTAGGTTAGGTATAAAGTTTTAATTTCAAAGGTGTGCACACATTAGATTTAGAATGGTGCATATAAAGTAAGTTTACATTTTTGTTTGAGAAAGTGAGGTGTTAAGAGAGTAATGATGTGAATTGGGGACTGGTTTTAATATCCCTGGAGTTGCTGTCATCTCTTGCTATGCAATTCTGGTTGTGCTATTGGTTGTGGGGGTGACGGAGCTTATGGTGGTGCTTGTAGTTGTGCTTCTGGTGGTGTTTCTGTATATTATATTTGAGATGGAGTTGGTAGATTTGTAAGTTTGGTAGGTGAATTTACTTTCAAAATTTTGGGTGGTACTGGTCTTCTGGGTTGTGGTGCCCTTGTTGCATCCTGTTCATGGCTTGGCCCTGCACACTGACACTGACACTTACTGGCTCAAGGCATGTTGCCTTACACTCTATTTCCTCAAAAAATGAAGATGTCTGCGGTGTATCTTTTCCAAATCTTGCTACATTTCACAACATTATCCCAGGTATGGGTCTGCTTGTCATCCTTCTGACGGTGTCCTTTAAGGTGTCCTACAATCTCATGCAAGGTCATCCCAGTATAGGATTAGGCCGTGCTAGCTCCTTCCTGAATTTCTGGCCTTCTGATATGGCCAGCGTGTTGTCCATTTTAGAAAAGGCTGCCATCTGGTAAGTAGTAGGAGAGATTGATAAAGGGTGAGAACTCCTCTTCAGCAGAGTTGTCCTTACCTGCAGATGATTGTAATAAGAACAGAGACACACTTGCATGGCAGGAGTAGAGAGTCAACTTAATTACCTATAGATTTTGGGTGGTGTGCAATTATGTCCTGTGTAGCCAAGACAAGCATCAGGGGCTGCTTAGCAGGAGGTTGTAGATTAGCAATTCTGAGGAGTCACCTTGGAGGAAGACTGCTGGCTGGCCGTGAGGTGGTTTAGGTTAATGGTTTCTGTGTGGGGCAAACAATGTTTTTCTCCTCCTCCTTTTCCCTATTCTTTCCCTTCTTGTCTACAACCATCTTCAGCTTCTCCTCCTCCTTTTCTGCAAGGTCGGCTTCAGAGATAGTTGCAGAAGGACTGGATTTTCTTGGGATTGCTCCCATTCCTCCACCAGTGGATGATGTGTGGAAACTGGCTAAAGAATCTATTTTATATTTCCCCAGGCCTGCACTCATCCTGTGATACTCAATGATAAACAGACCTGAAAAATGTATGCAAAAGGTTAGATGACCTTTACTAAATTAACCCTGATAGACAGCTTGTAATGCAAGGCTTGCTTAAAAGAGACACCTCACACAGCATACATTGCTTCATTTGCCCAGCAACAGACAGACATCTGGATGTCCACATAGGTCTGAGGAGAGGTTATGAAGAAGCTGGTTTGGTGATACCTTGGAAAGTCCCAACTGTCTGAGGAATGTCAAGGTCATGCTTGTGGTCATCTTGTATCAGGCTTCCATCATGAAATGTTGTTTTACTGTGATTGGTTAGATGCCTAATATGTGTGTAACACCATGCATCTCCTCATCAGCATCACACCATGGACTTGATGAAGGAATTACCTTTCTGTCGTTCTGATTGGATGATGCATTTTCACACCTTTGTGGTTGCATCATTGTCAGGCTCAGTGTTCCCAGAAGACTGTTGTGGTAAAGTATCCTTTGATCAAGCAACTGGAGAGAGGATTAATATGCAACATGATTTAAAGAGTTATAAATCAAAGAATTACAGGGTTATTTGACACAAAATATATCAATGCATAGATATGTGCATGAAAGATTATTCACAATCTCTGACAAATAAATAAAACCTAAAACAGCAGGCAATTGAAACAATATAAACTGATGCTGAGAAAGTACAAATAATGAGATTTAGTAAAATATATCAGATGTTGACAGACGTTCCTGACTGACAGATGGTAGATGGTGCTACATTGTCACGCCATCAGTTTCCCCACAAACCACTTAAAAGCCTGGTGCATAGCTCTTTCATATGAAAAAGTGAGCATGTTTGAAAGCATGAAGAATAAAAATAAAATCTCTAGTGTAAACTAAACACATCAAAAACAGTTACGTATTTGTTGCAAACAGATGCAGTTCAATACAAGTCACCTTTTTGTTAAAAAAAAAAAGCTAATATAAGGAGAGAAAAAATAAACATATTCTCTCTGCTTTAATTATGCTCTGTGTCCTGAGCTGCCTTTCACCTCGGCTGCTGGTTCTGGCAGCAGGCAATGTGACATCAGAGTTTGACTGTAACAACCTTATATTAGTCAAGTTCTGACGTCCTTCATTTATATTTGGCGACTTGGTGCACCACAAGTTGCCGATTATAAAGAAATTAGTGACTGCAGTTTAAACAAGGATTACAGAATATGTATTGTATTTAATATAAATACTCTCATATCTGAAGGAGGTGTGGTTTAATGGCTGTGCTTCAGAGATATGTATGCGAAAAACTGCATCACAGTGTAGGATAGGAGAAGGACACAGCTGTGTTAGTAGTTGTAGGATATTTTACAGACAGAAAGGCAGTTTAGTTTTTAACTGCCCTTACATTAGGGTTGTCTGCAAGAGACAGGCCAATTAACATTCTATGGAGCATTGTAGAGAAGACATACTCCTCCAGGGGAAAGGAGAAGAAGACAGGATTCAGGTTTGCCTCCAGAAATTGCCTTTGCTACCTGAATCCTGGAGAACGCCTCCTTCACCCATGTCCTTTCATCCTATCATTTCTTTATAAAGTCCCTGTCAGTGAATGGTCCTCCCCCATGCATTTAAATAGAATTTGGCTTCTTGCCACAAGGTTGACTTCTATGCTCCACTGAAGTTACTCGGCACCATACAATGTTGGTTCTTGAAGTGCTTTTCCACACTTTTCACTACAAAGACTGTGCCCTCTTCAGTGAAGTTCCTCTTCCTATTGTGTATTGTAATCTGCATCATGTAGGCTGTATGTGGGTCCTTTTGGGTGCAGTGTCATATAGTTCAAGGGAAGAAGGGCAGATCCTAAGGCGTGGGCTGTATTTATATTTCTATGAGTGAATAGATGTTAGATGTGTGTGTTGTTGGGTCATATGTATAGTATGTGTATTTCTCTCCCATTTGGAGGGCTCGGCCTAGTCAGCAGAGGTCTCCACTTAGAAGAGAACCCTATCTCTTTAAGTCTCATCGCAGTGGCAGACAGCTATGTCAAGTAAGGTGAACATGAAATATGGGAGTACATTTGTTTTTATTAGCTAACTAAAAAACCCCAAAAACTAGTCAGTTTATTTAACCTTTAATCCAGAGCGATTAGCTTTGCTAGCCTGCGGTTAGCCTATGATCAGCAGTTTCCTGCACTCTATTATGGTACCTTTCACAATAACTAGATCAACACCACACTTGTACCACAAATAACACAGCCCTCTTTAAAATATATTTGATATATTCCATTATATTTGCGGGACTACTTTTCTGTGCAAATGCTTATTTTATGTAACAGCTTCTGTTCAAGTGTATTTGCTTTTCACGCATGTGATGACACATAATAACAGTGAATTCTTAAAATAGTTCCATGGCTAAATCATTTTATTTGTAGTATTTAATTGCCATTTAGTTTGTTTCCATTCATGTTGTATGATCTTCTAAGACTGTTCAGAATTTAAGAAGAACTTATTTGTTATTATTTGTGGTTTCTGTTCAGATTGTGATTCTTTAATGTACTTAAACTCCCCACTTCTCCTGGCACCATACTTTAATTATATGTCAGAGGGATAACTGGCATTGTGGGTGAGTGTTCAGGTCCACTGTCCATGATTTAACCCTAGTTCTACATATATTTTAGGTTACACCAACTTATTGACTTGGGACTCCGAGGGCCTCATTAAGAGTTTGGTGGAAGGAAAACTCCATCCGCCAAACTCCCAACAGGGTGGCACTCACCTACAGCGCAACCTTCCTGCCAGATCTATTATGGGTTTCTTGCTAGTTCGGCAGATGGAAACCTAAGTTTCCGCCCGCAGGTCTAGTGGGAAACAGGCTACAGCATTGTCTCTGGCTCGTAATTTAGCCGGCGGCAATGCTGTCACCTGCAGGATGCAAAGAAGACAGTGGACAGTGTGATGGTGCTGGCCAGGGGGGACCCTGCCAAGTGCATGGGCAGTGCAAGCCCCCCCGTGGACCCCTGCACCTGTTCTCTTCCAGCCCTTTCATGGCGGTGCTTGCAGCGCTGCCCTGGTGGATTTGGACCTCTGCCACCTCGGACCGCCGCGATCCAAGATCCTGGCAGAGATTGCTGTTCACTGGCGGTCTGAACAATGGAGTTGTAATGTGGCGGTCGGACCGCTGCATTGGTGGTGGTCCAGACTGCCACACTCGTAATGAGGCCCTGAGTGTTTATAAATTTTAGGCCTGATTTCAGTTTTGGAGGAGAGGATACTATGTTGCAACAAAGTACCATCTCCGCCGAAGCAAGGTTCTGCCCTCTGCATTTAGAGTCGGACATGATTTCAGTTTACAGACAGAGGAGGTTACTCAGTCTCCGCTGCATATTTACACCTCAGATGACCCAAAGGAGTAAAGGCTGTTAGAGGTTTGGCCTGTGTTTGCCGCCTTATTTAGAGTGGGCTTACACATGGCCAAGTTTCACTATCCGTCACCACCAGGTAAAGCCTGGCAATACTGGGCAGTGAAAAGGCTCAGTGGTGAGGAGGTTATTGTTTTTTTTTTATTTCTTCAAATAAAAATCCTGCTTTAGGATTTTTGTGTGTTTGTAACAAACAACATTTCATTTTTCAGTGGTCATATGGTTCTTAATGCTTTATAGTCTGTCTGTTACTTTTACAGTCGATGATGTTTCAACCCTACACACTGTGAATCTGTAGGATTGATTCTGATAACTTAAACAGTGACCAAGGTAAAGTGTTCACCTACAATTATATGCACACAGTTAACCTATCAATGCTTGTAATAAGGGAAGTAAATCAAAATATCAAGGCCAACGCCTTATTTATTGCCTAAGTGGTAGTGGCACCACCAGTAATCAGAACCAATCCGACCATTTCACACATAGGACACTGGCCACTCAGGTAATTGCATTGCCAAATATGTGCATTATTTTGTTTTGACTACACACCAAGGGCCTCTTTACGAGCCTGATGGTCTTCTGACCACCAGATTCGTGGTGGTGGTCAGACCGTTGCTGCTGTGGTGGTCTGACTGTCAAATAAAGACCCTGGTGGTCAGACCGCCAGGGTCTGCCAGCACCGCCAGTACCTGTGATCCCAAAGGGGTGGCAGTGGTGGAGATTGAAATCCAACAGGGTAGCCCTGCATGCAGTGTTGCCCTGTGGATTATGACCTTGTTCTCCGCCAGACTTTTCATGGCAAGTTTCCACCCACCAACCTAGTGGGAAACTCCTAATAGGTCTGGCAGGGTGGTCGCTACAAAGGCGGCGGCCACCCTGTTGGGAGTTTGACGGAACTCATAATGAGGACCTAAAGTGTATATCATATTACATTATTTATTTCAGATGACATTAATCATTTCAGATGACCCACCTCCATAAAGTCCTGATGAGAGCCTCATAAATAGCAGTAGGGTTGAAACATCATTGACTGTAATGACTGTAAAAGTAAAGTGACAAACAAAATATAGGGCATTAAAGACCATACCCTTACTGGAAAATTTAAAGCTGGTTGTTACAAACACAAAACAAGCATTTTCAAGGCAATGGGTCTCTTGTTTGCTCAAGTTAGAGCTGTTAGCATTATAAATTCCTAACTGGACTTTTCTTGCCACATAAATTGAAAATATAAAGTAAAACAGTTGCCATAAGCAAGCCGATTCAAAGCACTACATGCACCTTGAGCGTGAGCACGAAGGAGAGACACTAAAAGAAAAAGAAGTTCAGTCGCAGTCAAAGGTATTGACAAACGAGCAATTATACATGTAACAGGGTTGATGGCCAAGGTGGTAGCAAATCAGCCCCAAGGAGGGACAAACGTGGAGCATTTACCAATGACAGCAAAGGATTTTTGAAAGGCAAGCCCACGAACAAGTGAAAGTGATGGGCGTGAGGTGGGCACGGTTAAAATCCCACATAGATACCAACATGTCGGAAAAGCAATGCTTGGGCACTGCTATGCTCGACCAAAAAAGTTTGTTTTACTGTACTTGTTTGTCAATGTCTCTTTGTTATGATTTTCACTTCACTGGGGACAGTATGCACTTTTTCTTTACTTTTGCAGCAATTAATATGTCATGCTCTTTTTAAATATTATTTCTGTGTAAGAACGAGCATGATGGTTATTTGTAATGAAATCATATGGCATTATTTGCAGGTGATGATTTCACTGTTTATTTCAAAGAACTGCAAGAATACATATGTGAACTATTGTCACAAAACTATCATGTAACAAAATTATCATTCTCAAAATATCATAAAGGTTGACCTTACATAAATAAACTGTAGCATGTAACATACCTTTCTGTAGTAGTATTTATTGGAATACTCACAACAATGAATCATTAAAATCTAACCCTTTTCCATTTACCTTTTTTATTATTTACACTTTTATGTACGTGCTGGAGGAAGTCTCTGCAATACATCAGTAAACAATGTGTGTCATCTAAAACTATGCAAGAAACAATAGCTGTCTAGAAAAATATTTAGAAAAAGGATAATTTTTTATTAAATAATCTTAATACATATTCTTGAATATTGGGCACTCATTTGATTCTAGTATGGAAATAATATTTCTCACACACGTTTAATTTCAAATCTTAAAATAAGCCTGAGGGTCAAATTACTGCTTGAGTAATATTTATACTTTTTCTAAATATTTTTCTAGATACTTATTTTTTCTTGTAAGATTTTAAATAACATGCATTGTATAATGTAGCAAACTGCACCCGTAGCACAGAAAGAAATATGTTGCTGTAAACAATACAAAAGATGCATGTCACAAGGGATACATGCAAAATCAACTACCAAAATGTTGTGGTTTAATGTGTTGTCATTGTTTTCGTAAGTAAATTTATTTAGTTGCAATTAAGATAAGGAAAATTTAAAATACAAACTAACATACTTTTTCTTTACCAAAAATAATACTTTAAAATATTTATAGCATAAAATGTAAAGATTATTTATTCAAAATATATATACCTTTAAAATAAACTTAAGAATTAATAAAAATAAGCTATATCTTTGTTACAAAACATTTATTATAAACATAAAATTATTCTACAATCAAACAAATAAATACATATGTATAATTAGTAATCATTTTAAAATTACAAAAACATTAAACCATTATAAATATTTGTGAAATTATGCAACTTGTTTTTTTAAAATAGAAAAATAACAGACCCCTAAAACAAAAAATATTTTAAAAAACACAATAGAAAAATAAATTAGAAAAAATATATAAACATATCTTTAATATTAACATTCTCAAAATATCTTTAATTTGCAGGTTAAAGTAATGTATCGTAACCCAACTACAATCCAACATATAAAAAAAATAACTACTTCATCCTAAATAAATTCAGGGAAAATGCTTATATTTTGTGGGGTGCAGGTTAGATGTATTATTCAAATTCCCTTCCAACAAACATTGGGGAAAATACATACACAAGGGGTGGACAGATATACAAAAGATTTGCAAATACTGGGCAAAGTACATACATTGGGGAGGATCTGGGGGGGCAGATTAACTGTTCTAGTTTCAGTTCAAAAAATAATTGGGAAAATGCATGCACTAGAGCTTGTGCCAGAATTACTATTCTAACTCCTGTCTAAAAAACATTTGGATAAATGTATATTTAGGGGAAACACTGGTGGTAAATGTACTATTATAACTACAGTCCAATGGATGATGGGGAAAATGCAAACAAGTGTCCGCAAAAAATAAATTAAGAAATGCAAATAAAGATTTTTTTAAAATATACATTTCAATTAAATATAAAAATTTGGCAAAATAAATTGTGAAACATTTACAAATATATCAAAGTTGTAACAAGACTAAAGTATTAAGCAAATCATTTTTAAAATAAACAACATCATAGAAACACCACATAAAGCACACAAACCTAAAAGAAATGCAATACAGTCTATTATGATAATAATTTTTTTTACAGCAATATATGAAGTGTGCAATTTAAAATGTTAAATAGTTCATTATTTAAACTTTTTATAGCAAATACTAGCAACCCATTTCCTCAATATATCCTACAACTGGTAATACAAATTTAAAAGAAATAAAAACAAATAATGACACAAGTCAATGAATTAAAAAATGAACTTGTTGAAAATGATTCTGTAGAGAAATGAACATAGTTAGCAAATGAGGCAGTTAATATAAATGTAATTTAATTTAAAAAAAACTCCCAATCCCCAAATAAATCACATATCCTAAAATAAAAATAAATGGGTAATTATAAAATTATGAAACAGACTAGCAAATAAATAACAATGACAAGCATTACAAATCTATCTCATTATACAATCAACAATAATGAATATACACTTTAAAAATAACACTATCCAACTAAGCCCCAAAACAGCCCAATAAAATGAATTACATATTTCTCTAAAAATGTAAACAAAACGTTTTATATTTTTAATTTAACTATAAAAAAAAGTACAAATTGCCTAATTAATACATACATCAATTCATATCAATGTATGACATTTTTACATAAAACACTACCATCCCAAGTTCCAAATAACACACAACCTGAAATGAACTTGAATTACATAACTTTAAATTGTTTTAAATATGCAACAAAAGAACTAACAACTAAAAACGATGCATTAATCAATTAGCATTCAGTAATATACAGCTTAAAACACCCACTTCCTGCCCGTATACACCTGCAACACAAAAATATATGTTTACCTATAATATATTTTTTTTAATGACTAAAGCTCTGTAGTCACAATATTTTGACCACCATATTCACCCCTTCGCTGCCAGGCCTTTTCCCCCTCCTGTGCCAGGCCTTTTTTTGGCTATTTGGGGCAGTTCGCGCTTAGGCCCTCATTACTTTTTGTCCACATAAGCTAGCCAAGCCTTTGTTTCCAACATCCTAAGGATTCTAGAGGTACCCAGACTTTGTGGGTTCCCCTGAAGGAGGCCAAGAAATTAGCCAAAATACAGTGAAAATTTCATTTTTTTCAAAAAAATGGGAAAAAGTGGCAGCAGAAGAAGGCTTGTGATTTTTTCCCTGAAAATGGCATCAACAAAGAGTTTGCGGTGCTAAAATCACCAGCTTCCCAGCTTTCAGGAACAGGCAGACTTGAATCAGAAAACCGAATTTTTCAACACAAATTTGGCATTTTACTGGGACATACCCCATTTTTACGATTTTTTGTGCTTTCAGCATCCTTCCAGTCAGTGATAGACCTGGGTGTGAAACCAATGCTGGATCCCAGAAACCTAAACATTTCTGAAAAAAGTAGACAAAATTCTGAATTCAGCAAGGGGTCATTTGTGTAGATCCTACAAGGGTTTCCTACAGACAATAACAACTGAAAAAGAAAAATATTGAAATTGAGGAGAAAAAACACAAATTTTTCTCTACGTTTTACTCTGTAACGTTTTCCTGCAATGTCAGATTTTTTAAAGCAATATACCGTTACGTCTGCTGGACTCTTCTGGTTGCGGGGTTATATAGGGCTTGTAGGTTCATCAAGAACCCTAGGTACCCAGAGCCAATAAATAAGCTGCACCCTGCAGTGCGTTTTCATTCTATACCAGGTATACAGCAATTCATTTGCTGAAATATAAAGAGTGAAAAATAGCTATCAAGAAAACCTTTGTATTTCCAAAATGGGCACAAGATAAGGTGTTGAGGAGCAGTGGTTATTTGCACATCTCTGAATTCCGGGGTGACCATACTGTCATGTGAATTACAGGGCATTTCTCAAATAGACGTTTTTTGCAAAGTGCCTACCTGTAGATTTTGGCCTCTAGCTCAGAAAACACCTAGGGAAACCTACCAAACCTGTGCATTTTTGAAAACTAGAGACCTAGGGGAATCCAAGATGGGGTAACTTGTGGGGCTCTGACCAGGTTCTGTTACCCAGAATCCTTTGCAAACCTCAAATTTTGGCTAAAAAAATAAATTTTCCTCACATTTCGGTGACAGAAAGTTCTGGAATCTGAGAGGAGCCACAAATTTCCTTCCACCCAGCGTTCCCCCAAGTCTCCTGATAAAAATGGTACCTCACTTGTGTGGGTAGGCCTAGCGCCCACAAAAGGAAATGGCCCAAAACACAACGTGGATACATCACATTTTTTCATAGAAAACAGTGCCTACCTGTGGATTTTGGCCTCTAGCTCAGCAGGCATCTGGGGAAACCTAGCAAACCAGTGCATTTTTTTAAAACTAGAAACCTAGGGGAATCCAAGATGGGGTGACTTGAGGGCTCTCACCAGGTTACCCAGAATCCTTTGCAAACATCAAAATTTGGCCAAAAAAACACTTTTTCCTCTCATTTTGGTGACAGAAAGTTCTGGAATCTGAGAGGAGCCACAAATTTCCTTCCACCCAGCGTTCCCCCAAGTCTCCCGATAAAAATGGTACCTCACGTGTGTGGGTAGGCCTAGCGCCCACGAAAGGAAATGGCCCAAAACACAACGTGGACACATCACATTTTTTCACAGAAAACAGAGGTGTTTTTTGCAAAGTGCCTACCCGTTGATTTTGGCCTCTAGCTCAGCCGGCCCCAGGTGGGGGCAGAAATGGCCTAAAATAAATTTGTCCCCCCCCAACCCCTCACCAGGAACGACCCTTGCCTACGGGGTCGCTCCCCCTGCGTGACATTGGCGCAAAAAAAAAATCCCCAGTGCCTACTGGTTTCTGCCCCCCTTGGGGGCAGATTGGCATAGCAAAAATCTGCAGAAATGGCCTAAATACAATTTTCCCCTCCAGGGGAGTGACCCTTGTCCAAGGGGTCGCTCCCCATCTGTAAAACAAAAAAATAAAAAATCCCCGGTGCCTAGTGGTTTCGGCCCCTTTGGGGGCAGATTGACCTAAAATCGGCCGATCTGCCCCCAGGGGGGGGGGCACAAATGGCCTAAAATAAATTTGCCCCCCCGGGAGCGACCCTTGCCTACGGGGTCACTCACCTTGCGTGACATTGGCGCAAAAAAAATAATCACCCACCCACCCCACTAAATCCCCCCTGGGAGAGACCCTTGTCTACGGGGTCGCTCCCCCTGCGTGACATTGGCGCCAAAAAAAAAATCCCCGGTGCCTGGTGCTTTCTGCCCCCTTGAGGGCAGATTGACCTAAAATCGGCAGATCTGCCCCCAGGGGGGGGCTGAAATGGTCTAAATACAATTTGCCCCCCAGGGGAGCGACCCTTGCCTAATGGGTCGCTCCCCATCTCTAAAAAAACAAACAAACAAAAAAAAACACAAAAAAAGAATTTGCCCTGGCGCCTAGAGGTTTCTGCCCCCTCCGGGGGCAGATTGGCCTAATAACAATAGACCGATCTGCCCCCCGGGGGGCAGAAATGGCCTAAAATAAATTTGCCCACCCACCCCACTAAATCCCCCCCGGGAGCGACCCTTGTCTACGGGGTCGCTCCCCCTGCGTGACATTGGCGGCAAAAATAAAAATCCCCGATGCCTAGTGGTTTCTGCCCCCTTGAGGGCAGATTGACCTAAAATCGGCTGATCTGCCCCCAAGGGGGGGCAGAAATGGTCTAAATACAATTTGCCCCCCAGGGGAGCGACCCTTGCCTAATGAGTCGCTCCCCATCTCTAAAAAAACAAACAAACAGAAAAACAAAAAAATTTGCCCTGGCGCCTAGAGGTTTCTGCCCCCGGGGGGGGCAGAAATGGCCTCAAATAAATTGGCTTCCCCAACCCCCCAACCCCCTCCCCCCAGGAGGGACCCTTGCCTACGGGGTCGCTCCCCCTGCGTGACGATGGCGCAAAAAATAAAATCCACAGTGCCTAGTGGTTTCTGCCCCCCTTGGGGGCAGATTGGCGTAGCAAAAATCGGCAGAAATGGCCTAAATACAATTTTCCCCTCCAGGGGAGCGACCCTTGTCCAAGGGGTCGCTCCCCATCTGTAAAACAAAAGGGGGCAGATCGGCCTAATCAAAATAGGCTGATCTTCCCCCCAGGGGGGCAGAAATGGCCTAAAATAAATGTTCCCCCCAGGGGAGCGACCCTTGCCCAAGGGGTCGCTCCCCTTGTGTGAAATTCACACAAAAAAAAAAAAACTCCCTGGTGTCTAGTGGTTTCTGTCCCCCTTGGGGGCAGATTGGCCTCATAAAAATAGGCCAATCTGCCCCCAAGGGGGGCAGAAATGGCCTAAATATAATTTGCCCCCTAGGGGAGCAACCCTTGCCTAAGGGGTCGCTCCCCACCTCCAAAAAAACAAAACAAAACAAAAATTAAAAAGAAAATGATCCCTGGTGCCTAGAGGTTTCTGCCCCCCCGGGGGGGCAGAAAAGGCCTGCCAAAAAAATGACCTCCCCCCCCGGAGCGACCCTTGCCCAAGGGGTCGCTCCCTCATGGCAATTTCACACAAAAAAAGAAAATCCCTGGTGTCTAGTGGGTGTTTCAAAAGCCGGATTGCAAGCAATCCGGCTTTTGAAACGCTCAGAGAGACTTCAAAGGGAAGGAAATTCCTTTCCTCCCCTTTGAAGCCTCTCCCGGCCTGCCCCACGTGATCGAAAGAGAAATGCAAAGCATTTCTCTTTCGATCGCATGGGAGGAGGCCCTCTGTGATTGTTAGCGCGCGATGCGCGCTGACGTCAGAGGGGGGGGGGGTCGGGGTGGAAGGGGAAGGGCTTCCCCTTCCATCCCTGCCTTGGGGGGTGGGTGGGGAGCACATAGTTCCCCGGTCCCCGGGTGCCTTGGACGAGATCACCTCGTCCAGGGCACCGTAGGGGTTAAGGTCAGATGATATTTTTGAGTTGATATTTAGATGGAATCCACATGTATGAAGTTCCTGTAAGAAAGGCTTTGTGGATTCTGATAGACCACCTGGCAGTATAGCAATCAGAAGCAATTGTACACAGATTGAGTTGAATATACTTGTTGAACACTGTGGTTTTATTTAGTTTTCTTTGTTCTTGGTTAACCCTGGGTTTTGACACCATTACTTTCGATGATCAATACTTTGAAGCTCTTTAGCGAATGTTTCTTCTACAATACTGAAGATAAATGCTATTGACTTATCTAGATATCCATCCATTGAAGAAAACTGATAAGGATATTTCTTGTTTTTTTAAGTTGACCATCCTGTTAGAGAATGTCAATCAGCAGGAAGCATTGCATGTGCGAAGGCCCAGAGACAGTTAGGCTTCACAAGGAAGTGCTGCGGTCTCTGTGGGGGTTCAGTTCTTCACATGACATCAAGTTATGCACAGAATCATGGAGGCAGAAACAATGGATCTTGGCAGAGGCATATGCTTTTGGCACGGGGACTGGCACGTTTTGCATCACCAAATACCATGGTATCTTGAAGGGAGAGTAGCTTTCAGCATTTGTGGCAGTGAGACCAAGATGTTCACCCCAAGTTTGCCTATGCACTAACTTACATGATGGTGACAACAATTCAAGATGGCTACCATCTTAGGGAACAAAATCAAAACACTGGTTCTGCTTGTAGGTGCTGGGAAGCTGCATCAGTTCAAATGGTGCTTCCTCTGGAATACCTACGCATGGCAACATTGGAAATATTCCACAGAGTTTATTCAGAAACAGATCAATGGGAATCATTTTCCAGGACTGCACCCGAGTTTGTGTTACGAGAACCTGAAGTGATAAGTCTTTTAAATGTTTGAGACAGTTTTAAACTTAAGTACAGAACTGCATGTACTGTCTATTCAGAGTACCTATTTGCTCCGCAAAGGTGCTGGCACTCTCCCACTAAATATATTGCAGCAGAGTTGAAAAGTACAGGTACTCTCCCTTTCAAATTAAAGAAGTGCAAATATTCAGTATTGAAGAGTACCTGCACATTTAAAGCACTGTTTGCGATATAAGTGATAGCTAAAATTCTCTATAACCTGATAATATAACATTTAGTCCATATACTTTGCAAGGCCTTTCTCTTTGCCTTTCCCACCACCCTTCCTCTGTTTCCCAATTTCTTGACACATTAACCATGAATAACTGGGGGTCAAACTAAACAGAGAGGCTGGTGTTTTTGTTCTGTACTCCAAGGCAATTGGTGAATGTGACAACACACAATTATCAGCCTATTAACTCATTTGTGCTCCTGGCGCAGTTGCTGTGATAGTCACTGATTTTGATTGCAGTAGAAATGTTAGATCTCTCAAACAAGGTAGTTTGATGTAGCACAGTGTGGTACAAATCCCTGTGTGCAATGGTTTGTATTAATTATTTCCAAGTGAAAACATAAAATTAGATAGTACATATTCCCTAGAAACTGTGCTCTGAAAGAAAATCCCCTGAACATTTTTTTATTGGCAGCAGCTCCATCTTTTTAGAGTTTACAGCTGTCCAACTTACCATGCCAAATCACAGCAGGCATGGGAAGACTTTACATACTACTGTGACACTGAGGTCTGTTGTAGTGAGCATGGTCTGCTCTAAGTGTTCAGGCTGCCAAAGACGGAGCAGTAAGCTGCCAGGCTTTATGGACATGCATTCAACTACCAGCAGTTTCCATTTTACTTCCTTAAAATGATTGCTGGTAGTTTTCTACTTGCATTTCTCTAAGGTGACATTTCATGCATGGGTATTATTATACTAACTGTACCATTATCATTATATTTATTGACATGGGTGAGGAATGTTTGCTTTCACTGAGGAAAACAGATGTTGCTTAATACACTGATAATATGAAAGAATCCACGTGTTTTAATATATAATGTAGCTTTAAATAGAACCACTGAACTTGTTCTTTCAGCAAAACTTTGCAAATTTAATTTTGAATAATATTTAATGGAAAGGAAGAATAGAACAGGTGGAAACCAGTTGCGGCTGGTGTTGGGGTAGGGTGGCTGGGCAGGGGGATGGGGTGGCAGAGGTCACGGGGGACACAAAACAAAACCAGCAAGAAAAAAAACATACCTGCTGCATCACCGCATCACAATTTTTCAGGCTCCACTGCAGGCCCTGAGCCTGCCCTGTGGCCAATCCTAATGCTGCTCGGTGTTGGGGTAGGGTGGCTGGGCAGGGGGGATGGGGTGGCAGAGATCACGGGGGACACAAAACAAAACCAGCAAGAAAAAAACATACCTGCTGCATCACCGCATCACCATTTTTCAGGCTCCACTGCAGGCCCTGAGCCTGCCCTGTGGCCAATCCTAATGCTGCTCTCATGCTGCTGGCAGCATGAGAGCAGCATCAGGAATGGCCTGCGTGCCCTTAATTTGCACTCCGAGGCAGACAGGGAACCTATACCTGCTGTTGCCAACCTGGCAATACAGCTCGGGTTGGAGACAGCTCAGTCCGCATGTCGGTTTGGCCGTCCTGAGACGGCCGGCCAAACCTACATGTGCACTAACAGAAGTGCCTCCACTCCTTCTCCCTGCCTGTCATCCCCCAGGGCCTTGCCACCTTGAAAAGTAAAACAATAATAAACATGATTTATTATTGTTAGATTTTTCGAGTTTTGCAGCTGGTGGCGGCAGGAGGTGGCACTTCTCTGCCATAGCGAAAGTGCCACCACTAGTGGAAACACCAAAAAAAGAAGAGGAAGAAGTTGTTTTCGAAATTAGACAAGTGCATCAGACTACGGATCATATTTCAGAGCATGCATGGAAGAACAATGTGAGAAACTACATTTTAACCCCTTCTGTGTCGTGGATGTAATGGTTACGTCCAACGGCACAGTGCTCATGTGCCGAGGACATAACCATTATCTCCTCGGCAATGCGCTCTGCTCCCTCTGTGGGCTTTCCTCCCACCCCCCCAAGGCATGGATGGAAGGGGAAGCCCTTCCCCTTCCACCTTTGAAAGTGACATTTGATGACATCAGCGCGCATTCGCGCACTGACCTCATCAGAGGCCACTTCCCCATCTTCCAGCGTGATCGGAAGAGAAATGCTTAGCCCTGGGGCCCTGAGAGGCTTCAAAGGGAAAAAAGGAATTTCCTTCCCTTTGAAGTCTCTCAGAGCATTTCAAAAGCTGGATCCAGCTTTTGAAATGCCCACTAGACGCCAGGGATTTATTTTGAAAAATAAAATTGGCATAAGGGGAGCGACCCCTTGGGCAAGGGTCGCTCCCCAGGGGGGCAATATTTTTCCTATTGTTGTTCCACTAGGCGCCAGGGATCATTTTGTTTTTTGGGTTATGTTATGCTCTGTTTTTTTTTTGTTTTGTTAGAGTTGGGGAGCGACCCCTTAGGCAAGGGTCGCTCCGTAGGAAGCAAATTATATTTAGGCCATTTCTGCCTCACTGGGGGGCAGATTGGCATGTTTGTTTGAGGCCAGTCTGCCCCCAAGGGGGGCAGAAACCACTGGACACCAGGGAGTTTTGTTTTTTTTTACACCAAATTCACAGAAGGGAAGCGACCCCTTAGACAAGGGTCATTCCCCGGTGGCAAATTTATTTTAGGCCATTTCTGCCCCCCTGTGGGCAGATTGGCCTATTGTTATTAGGCAGAAACCTCTAGGCGACACGGATACATTTTTTTTTTTTTTTAGTTGTTTTGTTATTTAGAGGTGGGGAGCGACCCCTTAGGCAAGGGTTGCTCCCCTGGGGGGGAAATTGTATTTAGACCATTTCTGCCCTATTTGAGGGCAGATCGGCTGATTTATGTTAGGACAATCTGCCCCCAAGGGGGCAGAAACCACTTAGGCAACAGGGATTGGTGTGTGTGTGTGCGTGTATTTTCTTTAGGGGTTAAGCCCCTTGGGTAAGGGTCTCTCCCCATGGGGGCACATTACTGTTGGCCATATCTGCCCCCCATGGGGGCAGGTGGGCCTTTTTTGGAAGGCCCATCTGCCCCCAAGGGGGAAGAAAGCCCACCAGAGAGCAGGGAAGTTTTTTTTCTCCAAAATAGGAGAGTGGGGATATGGCCATACCCCCACCCCAAGTAATGGGGCCAAAGTTGTTCAGCCCACCAGTGGGCAGATGGGGCAATTACCCCAGATCCACACCCCGGGGGGCAGAAAGTCTACTAGATGCCAGGGAATTAAAATATATATGTATTGGGGTGGAGGCTACCAACCAGTATGGGCCTGGTTATGCCCCCACCCCAATAGTCTTTCAGCTCTCCCGTGCACTCTCAAACATCTTATCCCACAGCAAGCAAGAAGACATTGGATTATTTTGGGTTTTGGTTTTACATTTGGGCCATGAGAGCTTGGCTACCTCTCAAAATCGACTGCACTTTATGGACTTTGGGACGCTGCCATGTAGAAAAAACCCACAAGACCTAGACACATCTGAAAACTAAACATCTGGGTGACTCCAGGGTAGTGTGTTTCACATGCAACCCGCACCATTTCTGTACCCACAATGCCCTGAAAACCTCCAACTTTGCTGGAAATCACACATTTTCCACATGTTTTTGTAATGAAACCCTCCGGAATCTGCAGGAATCCACAAAATTCCTACCACCCAGCATTGTCTCATCTATACCTATTAAAATTCTGCTGCACTTGTCAGCCTAAAAATGTTCTTTTGCAAACTGCCCTTTTGGGGCCCCTTTGGTTCCCCCTCAATATCGACAAGTTTTGGCTCTTCCTTTTCAGAAGCACTTGGCCCACCTACACAAATGAGGAGGGGAACATTCGGTGGTATGAAATTTGTCCCAGTGCAGTGATCCCACACAGAGATGTGGGAAAAATGTGATTTTATAGCCAAATTTGAGGGTAGCTGAGGATTCTGGGTAAGAAAACATTGGGGGATTCACGCAAGTCACACCTCACTGGACTCCCTCGGGTGTCTAGTTTTCAGAAATGTCTGGCTTTGATAGGTTTCCCAGGAAGGCTGATGAGCCCAGGACCAAAAACGCAGGCCCCCCGCAAAAACAGGTAGTTTTGTATTTGATCATTTTGATGTGTCCAGATAGTGTTTTGGGGCATTTCCTTTCAAGGGCAGTAGGCCTACCCACAAAAGTGAGGTACCATTTTTATAGAGAGACTTGGGGAAAGCTGGGTGGAAGGAAATTTGTGGCTCCTCTCTGATTCCAGAACTTTCAGTCACAGAAATGTGAGGAAAAAGTGTTTTTTTGGTCAACTTTTGAGGTTTGCAAAACATTCTGGGTAACAGAACCTGGTGAGAGTCCCACAAGTCACCCCATCTTGGATTCCCCTAGGTGTCTAGTTTTCAAAACTGCACAGGTTTGCTAGGTTTCCCTAGGTGCCGGCTGAGCTAGAGGCCAAAATCCACAGCTAGGCACTTTGCAAAAAACAGCTCTGTTTTCTTTGTGGAAATGTCATGTGCCCACGTTGTGTTTTGGGGCATTTCCTGTCGTGGGCTCTAGGTCTACCCCCATAAGTGAGGTACCATTTTTATCGGTAGACTTCGGGAAACGCTAGGTGGAAGGAAAATTGTGGCTCCTCTCTGATTCCAGAACTTTCTGTCACTGAAATGAGAGGAAAAGGTGTTTTTTGGGCCACATTTTGAGGTTTGCGAAGGATTCTGGGTTACAGAACCTGGTCAGAGCCCCACAAGTCACCCCATCTTGGATTCCCCTAGGTGTCTAATTTTCAAAACTGCACAGGTTTGCTACGTTTCTCTATGTGCCGGCTGAGCTAGAGGCCAAAATCCACAGCTAGGCACTTTGCAAAAAACAGCTCTGTTTTCTTTGTGAAAATGTCATGTGTCCACGTTGTGTTTTGGGGCATTTCCTGTCGCGGGTGCTAGGTCTACCCCCACAAGTAAGGTACCATTTTTATCGGGAGACTTGGGGGAATGCTGGGTGGAAGGAAATTTGTGGCTCCTCTCTGATTCCAGAATTTTCTGTCACTGAAATGAGAGGAAAAAGTGTTGTTTTGGCCACATTTTGAGGTTTGCAAAGGATTCTGGGTAACAGAACCTAGCCAGAGCCCCACAAGTCACCCCATCTTGGATTCCCCTAGGTGTATAGTTTTCAAAACTATGCAGATTTGCTAGGTTTCCATAGGTGCCGGCTGAGCTAGAGGCCAAAATCCACAGCTAGGCACTTTTCAAAAAACAGCTGTTTTCTTTGTGAAAATGTGATGTTTCCACGTTGTGTTTTGGGGCTTTCCCTGTTGCTGGTGCTAGGCCTTCCCCCACAAGTGAGGTACCATTTTTATCGGGAGACTTGGGGAAACGTTGGGTGGAAGGAAATTTGTGGCTCCTCTCTGATTCCAGAACTTTCTGTCACTGAAATGAGAGGAAAAAGTTTATTTTGGGCCACATTTTGAGGTTTGCGAAGGATTCTGGGTTACAGAACCTGGTCAGAGCCCCACATGTCACCCCATCTTGGATTCCCCTAGGTGCCTTATTTTCAAAACTGCACAGGTTTGTTAGGTTTCCCTAGGTGCTGGCTGAGCTAGAGGCCAAAATCCACAGCTAGGCACTTTGCAAAAAACAGCTCTGTTTTCTTTGTGAAAATGTCATGGGTCCACTCTGTGTTTTGGGGCATTTCCTGTCGCAGGTGCTAGGTCTACCCCCACAAGTGAGGTACCATTTTTATCGGGAGACTTGGGGGAAGGCTGGGTGGAAGGAAATTTGTGGCTCCTCTCTGATTCCAGATCTTTCTGTCACCGAAATGAGAGGAAAAAGTGTTGTTTTGGCCAAATTTTGAGGTTTGCAAAGGATTATGGGTAACAGAACCTGGTGAGAGCCCCACAAGTCACCCCATCTTGGATTCCCCTAGGTCTCTAGTTTTCAAAACTGTGCAGGCTTGCTAGGTTTCCCTAGGTGCCGGCTGAGCTAGAGGCCAAAATCCACAGCTAGGCACTTTGCAAAAAACAGCTGTTTTCTTTGTGAAAATGTGATGTGTCCACATTGTGTTTGGGGGCAGGTCCTGTCGCGGTCGCTAGGCCTACCCCCACAAGTGAGGTCCCATTTTTATCTGGAGACTTGGGGGAACGCTGGGTGGAAGGAAATTTGTGGCTCCTCTCTGATTCCAGAACTTTCTGTCACTGAAATGAGAGGAAAAAGTGTTTTTTTTGGCCACATTTTGAGGTTTGCAAAAGATTCTGGGTAATAGAACCTGGTCAGAGCCCCACAAGTCACCCCATCTTGGATTCCCCTAGGTGTCTAGTTTTCAAAACTGTGGAGGTTTGCTAGGTTTCCCTAGGTGCCGGCTGAGCTAGAGGCCAAAATCCACAGTTAGGCACTTTGCAAAAAACAGCTCTGTTTTCTTTGTGAAAATGTCATGTGTCCACGTTGTGTTTTGGGGCATTTCCTGTCGCGGGCTCTAGGCCGACCCACGCAAGTGAGGTACCATTTTTGCGGGAGATGCAGGGGAACACAGAATAGCAAAACAAGTCTTTTTGCCCCTTGTCTTTCTCTAAATTTTTTCCTTCCAAATGTAAGACGGTGTGTAAAAAAGACATCTATTGTAGCAAATGCCCTGTAACTCACATGCTAGTATGGGCACCTCGGAATTCAGAGATGTGCAAATAACCACTGCTTCTCAACACCTTATTTTGTGGCTATTTTGGAAATACAAAGGTTTTCTTGATACCTATTTTTCACTTTTTAGATTTCAGCAAATTAATTGCTGTATACCCGCTATAGAATAAAAACCCATTGCAAGGTCCAGCTCATTTATTGGCTCTGGGTACCTAGAGTTCTTGATGAACCTACAAGCCCTATATATCCTCGCAACCAGAAGAGTCCAACTGACGTAACAGTATATTGCTTTCAACAATCTGACATTGCAGGAAAAATGTTACAGAGTAAAACGTGGAGAAAAATTGCAGTTTTTTTCACCTCAATTTCAATATTCTTTTATTTCAGCTGTTATTTTCTGTAGGAAACACTTGTAGGATCAACCCAAATGACCCCTTTCTGAATTCAGAATTTTGTCTACTTCTCAGAAATGTTTAGCTTTCTGAGTCCAGAAAGCTGGGAAGATGGTGATTTTACCACAGCAAACCCTTTGTTGATGCAATTTTCAGGGGAAAAAACATGAGCCTTCTTCTGCAGCCCTTTTTTCCCTTTTTTAAAAAAAAAACAAAATTTTCACTGTATTTTCGCTAATTTCTTGGTCTCCTTCAGGGGAACCCACAAAGTCTGGGTACCTCTAGAATTCCCTGGATATTGGAAAAAAAGGACGCAAATTTGGCGTGGGTAGCATATGTGAACAAAAAGTTATGAGGGCCTAAGCGCGAACTGCCCCAAATAGCCAAAAAAAGGCTCGGCACAGGAGGGGAAAAGGAATGGTAGCGAAAGGGTTAACAACTATTTTGCAGCTATAGCATCATAATATACAAGAACAGTCCTACTATTTTTAGGGCCCGCAGAAAGGGAATGTGCAAGGGCCACCTAATTTGCATACAGCAAATCCTCACTTGAAATTATATCACAATAAGGGCCTCATTACGACTTTGGCGGTCTTTTTGTAAGACTGCTGAAGCCGCTGCAGCCAACAGACCGCCAGTGCTGACGGTCTGCTGATGCCATATTAGGAGTCATTGGAGAACTTCCGCCCATTTATGGAAGGAAGTCTGACTACTAAGAGGTGGTTGCATTGCCAGCACCACCACGCCAGCAATACTCCACTCGCTGTCTTACAAGCCGTAATATGGCTTGCCAGAGTCTTGCTGGCGCAGTGGTGCTGGCAATGCAAAACCGCAGGACCCATCCCCTCTCAGATGACCAGAAAAGGTAAGTTGATCGTCTGACAAGGGGGGTGTCTATGCGTGGTGAATGCGTGCGTGTATGCGATTGAATGTGAATGTTTGTGTGCGTGTATGTGCAGGGGAATGAGGTGTCTGAGTGCGTGTTTGCAAGCGAGTGGGAGTGTGTATCTGCATGTTTGCGAGTGAGTGGGGGTATCTGTGTGAATGTATGCGTATGCCAAGGGGTGGATGTGAATTCATGCATGCGTGAAGGGGTGGGGGGTGCTTATAAGTGTGTGGACGGGTGTCTGCATGTGTGTGTGAGTGTGGGGGTGCGTGTGCCGGTGACAGGGTTGGTGATTCCTGTCACCGGGTCCATTACTGACAGAGTTTTCATGGTGGGGTGACTCCCACAGAAAGCCTGGCAGTCTGGAGCCTCATAATCCGTCCAGCAGATGCCTGCTGTCAGGCTGAAGGAGATCACCACCGGCTGCATTGGTGCGCCTGCACTGACAAGCCAGACGGCGTTGTGGCGGTTTGGCTTCTGCCAATTTCCACAACTTGTAATGTAGTGGTCTTCACCACCAGCCCATCGGCGGTGGGACTGCCACTGCGGCCCTGGCGGTCTTCGGACCACCAGGGTCCTAATGACGGCCTAAGTGTCATTAATTGACTGTTAGTCTGATGGTGTAGTTGAAGTGACTTTCCAAGAAGCAACTTTCCTGGTGCAGATATCACTATCATAAAAAAAAAATAAGAACCCAAATAAAATAAGTACATATATTTGAAAATTCTTTTAAATATATTATGAGTCACGCTGGGTGGAAACATTTGGCTAGGTTTCTCCAAATTTTAAATCTTTAATCAAATGTTGACACATTATTTCAAGATTAGTGTATTATTTGTGTATGTGTGTGCTATTTACATGGTGAAAATCTAGCTGAAAGGTGTCAGGGAGCTGCACAGGGTCAAATCCAAACACTGTGTTCCTAATTACAGAAAGCTAAACTTACACTTTTGATGTTCGTTTTAGTTTTTGTAGCTATTTACAAACTGTGAGTGAACAGTAATTTTACAATTGCAGAGACTCCATAGTCTGGGCAAAGAACTCTGCACATAAAAAGATAGACCTCTCCGACTTCGGAGTAGAGAAGGGTTATTAATGGATCAGGGATAAAAAGGATCAATAATAGGCCCGGCATGTGATTTAAAGGCATTTATAGGAATCTTTATTTCTCAGTTCAGGATGCCTAAATGTGAAGAAATGTCCCCTTTTTCTTCACACTGGAATAGGCTCCAAGAAAAAGCATCTGACAAAATTGCATACAACCTGTGTTGTGAGTCCCAAGAGAATTGCCCCACTCCCTTAGAGCTCGCAGGGGGGGACAATGGCTGACACGCCTAGGAGAGGCCCAAAAGAGGGGAGCCAGTGGTGCATCAATTATGTAATGGTGCAGGCAAGGAAAATTTGTCTGCACCCTCCTCATGCCACTGACTGGGCAGTAAAATACAGATATAATTTGGGTTATTTGGGACTATAACCTCAGAGGACCACAGAGCCAATGCAGTTGCTATACTGAGGGGCCTCTTCCCTGGGCTGTCCAACTCAGGATTATGGCTGATAGGCACATGGGAAAGGGACCAGTGACATAGTATTGGCATCATGATCCCTGATAGAAGCAAATGATGCTGGACAGCAAAATACAGCCACAATGTGGGTGCGTTGACTCCCTAAGAATCCCTGAGCCCTGGTGCCACTGCATATGATGCAGTTTTAATAGCTACACAACCTGAAAGAGGTACCATCCTATAAGCCTCACAGTCATGGTTTAATGCTGCAAAGTCTCTGTGCAGGTGTCCATTCCCTGAGAACCCAACCATGTCTGTGATGCCAATGAAAGAGAGGCTAGTAGCATAGCAATGGTGCCATAGGTCCCAGATCAAAGTAAAAGCATCCCCTTACCCCTGTCCACTGATTGCATAGTAAATTTCAGCCATAAATTGGACCCATTGGTCACCTAATAACCCTCAGGCCCAATGCATCTGCAGCTGCTGCACTAATGATGGTTGTGTCCCTGATATGGACCCATAGTTTTACTGATGGTACAGTGCAGCTGCAATTGAGCTGAGGGGAGGAGCTCCCAAGGCCTTGCAGTGCTACACCATAACTGCAAGACATAGAATAGGTGAGCACATTCCCCGAGGCCTCACTTCAAGGCCTAGGGTTGTGAGGACCAGGGGAGAGGGCCCCACTCTCCTGTGTACCTCATCCATGGCCATACACTATGACGACTAAGGGAGTGTATTCCTATCCATTAGGCTTCAATGCCATGGTCTAGGGCTTTGAGACCCGAGAGAGAAGAGAGTCCTTTCCCTGGGCTTCACAGGTTTGACCCAGCACTGTGAATTCTAGAGGACTTCCCATGGGCCTCGCAACCATGGAGTAATCCTGTGAGGCCCAAGACGGTAGGCCAATTTTTACTTCATAGAACACTTTGGCCCTCATTACGATCATGGCGGTTCGGCCCGCCATGCCGGCAGTGGCGGCTGAAGCCCCCAGCCGGCATGGCGGGCCGAACCGCCAGCGGCAGCCGTCACCCACCGCCATGCTCACGCCGCCAGGCAGCCTGGCGGCGGGATGCAACACCATCTGCCAGGGTACCTGCGCTACCCTGTGGATAATGTTTCAAATGTCGCCAGCCTTTTCCTGGCGGGATATTCTGCCAGGAAAAGGCTGGCAGAGAGGGTGCCCCTGCATAGGCAGTGCAGAGGCCCCCGTGCAGGCACCCGTCGCGCATGTCACTGCCCGATTTACGGGCAGTGACATGCGCGATGGGCGCTGCTGCACCCGCTGCACACCAACATTGGCGGCGGCTCCTCATGGAGCCGCCCTCAATGTTGCAGCCGTGTTCCCCGCCCTGTTGATGAGTCACATTGCAAATGTTTGAGGTTTCATTCTAAATCCCACTCCTCCACATCAGGCCATCTTCAATGACGTTGCGGCTGGATTGTCAGGTGTGAATATTCTTCAAACTGTAATTGTGTTCTATTCACTTTACCACCTCCTGCAGTATGAGCTAGCTGCTTGCATTGCACGTTTTGAGAGACAGGTATACAACTCTAGTATCCAAATAGAATGACTAAGGGTCTTATTGCAAAACTGACAGTGCGACTGCCAGACCTGCAATACGGTAGTCAGGAGGACGCCACCAAGCAAATGGCCTTTTGAATGCTGTATTAGGATGTTCCCAAGGGGCCGGATGGCGGAGACAGTGCCCTGTCAGCACAGTCTGAATGCGCACACTGTTGCCATTGCAGACACTGCGCATTCCGACTGTGCTGACAGGAGTGCCTCCGCACTGCCCATGACATGGGCATGGGTGGTTCAGGTGAGGCCCCTTTTCTGCCTTTCTGATGGCCTTTTCATGGTGGAGTCACTGCCATGAAAAGGCCAGCAGAAAGGGAAGATGTGATCAGCACGGTGGTGCTAATATTGGCTTTCCACACCACTGCAACTGCTGGATCTCTGATCCTGGTGGTTACGGTGGTCTCGTGGTGGTCCAACCACCAGCATCCTTATATGGCGGATGAACCACCAAGAATGCAGAGGTCGGCAGGCCTAGGATTGCCATACTCGTAATCAGGCCTGAAGTATTAAGCTTTGAAAAATCAATGTCAGTACCATTATCTGTCACACATACTGCCCAGTACCCACTTACTGTGGCAGGACCTTGTCCAGTGGGTATGTTTTAGCCAAGGAATTGGGATATATAACATCTAATCCTAGCTTTAACACTTCACCTAAATATACTGGAAATAAATACTGTAGTGGGGCCACAACACAGTGACATTTCCCTAGAAAAAGCAGCACTTTGGCTTTGTCATCAGAATAACTACCACCCCAACTGTGCTCTAGTGTATTAAGTCTAATTGTGGAAACAGGAGATACAGTCCCTCATTTTGACTTTGGCTGTCAATTTGCCTGACCACCAAAGCCAAACCTGCCATTAGACTGCCAGTGCTGGCTGTCTGTAGACCGCCATAATACAACTGCTGGCAGCCGTCTGCCATACTTGAGGTGGAAAGTCATCACCAGTCATGCTAGCAGTCGGCGGTGCAGAGGTGGATGCATCGCCAGCACCGGCACACCAGCAGGACTCCTCCTGCTGTATTACAAGCCGTAATACAGCTTGGCAGAGTCCTGCTGGCGTGGTGGTGTTGGTGATGCAAGACCGCCAGGACCATCCCCTCCCCTCCCGGATGTCCTCCTTGACGGAGAAGATAGGTGGGCGTCCGAAAAAGGGGAGGGCCTGTGTGTGGGGGCGCGCGTTTGTGTGTCTGCAGAGGGGGGTGGTGAATGCGTGCGTGTATGCGAGTGAATGTGTGTGTGTGTGTAAGGGGCTGTCTGTGTATATGAATGTGAGTTTGTTGCTGTGTTTGAGTGAATGTGAGTGAGTGGGGGTGTCGGAGTGCATGTATGCGTATGCTGAATGGGTGTGTATGTGAATGCATGCATGTGTGAAGGGGTAGGGGGTGTTTGTGAGTGTGTGGACGGGTGTGGGGGATGTGTGCATGTGTGGGGATATGTGTGCATGTGTGTGTAGGTGATAGGAATGGAGATTCCTGTTGCTGGGTGCATGACTGCCAGGGTTTTTGTGGTGGTGTGACTGCCACGGAAAGCCTGGCGGTGTGGAGGCTTGTAATCTGGCCGGCAGGCTGAGGCCTGCCCCGGGTTGGATGTGCTCACCGCTGGCCGCGGCGGTGTGGCCCCACCCGCAGGCCAGGCGGAGTTGTGGAGACTTGTCGTCTGCCAAGGCCCACAACTCTTAATGTGGCAGTCTTTACCTTCGGCTCCGGGGCGGAAGGACTGCCACAGCGAGGCTGGCGGTCTCATGACCACCAGCTTCGTAATGAGGGCCACAGTTTTTATTTCTGAAAGCTATTGTGTGCTCTTATGCAATCACTTTATCCATCTTTTTCCTCTGCTGTCTTTATAGCAAAATTTGTATTATATAGATTCAAATATAAAGCTGCTAGTATTTGTGTGGTTAAAAATGGTTTAGGTATTACCTGGTGGAGGGGAGAAGTGCCCAATCATGGGGTAATTACCAAAATGCAAGTCAGATATGCAGTTTCAGAGTTAGTACATGAGTTACATACAGTGCTATTTCTGGAAAAACAGACTGTAAACTCCATTCTGTGCCTGTACAGTAATACTTGTCATTGGAACTGTTTATATGCCCTCGAATCGCAAAGGCACACGGAGAACTGAACTGACTCTCATCACTGAGGTGTCTCTACCCGGGAGCATACTAATAGAAATAGAAAACATATGTTAACCCCTCCCCCATCTCTCTTGTGCCTTCCCTAAATGTACACCCAGAGACACAGCTATGGGCAATTAGTGTCAGAGAGGTATTGCTTTACATGAGTCTCTTCTGTACATCATGGAAGACATGTACAAATGAAAGTAGTCATCAAAAATTTGCTGTGCATCATCGTGTGAATCTCACTTACTTGCAAAGAGGAACACAGAAATATGCACTGGGAGTGGAAAAGTGGGTGTTTCCATTAGGCAGGACAACAAAAAAAGTAATGATAAAAGGAGTGGCCAGGAGAAGGGAATGTAAATGGAAATGTAACAAGCCCAGTATTTAATCGCACATTCTGAGAAGTACAACAGAAAGACTACTCAAATATAACTTAAACATGTCCAGCCCTGGATTGGATCCCTGGTTTCGCGGATACTAGGTATTACAAAATGGAAATGTAGCACCTATCGGAATGAAGCAACACTGCCTTCAGGGATGTTATTCAAGTGCAGAGTTAACTGACAGCTCACTAATCACTTTGATTACACAAGTCTCGATCGAAAACGTTAGTTAGTCATTAGAACAAACATTAGAATGAACATAAACTCAAAAGTGAGAACATGGAAGACGACGTCTTTACACATGTACACACTGATATTGTACAGCTGTTTTTAAATTACTTTTATATGACATGCATGTTTTGCTGACTTATGCTAACTAGGCCTCAATTTAGGCCTGGCAGACAGTCGCAGCTTGCTGCACTCACAAGAGGCGGGTGCAGAGCGCGGTGGTGGGGGTCGCAGGGGGTAAAATTTAATTAAAAAATAAATATCTTACCTAATCCGCCGCCGTGCCACCGCTCCTCTTTCTCCTGTCACAGCAGGCAGGCACAGGCTCCCAGACTGCCCTACAGCCAATACTGATGCTGCTCAGAGCAGTGTAAGGATTGGCTGAGAGCGCCTAGCCAGGTTGCTCCCAGGCAGACTGGGAGCCTGTGCCTGCTCTTTCCAGCCAGGCAACACAGTGCAGCAGGTTGTTCCAGGTCTTTGCTGCGATGAATGTGAAGGATCGTCCTCCAGTGGTTGTTTTTTTAATGCGAGGGATAGTGGTCAGAGCCTGTTGAGCGGAGCGGAGGGATCTGGTGGGGGTGTGGAAGGAGACGCAGTGGTTCAGGTAGGCCGGTCTGACGTATATGTATGGCTTTGTACATGTGGGTGAGTAGCTTGAAGGTGATTCATTTTTCTATCGGGAGTCAGTGGAACGTCCTCAGATGCTGTGAAATATGTTCTTGGCATGGGTGGTTAAGGACAAGTCTGGCGGCAGCGTTCTGGATGAGTTGCAGCTTTTTGATGTTTCTCGTTGTGGTGTCGGCGTACAGAGCATTGTCGTAGTCAAGCTTGCTTGTGACGAAGGCGTGGTTGACTGTCCTACTATAGTCTGCTGGGATCAATTTGAAAAATTTCCAGAGTTTGCAGAGGGTTTACCAGCAGGAGGAGATGACTGAGTTTACCTGTCGGGTCATAGACAGGGAGGAGTTGAGGATGATGCCTAGGTTGCAGGTGTGCTCATTCGAGGAAGGCGGGGTGCTGAGAGATAGGGATACCAGGAGTCGTCCCATGCTGAGGTAACGTTTCTGAAAATGATGAGCTCTGTCTTGTCAGAGTTGAGTTTGAGGCAGCTTTCTCTCATCCAGGTGGTGTCGGCTTCCATTCCTGAGTGGAAATTCCTTTTGGCCGTGTCCGGGTCTTCGGTGAGGGAAATGATGAGTTGTATTTAATCGGCGTATGACACAATGTCCATTCCATGGCTTCTGACTATGGCTGTGAGTGGGGTCATGTATATGTTGAAAAGAGTTGGACTCAGAGAGGATCCTTGGGGAACTCCGCAGCTGACTCCTGTAGGTTTAGATGTGTAGGGAGGGAGCCTGACCCTCTGAGTCCTTCCAGAGAGGAAGGAGTGGATCCATTTTAGGGCTGTTCCGCAGATTCCTACGTCGTGGAGTCTGGTGCATGGTGTGCTGTGGGAGACAGTATCGAAGGTCAATGAGAGGTCAAGGAGTATGAGTGCTGTGGTGTTACCATGGTCTAGAAGTGATCAGATGTCGTCAGTGGCTGCAAGAAGAGCTGTCTCCATGCTGTGGTTGCTGCTGAACCCAGACTGGGAGCTGTCCAGAGAGTTGTTGACTTTGTTGAAATTTTGTAGTTGTGTGTTGATGGCTTTCTCCAGTACTTTGGCCGGGTAGGGTCGAAATGAGACGAGCCAGAAGTTCTGTAGCTCTGATGGGTCAGCCGAAGGTTTCTTCAGGAGGGGACGTACTTCGGCGTGTTTCCAGTCCTAGGGGAAGGTGCCAGTGCTGATGGAGCACTTTATCGTGTTTCGGAGCTCTGGCGATGGATGTCCTGGCATTTATATAGATATGGTGCGGGAATAGGTCCGTGGGGGTTCCAAAGTGGGAGCTGCTCATAATGCTTTCTGTTTCTTCCGTGGTGAGCGTGGACCCGCTGTCGATGATCTGGGTGGGTTCTGGGGGGTGGTTCGTCATAAGTTCTGGTGCTGGGTTGGTTTTCTGGAATTAAGCTGTCGTAGATATCTTGGATCTTGCGGTGGAACAAGGGGGTGAGTTTGTTGCAGAGGTCTTGCGACAGGGGATGATGGTGGCTTCAGAGGAGGATTTGTGAACGTGTTTATGACTTAGAGGAGTTCCTTTGTGTTGGGTGTGGAGGAGTTGATGCGTTCCTGGAGTGCGTTCACTCATTCGTTCTTGATATGTCAGTGGTAGATAGCGGTAGCGGCTCTGAATGAGGTGAGGTCTTCACTGGTTTGGCTATTCTTCCATTTTTTCTCTGGGCACCTGCGGGTGCGTTTTGATTCTTGGAGTTCTGTGGTGAACCAGCTGGCTTTCTTTGATATGCGCTTGGCTGATGTCAGATGGAGGGGGGCTAGAGTGTCAGTGCATTTAGTGATCCATGTGTTGAGATTGCCCGCTGAGGTGTTGGTGTCATAGGAGGGAGGCAGGAGTGATTTGGCGAGAGTTGTGGTGAGTTGCTCATTGGTTATTCCATTCCATTTCTTGTAGGAGGCCCTGGGGGCGGTGATGGTGAAGTGTAGGCAGCGTTGGTCAGTCCAGTTTGAGGTTGAGATGGTCTCAATGGTAATCCATATGCTTGAGGTGAAGATGGGGTCCAGTGTGTGTCCTGCGATGTGCGTGGGGATCAGCTGTCTGAGGCAGAGGGTGGCAAGGTTGTCGAGTAGAGCAGTGGTGTTTGGATTGTTGCAGTCCTCGAGGTGGAAATTCAGGTCGCCGAGGAGGAGGTAGTCATCGGATGCCAGGACCTGGTGGGTGGCGAGGTCTACAATGTCGTCGATGAATGCTGGATGGGGGCTGGGTGGTCTGTAGACTAGGGTGCAGCGGATGGAGGAGTTGTGATGGGTGTGGACCAGGAAATGAAGGTGTTCCATGGTGGTGCACTGTTCTTCTGAGTTGGTCTTGATACATAGTGAAGACTGTGTACGATAGCTACTCCTCTGCCCGGGTGGTAGGGCCGGTCCATCCTTAGGATGCTGTATCCATCCAGGATGGCAATGTCTGGCCCCAAGGTGGGGTTGGTTCAGATCTCAGTAAGGAAGGTGATGTCAGGTTGGGTGGTGTCGATCAAATCCCAGAGTTCGGTGATGTGTTTGTGGATGGAGCGGATGTTCAGGAGGAGGCAGTTGATGGGGTTGTGGTGGGTGTCGTTGTTTCCGGGTGTGGGGAGTACATTCTGCTTGTTGTGGCCAGCACTGAAGTTGCAGTTCCTGTATGAAAAAGGTCTGTGGGTGTCCTTGGGGAATGGGGTGCATCAGTTGCTGAGATGTCCAGAGTTAAGGCAGTGGAGGGTCATGGCCAGGGGATGGCTTGTCAGAGATCAAGGGTTCCTGGTGCTGGGCATGGTCTGGGCGCAGACGGGCTTGCCTTTGGCGTGCCAGAAGCACGGCCGTGCTGCGGTCGTCATTAAGGAGGGGGGTGGGGGATCCAGTCAGCTGGGAAGTGGAAGGATGGGGGTGGGGACGGGGCCACAGGGGCAGGTGCGGCGTGGGAGGGCGAGGGTCAGGAAAGGACAGAAAAAGTGAAAAGGCAAAAGTAAAAAACATGTGAAAGAAAAAGGCAGAACTATAGAAGCAGGAGTAAAGGAGAGAGTAAAGGAGACATAGAGAGCAATACTTACTTGTTGATGGCCACTATACCACAGGAATGAGGCGCAGGCAGGAGCCTGCAGGTGGAGGAGGGCCTGGAACTCCAACTGAGAGTCAGACAGGCTCTCAGTTCGATCCCAGGCAAGGCAGAGGCAGGAGCAGTAGCAGCCAGAGGAACTGGGTAGAGCAGCAGACTCTGACCAGGAGGTCGGTGTAGTTGCCCTCTCACCTCGCTGCGGCCGCCATTATGCAGGGGATGGTGGTCAGGTCAGCTGGAAGGCGGGAGGGTGGGAAAGGCTCTTTGCAGGGGTGAGGGGGACGGGCCGCAGGAGCAATGTGGGAACAAGAGGGTCAGGAAAGGACAGAAAAAGTGAAAAGCCAAAAGTAAAAAACAAGTGAAAGAAAAAGGCAGAAGTATAGAAGCAGGAGTAAAGGACAGATAGAGAGAGGTACTTGTTGATGGCCACTAGACCACCAGGGATGAGGCACAGGCAGGAGCCTGCGGGTGGAGGAGGGCCTCGAACTCGAACTGAGAGTCAGGCAGGCTACCTGTTCAGTCCCAGGCAAGGCAGAGACAGCAGCAGCCAGAGAAGCTGGGGAGGGCCGCAGACACTGACCAGGAGGACTGTAAACAAGGTACATTACAGCCACCCTAGGCGCACCTGTAAATACTAATTTGCCCATGACTATGAAGGGAAGAAATATATCATGGAGGCTTGCATATGCAATTATCAGCAACAAATGACACTTTCATTTTCTGGCTGTCAACAACTGTGGCGCAACAGCAGACTAGAGACTGATTCATATTAAAATCGAGGCTGGAACTAAAGTTTTGTGTACAACAGATTAATGCAGATAAACTTTCAGCTGAAATGAGCTTTCTGATGGCTTGTTTTTACTAAGGTGAAAATACTCCAAAACATAAATTCATTTGCTTATAAATTGTGCATTAATAACTACTAGCACTTTGCAGCACTTATGTTTCATCATCTCCAAAGTATGCGTTTTCACACTGCGACGCACGTTCATTCAGATGGATGATATGGGTTTGTGGGACAATGAATTAAACTCATGTATAACCTTCCCACACAAGTAACAGAGCATACCCTTTCTGTCCTTGTTACCGAACCAACTTTCAGTGATTTCTTCATGATCACAAGTGTAGTACAAAATCTCACACAGGCGCACACTCACGCACACACACACTCCACGTGATAACATAGAGTTCCCATTCAAATTCTTTAATTTACGTTAGTTACGTTACTCACACTGAAGGAATTGTTGGTATGCCCCACTGTAGTGTGCAAGGTTGTCTTGGCCTGCTGCGTGTTGCACAATATTGTCTTAGAGCAGACACAGCATGCTTATTTTAACCCTCAACTCTGTCCACAATCAATGCCTGCTCCTTTCGTGGGGCACTGGAACCAAGGAGTCGATGTAAGGAAGTCATCTAGAGGTTATTATTCTTCACGTAAGTTGCTCTAGGTGCGAGGTTTGCCAAGGGCATTCGGCAATTGTATGTCAGTTCTGATAGATTTTTTTTTTTTTGTAGTTGGCCAGTTTTCACTCTCTATGGCACCCATATCAGTATGTTACACCATCAACCAACAAGGCCATGTTTCACCCTTGGTACTCTCTGTATTCTTTGTATGGCTGGAGAATGATATGTCCCAGTGGTCGACAGGGTAGGACTGGTCTATAGTGCAATCAGGCAGTGCCCAATGGGCTGGTCAGAAAGGTCAATGAGTGGGCCGGGATTTTGGCTGTTTCTGAGCCTGTTTTATGGCCAGTGCGCTGCTTTTTCTGATGATTTCCTTGATATTAACACCAGCATTGCCTGCAACAAACACAAATGCATGCAGTCTCCCATAACTACCAAAATATCCATACTGCATGCCCTTGCAAGCTGTACGAAAATTGTATAATTTGCAAATGAAGGCAGCTGTCTGGATCACTAATGTGGAACACTTTTATTTTGATGCCCGGGTCTATTTTTCTCCCAGTCCAACCTTGGGGGTGCACTTGTATTAAGCGTCTCCATATAGTCTCTTTACAGTAGTTAAAAAAATACACAGAGGGATTTTGGCAACCTCACACCAAGCACAATACCCCAAACTTAAAAAGTGTCACTATTCATGCCCCAACACACTCACATAGCTGTCATCTCAACATATAAACTCCTGCCTCACTAAATTCGTCTGTAGGCGGTGTGTTGAAACTACTGTTCGTTGTCAGTTCAGACATTTACAAAGCCCTTTGTTATATATATTCCACTGATTTATCTCCACTGTCATTTCTCACTTCACAGAGCATTTAATTTCATTAAAATATAAAGCCAACCACACTCAGGCTTCAAAATCATATTTTTCTGTGGTGTATACTCCAGCATGGAGATTACGTTTCTGGAGATTACAATGCCAGAACCTCTGCTCGTGAGGAAGGACCTTCCCATTTTTTAAGAGAAAAGAAATATACCTAGTCGAAGTCATAGACCCTTTCTGTAGACCTAAAGCAACTTCATCTGCTGACATTCTCAGCCATACTATTATGACCGAACAAATGACTGCGCAGAGGACAGACCCGACTCGTTATGCAGCTCACTAAACTTTCTTTGGAATTGAGGTTGCTGTGCACAATCAGAGAAGATAAATGTCAACACAAGCAGCCCTAGAGGTTGTCACATATGTAAATGACACATTGCCAGAGGACTACTTAAACTGCATATGTGCAATTGGGGTCAGTTGAGGGTTATGTAAACCATAGTTCACATAAAAATAAAGACACGCCAATTAGTGACTGTTTGCGGTAAATGAGCACAGTTTTCAGACAGGCATACCCCTCACACTATGCACGAACTATGCTCATAACCATCTGTGTGCTTCCTAGTGCCAGAGTGAAGGTATGCCCAAACAATTGTTTTTGTCAGACAGCACCTGGAAGGAATGACAGGAGTTGTTTGCCAGTAGTGACTTTCTATTCTCCAGTACTGGTAAAGGGAATTATCATTTCCAGATCCATGACTAGGCTATCAGTGCTCCATGTAAGCCAAACTAACATTTCCCATTCAGGGACGTCTGTACTGCAGATATAGGGGCATATTTATACTCTGTTTGCGCCGGATTTGAGTAATTTTTGTTTTTACGCAAATCAGGCTCAAACTTAACTCCATATTTATATTTTGACGCTAGACCCGTCTAGTGTCAAAATATTGGAGTTAACATCATTTTTTTACCGTGAAAACCTACCTTGAGTCAATGAGATGCAAGGTAGGCGCTCCTGGGCAAATAATGATTCTAAGGCCTTTACGCCTTATTTATCCTGCCGTGCAAAAATCATGCACGGAAGGAGGAGGGCCTTAAATAATGGAGATAAGCCTGTTTAGCGCCATTATTTAACACCCGGGTCAGGGCAGGCATTAGGGGACCTGTGGGCTCATTCAATGGTCAGAGACCATGGAAGCAGTCCACAGGTGGCCTTCCCTCCCCCCAGGTACACCCCCAGCCACCCCCAACAACACCCGGAGGAGACCTAAGGATGGGGGGACCCAGCCAAGCTAAGTCCAAGTAAATTTAAACTTTTATTTTACAAGTGCCATAGGGGGCCTAACTTGGGCCCCCCTACATGGCACTATGCCCAATGGCCATGCCCAGGGGACATATGTCCCCTGGGCATGGCCATTGGGCAGGTGGGCATGGCCATTGGGCTGGTGGGCATGACTCCTGTCTTTACTAAGACAGGAGTCATGTCCATGGGGGTTGTGCATCAAAAAATGACGCTAGTCAGGTTAGCGTAATTTTTTCTGACTCTAACCTGACTAGCGCAGTTCTTCGATGCACAACCTTCTGTTTCCCCTACGCCTCCCCCACCCGGTTAGCATAATTACTTTTGATGCTAACCGGGCCTTACTGCCGGCTAGAGTCATTCCTTAAATATGATGCCCAGCTGGTGTCCAGGAATGGCGCTAGCTGGCAGTCAACTTTTTGACGCAAACTGGCGCTAACGCAGGTTTGCGTCAAAAAGTATAAATCAGGGCCCTACTCTGTCTCATGTGCTTATTGCACAGACAACACAAGTCAGGACCCGCTTTAGGGGCGCTGCACTGGGTGCTGACCTGATGGGTGGGCTCTGACTTTGGGGGAGGAGTATGCTCATCAATAACTTACAATTTAAAAGCACCTGCAGCAGAGGTCCTTGTGCATCCATCTTTCAGGCAGCAATAAACATGTTTAGATAACTCTTGTAATTAATGCTCCTGCTAGAGAGCGAAATCAGAGATTTGTCTAGTGGCAGTTTTGACTCGCCATAATGTAGTGCAGATGGTTAATATGCCTGCTGCAAAGAACAGATCTGTATTTAATGTAGATACCTGAGTGGATTAGTAAAGCAATCCTTTACCAGTGCATTAAAACAAATTAACTATATGCGAGAAAGGGGCTATGGAGAAATGAGGAGCACTTTTGCTGGGTGGTAGTGAGGGAATCCGAGGAGGAGGTCATTGGGGTCGGCACCAAAAAGACTGTCGCAGGAGGCTCCACTAGGCTCCACCAGTGCTAAACTCGGCCCTGACACAAGCCCTTTGTGTCTGTTGGTCCCTGTATAGTGTGACTGCTGTGATGTAAGACGTAGGCTGGGGCATTTTTTTGCCTGAGCGTAATCTTGCTAAAATTCTGAAGATCGGGCCTTGCGTATTTCGCATGGTTGCTATTTTGCTTTACTCTTTCACATTTCATGTAATTGTTACCAGTGGGAGACTAGGTTTAAGCAAAAAAAATCTTGTGGGACCTCTGAAACTGGAGATGTGCTGTGGCCACACCTGATGTGTTAGCAAGATTCAACACAGTTGTACAACACAGTTGTATGTCAGGAATTTGCTAACAAAATGTCTTCTAAGAGAAATGTCATGTTCTGCATATCGTTCATAAAAATAGGGTCACACCATATGTAGGTTTTGTATTATTAACTCCAGTGGGGCAATATTTTATTAAACATTTTTTGTCTCAATATTTCTGTCAGGTAATATTTTGGTACCATCCTTCATCATCTGACTTTAAAAACTGCATGTACGATACATTGAGTGGTATACCTCTGCTACATTGCATGTGTTATACTGCATGCAAATTATATTGCATCTACTACACTGTTTTATTTAAACAATGTGGAAGTAAAAATAGTAATTGTATGCATTTTATGACAATGTAGTGGTAGGGCATAGACTGGTGATATAATTGTATGTTGATTTTACTGACCTCAATCTAGTGCCTTACAACCTATCAAGCTGCCATTTCACCTGTTTTCTGCAAACAAGGGCATATCCATAAGGATGATCTCCCCACTGTAATATCTGTAGCATGCATCATTTGGTGACATTTTCCTTTGTTATGTACTGGGAATAAAATCACAATGTCGACTTGTTCTCTGCAGAATACAAAAAGTTTTTAAGTTCACTCAAACACAGTTGCAAGAGGTCTCTGCAAAATGGTGGTGTAGGCGAAGCTCCAATGTCCATTGAGACACCTTGGTTGTCATTGTTCTCCTGAACATCAAAGTTGCACGTCTTTTGCCTGTGGTCCAGCGAGGTGCTGATCGATTGGCTTGTTGGGTAAAATTTAATAGTCTTCAAACTGAGCTTTTCAAGTGTTGCACACTCAATGAGTTGGTCATCCTTCGGCCACAAAGGTGTACTCTTTTGATGCTTTACATTCGGATGCTCCTGGAATTCTTTGAATTCTCAACTGTTAAAAGGCAGGCCATTATCAGTCTTCAAAATGCCTGGAATCCCCCATGTTACAAAGATGCCATTGAGTATCTCAATGACTCATTAATGAGTTGGGGATGAGAGATCGCTGACTAATGGAAAGCATGAGTATTCGTCCACAATCACCATCAGGTGATGTCCATTGTCGAGTGAACCAAATAAGTTAAAGGCTATTCTCTCCCATGCATGCTTGGGGAGGTCTTACATGTTCAGAGTATGTTGAGTAACATTTGTAGAAAGTATTAGGTAAGGACCACAGCACTCAAACACAAGTATATACAGCAGGTTAAGTAATTCACTGAATAAACAGTAATACTAATCATAGGGACTGTATCAAGGGACTTTCCTTACAGCTCAGTTCATTCCTGTTAAACTGTTGGAAACACAGTCCTTTATTATGGTACTATCCATGTAGTCCATGTGCTTGTAATACATACAGTAGCAACCCGTAGTTGATCCAATACAAAAAACAGCCAACACGTGTTTCGTCACACAGTGACTTTTTTAAGGCTGCGGAAAAGATGGATACATATACTTATAGGAGAACACAGTTAAAATGTATGGACATGACAAAAATGTAGTGCAAGGCAAAAGAAATACAGTTCTTTGTGAGGATGTTGTGCACCATGTGTATATTTATACATTGCCAATAATCCCTAGTTTAAGGAAGAAAGTAGTGCCATCAGGTGAATTATACAACTAGGTAGTGAAATAAAATGTCATATAAGGCATGCTAAGGGTGTGTATAGAACCATACCCAAAGTAAAAGAACAGTGATCTAGTACACTAGTATCCGAGGTCAGGATTTGAAAGTACGGGGCAATATGTCCCTATGTACTAGAATGCGTCAAGTATGGGTAAGCTGGAATTGATGATGTAACAGTGGGTTAGTAATCTCGCATTAGGAAATGAGATGTTTCGTGGTCCAGTAATTGTCTGTTCCGTACTATTGCCCAGGTAGGCAAGTTGCAATGTTCCAGCTGCTTATAGTACATGTTGTTATTCATAGGACCATGATAAGTCCCTTATCTATTAAAAACAAGGAAGAACATTGTAAGAGTCTATGGCCCTCATTCTGACCCTGGCGGTCTTTGACCGCCAGGGCGGAGGACCGCGGGAGCACCGCCGACAAGCCGGCGGTGCTTCAATGGGGATTCCGACCGCGGCGGTAAAGCCGCGGTCGGACCGGCACCACTGGCGGGGTCCCGCCAGTGTACCGCGGCCCCATTGAATCCTCCGCGGCGGCGCAGCTTGCTGCACCGCCGCGGGGATTCTGACCCCCCCTACCGCCATCCAGATCCCGGCGGTCGGACCGCCGAGATCCGGATGGCGGTAGGGGGGGTCGCGGGGCCCCTGGGGGCCCCTGCAGTGCCCATGCCACTGGCATGGGCATTGCAGGGGCCCCCGTAAGAGGGCCCCTAAATGTATTTCACTGTCTGCTGCGCAGACAGTGAAATACGCGACGGGTGCAACTGCACCCGTCGCACAGCTTCCACTCCGCCGGCTCGATTCCGAGCCGGCTTCATCGTGGAAGCCTCTTTCCCGCTGGGCTGGCTGGCGGTCTGAAGGAGACCGCCCGCCAGCCCAGCGGGAAAGTCAGAATTACCGCCGCGGTCTTTCGACCGCGGAACGGTAACCTGACGGCGGGACTTTGGCGGGCGGCCTCCGCCGCCCGCCAAGGTCAGAATGAGGGCCTATGTGTATCAGATGTGCCCCAGCTGGTTAGGGATGAAAAATAAATACCCCAATGAATGACATGTAGCATACTAGAAGCTAATCCAGTATGCGTTTTAGTTATCCCTAGCTGTTATAAGTAATAACCTAGTATGACCAAGTAAAGCCCCAAAGAACTCCGGGAGAGCATTATCCATACTGTTCATGGCTACAATTTAGATAGCAAGTGACTCACCTACTAGAATATAGGGACGTGATTAGAAATTAAAATTCTAGTTGAATAGAACAAAAACATGGTAAAGAGCAAATGCCACAACTGTCTATGACTTCATGTATACCAGGGTGGTAAGAAACCATAGAAAGTAATACTAAACAACTCTTGGTATGGTTGTCGATAGTACGAAGCACGTAAAAAAGCATAGAAAAGTGAGTGAAACACCAAGAATGTGCTCATCTCATCAGTTAATTACTAAGTCATCTAAGCGTAGTCCGCTCTTGGTATGATTAAAGTTAAGCATGGAAGCATTCAAATGATACTGGCCATTGATTCCCACGTGTGGCGGCCGTCTTAAAATGTTCAATTGGCTGAAATATCAGCATATTTAATATTATGGAGGTTGAGCCTGCAATGTAATCGTAGGTAGTGTGAAACTAGAACAATGCGGTATACAGTGACCAGAACGGCAAGTACGTGTGTTACATAAAAGAAATCGCAAAAAACATGATGTAGTAGATTTTCAAAGTAGATGAGCCTGCAAGAGAGAGAATCCTTAAATTGGTGAAAGTATAATCCGATCATAAAGTCCATTAAGAATGGAAACCGGAGGGAAGGTTTGTATTCCTCAGGCAAGTGGCAGCCATCTTGAGATGTCCGTCATGCTACTTAGCAAACCCATTTCAGGGCCTCCTATTTGAGCATGTAGTGAATTAAAGGATGTTATACATGGTTTATAAAGTGGTAACTATGTATTAAGGAGGTCCAGCCTGTAAAATATTCATAAGAAGTATGAAACTACACCAACGTGGTAAAGTAACTGAGGTCAGGTTTAGAGAAGAAACATTTGTAGAAAGACAGTTGCATAGAGCACAGGCCTTGCGTTCTTTTTCAATCCTTTGATCTAAATACAGAAACCAAACTCTGTCTCTGAGAACTCTTTTTGTGGATACCACGATGTCCTTCGTGAGCCACTTCAATTACAATTTGTTTCAGTCTCTCTGGAATCAGGATTCTCAACCCTTGCTGTGTAACTCCTTCCTGAGTTATGGAGTTGTCTTTGATATTTTGGTATTTTTGATATTCACTATCATTGGTTAGAAGTTGAGTGTCTGAGTTCCATGACTGATGCGTAATTATGTCTTTTAACTTCAGCAGCTCGCTATTGTAGCTCTTGGCAGTAATGACCTGGGCTAACGAGATAGCAGCTGGCGTATTTGAGTTTTACAATGAAATTAATGTAGGCTTCAGCTGTCTTGGATGGAGTACCTTGACCTTGTATAGGCACACTGGAAAAGTAGTCAGCAGGGTTTTTATCCTTTCCTGGATGATGCACAATAAAATAATTGTACTCTTGCAAGTATAGTCGCCATCATTCAATGCGAGGAGGCATCTTGGCTTTTTGATTGCTAAAGATGGTCAGTAAAGCTTGATGATCAGTTATCAGCATATAAAAGGCTTTTCGTACAGAAATACATGGAAATATTCACAAGCCCACACCACAGCCAAACTTTCTTTCTCAGGTTGTGAGTAAGCACAGTCTGTTTGGGACAAACTTCTACTAGCATATGACACAATATGCCTTCGAGCATATGGGTGTCTACTGTGCTGTGCAAGAATAGTGCCTATCCTGACTAGACTAGCGCCAACAACAACTTCTGTATGAAGATTTGGATTGAAGTATGCCAGTCAAGCAGCTTTTTCGATGGCATGTTTGATTCTCTTGAAACTTCTTTCACATTCTTGTGACCTTTGAAATTAAAATTCATCAACTCTTGTAAGGGAGCACTTACAGTGACAAAGTAATTGGTCATGCCAAGAAATTAATGTACCATAGAAATATCTCCTGGGACCAGCATTTGACAGTGCTTGCATTTTCGCAGGATTGGGTGTCATAATCCACCGGAAAACAATTTTAGCTTTGTCTTGGAGAGTTCACACTCGTCTGCATTTAAAGTCAAACCATCATCAGTAAGTAAATGACATACTTGTGTGAGAGGTGTATTGTACCCCTTCTGTGTAGCTCCGAAAATAAATGTCATGAGTATAATTTAACTCATTCCATGATATGTTGAATGACCCTGTGGGAAAGTTCTGCAGCCGTTGACTCTTGAAAACTAAGCATTTTGTATCAAAACAGACCAGACACACATGTGTAGAAAACACATGTTGTAATGTACCTGCAATTTTCTTTGAGTTCCAACTGATGATAACCTTTATTTAAATCAAGGTGAGAGAAGCCCATTGCACCACTTAATTGTGTTATCATGTCAGCAATGTGTGGAGCAGGATGTCATTCAATTGCCTTGTTTGCCTGACGTATATCAGCAAATATGCATACAGCTCCTTCACTGTCCTTTTTGGCCATTACCACTATGGGAGAAATCCATGGCGTTGGACCAGTAGAACGCTCAATAATGTCATGTTTGAGTAACAATTTAAGTTCTTTTTCAACAGGTTATGTAAATGAAAAGCGACTTGTCTATGGCCCTCCTATGAATCTGACTCACGGTGGCAGGAGGACCCCCGCGGTAGTGGCGGTCCGCCCGCCCTATTATGACCAAGGCAGAAACAGTAAAGGCCCTTTTTCCCGCTGGGCCGGCAGGCAGAAACACTGTTCAGACATCCTCCTTAATATGCAGCATTACTCCCATAGTCTTAAGCTTTCCTAAACCATAAAACAAAGGAGGGAATTGACTTACTATTTTGTGATGATCATTTATGTTGTACTTCACAGAAATCAGTCCCATATCAGGGGCTGTGCTGAAACTGAGTAGACAGGCACTTGACACTGTACCTTGAAGCACATGAATGAGTGCTGCACCTCAGTTTTCATGTTTTTCACTGTCACTGCAAATGAACCTTGACTTTTATGGGTGTCGATGCAGCCCATTCATCCACTTTGATTCTCAATTGTAATGGAGATAGTTCATTGTACTTATTTTCAGGCATTATCTTTATTGTTGCATCATTGTTGATAATGGAAGGTATTGAACAACAGTTTATTTTTAATGTATTCTTTGGACAGTATTTGCACGATTTCAGTGCTTTGGCCTGTCGAATTTTCTTTTACTGACATTTTTCTTCCCATGCAGCCAGGCGAACATCTGCACATTTTTCTGAGGTAAACATTGACATGGCACAACCATCTTCCTCACTTTCACTTGATATTGAAGTGGAAGTAATGTTTGATGATGATTTAGATGATAATCAACCTCGTTCAGTGTCGATTTGCTTTAACTTTAACTGATGCCTCCACTTGACCTTGTGGGCATGTGTTGAGCGTTGCCTGTGAAATGTTCTGGTGGCCATTTTGGCTTGATGCCATGATGCACTAACTTTTTTGTTTGCTTTACAAACTTTCACAAAATGGTTCTCTTTCCCACAGCCTTTACATGTCTGTCTAATGGCAGTACATTTGCCTCTGTGTGGAAACAAAAATCTGCATCTAAAACATAACTTATTTTTACGTGTAGACATCACTTTGTATCCTTCAGTCTTTTGCTTTGGCTTACTTTTCACACTCATGACTGATTCTCTCTGGTACATCCAGCCTCCATGTCAGCAGCTTGGTTTTCAGCACACTCTTCAGCTCTGGCAGCCATTAACACTTGCTCTAGATTAAGAGTTTTCCTCAGCATTCGTTGTCTTTATGAATCTGACAAGCATTCATCAATAACTCTGAGACATGTAGCTTCTTCATTATTAAATTAATTGAAGGTACATTGTTTGAGGAGTGTATTGAGTGTCTCCACAAATTAATCAATGGTTTCACTAACTCTTTGACGTCATTGACTGAAAATGTATCTTTCGTAACTGAGGTTTGGTACTGGATTGAAATTAGGATTCAATGCTTATTTAGTCTGATGGTATGTGACTTCTTCATTAGTTCTCAGCATTTTCTTCATGACTTCTTTCACAGCATCACCATCAAGATTTATGAGATACTTGATAATCTTTCTGTTATTAGTCTTTTCAAGTGCATCAATGAAATCATCAAATGCTTCTATCCAAGCTGTCCAGCTATCACCAATATTTTGCTTTTTGGCTGTATCGAAAGGTGGTAGGTGGCAGCTGCTAACTAGATATGGGAGTGGCTGACATTGAAGGTGGAGTTCTCTCAGATGCTGTCTGCTCTCCACTAGGACCTGTGTCGCCACTGAGGTCTTGCGATGTATCGGCCTCGGGGTCATCCTGGACAGTTTTTAGGGCTATGACGTTCTTTTTGGTCTCCATCTGAGTCATTTCTCTTTTGGACACCTCTCGAGTTGTTCTGAACCACCACCTGGCAGCTGGTGGTGTGCCACTTCAAGTATCGGACAGCTCAGCAAGCACAACCCAAGTGCTTCTTCTTGGGTCCCCCCATCTGGTGCAGAGGTCGTAACGCTCCACTTATCAAGAGTCTAGTAAGTGTATTGACAGTATGCTTCCTTCTTACTCATTCTGTCAGACAGCGCTTCTGTATATTTTGTGGGTATTTGACTACAGCAGTTCATCGCAGTTCTTTTAGCACTTCATGTAAGTATCTGTAAGTGTTAGACCTGTCAGCCTTAGGATGGTCTTCCCCAAACTTTTTCTCCTGCTTGCCTCATATTTTTGATGTATCTTTTTGTTGGCCTTAGAACTCTGAGCACTTTACCACTGCCAACCAGTGCTAAAGTGCAAGTGCTTCTCCCTAAAACATGCTAACATTTGTGTATAGGCATTAGGCATATTTAATTACTGGTAAGACCCTAGTAAAGTGGTAGACCATATACCCAGGGCCTGTAAATTAAATGCTACTAGTGGGCCTGCAGCACTGATTGTGTCACCCATCTAAGTAGCCCTTTGAGCATGTCTCAGGCCTGTCACTGCAAAGCCTCTGTGTACAGTTTCACTGCCAACTTCACTTGGCATTTAAAACCCCTTGCCAAGCCTTAAACTCGCCTTTTATACATATACATCACTCCTAAGATAGACCCTAGGTAGCCCATTGGTCAGGGTGCTCTGTAAGTAAAAGGCAGGACAAGTAATTTTACGTTTTACCTGTCCTGTTAGTGAAAAACTCCCACAGCCGTTTGTCATTACTGTGAGGCCTTCTCCCCTCATAGGCCACCATTGGGATTCCTTAATACACTTTTGAGCTGTAACTCCTGATCAGAAAGGAGGAGCTGCACCATGTTTAATATCTTTGTTATGGTAATGAGAAATCCTCTTTAATGATAAATTTGGATTTCACATTACTATTTTAGAAATGTCACTTTTAGAAAGTGAGACTTTCTCTGCCCTTACTGATCTGGGTGCCCTGCAGCCTGTCTCCAATACATGTCTGGGTTGGGTGACAGACACATTTTGTGCATTCCCTCTAGACTGTCACAAACACAGGAATGTTAGTTGTGTTTGATCACTCATCTGCATTCTGATGGCTCTTCCTGGGCAGGAAGAGAGGAGGGGGCTGACACACCTGAATAGAGAGTACCTGTTCCACACAAAGGGCTGATTACCCCCTACTGGTAGTCTGGAGCTGGGGCTGGAATGAAAAGAGGACCTGTACACTTCAAGGAGCTGCTTTGAAGTCTTCCCCACTTCAAAAGCATATTTAAGTACTGGGGCTCTCACCCCACTAAGACAGTACACTGCTGCACCTGTGAAGCACACTGCGAGGAGTAAGGACTGCTGTTACAAGGATTTCCATGCTGCTTGGCTGACTGTTTTGAAGGAACTGCTTCATTCCTTTGTTGAGCTGCCCCTGCTGCCTACAGATCTCTGCCTTGCTGAGGACAAGGTCTGGAGCCATCTCATTTGAATCCAGAGTGACTCCAAGGGCTTGTTGGCTTGCATCCTGGTTCTGAAGTCTCAGGGCCATCAAAGACTTCCTACAACTTTGCTGCTGCTGCTGGACTCTGCCATCTGTGAGTCCAACCCTTGACTGAGGTGCCAACCCAGTCATGGGCCTCAGAAGTAGTTTTCTGTACTTTTTCTACATCGCCATCAACATATAAGTGACTTTGCAACGATCGCAACCGATGCATCACCTTTGAAGCTGACGCAGTGGCTGCTCAATGACAGCGGTTCCACAACCATCACGACTCGGCTGCATTGGTTTCTGAGGTTCAATGATGATGCAATGCCTGCATCTCAAAGGAGCCTGTTGATGATGCAGGAACCCTTTGCGAGACTCGACGATGACGCATCAGGTCCTCGACATTGACATTTGCTCCGTCCATGGTCCATCTAGTGTCATTAAATGTGCTAGCTGCTTCATTATTACTAAATAGAGCAGGTGAACTTCAAAACCTACAAAAACATCATGTAGTACAGTTGTGGTAATAATACCCTTTCTGGTGACCTTAAATACATGCAGGAAATGGGTGGCTCAGCAATTATTTATTGAGGGGTGAGTATGGTACAAATCTCTGCCTCACCATCTATCAATTTAGCTACCACCCGCATCCTGCCTCCTGGTGGCTTTCTCTTTTTCCATTTTTGTCAGTCACCACTAATTCAAATGTAGCTCACATTCCACATCCCCACCCCGTGCTTACACCAGTTGGTGACTTTGTCCCACATAGCTTGCTTGACAGATGCACTTAGGTTATGGCGGGGTGACCTTCTGGGTTTCAGCCTAATGATTCTCTACAGATCACATTATGATGACAGCCTTCTCATCCTTGAATTTCCTCTCCCTACCACAGCCTTTTGGGTCTTAGTGAAGTCTCGTTTGTGGGTCCAAATAAAACATTACTGCTACCATTAAAAGTGTGTGTGGAATCTTTGCAAGGCAGCATGCTGTCCATTACAGAATCTGCAAGGCTAACCATCATGTTTGTGATATCTAATACTGAAAATATATGCATTTACATTTCTGACCATGCAATAAAATGTACATTTCTGACCATAGGGATGTACCCCAGATTTTGATCATACAGTCCCACTGATAGAATGTATGTGCATGGATGTTGGATAGGCCTACCTGTATGTCTAGGCGGCTAGGCCTAATGGAAATTATACATCTATTAATAATAACTATTTTTGGGAAAGGTACTTCCCGGGCAGAAGAGTACATTTATACAGTGTTTATATTCCAATCCCAACTTTTGATTTGTGAATTGGGTCCTGAATATTCAAACAGAAAGTTTTCTTACTTAAGTAAGTACTTTCACTGGAAGGAGACCTGCTTTAGCTGCACTGTTTTAATGAACTTTCATCTCTCCACAATCAGTAAGGAGTTGGTTTGCTTGCAAAACGCATAAATATTTACAACCTTTTATTACACTACTTATTCATACAATGCACAAAATGAAAGCATTTATCCACTTTATTTTCATCCACAGTAATCGTCACCGAAAGCAGAAGCCGATAAATAGACAACATATCTGTATGCGTGGCATCACTGAAGAGAAAAAGATGCTCAATGTTACATCTCTGCAACAAAAAAGAAACAACTGTAACCTTGCAAAGCCTCAGGTATATTTGGACACCGCTGATATATCTGTGTATAACATCACTATGTTCCTTGTTGTGTAAAGAATCTTCTACAACAGGTCTGCCACAGCAATCTAGCATGATTATGGCTATGGCTGCAATTCAGTTTCCAGTTGTACTCAACAAAAGATAGTAGAACTATGGGTTTATCACAAATTACTGGAATGGACAGGAGTGGGGTGTTGTGACTCCACATTGTCCTCACTTCTACAGTCAGTTCATGGGTGGCATTCTGTACTTAAGTACCAAGATCGTGACATCCACAAGATGTGTTATGCTATGTTATGTGCATTTGTAAAGCAAGGTGTGTGAGTGCCCACCCATGCTTATGGTAGGTTGGTTAATTGAAAAGCCAGGTCTTCAGCTTCTTAGGGAATTCAAGAAGAGAGAGGGCTCCGGTGTGGAGTGCAAGGTCACTCCACACTTTAAGGGCAATGTAAGAGAACACCTCGCCTCCTGATCTGGTTCTGTATATGAGTGAGATGTGGACATGTAGGAGTTCTGCAGAGTGGAGGTGTTTTGATGGTTGGCGGCAGGTAATGCAACTGTTTGTGTAGGTGGAGCTCGAGTTGTGTAGTACCTTGAATGTGTATGTGAGGAGTTTAAATTGAGTGCATTTGTGTGTCGGCAGCCAATGTAGTTCCCTGAGGCGTGGTGTGATGTGGGTTCTTTGTGGGAGGATGAGGATGAGTCTGCCCACTGAGTTCTGGATGGTCTGTGGTCTTCTAGTGAGTTAGTTATTTATATATCCTTCCCATTCATATATTAGCCTTCAGACCATCTTATCAGCACTATTTCTATACCCAGACTATTGTAATATAGCTCCCCAGGCCTGCACTATTTCTCAATGACATTCCTTTTCTTACTTTCCACATTGACTATTGTGCTCTCTAGTTCTGACCAGTACACTACCCCTATGTTCGCTACATCTTGACTTCTGTGGCACTCAGAGCTGTTCCTAATGCTAAATTGATTAATGCTCACTTTCTTATTGGGTTTGATACTGTTGTATTCTATTCAAAGGAATCTTAGTGGGCTGCTTAGCAACTGGGAGGAAACTGGAATGTTATGATTAGATTGTAAGGCAGGCAGTTGTTGATAAGACCTGCCAGGGTTGGATGTGTATTTCTTATCTGAAGAATAAAGAAGAAAAAGAAGCATCTGTGGTGCAGCGATTTCTTTACAGTGGCAACGAGGATGGGATCATAAGGAATAAGATGTGGACCAACCCTGGCAGCGGTGTACTGTGACTGGTGGTGCGAGAAAGCGGTGATCTTAATGACCATAAATTGAATGGTGGATTTTGTGATGGATTCCGAACTCGGTTTGTCAAGTTGACCGAGTTGTGGAGGTAGCGCATTTTTTTTTCTTTCTTAAAGAAAAAAAAAAAGAAGAAAAAATGTTGTGCTGTTGGGTTGGCATTTTGAATGAGGCACTTACCTGAAGAGTCTCGCAGACGCTGCCCAGAGAGTCCTCGTGCTGCATCCACACTGTGGATGATATCCGGTTTCAGTTGGATGTGACGTCAGCGGTGTTTGCGGCAAAACAAGGGAAACCTCTTGGAGAAAGAGGTCGAAGCAACAGTAAAAACATAACAACTGTAACATATTGCCTTCGACTTTTAACTTTGCAGCGCTTTCAACTTTCAACTCTGCAGTGCTGTATTTTAGTTTACTCAACGGTGACAACGGAAACAATCAGCCTGAGGACGGTGACAACGGTGACTACTTTATTTATGTTAATTTTTTTTTTTCTCTTCTCTCGTCATATTTCATTAGTTTTTTAGATTATTTATGGGATTATTTATGCTCATAATAGTTAAATAACTTACGTAGCAGACATGCAGTCGATTGCACCACCACCTACATTTTTGAGCATGCCTGGCGAACCAACCATGTCATGGGAAGATTGGAGGGAAGCGTTTGAAACATATTTAGAGGCTTTGGGAGGTGCCATTTTTACGGACAAAAGGAAGTTGGCTTTGTTAAAACACAATTTGGGTGTGGAAGGTAGAAAGATTTTGAAAACATTGCCATTTGCAAATTTTGTAACGAATAACGATGGAAGGTCTGAGGATGAGGAGAATGACAGTGAGGACGATGTGTATATGATGGCGTTGGGGGTGTTGGAGGAGCATTTTAGCAAGAAAGTAAGCATTGTTGTAGAACGCCACAAATTTTTTTCTAGGACCCAAGCGTCTCATGAATCGGTCGATCAATTTGTGTGTGCGTTACGTACGCTGGCTAAATCGTGTAGATTTAAAGACTTGCATGAAGAAATTATTAGAGATCAATTAATAAATCGTACATGTTGTTTGAAAATTCAGGAAAAGTTGTTAAATTTAAAAGATCCATCTTTGGAGGAGGCCATAGCAGTGGCTAAACGTGTTGAAAACACATCTAGGTATGTTAAGGAGTTAAGTAGAAATGATACCGAGGCTGCACTAGTACAAGCTGTAAATTCTGTGAAAATCAGCAAAAATACGACTGTAATGGATGAAAGAAAGAAATGTTTTAAATGTGGAAGCATAAAACATCTGGCATCCTCGATGAATTGTCCTGCAAGAGAGGCTAAGTGTTTCAAGTGCGACAGAAGGGGACATTTTTCGAAAATGTGTAATCAGAAAAAAAGTACTTACAACAGAAGAAATGTAAATTGTTTACAAGATGGTAATCAAGGACAACAATCGTATTCTAACGGTCAGATGTTGTGTTCCGGTGAGGAAGTGGATAACCATTTTGAAATTTTAATGCTTAATGTTTTATCCATGGAGACTGCTTATAAACCTCCTAAGTGTGCGATAAGCATAAATGGTGTGGTGATAAACGTGTGGGCTGACTCATGTTCACCTTATACCATAATTGACAAAGCAACGTGGAAAGCAGTGGAGGGTGGCGAATTGGCTAAAGCGGAAGTGGATTTGGTGGGTTATGGAGGCAACAAAATTTCTGTGTTGGGATATTTTCAAGGGGAGGTGTTATTTAATCAAAGACAGGCAATATGTGATGTGTATGTGGTTGAAAATGGTCGATGTTTGTAAGGATGGAACGAACAAAGAACGCTGAAGATTGTGTTCGATCCAAATAGTGAAAGACAGGTTTTGTCAGTAGGGGAAGAGAGTTCAGAAAAATGGAGTAAGAAGTTTCCAAATCTTTTCAATAGCGAGTTAGGTTGTTTGCAGAAGTTCCAACATCGCATTGTGCTGAAAAGTGGGGCTGTTCCCAGTGTACATAAGGTCAGGAGTGTGCCGGTTGTTCTGAGAGATGCATTAAAAATTGAATTATCTAGATTATTGAGTTTGGGTGTGATTGAGAGAATTGAAGCGTCGGAATGGTTGAGTCCAGTGGTTTTGGCCCGCAAACCTAATGGCAAGATTAGAATGTGTGTAGATTTGAGGGACCTTAACAGTAATATATGGGTAGACAGACATCCTATTCCTAATATTAATGAACTATTGAGTGGTATTCAAGGGGGAAAGGTGTACTCAACCCTAGATTTATCCAGTGCGTACCACCAAATAATGTTGCACCCAGAGTCCAGGCATCTCACGTCGTTTATAACGCCTGAGGGAGCTTTCAGATTTGTGCGCATGCCGTTTGGGCTTGCGTCTGCCTCAGCTGTTTTCCAAAGGGTTATGCAAAATCTACTGGGTGGTGTAAAGGGTGTGAGGTTTTTTCAGGATGATGTGCTAGTATGGGCAAAGGATTTACAAGAGCATGATACCATTCTGGAGAAAGTATGCCATATTCTTGAGAATGCAGGTTTGACTGTTGAGGCTAGCAAATGTAAATTTGCATGTCACAGTGTTGAGTATTTGGGCCATACTATTTCATGGAAGGGTATAACACCCAAGGTTAATCTTATGGAAGCAATTGAGCGGGCACCTAGTCCAGTTAACAAAGATCAACTGAGATCATTTCTTGGATTAGCGGAATATTATGCTAAGTTTGTGAGGAATTTCGCTGACATAGCATATCCTTTAAGAGTGTTAATGAAAAAAAATCAAAAATATATCTGGTCGGATGAGTGCCAACAAGCGTTTGATAAATTGAAGAAAAACATTATAGAAGCAGTTGAATTAAACCCTTTTGTGGCTCATTATCACACTATAATAACAACGGATGCAAGCATGTACGGGTTGGGTGCGGTACTAATGCAAGTGCATAATGGAAAGGAACGTGTGGTAGCGTTCGCTTCACGTACATTGAAGGGAGCGGAAACAACATACTCTGCTGTAGAAAAAGAAGCTCTTGCTTGTTGGTGGGGCATCACGTACTTTAAAAACTATGTGTGGGGTAGAAGTTTTGAATTACGTACAGACCACAAACCGCTTGTGGACATTTTCACTACTGCAGGTGCAAGTCGTGCTTCTTCTAGGATTGCCAAGTAGTTATATAGGTTACAGGAATACACTTTCACAGTAAAATACTTGCCTGGTATAATGAATGTAAATGCGGACTGTTTGTCGAGGTTGCCATTAGAAAATGTATGTGGAGAAGAAGAGGAAGAATGGGTTGTGGCTGACCTGCAAGACATCAAGACAAAGGCTATCAGTGAGGAAGTTCGGAAGGCGGCGGTTCAGGAGGATACTGAACTTCAGGCAATAATAAGGAATTTGCATAAGTGTTGGTCTGAATTGGGTGATGAAACCAGTATGTTTTCAAATTTCAAAAGTGTGTGGTCTGAGTTGTCATTACAGAGTAATTTACTTAGGAGAGGTGATAGGTTGGTAGTGCCACATAAGTTGAGGCAGACTGTTTTAGAGATTCTACATGAGGGACATGGTGGTATGTCGGGTATGAAGAGGAAAGCCAGGGAAGATTTTTGGTGGCCAGGCATGGACAAAGAGGTTGAAAGATTTGTTAGGAATTGTGTAAGCTGTGCTTGTAGTGACAAAACACACGTGTGTGAGAGGACACCTGTCATTCCTGTACCTTTTCCTGTTAAACCATGGCAAAAGATAGCAATAGATGTGTGTGGCCCGTTTGATTTTGGTGATGGTGGAAAGTTTTATGCCATGGTTATGGTAGATTACCACTCCAAATGGCCAGAAGTTAGTATCGTCAAAGACACTAAAGCTGGAGTGGTGATTGAATTTTGTGAGGAAATTTGGAAAAGGGAAGATTATCCCGAGGAGGTGGTGACTGACAATGGGACACAATTTACTTCGTTTGAGTTTGAGGACTATTTAACATTGTGTGGAGTAAACCATGTGAGGACAGCTGTGGCACATCCAAGAGAGAATGGGTTAGTAGAAAGGTTTAACAGAGTGTTGTGTGACAATATTCAACTGTCAATTCAGACTGGTTTGTGTTGGAGGACTGAAGTGAAAAACATGCTATGGAATTATCGGACGACTCTGCATTCGACGACGCGAGAAACCCTGTTTGTTTTGTTGAAGGGAAGGAAACCGTGTACCAAAGCTGTTCCTGGTTGGATGGGGAAAGCTGGTAAAACACGTGTAAGTGTAAGGAATCTTGCATTTAGAGTGGAGGGGGTGCAAGAGAAGTATGACGAAAGTGTATTGGGAAAACCGAAGGAATGTGTGGTTGCAGTTGGGGACTGGGTGCGAACCAGAGTATGGCATGGTGGCAGGAAGGGTTTGTCAAAGTGGTCAGAACCAAAAATGGTTGGGGGAGTGAAGTGTTATAGTGTGGTTTTAAGCGACGGTAAAAGATGGAATATGGCTGATGTTGTCAGATGCAGTGAAATGGAAGTAGCTGAGTGGAAGAAGCAGGTTGGGTGTGGCCGTGGTGTCGAGGAGTCAAGAGGGGTGAGAAGGTCACAGAGAGTATTCAAGAAACCAGAATATATGAAAGATTATTATACAGAGTAGTTGTGTTTACGTGTTTTCTTGTGTTAGTTTATGTTATTTATTGTTTTTTTCTTGTTGTTTTTAGATAATTTTGTTATTGTAAGAAGGGAGATATGTTGTATTCTATTCAAAGGAATCTTAGTGGGCTGCTTAGCAACTGGGAGGAAACTGGAATGTTATGATTAGATTGTAAGGCAGGCAGTTGTTGATAAGACCTGCCAGGGTTGGATGTGTATTTCTTATCTGAAGAATAAAGAAGAAAAAGAAGCATCTGTGGTGCAGCGATTTCTTTACAGATACTGAGGCCCAATAGGCAGAGGTCTAGGGTGAATACATCAGTACACACCAGAGTCACTGGTGATATCTTATTCCACTGCCTACCTCTCTGTGGGAAAACCCACATCATGTGGCTTCCCCCATTCCAAATCTAGGGCAACATGTAGTTACATTGTATGCATCCTCCCAGTCCTTTTAGGGGTAATACAACTTTTATTCTATATTATGTTGTAGATATTGAAATTGGACCTTGCGTGATACCTTGGGTGTACGTGCAAATATCAATTTCCACTTGTCCTCATCTAAGTCTTTTTCTAGATTGCTAGACCAAACCTAATGGAGTAGCTCCAAATTTATTTTGCTTTCTTTCACTATTGTCCAGCAGAGTAGAGTAATGGCCCTGTTCCCCTGGCACTGAGAAATTACAAAATGCATAAGTTAATATAAAATACCAAATGAAAGTAAATTAATTCCTGATGAGTTTCTCTAAAACATCATAAATCATCTGTGTAAAATTCAGTAAGGAGTTGCATTGCCTCAGTTTGACTTCAAACTTAAATTATGCTGCTGTATGTTGAGCAGACACCATTTCAAATGAAAGATTACTGCCTGGAGTTCTACAGTTGTTCACCCTTTGTATCCTGTGAATGACTTGGTAATGTATATTTTGAAAATAGTATACTCTTGAAAGAATTCATTAAACCACTTTAACAATTATTCATGTGCTTGATAAGATTGTCTTCAAATAATTACTTAAGATTTCATTTTACGGTCATTTCAACGTTCACACACACTATTGGAGAGTCATTGGCAGTGAGATGATAAACAATTTTCCCAAAAGATGTCCAAACATGCTTTGGCACTTTTCCTGAAACGAAGCTGGACTGTATCCTTCACTACCACAATGAGGGTGTAGTGTGGTTCCCTTCATGATGTAGCAAAAGTGGGTAACGACTTTGGTGCCCCACTGCTGCAATGTCAATGCAGTGAATAAGCAGAATCCGAATTCGGTATACAAGCTAATGGCTGGGGTAAAGTAATTGTTAATCTGCAAGTATTCTTGGCACCTGGTACTGGAGAACAATCTGTTCTAAACCCACTATTGGTCAACCATTATAGGGATCCCCTTAATCCTCCTGCCCCCTCCTCGGGGTGGGTAAGGCCCACAGGACTTCTCTCGAAGTCTGTACAGGCTCTACGAGTTCCAGCCATCCCGACCTATAGAGATAGTTTTTATCAGAAGAAAACATGTAGTGCTGTGTCTTAAAAAATTGCGAGTCATTCAACTGTTTGGAATTTAAATAATGCTAAACTTTACACTTTGGAAGTAAATGATATCTATAACAAAAAAGAGAGAAATCATAGCTAGGTGCTAATGCTTCGTCCTCTACATCTTCAAGTTTGATAGTCGCAAAAGGAAAAGAAAAGCAGCCAGAAACGTTTGTTAGATCATATGATGAGGATGTAGACTCTTGAAGAAGTGATATTTGAAGCACATTGTATGTATGCATGTTATGTATGGGTGGTGTAGATTTGTATGGGGCGACTGCAGTACCAGGTCAAAAGCAAGGAGATAGCCAATGAGTGATTAAAGAAGAACCTAGGTTCTGCACATGCAGGTGGACTGTCACTTAGTGCTGATGTAGTGTGCCTTACAGAGGTGTATCTTCAGCTGTTTCCTAAATTAGAGCATAGTTGGGTTGGTATTGATGGATACAAGGAAATTGTTACAGATCCTTTGTGCATAAATTGGGAAGGGCTATTGCAATGTTTTTTTTTTACACTTCGTCTCTGGTCTGATGGTTGCATTCTCTGGGTGGGCCAAATGCTTGTGGAGTGGTGAGCTTGTCAGTCACATAGGTTGGGAGTGGAGGAGCGATAAGAGGGGTAGGAAGGAGAGGTTGATATGACTTTGAAAGTGATGCAGCTGATTTTGGAGATGGTGCGGTCTAGTGGTCTAGCAGGGGAGTTCCATCATGGAGGTAGTGAAATTGATGGATCTATGCAGGTTTCTGCGTATCTGGCGACCATTTCTGGACATGTTGGGTTTTTTCCTTCCCTTAATCGTTCAGAAAGGGCTTAACTAAAATACTGCTGCTCTCAAAAACAGGGAAAATACTGGTAGGAACAGATTAGTTTTATATCTGATATAGATTTCTGGTGCCAGCATAGCTTTGAATCATATTGCACAAGTACAGAGCCAAGAAATTAGTGCCACGGCAAGAACCTCCTAACCATGGAAGAATGGGAAGTAGGATTGTGCCAGCTGCAGCCTCCACTACTCTCTTTTCCAGAAACAGGCCTCTCATTCGTTTTTAAAAATGTTATAACACATAGACGGAAACAGCCACCCACGAGGTGGTCAGCCATTTTTCAGTGATATGTGTACCACCGTTATTTGCACTGTTGTCATCGCTTTCTCTTAGGTTGAATATCTGTAGCACTGACTCTTGCCTGCTACTTATTGTGATTTCTTTTAACAGAGCCCTGCTCACTGGTCTGCGCTATATATTTTCTGGATTCTTCAAAGTTTACTTCTACAGCTTTTTCCGTTGACATTTTTAGAAGAATATTGTTTTTCACCATCTCATATCGTGATTCCAAAGTCGTTCTGTACATTTTCTTTAATTGTTACAATCTTAAATATTTTACATCATGGTTTCGCCCTTCAATTCTCTTCCTTTGATTTCTCTGACCTTCCAAAAGAATGCATCTTAAAGTTTGTTTACATTTGCATGAGAGTGCTTGCAGGATTCATTCATTTTGGAACTGGCTATCTGCAATTAGTGTTAAAAACCGAAACAAAAGTAAGTTAGCATGGTATAGATTAATCAGCACATAGCTAGCTGTACATGGCTATGGAAGTATCAACAAAACACTTTGTAAAACAGGATAAGGGCGTTATCAATTTTTTGACTGATATTTATTTTTTCCTTTTTTAAGTGTGGTGTTGTTAGAAATGGGGTTTCTGGTTGGCTAGGGTAAGCACCTAGGCCAGGCAGAACCTACCCACTCTAGTCAGGGAAAGGGAGTTACACGTCCCAGATAACCCCTGCTCACCCCCTTGGTAGCTTGGCACGAGCAGTCAGGCCTAACCCGGAGGCAATGTGTAAAGCGTTTGCACAACACACACAACACACGTGATGCAAAATGTACACCACAAAGTAAACACAACACTGAGCTATGTAAAAATATACAGTATTGCACAAAACATAATTAGACCAACATTACACGTAAGTAATACCCTGCTACCTTAGCAGTTGTCAGAACGTTACACAAGTTACTAATATTCTGTAAGAATATGCAGTTGTCACATTAGAACACGTAAGTACTCAGGATTCTGCGCAGTAGTCATGGATTACAGTAAGAATTCTATGTACTTGCAATGAATAACTCCTAACTACCCATAAAAGGAACATTAGAAAACATCTCACAAGTCACATAAATACATATCAGCAAATCATGCTCATAAAAGGAACATCAGCACTTATATGTATTGGCAGGAAAATAGGTAGGAAATCTATACACCCCCCCAAAGTTCATACTTGGCTCACTGAGCCAATACTTTCTTGAAAGTACCAGTTTTCCTGTAGAAGAGGCACTCCCTGTGCCTAAAAGAACATGCGGGGGACCCGGGCGCTCCTGCGCGCACAATGGGGGCCTCACGGTGCTCCTGGAGGAGAGGGGCAGTTGGCATCCTCTCCTTGCAGAAAACGGGCCCCTCCGGAGGCAGTGATTGGGATGGGGGCCTGCCTCAGCCACCGCACACCCTGTCCTCGGGGTGGGGGCCAGACAAGGCCCAACAACGATTTAGAGGTGAGTGGAAGGGGGCCTCCGTTGAGGTCTCCCCAGTGTTGCAAGAAACAATGCCTGCTTTAGTTTTAAAAGGGGAAAAGGAGCGTCCTGCTCCTAGTGCAGAGACCGGGGGAGGGGGGCGCCCCCTGCGCCTTCCCCGAGTCCTGCGATGCGGCTTCTTTGGAGCTCAGACCCCCCCCCCAGGGGCCCGAGAAGGCACTCGCCCGCACCCGACGTGGTGCGCGGGATTCCGAAGCTGTTCCTGGCTGCCGCTGTGATTCTTTAGGGAATTGGAGGACGCTGGTTCCCCGGGGGCGCTCCCAAGAGCGGACCGTGCCCTGGGGGCACCGACAGGAGCACGCTTGCTCCGCTTGGCTTCTTCTGGTGGCCTGGGGGCACCAGAGAGTGTGCGATCCTCGCGCTGGCTGTAATTGAGATGCCCGGGTCGCGGCAGTGATTTCGGGGCAATGAAGAGAGCGCTTTTCAAAGTGCTACAGGCAAATCTGCAGCCCGGGCTGCGGCTGTGATCTTCTTCTGGCAGTAAAGCGCGCTTTTAGAAAAGCACTCTTCTGTGCACCAGAGAGCGCTCCCAAGGTGCTACACAGCCGAGGCAGCACTCCTCGTGCTGAAGGGTGTTTTCAGTGGTCAGCGGCCACAGCACCCTGCCTCTGGAGACAACAGTTGAAGTAGGGGGGTGCAGGTTTGGAGAACCCAGCAGCAGGTCAGCACAACAAGGGGATACAAGCACAGCAGCAGCAGTCCAAGGTGGTCCTGATGAGTCCTTTCAACAGTGTCCTGCATCCATCTCCATGTAAGGTTCCTGGAGTCCAAAGCAATGTCCAATGATGTCTAAATTGTGGGGAAAATTCCCCTGTACTTATATTAGGTTTACAGTGTGTTTTACAGTGGGGAGGAGAGGGGGTTCCAACCAATTACAACAATTCTGGGAGTGCCCTTTCTCTACTCCAGCACAGGCTCCAAACATCAGTGGGGGGTAAATGACCCTTTTGTGTGAGGCCAGGGCACACCCTTTACAAATGCAGGTGTGCCCCGCCTCTCCCTTCTCTCAGCCCAGGAAGGCTTTACAATGTGTAGATGCACCTCTGTGACACCTCCACCCTCCCTGAGATCAGGCTGTCTGAAAAGTATGCACAAAGCCCCAACTGTCAGTCTGCCCAGACGTGGATTGGAGGCAAGCTGCAAAACACCAAAGTCGTAAGCACTTTCTAGAAGTGGCATTTCTGTGATAGTAATAAAAAATACACCTACACCAGTAAGCAGCATTTCTCACCACTATCACAACCATACCAAACATGCCTATGCTACCCTTCAAAAATCAGACAATACCCCTTAAACACAAGGCAGGGCATTTCCAATGCAATCCTATGAGAAGGCTGCACTCACAGCAGTGAGCCACCAAGTTAGACTGTTTGTCACTACCAGGACAGGCCACGCAACATGGCACATGTCCTGCCTTCTACATACATGGCACCCTGCCCAAAGGGCTAGCTAGGGCGTACCTTAGTGGTGACTTACATGCAGTAGAAGGGGAGTTCTGGGTCTGGCAAGTAAATTTAGATGCCAGGTCCCTGTGGCAGAAAACCGCGAACACAGGCGCTGCGCTAGCAGGCCTTAAATGACAGGCTACTTCAGTGGGTGGCGCAAGCAGCGCTGCAGGCCCACTAGTAGCATTTAATTTACAGGCCCTGGGCATAGGGATACCACATTACAAGGGACTTATAGGTAAATTAAATATGCCAATTAGGTATAATCCAATCATACCAATCTTGTAAGGGAGAGCACATGCACTTTAGCACTGGTTAGCAGTGAAAAAGTGGTCAGAGTCAAAACGTCAGCCAACAAAGGTCAGAAAAATAAGGAGGCAAAAAGCAAAAAGTCTGGGGAATGACCCTGTAAAAGGGCCAGGTCCAACAGGTGTTTGAATTTATAGTTTTCAAAGATATAATAAGAATGAATGTGTGAATAAAATGTATTCATAAACTTGTGAAAATATCTATTAGTAAATTGAACGTATGGTTCAAAATGCAGCACAATTCATATTTTTTAAAAGGTGAAATTCACTGAAAAAAGGTTACAGGCATGTTATAGTTAGGAAATAGAATTTAAAAAAACATTAGATATTCACTGAAAAAAAATAAGATTACGAGGATGTTATAGTGAGGATCAGATTTCACAAACATAAACCCATAGAAATTCAGCAGTTATAGTTACCTGAGCCCTCTGCAATACACTGCTTATGACCTCACATATTACATCACTCAAGACATGGTCTGTGACATCAATCATGATATCTCAAATGACATTGCTGAATCAAAGAGGCCTAGCATTCCTTTGAGGTGCTGTCTATGAGTCACTGATCTCCCCTTGCTGGACTATGGTGATTTGAGATTGGTTTCCATTATGTATGTATATGTATGTATGTGGTATTTGAATATTGTGAACCTAGCCAGAATGCAGAGAAGTGATTTTCAGAGTCAAAGACAAGCATTAGGTCAATGAATGGTATGAGAGGTAGTTGGATTCTGGGAGCAGAAGTTTACTTTTATTGCAATGTGATGTAGTGTTCTTGAAAGAAGTGTGTCTTCAACTCTTTCCTAAATTGGGACAGTGTTGAGGACGTCCTGATAGATACGGTGATGTTTTTCAAGATCCTGAATGCATAGCTAGAAACAGCCTGCTGTCTTGTTTTCATCTTTTTAAACACTTTTAGCCTCCAGTCTGATGGTGACCTAGCTGTGGGTGTGCTGAGAACCACCAGAGATGTTGAGCTTGTCTGCAAGATAAGCAGGCATGCTGGTCACAAAGGCTTTGTAAATATGCAGTTTGTTTTTAAGGTGTTGTTGGTTGGCAAGGGGAGCCAATGGAGTTGATCAAGATTTTGGCAATGTGATCATTTTAATTTAGGCCATGGATGAGCTGTTCTGCAGTGGGCATCAGGGAGGGGTAGTGTGATGTCGGGGAATCAATGGAGTAGGGTATTACCACCAAACAGATGTGAGAGTACGAAGACATGAACAGACATTCTGGATTTCGTTTCCAGAAGAAGAAATTTCACTTTCTTTAGAAAAAAGAGCCAATACCAGGCCAGCTTTATTTTTTTTTGTAATGTGTTTCTTCAAAGTGGGGTTGGTGGCAAGGCTGAATTCTAGTGATTTGGCACTCGGTGAAAGTTGGGGTTCAAAGCTGTCAAGGTTCATCTCATTGAGACAGAATTGGACTATTTCTTGCTTGTTGTTCTCAGCAAATAACAGCATATCTTCTTGGCAGGCAGGGCAAAGATTCAGAGGTGGACTCTGCCAACTGTTACCACCTCCCTGGGCTTATTTATTGAGATGATTCCTTTCTCAGGGTCAGCATGAGTAGAAATGCAGTATATAGGAATCCATATTCTCATTCTGCTCACCAGTGCATCTGGTGAGATCTGCCCCCAGAAAACAGCACTTTAATAGGAAATTACCCTCAGTAATTCCCATTCCATAGGGGGCAACTTGGAATTTCATGCTAAACCAACAGTCCACAATAAACAATATCCGCAGTTTTGGTAACTAATAAAAGCTACAAAAGGTGCCTTTGTGTTTTAACATGAAGGGAGCTGAGAACCTGCAGTGAGGGATTAACAACCCCAAGCTAACCTGTCCTCCTAACTTGTTGATGTGCCCCTTTTCAGTGCATCTTTTGGCGCATATCCTTGTATCCTAATTGATATTATTGCAAATATAGGCAGGTCCTCACAGCTTCACAGGTTTCAGAATGATTGTCCTGGATGCTTTACCAACACAGGTACTGTTTCATCTGTGCTATTGTTTTCATCTACTAGTTTTTGTTACCAGTGTGATACTCTCACTGTCAGGAAATAGTAAATTAGCCCAGTTGGTTGACTGCTTGTTGCAGAGATGTATGTAAGATCCTCGATCATAATTTAGAACCTTGACAGGCTCTGCTCAGACATTCATACATTGATAGAATCTAGAGTACATTTAAAGTATATGGATGTAAGTCAAGTTTTTTATGTTGCATCAGGTTCAGGAAAAGCGTATGTTTTTCTTGGAGTTTGGCTACTATTGCTAAATAAAAATAATTTCTAAGTGGTAACAGTCTTGTCATGAACTCCAGGTATTGGACATGCGCTAATGACTCTGTCATTGACCTCATCATTGCTAGAGAGGGAAAGGTGCAGGTCAGATCTCTTGCACATCCTGCTCCTCTTACATTACACTACTAAGGTTCTTATCTGCCTCTTAAAAAATCCTAAAATTATACATAAACCTTAATGACATTTGTTGGAAATGGCCTTTCTGCAGGGTCACCCCCAAAGTTTTTGCCTTCCTCCTTCTCTTTTTCTGACCTCATTTTTGCTGGCTTTAGGACTCTGTGCATTTTACCAGAGCTTTCTGAGAAGGACTGCTGCCTTGCTGTTCCCCTGTTGCCTTGCTGCTCTCTGGCTGTGCTGAGTTGTGCTCTCCAAGGGCTTGGATAGAGCTTGCCTCCTGTTCCCTGAAGTCTCAGGACCAGAAAGACTTCCTTCCTGCAAAAGAACTCCTTCTGCGGCAAAAACTGACGCACAGCCTGCAAGAAACGATTCACAGCCTGCATCGCTGTGAGAAAATCACTGCACGCCGAACTGGAACGATGCATCCCGACTTCGCAAGGAGAAGATCGACACAGTGCCAGCGTTGTGACCGGAAATTTGGCGCACGGCCCATTGGATCGACGCAAAGCTGAGCCGGGATGACACAGCCCGACTTCCTGAGAGGAATCGATGCAGCACCTGCCGTGCTGCAAAAATTTCCACGCATCACCCACTGGATCGACTAAGCCCCTGTGACTTCATCCTGCACGCCCAGGATTTTGACGCATTGTCCCCGGGGCATCCGAAAACCCCACAACCCGAAGAGGATCCCAGTCTCTGCGCTGGAAACCGATGCAAATCCTGCCCTGCGTGAAAACTCAATGACGCATCATCTGTGTGCGCTGGAAAAATCAATGCACACGTCCCCGTTTTCTACACATCTCCTCCTCTGCGGTCCCTTGCAGAGAATTTGAATGCAAACCAGGCACTTTGTGCTTGCAAGAGACACTTGTTGTTTTTTAAAAGACTAAAGACACTTTATATCACTTTTACAGTGATATCTCAATGTATACTTTTTGAATCTCGATCGTTTTGACCTGCATCTTACCAGATAAATATTATATTGTTTTCTAAACACTGTATGGTGTATTTTTGTGGTGTTCTACTGTGTTATTGCATGATTTATTGCACAAATACTTTACACATTGCCTTCTAAGTTAAGCCTGACTGCTCAGTGCCAAGCTACCAGAGGGTGGGCACAGGATATTTTGGATTGTCTGTGACTTACCCTGACTAGAGTGAGGGTCCTTGCTTGGACAGGGGGTAACCTGATTGCCAACCTAAGACCCCATTTCTAACAACATTTATCCCAAGGTTTTTAAGGACATGATTGTGGGTGTAAATGTACAAGGGTACAAGTATATAACTGCAATGTGACTTTCAGACAGGACTCTAATTCCTCTCCTATCAGGAAACTGAGGTGAGTGATAAAAAGATTCCATTCGTAGTCAAGCCAGGTAAACATTCAAAGGAAAATCTTGACAGCAGCTAAAAGAAAACAGTTGAAGTCCCATCTGAAGACACTGGCTTGCAGTTCCAGCCCTTAAGACACATCTATAAAAAAAATGATTGTTGTAAGCCTAACACATACTTCTGCAAAACAGGCTACATTCTAAGATAGGCACCAAGGAGGTATTTAATGTCACATGGAAGAGTATTTAACTCCCGCTCACGAGCTTGCTGAATCAAGGTCCAATTAGTTTCCCTGCTATTATTCCAACAAAATTATTGCACTCAGAAATGAGACTGACTTTTACCTCAAAACTGATGAGTATCTCCTGTTTTTGCTCCTGGAAACATTTCAGACAAATGATGCACAATTGAACCCATTACCCCACTGAGAATTGAAAATGCCATTACTGAGAAAAAGCTGTCAAAATACTCCAATGATTCCATCCCACCAACCATGGCCAAAAAGCATCAAGATGCGCTCCCACTCCTCTCAATAGAAAAACATAGATGCTTCTCTTCCAAGTGGTGTCGTACCTGATGCTCTGACCATCGGCCACGGACGACATTCCTAAAGACAACTGACAGGGACCCCAAATAACCAAAGAACTTCAGAGTAAACACTGGCCTCCCATACATGAATAATGATTAAAGTGTGTGACTGTTTAACTCAATGACCACATGAAAAATAATCTAGTAATGCTCTATTCTAATCAGGTTTTAGAGTAAGACACAGCACCAAACTAAGCTTCATCTAAAATGGTAGATGATCCGCCTCAATGTCAGCATTAATAAAAACTCATGCTAAGTAGTGGTACGGAACATATCCCCTGAGTTTCACACAATTGATCATGACATCCTTCTCACGCTGTAGTAGTATGTGCGGATTTTAACTCCACCATCCTGAGTTTTTTCAGAGTAACAGATTTCAACAGGTCAAATTTGAAAGCTTGACGTCAAAGTACTTCAGATTAGTGTTCCGCAAGGCTCCATGCATGCCCCATGGGCTTGAATGTATATATATATCAGCACTAGGCTAATAACTGATGTCTTCTTTTACGTTACACAGATGCCATCTGGTTATTTATCATTTGGATTTCCTTAAAAGCCATTTCACGTTAACCATACGTGTATTAGAACCATGAACCTGAGTGAAAAATATCAAGCAAAACTAAATTCCCGTGGAACATTTTTTCTTCTTTCCTCCGCACGAAAGTGTGGCTTCTCCACTGCCTGGACTGAACACCTGAGCAAAATGGAGACTATACCGAAAACCATTTTATCTTCAAAATGCAGAAATCCTTGACAGCCCTCCTCATGCATATTCATTGACCTTGACATCCGGACAGACGGAGGTGCGACGCCTGCTGGTGGATATAATTCTTAGAAGTTCTCAGTCACACATACTCCATAGTACTGTCCTCATAGGGTGGGCTTTCGGGCTTGCCATGCATATGCAAAAATGCAATGTTACTCCTTTTGCAGGGGGTATAAGAGAAATGTAGAAGTATTCAGCACCTCCGATTCTATGCAGGCGGTGGTTGAGTGCGGCTTACCGAAGACAGGCCACTCTTGGCACACTAAAAGCTCCCTAGGGGCATGTGTATCTGCAGCGCTCTGCTTTGACCAAAAGACTGTTAAGCCAATAGTGCAAATTTTCTACGCTAACGTTCCTAATTGTGAAAATGTGCACACATGAGTTTTCTTCTGCATTAGTGGTTGCTTATCTGTCGATGTCCACGTATACTCGTAAAGTACCAGGTATGGTTAAATCGAAATTATAGGCCAATTGCGCAAGCAAATAGGTTCCCACCCGAAAGAGGCGCGGTGCTTTTTGTAAGGCTCCACTTACATGCTACCAAAGTCGATGGTTCACACAGGAAAATGATACATATTGATTGGACCTGCTGTGTTTGAGGGCAGATGCCATGATTTATCGCTGGCTGTTGTGCACTTTCATACACACCAAGTCTGCTCTAAGCGGTGCGCCATGAGAGTGAATAAAGAACTGCTTAGGTTAGCTACAGACATAAACCAGAACTACCTTGCAGAAGTGCACATGAATAGGGCCGTTTTTTGCGGGTATTTGTCTTTGGATTGTCACCCACAAGCGTGGTTTTTGGCTTCCCACTGTGTGCCTTCTGTGCAAAACAACATTCGTACGAACGCGTGTCTCAATTCCGCTATCATAAATTACTCGTGAATTGGCTGTAATGAATTCCCCGGCAACTGTTCTCATGCAACCTTTGAGAAATACAGACTGTGTTATTTTAATGCTTGCTTTGCACACATGTAACGTCTTCGCCTCCTCAGGGTGGTAAGCGCTGCATAAATGCATTTTTATTTAAAGAATTCACTTTTCGGAATATCACCTACAATAACAACTCAGCATGCTAAGTAAAACGAAATGAGTTGTAGCGGCCCTAAATTTTCTATACCGTATATACAATGTATTCTACAAAAGCCATAGGCCTAACACTTGCACTGTGCATATTCTGTAGACAAAATTTATACTGCTTACTACAAGAAGCAAAGCACAACACCTCAGTGAGAATGAACGAATTGCATCAGTACCTCTGCCTCTGCTTCACTCACATGTCAGCACATTTTCGCAGGTAATTAAACCAGAAATAGATTTGCAGAAGGAATGTAATCGTAAAGTCAACAAAATAACTGGAGAGTTATAAAAAGAAAAAGGTGATATAAGTGAAATCGTTATATCCGTTGTATGCGAACTTCATGTCATCCATTACGTTCATCATGAAATCTCACGAGGACGATGACATCATTGAAAATGATTATGAATGACCTTTTTGATTATATTCGAGTTTTGTGCTAATATCTATTGTTAAAAATGAATAAATAAAGGCGCCAGCGCTTTAAAGACTAGCATATTAAGAACGGACTGCTGCACTGAATATGTAGGAAAGTTTATCTTTCGGTTAAACAAAGCAGAAGGTGATAGTAAATACACCTGAGGGGCATTCCATGACTACTTTTGCTTCTTAGAGACGCGTCACCCTGTGTTAATACGATTTACGTGAAACACGGCATGCAAAGTGCAAATAGGTTGCACGTGAAACACGGCACGCAAAGTGACGTAAAGACGTGGGCATCCGTTAGACAGTTGGGCCCATATTTATCCTTTTTTAGCGCCGCATTTGCGTCATTTTTTGACGCAAATGCGGCGCAAAACGTTTGCGCCACTTTTGCGTCAAAAAGGGCGCAAATGCGGCGCTATAAAAATATAAATATGGGCCTTGGTCTACCATGGTGAACCAACGTGCATACTTCAGAGTTCGTGCCTTTCTACAATTGTAATAGTGGTAAAGTCTGTTATGGATTTCTGCCAACGGGTTGTGTCAAGAAATGTTGACATTTCCATTAGCGCGTCAACACGAATGTGCCAAAGTCATGGAAAGACAGAACTGTTGCATGTGAGTAGTTTTAATGGAGAGATGGGCTAAAGTGTTAGCTGTCTTTCTTGCTTCACGTGAAATTTGTTCCTATCGTGAGTTGAGGATTTAACCGCAATAGCGCTATTTTGGACAAATCGCTTTTTTTCTGGTGGTCAATTTGTAAATGTGTGCCATGCAAAAAAAAATGTAACCTGTCACTGTGTACCGTCCCAAAAACACGTCCCCTCTCCTTCACCATCTTGTCCGGCGTGTCATGCAAATCACACGTGAACACGTACGAAATATACAACTCTGCATAATACGTCGTGCTTGAAGCGTTCATAGTGCAACAAAGTGTCCTTTGTGACGTGGTCGACTGCTTCTTGAAGCTATATTTACATCAAATACTTACAAAAAATGTCAGTTGTTCACTATAGATGTTATGTTTGTATACTTCTTGAGACTCTTCTGTTTTGCAAGCTTGAAATGCGGGCACTTCACTCGATAATCGGTTACTATTTATCTTACTTTAATGATTTTATGGAACAGTATATTGCAAGAATCTAATATCAAATTGTCGGCGAGTGTTTTTCACAGTTTTTGCACATTTTCAAGCGTACCACCGTCGTAAGAAGTTTACAAAACAGATTACACTCTTGCCTTAGTCTATACGGGCGTTGTATTTTCCCAAATTGCACTCATATTTCTTCGGCATATTGAATTCACCCAAAATGAAGTCAGTTTACTGCTGCTTTCTGTAACACTGCACGCGAGGAACGCAGCAGGGGCACGTAGTCCACTCACAATCCCAAAAGAAAGCGCAGAGGCTTTTGACTTTCAGTGTCTACGAATGACCCATAGGGGGCTCTAACGTATCACACAAACTATTCGCAGCCAGTCCAACATCTCCAGCAAAGCCTCACCTCGCGTGTAAAGATAACTCTTACAGTTATAAATATATATTTATGTATGCTGTAATTTTGATGGCTGAGGTCAGTGCTAAATAATAGTTTTCTTTGAAAATGCAATAACAATTTATGAACCAATTATGTTAGCTGAAACAAACATAAAGCACATAAATTAATTTTAGTCTATAATTCAGTACATAATATCCAAGGAGAGAACTAACATAAAAGCGTAGGGCATTATAAAAGTAGAAAGTAGCTGCACGCTCTGTGACAATGCACGATGGTTGATGAGTTAGTTCTAGAAGCTTCTGAATTTTAATGATGGTGGAGATGATATTGTGTGTCCTTCAGCTTGTTAGAGTGACACCAGCACTCCATAAATCATAATACCTGTGTATTGTAAAATCAATACAAAAGTGCTATCTCAGCGCTAAGGCTTAATACGTTTTTTTCAGTGCTCTGAGAGCTTAAACGGGCTGTAATTTCAGTGAACTGGCAGGTTAGGTACATCGCATGGCTAATTTGTTTAGTAATAGAGACTTTCTAATCTCTAATTAAGCACCGATTAGTGAAACTTTGGTTGCCACTCTTGCGATCAGATGGCAGAACAGCCTCTGCAATTAAGTACACGTATCCATGGCCTGAAGCAAAAAGCCGATTTAAACAGTCAATAAATGTTAATCCAGTCAGAGCCTGTCTGCGCCTTTGAAGGCTGTTCACGAGTTTTTTTTTAGCTAACATTCTTTTCATCTTCCTTTAAATGTGAAGGTCCCCACAGAGGGTGTACACAACATACACGGCCTCCCACAGTTTTTAACAGCGTCTGGCAGACTAGCAACCCTCTGTACAGATGGAGAGCTATGTCTACCTCCCTTTTTCTTCCGGCCTTTGCCAGTTTAGTATTGGTTATGAAAATGTTCCTTAATGTAAACATTTTTTGCAGAATTGAAGTATGACAACGCAACTTTCTTTGCTGTTCCCAAATGGTCATTGTAAATCCATACGTTTGAGGCCGTAACCATCCGTATTATGGACTGCGACGGTGATTATGTTTCTCGATTACATGAAAATGATTTAGCCCTGACTAAGATCAGCGTTCTTTGGCACCATGCTACGTCAAGTGAAAGCCACGATTTGGAGGGTGTGGTAGGCAGAGATAATGTAGGAATGCTTTTCCAGTGATGCACCAAGGTCTCATGGACACTCAGGTAAGCAAGGAACATTGTACCACCTTCCTCTTTTTAGGTAGTAAAATACACTCATAAGTAGAGTACAGTGGGTCTTTTGCGTCCCTATGCTTTGGTGCCCACAGCACCTGTTGCACTAATAAGTGCAATGGCCCTGGATTTTTCATTGGTAGTGGAGCTGAATCAGCACATCACACTACGACACCAGCTGTAATCAATTTGTGAAAAACTATGAAGATTTTTGAGGGAGTTGTTACTGTCAATTGCATTTGAATTTGTATTTCAGCCGTGGCGTGGCGAAGCCATTTTGAGTTGATCAAGGATAACTATGGTGAGAAAGAGTGATAAAGCAAATTGAATGTCTAGTGAGAAGCCCATGTAGCAGTATATTCAACAATCACTATTGGCTTCTATGGAGTCCTTTTGGATGTAAGTATGGCCACCAGAAGGGAGAGGCTGGCAGAAGGGGCATCATTCCCCAGGCCCTGCTGTATTGCAGGTAACCACAACCGTGCTGCAAAATTTAGTTACAGATTTTGAAGCACGCTTGATCTGTATATGAATACTGAGGCCGATAGTACAGCTATGTCAGTAGCTGACACCAAATTCTGGTGATGCTATGTATTCTATTTTTGAATTTAGAAAACAGTACTCGCGCTGTGTTAGGGCAGCCTGAAATTTTTGACCCGGACCTCACAAAAACATCTGACACACCTCTTTATAAGTCAGAAAATGAAGGGGGTCAACCTGGGGCATACTGTAAGGTGTGACCCAACCTTCACCACAGGTCAACAAACACCATGATAAAAGCTAATGAATGATGCTATGGTAAGTGACAAGTGTACATAAAAGTAAACAGCTTTTCACCTGTTTCCAACATGTGTTGATTAGTGAAATGGCAAGGTGGATATGGTGCTGAAAGTGAAAAGGCACAGAATAGAAGGTCCTTGCCTCAAGCGTTGGGTGTGGTATGAATTTGCCGGTGGGCACTTGCAGTTGGTTAATACGAGGCTTGAGGGTTGGGAGTGGTAAGACAATTTCCAGACGTTGAGTTGTGGGTAAAAGACTGCCTGACGGTTGTACTGGAGGGGGTGCATGCTTGATGGCTTGAAGATATGGATGCCTGAGTAGTGAGGAAGGCGTAGGATTAATGCTGCCTGCCCTTTAGCTAGCAAACGGGCTGATACTTGCGAGATGAAGGAAAAGAGGGGTATTCCTGCCTTTGGTGCTCAAGAGCTGCATTGTGTACCAGTGGAGCTACCTGATCGAGTGGTATTGCTTGTCGTGGAATATCAGTGAGAACGCCTATACAACTAGGTCTCTGCATACCATACACTGCTCTGGCTGCCATCATACAGTAGTTCGTTCATAACCAGCTCCTCTCGCTGCTGAACAGATGTGTCTCTTTGTACCACCTCCTTCATCATCATATAGACATTACTCACTTGTACAATCCGTTACTAGCGTGCAGAAGTACTCCTTGTGTGTTCCTAGTCAGCATTCTCAGTAAGCAATCTTTTTGCGTAGTCCGTCAACGTAATGTGCTTCTGTTCACGCAGTATCTGCAGAATACATTGAAATAGTTCATTTTCCTTGTTACAGATTGTTTAGTTGCAAAAACACTAAAATAATGAAACACGTAACTCTAACTAGTTTCTCAAGCCTTTCACCAGTACACAGCAGCCAGTCAGACTATATCAACAACATTGCTATGTGTCCCTAGAACTCTGTGTATGGTAGCAAATCTACTAGGAACATATAAAAAGAGTAACTCAACTCAAGAGCAGAATTAAAGAAAGGACTCCCATAATACCAGTGCAATATGTATCCTTATTTGTATATCAAGGCATGACACTCAAACATTATTGATTGGAATATGTCACAAGTTATTCCAGTAATGTCGAAACAGACCAACCCCTGATTTGAAGTGAATCGCCATTCTCATGAGCTACCCAACTCTTGTAAACAGTGCCAAGTGGTTTACACTGGCAGTGACCTAGCAACATCGTTCAGAACTGTCATTTCAGGATCTTTACTGCTAACTGCAATGAAACATAGTGAGTGCACAACGTAAACCTTGTGGAAACACAGCAACAGTATTAATAAACCTTTTGAATTCGTTCAGTGAATTTAAGGATGTTAAAGTGGAAAGTTCGGAGGTCTATTTACAATGATGGGAACTTCTCTTTTATCTAATTTCCCCTTGAACAATAAACACTGTTCTGCACCTGTACCATTCCACCACATTTATTCCACCCAAAAAACTCTAACTTTTCATTGCAAGCCCAGAGTACGCCGAGACATGGTTCCATTGCTCACTCTGCCATTGAGCTCCAGATGGACCCCAGTGAAGAGGCCAAAATAGCCTGAAACCTGTCTAGCATTGCTAGTGTTCCGGCCTTCCGCGTAACTTACCTATCAGTTTAGACATGACTGGCGTTTTTGGAGCAGAACCAAGGTTAATTTGCATATAGATGGTCACTGTCTGGAGTGGTGTGGTGGGCACAAAATGCAGACTGGAATGAGGCTCGAATAATAATAGTGCCTAAGAAAACATTCCACCCATCACTTTTTTTGTTTTTCTCACAGAGACACCATAGGTGAGACTGGAATGCCCACTGCACCTCACAGATAAGGCCCACACAGTCTGAAACTGGTTGTGGGTTGCTTGTGTTTCCATCTAGAGGGGACATGGCCTAGATGTTTGGACTGTCTCTTTTCATTGGAGAAGGACCAATGCTAATTAGAATATGGCTGGTCTCTGACTAGAGTGTTATAGTAGGCACAAAACATCAGCTGGAATGCAGCTCATAGTAATTAACAATGGCTGAAATTAGTTCAAGCATTCAATCCGTAACATTTTTGTTTCACTCCTTTGCGAGGGGCCTTCTTTATAGGTGCTATCACTCTACCTTTCCCTCCTCTTTATTTTCTACCAGAAGGTAGTTCTCAGGATTTCTTTAGAGATTAGTGATTCTTATGGGTGAGCCATTTTCAATCCAATCCATAGTTCATTTCTAACTCACACAATCTGACCCCATGCTGAACCCGAATGTCCTATGCCCTGACTACAAAAAAGGCCCAGCCTCTTAAACCCAGCCATGATATACTCCATCATATAGCAGCTGTAGGGGCAGACAATGCCTTCCAACATAACACTTGATATGAAAATTTACACTAATTTCACTTTGCAGTTTGATAGTGTTAATTCAAATGCCTCTGTATTACTTGCTACCAAAAACTCAGGAGTTTCAGATAAGATGGAGCTTAGACAAATGCACAGTTTTAACTGAATTTCAAACGTTTTTGAAAGCATGTACCAGTTCAGGTAATTTCCTTTCCTTCCTAGCTGGCGCATAACACCGAATCTCCTTCTTCTGAGGTCTTGCAAAATACTTGCACTTTAGTCCTAAGAGTGAGTGTTTCTTTTGAGAGTTTTACTGGGGACATAATAAGGTCCAGCTTAAGTAAGATCCAAGACTTAGGACCTGATTACGAGTAAGGCAGTCCTAAGATTGCCGTATTAGCAGTGGCAGTCAGACTGCTGCATCCTTGGTGGTCCGATCACCAGATTTCGATTCTGGCAGGCAGACTGCCACAAGACCACCAAACATAGCATTGATGAGTTTGCCACTGCCTTACTTAGGAAATCGTTTAGGGCCACTTGATTTTCCATTATTTGAATTCACTGACAGATGATACAAGGTTTTGGGATATGGATTACAACCAGGGTTTTATATCTCAACTCCAACACTGATACTCTCTATATTAATTCTGATCACACCTCTCCTGCTGTACCAGACTCCATCAGAGGAAAGATATACTTCTAATCAGAGTCATGCATCAAGTAAACCCAAAGCATATGATGAAAATGTATTAGTTTGAAGTAAAATTGGAAGTCCTTTAAAAGGTATTGTCATATTGTTCACACATTGAGGTGATTGAAGCATTCCATTCTCAGCAGCATCAGAGCCTCCACTCAGGCCTCCTATTCGGGGTGCCACTAAACAAATACACCAAATCCTGTTTCTTTCCTCCAATCTTTGCTGCACCACCAAGGAACGACCATTTTCTCCATATTTCATTTGCAGATAAACATCTTTATGATAAAAGAGGTGGAATTGCCCCTTCAGTGTATCCGTTGTAACTTGACTATTAAGTTCCATACCATTTCACCTTTTCATTTCAAGTTGTTACTTTTATAAAACAAAAATTACACTTTCCTTTCTTCTTAACATTGGGCCCCTTTTCATCATTCCTTGAAGTACTTATGCTCTTTCATGTCCTCCTTACACTTCCCCTTTATGTTTTTTTGGTGATTTTAACTTCAATCTTAAATATGACACAACCATCACCTCTCTACTTATTCTTGCTGAGTGCTTTTTTACGCTCCTTACTTCAATCTCTTTTCACTCCATGGATGGCACCATGGATCTTATTTTTTTTTTTAATTGAGGCTTCCCGATTCTCTACAGTTGTTGACCTTCATCTGATCATTTTCTTATCATGATTCTCTGTATCTTCTCTTTCTACAATTTCTGCTCCACCTTCTCCCACTTAATGCCATCTAAATGTGGGGATTAACTCAGCTTGCTTCAACAACACTCAATCTATTACTCGATTATTTTGTTTTCTATTCTTCCTGAATATACTTCTCATCTCCTCTCCGAATGTCTGTCTGAGTCACAAATGCTTTCACTTGTTGGAGTGCCCCGTAACTGTGGAATTAACTTAAATGCACAGATGTTATTTTCTATACAGCACGCAGCTAGGGCAATGTAGTAGGACTATGGAAATGCAGTGGAGAACTGAGCGGTCCTTCTGGCCCTGTCACTTGATTCCGTTGGGTGCCCCAGGCCTAACTCTTGCATTCTGTTGTACAGAGTGGTGGTGTACAGGATATGACTGCTCATCTTTCAAGAAAAGGGTATACACGGTTCTCTTTGTAACGATTTACTATCATGAAAAGGCTGCTTTCAAGACACATGATTTCTTTGTTTTCCACAGGTTCCAATTTCGATGCAGTTGTTGTTTACTGCATCTAACTAGTAATTCCACTGCGATAATTTTCACATTTAGTGGCTTCAAGGTATTTTGACTGAGTTATTAATGTTGTTGATTTGGGGTTCCGTACAGTAAAATTGTATGGCATTAGTCTCTTTCTTTCGTTTTAATGTCACACTACTTGAATTGTATTAGGTGAGTCCGCCACTTTTGCCTTTTTGGTCAATTTTTCCTCAATTTTTGCTCCGTTATTGTTCAATTTTTGCGCATGTTATACCAAACCTGCCATTCTTCCAGTAACTAATGACAGTGTTGTTTTTGCATATGTGCGCGCGCGCACACACACACACACACACAGGACCTCACGTGCACACTGATATAGTTCTTGAAATCAATATTTCATGTGATAACAGCAGGTAATCAGGCATCAGCACGACAGCGTTAGATGAAGCAGTCAAGCAGCACTTGTGCGAGATGTCATTGTAAGTCTGAGACACTCTAGGGACACTGGGTGAAATCACTTTGTAAACGAAATTGGGAAACTTTTGAAAATGTACAAAAAAATTGTGTCTGTGTCACAAAAGATACTACTAGTGACAGTAAAGAAATAGAACATTTTCCTCCACAGACATCTTAACATATTTGCCGACAATGGTACTCAAAAAATCAGATTGGAAAACAAGTGAATCTGACACAAAACCAAAAACTTGGCCCACATTGCCATTGCGTCACACAAGGCAACACAAGTTAACACGAGGACTTAAGTGACATTTACTAAGCCATACGAACCCATCTGCATGGCTTAGTGAATTCAGAGTAACACAAGGCAGCACAAATTACGTTATTCTGTGTTGGGAAGGTGTTCCACGGGTGGAGTGTGGGCATTCCCACACTCCAACCATGGTCTTGGTGCACTCCCAGATTTACCAAGGGGAGGAAACCTGGGAATGCATCAAAATGCTGCGTCATCGAAAACAGAGGTCTAACGAGGAGAAAATTGTTTATTTCTCCTCGTTATTTCCTTTTTCTACATATGCTGCATTCTGCAGCACACATAGAAAGAGGAAAATGCCTCTAAGGATTGTCCTTTCCTGCACAAAAACAATTCTGCCTATCTTGGTTGGGGATCACATGATTACCCATCCCTGGTATTGTTGCAAAGGCAATGCTTTGGTCACTTAAGTGGTAGGACTATTTAACAGGGTATGAATTTGGTAAGGGCTTGCCATCAGCCAAAGCTTTTCATGGCAGCCAATGTTCCATCATTCAACCTCTTATGAGAAAGAGATATTGCAGCAACATAAGCTTTAGCTAATGAAGATTTGGACGTTTCGTCAGCCAAGGCGTTTCCTCCCTTGTGTAGTCCAACACCCATGTGGCAGCTTGTTTTATGGTGTTTCCCTCTCATGTCTCTGAACCCATTTAGGTGCCAGCAGTGTAAATATTCATTAAAGTACTTGACACAATAGTACAAATCACACTCAATCAAGTTAGATAGTTCAGGATCTGTGTGTTCCAGTGCCAAGGTCAAGGCTTTTACCTCTGCAAGTTGTGGTGTGTAGTCCCCTAGGGCCTGCATGTAGATTTGTTGAGGATGAACTTGACCATCCCCCATTGATCCTCAAACAGTTGTGTAAGCTGGAGATTATTGATGTTTGGTAGCTACAGCTGGTTGTGCTGAACCATTAGTTTAAATGATGACAAAGGGAACAATATTGGTGGACATGGGGTATTCAAGTTCATACTGAAGGAATTCTTGGGTCTGAGGCTTTGGATCAAAAACATAAGCAGCATCAGTGTCAGTCTGAATTCAACGTGGATTTAATGCCTTTGCATTCAGGATGCTTGCTTTTGTGACAGCCTAAAAGGCTGGATAATGACAATAATGCATTTCCCTTGGGCTAGTGGTCTCTTCTTTATGACAGCCATTTGGACAGCAGTCAGTATTTTTTCTGTTAGTGCAAAATGCTGTTCAGCGTTGGAGTACAAATGTCCCGAATAGCCACATTTGTTTTATTGTCGTGTGTGCAAATTTTTTGCTTCAAGAATGTGAATCTGGAATGCTCTGAGAATTTGTGTGTGTTGTGGTGTTAAATATTTGCTTGAGAAGTCTGGATGAATTAAATCATAAAGTGGTTTAATACGTTGTGCATATTCTGGAATGTAACTTCTGCCAAATCTAAAGAAACCAAGTAATGATTGCAGTTTCATGATGTAGTTTGAAGGTTGTAATTGTGCACATTTCCTGAGGAAATGTTTTGCCAGGCTTTTAACCTCACTTGACAATTTGTATCCTAAAAATAGGACACTAAGAAAAGAATCTTTGTTTTCTTGAAATTTAATTTATAGCCCTGAGCGACGAATCCCAAAACAATGCAATCCACCGTGACTAGATGTGTGTTGAGATCATCGTCCATCAGATAGATGTCATTGACATAGGACAATGCCTCAGGATCAATATCATGCAATATTGTTGTCACCTGGGCTGAGAACAATCCAGGACTGTTCTCATACCCTTGAGAAAGTCTACAAAATCTTTTGTGAGCCTAGTGTTGAGAAGACACTTAAGTACCGGGTTTCAGATGCTAGTTTTTGGCAGAAAAAAAAAATCTGGAAATGTCCATGGTTGTTTTGTATTTTTTACTCCCTATATTGTTACTTAGTGCTGTGCTATACGAATTTTGTATTGCAAATCTGCATGTGTGACTATTTAAATGTCTGTAGTCTAAGACTATTCTATATGAATGGTCTGGCTTAGCTTTGGGGAACAAAGGGTTATTCATTGGAGATATGCAGGGTTCGATTACTCCAAGGTACTCAAGTTGTGAGAGAATTTCCCTCACTGGTTCTTTTGAGTCATGTTTAATTGGATATTGAGGTTTTATCTGTGGAGTGCATCTTATCGGTACGACCTGTAAGGGGAATCCCTATCCCATCCTACATGGTTGTGGTACATCGCTGGGGCCTGCACCAATGCCCAGTCTGTTGGGTAAGCTTCTTTTACTGTGTCTGGAACAAAGACTGAGAAAGAAGGCAAAATGATATCTTCCACCTGTGGGAGCATGCAGATAAGTTCAGATGGGCAGTCTTTTTCTGCCAATAGTACATCCTGACTTAATGTTAGTCTTCCCCAGATGATCACTATGATGTTCCCCTCAATTTGAACTCTCAATTTGTAAACCCTTTCGGGTGGGGAGACACACCTGTCCCCAGTTTCGACTACAAGGAAGTTGTCAGTTGGTGTCACATGCAGAAGTTCTAGAAGATTCTGGCACAATATTGGGACCTCTGCTGTGCTGTGCTGTCTATCAGAGCCTCTGCCCGCATCCTTTCTTCAGTAATGTTCTCAATATGTGTGGCATGTTTAGCCAACTTTTTCTTTTTTAATTGGGTTTTTTGTAGTGGAAGTTACTTTTCCTTTTTAGCCGAAATCTCATATGAGCGCTGGGACTCCTTTCTCAGTTTCACATACTTATTTCAGTGGTCTGATCGCCCTCCTCTCTCACTTAGTTTGTCGGGTGAGTTCTGGAAAAATGAGATGGACAAGTATCAGTATACAGATATCTGTCAGGAGTTTCTTAAGCTTCTCTATTTCTAAGGTTATATTGTTTTGTTACTATTCTCTTTGCTTTTGTTTATCTTTATTATTTTTCTGTTTATCCTAGCATTTTTAGACTCCTCTAGTGCTTGTTTGCTATTGTCCTTACTGGATTTACCTTATAATTGTGAATTACCCAGTCTGGCACTCAGGCTATCCTTACCTATACTAGTATAAGTCTCAACGATAATCTTAGGCAGCTCGCTTTCCTGTTGAGGAACATTCCGGAGCTACTGCCAATGTTACTACTTCGCCTTTAAGATTACTTAATACAATTCAGGAGACTGTGGCAAAATCACCCATAGTTACATCCCCAAATCCAGGGCAGGTGCAGTCCTTTATTCATTTTGAATTTGTTTTAAAACTTCAGAAAGATTTGCAAGTGTTCGTGTGCCATGTATGGTGGTGTAAATTGCAACAAATACTGCACCCAAGTGGCACAGTTATCTACTGAAGAAACGATCCCAAAGGGCAAGCACATTGTGACACTTCTTGACAATTCTATATTTGTTTTGGGGTCCTATGTAAGGAAAAACTGCTTCCAGTCTGTTTGATTTTTTCTGCTAACCAAAACAGAATTTTTTCACTTTTGGTGGGTACCTTGCTCATTATTGAATGCACAGTTGCAGGATTTATCCTGGTTGTAGCCAAATGCGGTGCTGCTGTCGTAACCCTTGCTGGGGCAGTCTTTAAAGTCTGCATTACAAATTGTATTAATCATGTATATATATGTGTATGAAATTATTGTATAGGCGCCGTATATCCGCTACCACCATATTTGCTACATTAGCGTGTGGTGTACATGTGACTAATTATGGCCAAATAGGTCCTTCATTACTCAGGGGGGCTAGTCAAAAGTTTTGTACAACGCATGATAGGGCACCTTCAAAACAATTTTGGTGTTCTTGTTAAAGTGGGATTTCTAAATATTCATAAGCTCTGTGTTCTGCATTTGCTATTGTGTAATTGTGGAAAAAGTGTGTGTTTACATCTACAGCTGGAAAAGTGACCCATGGTGGTGCCATGTCGCAGGACTCTTACCATGGGGAGTTCTAAGTTTAGGGAGGTAGCACCACTGCATGTGGGTGACTGAGTCAGTCCCACACCGATTGGAAGGTGTCGGCCTGACTTTGTTGGCTAGCTAGCACCACCTCACCCAAACCTAGAAAGTAAAGGTGATTTATGGATTCTTAGAAACATGACACTTCCTCCTCAGGGAAGTACGTTGTGGAACATATCATATCCCTTTCTCTCAAGCACAAAGTATAATACATGCGAGGACAGACAAAGAAATGCAGGATAAGTTTCGATGTATTTATTGAAGCGACTGCACCCTATGATAAAAAGCATGAGCTGCGATCATCAGGAAAATGAGACATAATACAGTAATGACTGTGACCATTAGTGTAAGACATATAAACAGTCCCAACATCCTGACATAATCATGCGATCTAATAATTCCTACCTACACCCTAATGTCTAATATGAGAGCATAGCAATCTTAGCCCTTCTGCCCGTCCCAGTCAATGGAAGGAGTCCCTACCCCACACCTGAAAGGTGGGCAAGGTTCTGCCTTTTGTCTGCTGGCAATCTTCCTGTTGGCTGCAAAGACAAGGCCAGGATCAGTGGACCTGTCAATAGATGGATACACATTCCCAAATAGCCATGGCTGGAATGCCCTCTGACCTACTTTGGCCTAAGCTGTGTTTATATAACAACCAAGTTGGGTTCTAAGTACAGGCTTGATGTAATGACATGTCTAGATCATGAGATTTGACTCTGTAACTCTTGGAGTGGCAATACTGGGTTAACTATCGTGTATGAGCATGACAGCCTTGTGCAGGGTACAGAGTGAAATGCTGTGCAAAGAACTGAAAACACATACAATGCTTTCACAGATTAGAATATAAAAACACCCATGTTGAAAAGAGAGCTGTGCTAAATGTAATAAAATGAATAAAATGTGTATGTAGGTAAAAGGGCACAGACTACGGGTCTAGGGCTAAAATAAGGGTGCCCAAACTAGGTGCTAAAAAGGAACCCATGACACTTGTAACACAGGTATCCTTGCACCATGGTGCAATTCCTGCTCTCTCCATTTGACACAGCTTAGCAGGTTGTCTTGTTATCTTTAGTTGTGTTAAATATTAGTAAATCTGGTCCCCAGTATCCAAGGACACTGCACCAAAATTTGGAGAGACACTGTTGATGTTGATATTGTTTCTATAACACTTGCACAGAAACAAAGGAATTTGATGAAGCATGACAATGTCAGTTATGATGCACCCCCACCCACTTTTGTGCAGCATCAAAATCGGCACCAAACTGAATAAATGGACAACAACTGGCAGTCTGGCCAGTATGTAGCCTAATAAAAGCAATGCTTCTGCTTTTTTAAAATGGAGAAAAGGGACCCATGCATCATCTATGTCATGCAAATAATTTTTTTTATAAACAGTACATTAGCACCAGGATAATTTTTAAGCACACCATAAGGATTGCTCTTAAATGCACAGAGTACTATGGGGGTCATTCTGACCCTGGCGGTCGGCGGTTGCCGCCCGCCTGGAGGGAACCGCCATTTGGCCTTCCCGCGGTCAAAAGACCGCTGGGGCCATTCCAACTGTCCCGCTGGGCCGGCGGGCGCTACCTAAGGTAGCGTCTGCCGGCCCAGCGGGAAAGGGGCCTGCAACACTGAAGCCGGCTCCAAATGGAGCCGGCGGTGTTGCAGGTGTGCGCAGGTGCAGTTGCACCCGTCGCGCTTTTCACTGTCTGCTAGGCAGACAGTGAAAAGCATGCTGGGGCCCTGTTAGGGGGCCCCTGCACTGCCCATGCCATTGGCATGGGCAGTACAGGGCCCCCCTGGGGCCCCAGGACACCCGTTCCCGGTAAAAACCGCCAGAAACAGGATGGCGGTAAGGAAAGCCGCCATGGCGGATTCGCACAGCCGGGGGAAATCCGGCGGGAAACCGCCGGACCCGGTTTTCTGACCGCGGCTTTACCGCTGCGGTCAGAATGGGCAAGGAAGCACCGCCAGCCTGTTGGCGGTGCTTCCGTCACGGTCGGAATGAGGGCCTATATGTGAAGAGTGTGGCTTAGTTGGCGTTTGATACATTAGTAATCAACGACTGAAAGCCTTGCTCTACCATCTCAGTTTGTGAAATTGCATTTTGAATATGTTTGTGTTAAAGATAAGTTACATTGCTCAGCTTTGAGCACCTAGGTTCTACTGACAATTATTTACCTAATGTATTTTCATAGAAAACACAGTAATACTTATTTTTACAAATATTTCTTTAAATGTGGGTCGATGTTAGTCCTGTGCATGCTCTTTATAGGAACTTCTGACTAACTTAGCAAATTACAACAGCTATGTTTTATTTTGCATAACACATTCTTTTACCTATTTTCTATATTGTACTTCAGGTCATTCACAAGTGAAAATAACTACAATAAACAATTACACCCCGTATCACATTGAACAGTGCACATATAAAGTTGTAATACTCTTTATTATGTTGGAAATACAGATTGTACAAAATAATTATATATGCTTGGGACATCATATTGTTGTTGCACACAGATACGTTCATAAAAAAAAAAAGAGTTAATATAATTTAAATACAAAGGCCATGGCCAGCACACAGTCAGAATAAGAAATGAGAGTCCTGTATAATCTAACAAACAATAGATAAGCACTGCCACCCATCAAAGCACTGCCACCCAACACTCAACTGAAGTTACCTTCTCCAGCTATGCTGTCTCCCTGGCAAGAGACAAGACCATTTTCATCATCTGTGGTTCTTCATCGGGTAGAACAATATCCAGGATAACTGCCTAGGTGAACACTGATCCCCAGCAATTACATAATCACTTTCGTGACAGGCCTAAAAACATTGCAACTCCAGGAACAATCAAGTACATCTCTCAGACCACTTAAACAGCTTATACCACAGATACGGCACCCATCAAAGCAATCACCAGTAAAGCTGACTACCTTATGCTATATTTTTTCTGAACATCTGCAACATTGCTGAAACTAAGAAATCAAGATATTACATAAACTTCAGATCAAACCTAAAGCCCCTGTTCCTGTGCCCTGATACATTTGAGAATGCTAAGCAAGAACAGACTCTGCATATATTACCAACTATTTTACTCCAAGCCTAATCTATTCTTGATCATTGAAATGTAGCTGGGAGAAGATGTCCCGCTAATTGTACATGAGCAAATCCTTTCTAATCTATCTCTTTCCACCTTCTGTGACCTAGAAACGGAAACTGCTTTAAATATACCTTCCCTCCTATTTCCCCCTAGAATCAGGTTGGACAAAAGGGGCATCACCCTTTTGTAAGGTCTGAGGGACCTTTGTTGTATAATTTTAAATGGACATTTTCGTTCTGATTCTCCGGCAGCTTTTATACACAAATCCCCACAGAGAAGTTCCATTATTGATTATATTTTGGGTTCCTATGTTATTGCTCAATCAGAAAAGGATATGATAGTTAAGGATACACCTTTAAGTGACCACAAGATTCTGATCCTCTTGCTAAAAATGCAGCTTCTCTCCATAGAACCCTGGAATTTTAGGGGCAAGGATATTAGCTTTTGTGGGAAAATGGGTAAAATGTTTTGGACACCTGCCAAAACGTTAGCTGTCAAAAAAGTACTTGATTGCTCAGTGAGAGATACTGATGAATGGAATGTAGATCCGTTAAATTACTTTTCCAAGCTCATTGAATCTACAACTCAAAGTGATCCATATCAACACTGTAAGCCCCCACAAAAAAAGGTAAAGCAATCCATTCTATTGTTGAATAGAGAAATTAGTAAATTGGTAAGGAGACAGTACATATAGGAGTCTAAGGACAGTAGTAGGAGAATATCTGTACTAAAAAGAAGAGCGCAAGTGAAGCTAGGCGAAAGGAAGGAAGAGGCAGAGCAGATGTGGGTGGCAACGAGGGAAGCCGCAGTATAAAAAAAAAACTCCCGTAAATTCTGGGCTATTATCTCTAAAGGTTGTGGAAAGTGCAAATTGTCTAGCGCTCCTCCAATAGCTAAAGTTGACTGGAGGAAGTACATACTCTCCCTTTACGCAGAAAACCTTGAGAAAGAGCCTTGGGAAATGGATTTGAACATAAGGGTTAGAACTGAAGTGGACTGCTGTGGCCCTCTGTCTGTGACTGAGCACGAGGGGATTATTAGGTGGATGCAGGCATCCAGAGCAATGGGCCCTGATGAGGTCCCGTTGTCATTAATTAAACAGGAACCGCTGCTGTGCGCCAAAATTCTCTGCACGGTCTTCAACGCCTGCTATTCTCACAGTAGAGTCCCTGAATTCTGGATTTGGAGTGTCATAGTCCCACAATACAAAAAGGGAGATAAATCTTTGCCCATGAATTACTGCCAAATTGCATTGCTGGATGCAACTGGCAAGATATTCGCAAACAGTATATTAATTCATTTAACCTCTTAGGTCGAGGAAAATGAGATACTCCCTCTGGAACAAGCAGGTTTTAGAAAGGATCATAGTACATTGGATAATATTTTATTGATGCAAATTATAAATGAAAAATATGTTCAGATAAGGGGTGGAATTGTATATGCTGCTTTTATAGACTTTACCATAACTTTTGAGAGGGTAGATGGAAAAAGTTTGTGGAAATAGTTATATGATTTAGGTGTACCCCCAAATTTGTTACTATTTGTACTAGCTTTGCACCTTTCTACCTGGTGCAAAGTGTTGTTAGGAGGGGACCAGGGTCAGTCATCTAAATTCCCCACAAGAAATGGTTTGAAGCAAGGTTACTTATTGGCACCACTATTATTCTCTTTATACAGATTTGATTTGCCCGGTTCCTTGCAGAACGCAGATGGTTTTGCTCCCAAAATTGGAGGTCATTCACTCTCCTGCCTTTTATACGGATGATATACTAGTGATTGACCTCACTCCGAAAGGTTTAAATCGGCGTCTCGCTGCGTTAAACCATTACTCCCTACAACACCATTTGCAGATTAATATATTGAAGTTGGAAGTAGTACGTTTCCTAGGGAAAAAACTGGGTAAGAAAATACGTTTTTCCTGGTCCCTGGGACAACAAAAGTCAGAGTGGGTAAAATCTTATTGCTTTTTGGGTAAAATTGTATCCTCTTCTCTCAATGACCAAGACCAGATGCGTAATAACACTACTAAGGCTCTTTCTCAAGAACAAGGTTTAGTGGAATTTTATAATGCAGTTGGACGCTTATTAACTGCTTATCAAACAAAGATTCCGGCAACCCTCTTGTATGCTTTGGAATGTACAGAGATTTCTAAATGGAATTTTCTCAACAGGATATAAGAGTAAATTCTAAGACGCCTAGCCTACTGTAACAACTCAGCCTCTGTGGCGGGTCTCAGGCTTGAATTTGGTATTAAAAACATTTTTGTACTGAGTCTAGCGGCAGTGGTCCAGAGGGCTTAGAGCCTTGCTCATAGTAGGGTATTCACTCTCAGAAATTTAGCTTATATAGAATCCTTTGGTAGATTAAAAGAAAAATCGAAGTTTTTTAGAAACTACAATTTGGCTCTGCAATTGTTGGAGCTTGATCCAGGCCTGATTCCATCATTGCTGCCTCTTGTCTTGATTTTTTTTTTGAAAGAGGTGACTTGGTCCAAAAGCTTTTCTTTGGACTTAGGTGCCTGTTGTTCAAAGAGGAGACTGGGCATGCTTATTAAAACAGCAACCTTTAAACAATCTCAGTCATACCTGTCCTGAAACCTTCCTCACAGAGTGAGGCATCTGTTCATCTTGTTGACATTTAATAAATTGCCTCTCAGAGAGCTAACCTCTAAATGCGTTGGATTCGATAATAACTGTGATCTTTGTCAATTGGGTATTCAGAACTTCAAACATGTATTATTTTTTTGTCTGGCTCTAGCCACACTTAGGAAAAAATGGTTAAAACCCCTTTACCTGTATTTTAATATTTGTTCTGCTAGAGAGGCCTTGGAAGCTGTATGTAATCCTCCAAATGAATGATTCTGTTTTAGGATTTAAAAAACTTTTCAGTCCTTTTAAAATATTTTTTGAGTCTATGTGTATTGATGGTAACTTAAGATGACTGTGAGCGATCCATTAAGGCAGCTCCGAGTATCATTATCAGTTGTTATCCTGTGCACCAAGGGAGTGGAGTTTTATTTTATTCCCATTCTTTTGTATGGTAGAGCATGATAATGTCTTATAATGCAGCCCTGATGTGCGGTGGGTTGGCTCTTTGGGGATTTAAAAGATCACCTTACATTCTGGAAAGTAAATGTACGCTGCACAACTGTCTTTTTTTAGAAAATATTAATGTCTGCTAGGGCTTTCTACCAGTGTGGTCTCTTTCAGGATACTGACTTGCACTGTCTGATGCACTTTACGGTTTTATTTGTAAAGAGCTAACAGGGTTGAGTTTTACTGCATATAGAAGTTAATTACTCGTTTTAAACCTGTTGTACTGGTATATATTTTAAATTGCTCATCTTGATAAATTCCGATATTTATTGTCTGAGGGGTATAATTGTGATTGTATAATTAATATTTCATTCTAATTTAGGAAATTTTATTTTGAATGTTTTATGTCACTTTGTGTTTGGTATGCATGTAGACCTCTGAGGAGTTCCAATTCATGGAATAAATACAACTTGAAACTTGAAATCCCCAAGGGATGCATAATCCATTAAAATCATCAAACCAAGGCAACTGGTAGGGATAACTCTATGGTTTATAAAGTGCTTTACCTTAATCCATCTTCAACAACCAGACCACACAACAGTAGAGTGCAAATCCCTACTGATATTCTGTTCACTGTATCAAAATGTGTTCAATTGCTTCCATCCCATCTAGCCACCATTCCCCTCATAATATTACCAGTTCAGACACCCCTATTGGATTCTATCTCTGACATTATCATTGATACTCTAAATCTATGCAATTAGGATGACACCAGCACATGGACTAACAGGACACAATAGCATCATACCACATGTCTCATCTCTTACCTTAAACCTCAGGACTTCTACCAGCTAGGCAATGAAATAAGTCACTGGACAGTGTAGTCCAGAAGAGGCTGATTTCACTGAATGGAAACGTCCCCACTACCTGGAGGGATCACCACACCAGCTTCAACCTACATTTTCCCCATGCACCCCACCTTTAGCCTTTTTCATTGACATTAGAGAATTGCCGACTGTCTTGATGTAAAAATGTAGTTACAGAGATGGTATCTAACATATAAAGCAGCCCCCAAGAAAGTGAAAAGATTTTACTACTCACATCCTCTCTGAGGTCCATAACCATTACTCCAACTAAAACATTCTGCGTGCAAAGCATTATCAATGCACTGGATGATCATGTCATTGAAACAGCATTAAGTTTAATTTCTAATTGAGAACAATTAGTGACTCTTTAAGTTGTAAACCCCAAAAGTACTTAACATCATGTGCATGCTAAAGTACTAACCATAAAAGATGGTGTTTAACTGATAAAGTCAATTGCCATAATATCTCTAACTGCCACATATGTTGCAAGGTGTCCTCCATGCATCACCTGCTCTCATCATAGCCAGACTGATCCTTAACTTATCACAGTGAACTGGACAGCGCCTTCAACATGGTCTCCAACTCCACGCTACAAACCAGAGTAGCTGATATTGGCATGGGAAAATCAGCCTTAAAATGGTTTTGCTCTCTACTTGAGGGAGCAGGTCAAGTTGCCATTTGTTCTCCTTTTCAATCTTCTGACTGCTCTATAAATTGCAGAGTGCTTTTGATTCGTACACTTTTCAATGTCTGCATATCCCCACTAGCTGCCCTTGTAAGATCACATGCATTCCGTATAACATATTATGCTGACAACACTCAAATTGTCACCTTCATTACAGAAGACCTTTCTTTCATACAAATTAACATTTACACCTACTCCACTGCCAATGTCATGGGGAGAATCTTGTTGGAATGACTGCAGGCATGCTCTGGGGAACGTAACATTCTGTCTGACCTGCAGTTTGGTTTTAGGCCTGGGCTGAGAACGATTCAGCAGGTTGTCAATTTATACTTCCTAATTGGCAAGTAAACCATGGCCAACAATGGCAAGTTGTACTTGGCTTTTATGGACCAAAGGTCCACCTTCCATTTTGTCACCAGAACAAAACTGTGGAGCATTTTGTCAGAGATGAGTGTGGAGAAGTTTATTGTTGATTTTTTAAGGCATCTTCATAGTGGTGTTACGGCCTTGGAGGGGAGAACATGGCATCCTTTAGCTTTGCCAGGGGCATGTGACAGGGTTGTGTGATGGCCCTCTTTTTGTTTTGTTTATACACGAACAGCCTGGAGAAGCAGTCAGTGAGCCTTGGGGCTGATTCTCCTCGTGTCAGTGGCCACAGCGTCCCAACATTAATCTATGCAGAATACACCGTCTTAATGACCAGGACAGCCAAGGGGTCAGTGGCGGCTGCCACAAACCTCAAGGAGAGGTGCAGGGGGAAGGGATAGGGACGGGGGGGGCAAAAAAATAAAATATTAAAAAAACATACCTTTTCCCATCTCTGCCCCCTCCTCCTGCTGCATTGCTCCTCTGGTACACTTGCACAATCTCCCCAGCAATCCTGGCACTGCTTTCATGCTAAACATAGCATGAAAGCAGCACCAGGATTGGTCTCAGCAGCTTGGACTGCCACTCAGACACAACCCTGAGGTCTGTGCAGTTTCTCCAGCCTGGCTGTGCACACAGCTCGACTAGAGAAACGTAAGTGCACATGCTTGTTTGGCCAGCCTGAGACAGCCGGCAAAACACATATGCGCTTAGTGCACTCCACTCCTCCCCACTTTCACCTCCCATAGCCCAGTCCTGCCCATTCTTTCACATGCTGACTGAGCCAGCAGATGAAAGATGAAACAGTAATTAAATATTGTTTTATCTTTCATCTCCTAGCTTAACCAGTGGTGCAACGCTCCTTCACCATTGCAAAGGAGCTGCCCCTGCAAGGGGTTGCAGCATTTATTAGACTGTTTCTGCAAACACATGACGAGCCTCAACTAGAGGGTCAGTCTAAAACTCATGTCATGGTCTATGGTGCAAACAAGCAGGAGAACCCTGTTTTTATTGATAATACTGATAGAGCACTTACTGTGCCGACATTTGCCTATCTAGGTGTTCTCTTTGACAATCATCTCTCATGGTGACCCCTGAAGCTAGTAGGCCTGCTGTCTTTTCCAAAAAGGTTGAGGCTGTTTTTAGTTTCACCAGCAGACTGGGTCAGAAGCCAGTTAGAGAACTCAAAGCTATCTACAGGGCTAAGTGTGGTGCTGTTGCTTTCTATGGGGCGGCGGTCTATGGCATCAGTGATCAAGGGGGTTTTCGAATCTCTTGAGAATGGGTTCTTTAAAAGGCAGTTTTCTGTTCCCACCAGGACAAGATCTTTCATTTGCCACTTGGAGGTGGGGCAGGGCAACATTGAGGATGTCATAACAATTCAACCCTTTGTTATTATGGTTATAAATATAGACAAGTGAACAGACCATTTTTAACAGGGCCATCCTCACTGATTGCCTGCATCTGGATCACCACTTCAAGGTCACTTGGATAAAGTACATCCATAACACCTCACCCAGCCGGGGGTTTAATGGGCTCTTTAGTGCTCTTGATAGCTTTAAAGCTACCTTTGTCATTACACTGAAGAGTACATTTTTAAATTACAGCTTGGACCTAAGATTCTGGAGAGAGGCTTCCATGTGTAGTATCCAAGCATACGCAGCGATTTGAGCTGATTTTGGTCCGGCACCATGCCTAATGTGGGTGGGGAACCAGTGCCATAGGTTTTTGTTGGTCAGATTGAGGCTAGGCACTGTTCACTTCTTGGCAGCCTTTCCAGCCCAGGGCCCCTATTTCAAGAATTTGCTTGCTTGTCCCTGTGATGGTTGTTCTGTACAGAGCACTTTGCAATATGTGCCTTTGAGAAGATATTATCTTCACCTATGTTAAAACAAATTAAACAAATTAATAATCGTTTTACTACAGCAGATTAAAATTATTTACTGTCACTGCCACACCTTCTGATTTCGCATTGCACAGCAGTCAACATCCAAAGGGTCATCAGGTTAGGGTCTTCTATCCTTGCTTAACTATGAACTTTGTGATCTCTTACATATATGCACCCCCAACATTGTGGTGTAGAATTAAATTGGGATGAGTCTCCCACCCAAATTTTGCCAGTGATCATTTATAAAGGAGGGCAGGGGGTGGTCGTAAGGTCAACACATTACTGACATGAGAGTGTATTTAAATTCTATGTACTACATCAGACCAAACACTCAAAATAGCCCAACTTCAGTTGGATAGTCCCCTCTTACATCAGAGTGTATTATGATCAGATTCTATGAACTTTATAAGACCAAACTCCCAAAATACCCCAACTTTTATAAAACAGGAATGACCACTCATCCCAATTTAATACTATACCACAATGTTATGCACACTTATAGGGTCCAAAACAGATGAACAATAACAGCATTACTAATGGTGCACATCATGTACCACACTTTGCAAAACATGTATCCAATGTGACTTATGTTTACATTAACCTTATTCTGCTTGTCTATAAGACCCCGAGATATAGATTCACTTTGATAACATTGCATAGAGTGCTGAATGGGTTAAACACTAGGCAAACCTTTATTTCTCCTTGTAAATACTACTTCTGAGAGGTTTAAACACTTTATTCACTGCCTGTAATTGATCAGAGACCTCATGTAGGGGATGCAGAATGGCTAATTATTGTTTTTCTTACAGTGATCACAATGTAAAATGCATTGCAACACTGGGAACGAGTACATGGACTCCAACTCTCATCACTCCCCTTGCAGACGTGTATTTAACGTGTAAGCACGCAGCCAGCGGCACTCCGTTTCGTGAGCTGTTTTGCTGGCTCCTGGGGCATATTTGCTGTTTCCTTTTCCTGAAAAAAACATACACGGGGTCCCCTTTTTCTGACAAGTTTGCCACAACAAGTTTTGATTTAACTGAATTTTAAATCTTTGTTGCGTACACGTATTATTACCCGATCACGTGATTTCAACAATTCAGGTCACGTGATACTTGCAGCTGAACACTTATTATCTCCATTAAGCACGAGGTAATATCAAGATGGGAGGGCTGCAAGGGTTCATATAGGTCATGCCGTGGACGGTTTTCCTTGACGACGTTTGTGCCTGGACATTTTTTGATTTGTGCACTGAGTAGGACCATTTTATAGACCTTACTGTCAAACAAACCTTTTGTCCCTCTCTCTTCTTAGCGTGTGACTACAGCGACCATCCCACTTGCATTACCCTATGATGCCCTATTAATACATAGACTATGTAGGTAGGGGGTTACCTCTAACACTATGTGTGTGCCTGTTGTATGTTTTAAGTATTGACCTGATTTCTATATTTGTGCATTGTGCCTTTTTAATGTTCTTTTAGAAATTACATATAACATATTGAGGGGTGTCCCACAAGTTTTTGCATGTTTTTACTGCACTGTAATAGGGGTGTTGTGTCTAAAAGATAGGACATCTAAGATTATTTTCATGTTTACAACACATATTCTCTTTTTCAGTCATGGCCATATCAAGGAGAGTGTATTGCATATGGTCTTTATTATTTTTAAGCATGCTTCCTCAACATTATTATGGGATTTAGCATATATGTGTCAGGCCTGCAAACCTGAATATGCTCCAGAACCCACATCTGTCGTTTAGTAAAGTGTGCCCCTAAGCAAATCACCTGCCCTTGCATGGGCCAATGATTGTTGTTGCCTTTGAGAAATGTTTACTTGAACCAATGCTTGTTTTAGACCTTGTGTAAGAATCTGGGGCATGTGTCAATTTGTTGCCTGAGCTTATGGCATCCTCATGACTCAGACTGGGTGTGGTCAGGTGACTCAAACTGGGTGTGATCAGTTTCAGCAGGTATTTAATGCCACACCAGTCTTGAGGTGATTGCTAGCTGTCAGAGGTCTTCAGATGCAGAGTGGGATTCTCTGCTCACCCGCGCTTGTTCCTGGACCCTCTATTACTCAGCCCAGTGTCACAGATGCCTATCTTAGAAAAAAAGAAATCAAGAAAATTAGCATCATAAAAGGCGGGAACACGCTGCACGTACTTGAAAGGCTTCTTACTGGATACCTTTGATAGTTGATTGCCGGATGTGTAGGCGGGCAGTGCGCACTAGAAGGGCATGTTATCAGTGTCCTTGGTTACTTGAATACTTGCTGTCTGCAGAATAATAACGCTCATAGCTGTTGGCTTGCAATGACAGTACAGATATGAGCGTGTGTTGGACAATTGTTATTTTAAAAATGTACTATGAACATGTTTGTTATAGTTGAGTTTTATGCAGCATTTTTGTGATACTAATCACTGCCTCTGATAAACAACACTCAGTGCTTGGCACATGCTAGTTTCAAAACGTAAATCAAAGGTCTGTTATTTCCATGTTCAATTGTTATTGTGCTGTACCAGTGATGACACCAATTATATACGAAAGTGAGCGTTAGTATATTAACTCTATGCCCTCAGTGTGATTAAAACACTGAACTGTGTTCTTTCCGATACTAGCACGCTGCACTGATTAATCCCTGAATATTTGAGAAATCTAAACACTTAAGAATTGATTTACATTTTTTATCGCCTGTTATATGTCTATTAGTGTGAGTGTGACTGTGTTTTAGAAAGTCTCATCAAGACCCAACGAGGAAGACGTACACTGAATTTCTAGAACACTTTGGGTAGGTCTTCCAGTGGGGCCACATTGACTTAGGAACAAGGTGGGAATACATGTAGATAGTATAGCAGGATAAACATTGTATCTGGTTGCAGGCTCCATACTGTTTTTTGAAGATCCTTAGAGAGAGGGGAGAGCCATCAAAAGTGGGAAAGGGGACACCAAGTTTGAGGAATTGGCGAAGAGTAGTTTCAGTATATCGGTTACATGAAATGTGTTATTTGACTAATGTTTAATTCATCATTGGAGATATTTGCTCTTCGTAGACCACTGATAGTCATCCTGATCCTGCAAGGCGACGTCCATGCTTCTATCTCTCCCTCTCTCTCTCTCAGCCATCCTCTTTCCCCCAGAATGTTCCAGTGGTGATCACGTACAAGTAGGTGGGAGGCATGCAACGTCTGGGTGGAGTTGGGGTCAGCATTGTGCCTCCTTGGGACGAACAGGTTAGTGCTTGACAGTATGTTGGTCCTGAAGAAAGACGATTGACTCTTTGGGGCAGCTACACAGCTAAAGCATGCCAACGTTTTTCATGAAAAGGACCATTATTTCCTCATCATCCCACTGATTCTAATCTTTCCCAAGACCTTGCCCATTAAAAATTATTGTAGGTTCTGTGAGGCAATTTTAATTCACCCACACAAATCCCTTGCCTTCACTCTTTAAGTGCTCCACTTTCAAACACTTTGAGCCCACCCACTTGCATTAGGTGATGCGTGTGAGGGTTCAATGATGAAGCAGGCCATAGGTGGTACCTGTGGGTGAGAACCTTACTAATGTATCCAAGCAATGTGACAAGAGCACTAATTTACCAGGGAACTGCTCGCACATTCGCTGGTGATGTTTGGAAAGTCATGCATTCAATTGAGTAACAGAGATGGGTCCACCCTCCTTAGTATATGTTTTATTATAATAAAACAAAACATATAGGTGGTCATTACAACCCTGGCGGACGGTGTTAAAGCGGCGGTAAGACCGCAAACAGTCTGGCGGTAAAAAATTGGGAATTATGACCGTGGCGGAAACCGCCAACAAAGACAGCCACTTTAACACTCCGACCGCCACGGCGGTACAGACAAGCAGCACGGCGGTCACCGCCAACAGACAGGCGGAAGACAATGTACCGCCCATAGTATCACAACCCGCCAATCCGCCACCTTTTCCGGGGCGGATTCTCCGTGGATAAAAACACGGCGGAAACAGTTTCTGCAATGGGAAAACGCTCACCTGAACACATCCCACGAGGAAGGAGGACTCCATGGAGCTTGAACTCCAAATCCTACCGGCCCTTCTCTACCTACTCATCTACGAAGACCAACGCCTGCGCCGGCGACGACAACGGTGAGTACTGCACCTATGACATAAGGGAGGGGGGAGGCAAAAGTTAGGGGGACACACACTCAACACCCCCACCCCCACCCCACACTCGCATATTACAACACACACACCAAAGCATTTACAAAATTAACATCAACAACCCACAAACCCCCCAGAAGAAAGCAAAGACAAAACGAAATCAGTCCAAACCTTGTAATGTATCAATATACATGTCTCAAAAATTTACAGATATATTAGCTATATTAGCTAACCATACATTTCGAGAAGTAGTACAGATATGCACATATAAATGTCCGTGCACCTGTTTCAGGTCCTGAGCTCGCCCCCCACGACCGCAGCACCAACCTGCTGCCTCCTGCCTCTGTCCCCTGACCACGCTGCTGTTTGCGTGTTCGAGGCCCTCCTCCACCCGCAGGCATCCTCCTGCGCCTCATCCCTGGGGTCTAGTGGGCTCTGACTAGCTTCGCTTGACCCGTGTGCCGCTTCCGCCGTCCCGTAAGTGTTTTTTCAGTTTTCTCGCTTTTTCAGCGCCTCGCCGCCGGCGCTTCTGCCCCCTTTGTGCCCCCCTGATTGCTGTCTCCCCGATCGTAAATTGTGCCATACTGTTTTTCTGTTTGTGTGATTTTTCTTATTGTATCTGCTCGTATTTTGCTTGTTTTTCAGTGTTTCTGCCCCTTGTGCGCTCCTCGTTCCCTGCCGCTGCCTCCCTGCGGCCCCGCCCCCCTCGCGCCCCCATTTGCCGCTCCCTCCCGCCTCCCGCCTCCCAGCTGCTCCTCCCTCCCCCCTCCCTTCTTAATGGCTGGCGCTGCGCGTCGCGAGTGAGCGACCTCTGACCTGTTTCAGGTCCTGAGCTCGCCCCCCACGACCGCAGCACCAACCTGCTGCCTCCTGCCTCTGTCCCCTGACCACGCTGCTGTTTGCGTGTTCGAGGCCCTCCTCCACCCGCAGGCATCCTCCTGCGCCTCATCCCTGGGGTCTAGTGGGCTCTGACTAGCTTCGCTTGACCCGTGTGCCGCTTCCGCCGTCCCGTAAGTGTTTTTTCAGTTTTCTCGCTTTTTCAGCGCCTCGCCGCCGGCGCTTCTGCCCCCTTTGTGCCCCCCTGATTGCTGTCTCCCCGATCGTAAATTGTGCCATACTGTTTTTCTGTTTGTGTGATTTTTCTTATTGTATCTGCTCGTATTTTGCTCGTTTTTCAGTGTTTCTGCCCCTTGTGCGCTCCTCGTTCCCTGCCGCTGCCTCCCTGCGGCCCCGCCCCCCTCGCGCCCCCATTTGCCGCTCCCTCCCGCCTCCCGCCTCCCAGCTGCTCCTCCCTCCCCCCTCCCTTCTTAATGGCTGGCGCTGCGCGTCGCGAGTGAGCGACCTCTGACCTGTTTCAGGTCCTGAGCTCGCCCCCCACGACCGCAGCACCAACCTGCTGCCTCCTGCCTCTGTCCCCTGACCACGCTGCTGTTTGCGTGTTCGAGGCCCTCCTCCACCCGCAGGCATCCTCCTGCGCCTCATCCCTGGGGTCTAGTGGGCTCTGACTAGCTTCGCTTGACCCGTGTGCCGCTTCTGCCGTCCCGTAAGTGTTTTTTCAGTTTTCTCGCTTTTTCAGCACCTCGCCGCCGGCGCTTCTGCCCCCTTTGTGCCCCCCTGATTGCTGTCTCCCCGATCGTAAATTGTGCCATACTGTTTTTCTGTTTGTGTGATTTTTCTTATTGTATCTGCTCGTATTTTGCTCGTTTTTCAGTGTTTCTGCCCCTTGTGCGCTCCTCGTTCCCTGCCGCTGCCTCCCTGCGGCCCCGCCCCCCTCGCGCCCCCAATTGCCGCTCCCTCCCGCCTCCCAGCTGCTCCCCCCTCCCTTCTTAATGGCTGGCGCTGCGCGTCCGCGCCGCTGGCGCGCCGGAGGCGCGCCAGAGGCAAGCCCGTCCGCGCCTGGACCGCGCCCAGCGCCACACTCCCTGGCCCTCGCGCCCCCCCGCATCCGCTACTCGATCAACGAACTCCGCGCCTTCAACCCCGGCCCCTCCACTGAATGCTACCGGGCATCCCCGAAGCACACGAAAGGACCTTTTTCCTGCCGTACCTGCAACTTGTCCTGCACCAGAACGACCATTCCAACTACGAAAACATCCAACCCCAACCACCTGAACTGCATCCTCATCAACACCCGCTCCGCACGAAAACACGCCATCGAGCTCTGGGATTTGCTCGACACCACTGCTCCTGACGTGGCTTTCCTGACCGAAACCTGGTGGAACGACTCCTCGTCTCCGGACATCGCCATCGCCATACCGGACGGCTACAAAATCACCAGAAGAGATCGAACCAACGGAATCGGCGGCGGAATAGCCATCGCTCACAAAGCTACCCTCAAAATCCACACCCACTCGGACGACACCCTCAGGACAGCAGAACACCTCCACTTCCAGATCCACACGGACCCCAACACGACCCTCAGAGGAACCCTCATTTACCGCCCACCAGGACCAAGAGCCCCCTTCAACGACACCATCGCCGACCTTGCAAGCACCCACGCCCTCGCTTCCCCGGATTACATCCTCCTGGGAGATCTGAACTACCATCTGGAAAATGCCAACGACGTCAACACCGCGTCACTGACCTCCAACCTCCTCAACCTCGGTCTCCGACAGCTAGTCAACACGCCTACCCACATCGCCGGTCACACCCTTGACCCCCTCTTCACCTCTAGCAACCACATTTCCTTCAACCACACCTCCGAACTCCACTGGACTGACCATCACTGTGTCCATTTCACCTATAAGAAAACCACAGAGCAACACCGCATCCAGCTACCTCCCCACCGCCGCTGGGGCAAAGTCACCCAAGAACAACTGACCAGCACCCTCAGCAACAACCCTCCACCCGACGCAATCGTCCCGAGCACAGCCGCCATCAACCTCCATCAATGGATCCTCGACTGCGCCAACACCCTTGCCCCTCTCAAGAAACCCACCACCATCCAAGGAAAGAAAAAACCAGCCTGGTTCACAGACGATCTCACCACCTCCAAAAGCAACTGCCAGAAGCTCAAAAAGAAATGGATCCAAGAACGCACACCCGACAACCTCGCCGCCCTCAAAAACGCCAACCGCGAACACCACCAACGGATCCGCACCGCCAAGCGCGCCCACTTCACCGAACGCATCAACAACAACGCCCACGACTGCAAAGAACTCTTCGGCATCGTGAAGGAACTCTCCAATCCGAAAGCCAACTCCAACGACATCCCGCCCTCCCAGAAACTCTGCGACGATCTCTCCACCTTCTTCCACCAGAAAATCACCACCATCCACGACAGCTTCATCACCGGTCCACCGCCAGACCTCACCCCTGACGTCTCCTCCCGCGACTGCCGCCTCACCGCCTGGACCCACGTGGACGAGGCAGAAACCATAGCAACCATGAACACCATCCACTCAGGCTCCCCCACGGACCCCTGCCCCCACCATGTTTTCAACTCAGCCAACGCCACCATCACCCCCGAACTCCGCAAGATCATCAACCTATCCCTCACTTCTGCCACCTTCCCGGACAGCTGGAAACACGCAGAAATCCAACCCCTCCTCAAAAAACCCAAGGCTGACCCCAACGACCTCAAAAACTTCCGTCCGATCTCTCTCCTCCCTTTTCCAGCGAAAGTCATCGAGAAGATCGTCAACACCCAGCTCACCCACTTCCTCGAAGACAATTCCATCCTGGACCCCTCACAATCCGGATTCAGACGAAACCACAGCACTGAGACTGCCCTCCTCGCCGCCACAGATGACATCAGACATCAAATGGACAACGGCGAAACCTCAGCCCTCATCCTCCTCGACCTATCAGCCGCTTTTGACACCGTCTGCCACCGCACCCTACTGACCCGCCTCCAAGAAGCCGGCATCCAAGATAAAGCCCTCCACTGGATCTCATCCTTCCTCTCCGACAGAACGCAGAGAGTCCGTCTCTCCCCTTTCCGCTCCAAAGCCACCAACCTCATCTGCGGCGTCCCCCAAGGTTCCTCCCTCAGTCCCACGTTGTTCAACGTCTACATGGCCCCCCTCGCTCAACTGGCCCGCCAACACCACCTCAGCATCATCTCCTACGCCGACGATACCCAGCTCGTCCTCTCCCTGACCAAAGACCCGCTCACCGCCAAAACAAACCTCCACGAGGGACTAAAATCCATCGCCGATTGGATGAACAACAGCCGCCTGAAACTCAACTCCGACAAGACGGAAGTCCTCATCCTCGGACGCACTCCCTCGGCCTGGAACGACTCATGGTGGCCCTCCGTCCTCGGACTCCCACCCACCCCTGCCAGCCACGCAAGAAACCTCGGCTTCATCCTGGACTCCGCCCTCACCATGTCCAAACAGGTCAGCGCCGTCTCCTCCTCCTGTTTCAACACCCTTCGAATGCTCCGCAGAATCTTCAAGTGGATTCCAACAGAAACCAGAAAGACGGTGACCCAGGCCCTCGTCAGCAGCAGACTTGACTACGGCAACGCACTCTACACAGGCATACCAACCAAAGACATCAAACGCCTCCAACGTATCCAAAATGCCTCCGCCCGACTGATCCTCAACATACCTCGCCAAAGTCACATCTCCCCTCACCTAAAGGAACTCCACTGGCTCCCGGTAGACAAGAGGATAACCTTCAAACTCCTGACCCACGCTCACAAGGCACTTCACAACACCGGACCCTCCTACCTCAACACCAGACTCAACTTCTACACTCCAACACGTCAACTCCGATCCGCCAACCTCGCCCTCGCCATCGTACCCCGAATCCAGCGCAAGACATCCGGCGGCAGATCCTTCTCCTTCCTCGCCGCCAAGACCTGGAACTCTCTCCCCACATCTCTTCGCCAGACCCAGGACCTCCTCACATTCAGAAGGCTCCTCAAGACCTGGCTCTTCGACCGCTAATCTCAAGTCTCTACAGTGGGTGGCTTGCCCACTGTACCATCCTGGGGAGTGCAAAGCCACAGTCTCTCAAGTCTCTACAGTGGGTGGCTTGCCCACTGCTTCATCCTGGGGAGTGCAAAGCCACAGTCTCTCAAGTCTCTACAGTGGGTGGCTTGCCCACTGTACCATCCTGGGGAGTGCAAAGCCACAGTTTCCAAAGTAGATAACAGCCTCCACTGGTTCAGGAGGGGGACTGGTGCCCGGACTGGATTAGACTCCCCGTGGAAGTTCCTGTACCGTTCCTGGCCCACCCGCACATGGGATAACGATGCTTGATGTGGCGGACATTTCATACTTCCCCGGTGCATGCCCTGTTCAGCGGTGCTTTGCCATGGCGGTGTCTGGACTCTTCAGCGGTGCTTTGCCATGGCGGTGTCTGGACTCTTCAGCGGTGCTTTGCGATGGCGGTGTCTGGACTCTTCAGCGGTGCTTTGCCATGGCGGTGTCTGGACTGTTCAGCAGTGCTTTGCCATGGCGGTGTCTGGACTCTTCAGCGGTGCTTTGCCATGGCGGTGTCTGGACTGTTCAGCGGTGCTTTGCCATGGCGGTGTCTGGACTGTTCAGCGGTGCTTTGCCATGCCGGTTCTGGACTGGGCATTGGTGTGTGGCATGATGTTCTCTGAACTGGGCATTGGTGTGTGGCATGACGTTCCCTCATTGCCCAGCGGGGCTGTGGCAGCCGGGCCCCTCCTGGGCACTGACTCTGGCGGTGGTCTCCTGACCAGTGACGATACTTGGGCCCTCCTGGGCACTGACTCTGGCGGTGGTCTCCTGACCAGTGACGGTACTTGGGCCCTTCTGGGCACTGACTCTGGCGGTGGTCTCCTGATCAGTGACGATACTAGGGCCCTCCTGGGCACTGACTCTGGCGGTGGTCTCCTGACCAGTGACGATACTTGGGCCCTCCTGGGCACTGACTCTGGCGGTGGTCTCCTGACCAGTGACGACGGTGCTGGCGGTGGCGTCCCGACCGCCGGGAAGGATGCCGCCCTTCTCCGCCGTGCTGCTCACACTAGGTTGTGCAGACTTCCTCTGGCCCTTCCCCACCTTTGGAGGAGTCACAGCTGACTCTGCCATCCACCTGGAACCCCTGTCAGTTGTTTTGCCACCAGGAGTCTTCACAGGGTCCCGTCGGCCACTTTCCAATTTCAGAGCCTTTACAGGGGGCGGGCTGCCAGTGCCTTGGATCCGGGTCACACTGCCAGTCCTGGTGGCCGGTGCACTCCACACACCTTGAACAGGCACCACTGGTATTGGAGGCTTTTTGGCTGAGGTGCTACGACGGGACTGATGAAGTGGAGGGGGGGCAAAAAGGTCAACTTTACACAGGGACAGTTTCTGACGAACACTGGGTTGGGTAGTTGGAGGGGGTCTGGGAGTGGAGGAAGAGGAGGTGGTTGTAGGAGGTGTCACTTTAGGTGTTTTGGGTTCAGGTGCAGGTACTGGAGGCTGTCGTGAGGTGGATGGATGTTGGGTGTGTGGGTGCCCGCGTTGGTGTACTTTGGGAGGGGGCGTCACAGACACACTGGGAGAGGACACAGGGGACGTGTAAATGGGAGTGGAGGTGGTGAGTGCAGGTGAGCGGGGTGTGGTGCTGGGTGTTCTGGTGCGAGTCCTGGTGCCTGTAGATGTAGTGCATGCAGGTGTGAGTGTAGACGAGACTGGGAGGGAGGAGGGAGACGACGAGGAGGGGGACACAGTGGAGGCAGTGGATGTTGCTGTGTCGGCACGTGGGTGATGCTTGCGTGTGTGCCTGTGGGTTGTGTGGTGCCTATGTTTGCCTGAGCTACTTATGGGTGTAGAGGTGTGTGCATGCTGGTCTGATGATGTGCTTGGGATAGGCTGGGGTACAGGGGATTGGGTCTGGGTGGAGGAGGTTGGAGGGGGCAGGCTAGACACAGGGACAATGGCTGCCATCAGTGCTGAGGCCAGAGATTGCAAGGTTCGCTGAAGGGCAGCCTGACCAGAATGAATGCCCTCCAGGAATGCATTACCGTGTTGCAACTCCCTTTCTACACCCTGGATGGCATTCACAATGGTAGACTGCCCAACAGTGAGTAACCTGAGGAGCTCAATGGCCTCCTCACTGAGGGCAGCAGGGGTGACTGGGGCAGGGCCTGAGGTGCCTGGGGCGAAGGTGATGCCCACCCTCCTGGGTGAGCGGGCACTGGGCGAATGCTGAGGGGCTGCTGGGAGTGCGGTGCTGGTAGGGGAGGTGGCGGCTGTCCCTGTAGAAGTGGGGCGCACAGATGGTGCCGCCACCACAAGGGAGCTCCCATCGTCGGACGAGTCCGTGTCGCTGGTTGGTGATCCGGTGCCCGTCGTGAAGCTCCCCTCGCCCTCCGTCCCACTGGTGCATTCATAGTCTGTGGTGTGGCCCTCCAAGGCCATGTGGGATGCAGCTCCCTCGTGCTCCGGTGCCACTGTACCTCCGCCTGATGATGCTGATGCACATAAGAACATGGAGAGCACAAAAAGGGGGGGGGGAGACAGAAGAAAGACAGGTTGAGTGCATGGCATACCGCGAGCGTTGGCGGACACTAAAGACACGGTAGCTCCCTGCACTACGCCGTGCTCCTGGCCTCTACAGATGCTGTTCCTGGGATCTGGCCTACATGGCTATGGTGGACCTCTGCACACATGGATGCCACAGGGGCATCTATACCTGTACTTGGCACTCTACTGCGGCGGGGTAGGGAGCCACATGGCCTGCATTACGGACGGGCCTAGTCTACCTATGTCTGCCTGGCCTAGGTACACCCACAGGACTCCTCCCCCACCCAGACCCCTCCAATGCGCGCCAAGTCCGCAGAATGATTTTGTACTCACCCCCTTGTGTCTGCTGTGATGCCTTCAAGCGCCCATCCAACTCAGGGTAGGCCACCGCCAGGATCCGGAACATCAGGGGGGTCATGGGGCGACGGGCACCCCTCCCACGTTGGGAGGCCATCCCCAGCTGAGCCTCCGCCGTCTTCTTGCTCCAGCGGCGAATGTCCTTCCATCGTTTACGGCAGTGGGTGCCCCGTCTCTGGTGGACCCCTTAGGGTCTGGACGTCCTTGGCGATGGCACGCCAGATGTCCTTCTTCTGGTGGGCACTGACCTACATGACATGCACAAGGGAAGAAGAGAAGTCATTAACAACTGCACCGTCAATGTGCGTGGCCCCCCTCCCTACCCTAGCCATGTGGCACATTCATTCACATGCATTAATGTTCCTTGAACTCTGCCCCCTTCCCTCTTCCAACCAGCCCTCTCCACCCAGGCGTAGCCCATACAACGTGCTCCCAGTGTACTTACCTGTTGGTCTGGAGGACCGTAGAGTAGCGTGTACTGAGGGAGGACCCCGTCTACCAGTTTCTCCAACTCCTGAGCAGTGAAGGCAGGGGCCCTTTCCCCAGACGCAGCAGCCATCGTCGCTTCCAGACCGAGGTCACAGCAGCACTTGCAGTGTAGGTCCTCTCCTGTCGAAGATCAGGTATCTAGTGATTGAACAGATAGAAAATGGCGGTGACGTCCGCGGCGGTGACGTCCGCGGCGGTGCGTATCATCACCGCCGGCGCACTTCCTCATTGGCTCCTGGGATCCATAGGGTCCGATGTAAACCAATGCAGCATTGCGCCGCGGTCTACGACCGCCTACCGCGACAGTGTGCAACGCCAACGCAGTTACCCCACAATCCCATTGTCCCAGTTTAGAGGTCAGGCAGCCGCCATTTCAGGGGCCCACATGGCTCCATTTACTTCTGCGTCACACATAGCTAGGCCTACACTCAACACACATACAGGAAAGGTTTTGTGTTTGGTGTCGTGTTCTGTGTAACTGTTGACTCGATCCTCGCTGTTGTCCTTCCTAGGCGCTGTCAGCTGGGACAATTGAGAAGATGGCGGAATCCTCCGGTGTACCGACCACTGGTGGAACAGTTGACAATGGAGGAGCGACATTTAATCGTGACCTACAGGTTTGACCGTGCCACTATCCAGGAACTATGTACCCAGTTGGAGCCAGACCAGATGTCACCAATCCGCCATCCCACTGGAATCCCCCCTGATGTGCAGGTGCTGTCAGTGCTCCATTTCCTTGCAAGTGGGTCTTTTCAAACAACTGTGGCCATGGCATCAGGGATGTCCCAGCCAATGTTTTCCAACGTTCTGTCCAGAGTGTAGTCTGCCCTGCTGAAACACGTAAGGAGATACATCATATTCCCTGAGGTGGAAGACTTGCCTACAGTGAAAGGTGACTTCTATGCCCTTGGACATATCCCCAACGTCATAGGTGCTATTGATGGGACCCATGTGGCTTTGGTCCCCCCCCACAGGAGTGAACAGGTGTACAGGAACCGGAAGAGTTATCATTCCATGAAGGTACAGATGGTCTATTTGGCAGACCAGTACATCTCGCAGGTAAATGCAATGTTCCCTGGCTCAGTGCATGACGCCTACATCCTGTGGAATAGCAGCATCCCTGATGTGATGGGTCGACTCCAGAGGCACCGTGTGTGGCTATTAGGGGACTCTGGTTTCCCCAACCTTTCCTGGCTATTGACCCCAGTGAGGAATCCCAGGACCAGGGCAGAGGAACGCTACAATGAGGCCCATGGGCGGGCTAGGAGGGTGATCGAACGCACCTTCGGCCTCCTGAAGGCCAGGTTCAGGTGCCTCCATATGACAGGTGGTTCCCTATTCTACTCACCGAAGAAGGTGTGCCAGATCATCATCGCCTGCTCGATGCTTCACAATCTTGCTTTGCAACGCCAAGTGCCTTTTCTGCAGGAGGATGGTCCAGATGACGGTGTTGTGCCAGCTGTGGAGCCTGTGGACAGTGATGAGGAGGAAGCTGAGGAAGGAGACAACGACAACAGGGAGTCAGTCATACAGCAATATTTCCAGTGACACACAGGTGAGAACATTTTCTTTTTTAACATGACATTCACTGTCACACGTCTTACTCTATCCAGTGTGTAATTGAATGGGATTATTTGGTAACTGAGTTGTTCCTTTCCATTACGGTTTCACAGGTGTGGTTACCAACGTGTGTCATCTGCATGCATCCTTCAAGGACTTGTGATGTGTGACATTGGTATGTTGCCTTAACAATAGAAAAAGCATTTTGACACTGTCATTGATCATATATTTTACTAAATCATAGACTGACTCCAGAATGTTTTGTGGTTCAAGGGTGTTTATTTAAGTGCTCAAAAATGGAGGGGGGTTGTAAAATGGGGATGGGTGATGGTGGAGGAATGTCCATGGCAGAGTCCAGTCTATTAGTCTCACAGGTGCACTGCCCATCTGGGCATAGGAAGTGGAGCTGGGGCAGTTAAAGTATGGACAGGGTAACAAAGTGGGACGGTGGGGGGACAATCAGGGTGGTGTAATTTCCTGGCGGGGGTCTTGCCATCTTGCTCTGTCCTGTTCCTGGATCTCAGGGACCGCTAGCGTGGTGGTTGTCCGTCTGCAGGGGGTGGGGTGCTGGTGTGGTGGTCCTGTGGCGGTGCCTCCTGTCCACTAGCGCCGGCGGAGGTGGTGGGCAGTTCATCGTCCATGCTAGTGTCAGGGGCCCCTTGGAGTGCCACGGTGTCCCTCAAGGTCTGCTGTATGTCCTTCAGCACCCCTACGATGGTGCCCAAGGCGGAGCTGATGGTCCTGAGCTCCTCCCTGAAGCACAAATACTGTTCCTCCTGCAGGCGCTGGGTCTCCTGAAACTTGACCAGGACCGTCGCCATCGTCTCCTGGGAGTGGTGGTATACTCCCATGATGGAGGATAGGGCCTCGTGGAGAGTGGGTTCCCTTGGCCTGTCCGCCCCCTGTCGCACAGCAGCCCCCCCAGTTCCCCTGTGTTCCTGTGCCTCCGTCCCCTGGACCGTGTGCCCACTACCACTGCCCCCAGGTCCCTGTTGTTGTTGGGGTTGTGGGTTATACTGGGTTCCCTGTAGTGGTGGACACACAGCTGATTGACCTGTCCTGGGTATGGAGGTTTGGGCCCGCTGGGTGGGTGCTGTGCTGGTGTTACCAGAGGGTGGAAGGTCAGTGTTGGGTTGTGCCTGTGCAAGGGGAACTGACTGTCCCGAGGCCCACGATGGTCCGGGCTGGTCATCAGGCTCCAGTAGGGCAGAGCTGCTATCATCACTGTGGGCCTCTTCTGTGGGTGGAGTGGAGATGTCTGGACCCTCCGGTGTGGTGACGGTCCTTCGTGATCCTGCATGGCCATAAGAGCATTATTATTGCATGTGTGTGTGTCATGGTGTGCAATGGGTGGGTGAGCGTGTACCCCAGTGCTAGCATTCCTGTGTGGGGGATTGTGTGATGATGGTTAGGGGGTTGTTCTGGGTATGTGCAGTGAGTATGCTTTGGTGAGGGGTGTCCATGCTTAGTTGTGTCATGCAGGGCTTGTTTTTGGGATGTGTGGTTTGTGTTCTTAGTACATTAGTGTGGAGTTGGAGTGATAGGGGAGGGTGTGAGGGTGGGGGTGTGTGATAGCATGCAGGTAGGGTGGGGGATCTGATAGTTAAGATTTGACTTACCAGTGTCCATTCCTCCACCGACTCCTCCGAGGCCCTCTGGATGCATGATGGTCAAGACTTGCTCCTCCCATGTTGTTAGTTGTGGGGCAGGAGGTGGGGGTCCGCCGCCAGTCCGCTGTACCGCGATGTTGTGCCTGGAGACCGCTGAACGCACCTTCCCCCGTAGGTCGTTCCACCTCTTCCTGATGTCCTCCCGATTTCTTGGGTGTTGTCCCACTGCATTGACCCTGTCGACTATTCTTCACCATAGCTACATCTTCCTGGCTATGGAGGTGTGCTGCACCTGTGATCCAAATAGCTGTGGCTCTACCCGTAGGATTTCCTCCACCATGACCCTGAGCTCCTCCTCGGAAAATCGGGGGTGTCTTTGGCGTGCCATGGGGTGGTGTGTGTGATGTGTGAGGTGGTGTATGTGGTGATGAGTGTAGTGATGTGTAGTGGTGTGTGGTGTTTTGTGCGTGGATGTTGTGTGGGTGATGGTGTTGTGTGCCTCTGTGTGGTGGTATTGTCTATTCTGTGCTCTCTCTCTGGCCTTCTTCCTGTATTTTTGGTATTAGGGGTTTGTGGGTGATGTGGGTGTGTGTTTTATATAGTGTTGGATGTGTGGGAGTGGTGTGTGTATGTGTATCAGGTGTGTGTATTTCGAAATGGCCAATGTGGCGGTGATTTGGAGATGTGTGTGTATTTTGAGCGCGGCGGTGTGTACCGCCAATGGAATACCGCGGTTGAAAGACCGCCGTGTGGATTCGTGTGTCGTAATAGCATGGGCGTGTTTCTGTTGGCGTGGAGGTGGAGGTTTTGTTTTCGCCAGTTTAACACTGACCTTTGGTGTGGCGGACTTGTGTGGGTGTCTGAGTTTCGGCGGATTCCGAGATGTGGGTCATAATTGCTGTGGCGGAATTCCGCCGCCGCAGCGTTCTATTGGCGGTCTTCTGCACGGCGGTAAGCGGCTTTTACCGCCAATGTTGTAATGACCCCCATAATGTTTTGGAGGTCTCTAGTTGTTGAAGAGCTCATCAATAATAGTGCTACTTTGGAATCGTGTAACACGTCTCCTGGAAGGACAGTCAAGGCATGTCTCTGCCCTACTCAGAAAATAAAGGGGAGTGTTCTTCTTCTCTACTACTCTGGGGCCTAGTGATTCCGGTCTGTCCTTTCCTTCCTTCAAAAAATATTTTTGTTATGCTGGCCTTTACAATAGGCCTATCAATCTTGGCTTGTCCCCACCCCTCTCAATTTAATATTTTTGGTAGGCAAACCTCTGAGGATTACTCCTTATGCAAGATAGAAAGTAAAGTAACTTGAGTGGTCTGCAACAATCTATCTTCAGGTCCTCAGACAGCACTGGTGGCAGTGCTTAATTTGTAAAACAATGAGTACCAATGCCCAAATCTGTGTTCAAAACCCTGCATCTGGCGCTATTAAGGTCCTCTAAATACTAAGGCTGCATAGGCTTTCATCCACCTCAGGCCTCTTTTATCCACTACCAGGCACTCCCTGTCCCTTATTCTCACTATTGCAGGTTCCTGCTTTCTCCTTGATGGTTTTCCATCTTTCTCTTTCACATTCTTTCTCTTTTGTGTGTTTGCCCCTCTCTTGCTTTGATGAGGAAAAATAGGTGCCGGTCCCCAAAAATGAATGCCGGTGGGCCCCACTGGCAAACACAGGCCGAAATTAAGTACAAATTCATAGCAGGCAATTGCGGCTGCTCCTATAGTTTGGGCTCCTTATTCACGTTCAGTCTGGCCTCAATTTATCCCGGTTCTGACTATAAGATTCTGTGTCAGGCCTTTAATTTCCAGTCTGCAACTACTAAAGGTTGTTGTAGCTACACTGGAAAATGGGGTCTAATATTTAGGTTACCCGACCTGCAGCTCTAATGGCCGTGGCCCTAAAGCACAATTAAGAAACAAACGTACCCTCCCCTGAGTGTAAGTCATGTTTCAGTGGCACCCTGAACCCCCAAAATTTAGCAATTAATTAATTTATTTATTTTACTTTTTTGTATTTCATTTAGTGCAAATACTTTTACAAGGTGTGGATTTGTAGCTTAAGAGCAGAAGCAAGCAGTATCCATCATTAACATGTGAAGAGGGGTAGAATTTTGTTTTTTTATCTTTCTTCTTTTGTTATTTCATGTTTTGAAGCGTCACACATTCAGATATATTTCTATATCATATACATATCTATTAGGTATTCTGAAACATGAAGCTCTAATAAATATTTGAACAAAAACTTAAATAAACAAATAAAGCGTCCTACATTTTGTAACATCTCTCCTGATTTATCGAAGTCATACACCTGTATGTTTGAGTGGCAAGAGTTAACAGGTTAAGTATGATATCCGTCTGTTAGATAAAACACTCCTTAACATTCTGGGCAAAGACGGTAGCAAACATTTGTACAAAAATGTCATAATATTCGTAAAGAACTGTATCCATTGTACGATAAATGTGCATACATTTAATATAGCCCGCTCTGCAGTCTCTTAGTAGTCTCCTGATAAAATGAAGAATATTACAAAATCCAATGACAGTTTTGGAAAAAAATCAAAACAATATATTTTCAATTTCATGTTAATGCCTGTATCGTCTAACAGCCTCTAATAATGCTGCCTTTCGAAATGTGTTCCTTATTTGTTGCTGGTAAGGGTCAACAATTGTGAAAAAGATATCACTCCATTCAAATTGTCAGGCGTCAATTTGCAGAAATAAACCCAGACACTCAACTTGCCAATCAGCTTCCAGGACTAGCAGGCAAGTATAATAGAAAATGTGTGTAGACAGTATGTGTCAGAAAGGGGTGGAGGAGGCATTCAGCCAAAGCAAGCTGAGCAGTCAGTGAAATAGAGACTGTCACCTTACAGTGTGCTTTGTTTTTCAAATCTGTTTTCTGATTGCTTACCATGTGTTTCGTATTTTCTTTTGTGATGAGAAATGCAACATGATGCACTAGTTATACAGTGTCTGGTTAATCATTGTATTTTTTTTTTGCTGGGAATGTGACTGTAAAATTACTATTGGGTTGTATGTTTTTATTGACGTACATAAAAAATGTGGATGGTCATGCAGCCTGCTTGTGCAAGAATTAATTGAGTAATCGTTTTCACTTCTCTTTAACTCGGAAAAATGCAAAGATAGCACATTTTTCAAGGGGGTACTCACAGACATGTGGATAAAAGTCACAAAATTGCTAGCTAACCAGTGCCAGATTATTTAATATGGTAACGGTGGTAATCAATTGCACCTTTAAAGAAAATGTTTACAGTCGCTTACCATACCCTTACCATACAATAGCTTTCTGCGTAGCTTATGGTCAGGCTCCTATTGAACATTAGTATCTTCCGAGGCAAGATGCTTTAAAAGGCGGAAATAGGATTCCAGTGGATTTCATTTCTATTGCAGCTGCAAAAACAATATTTGTGCCATATCTCTGCAACTTGCTTTAAGGCGGTGTAGAAGGTTGAAAACGGGAGCACATTTGAACTGTAACATTCATAAACAATCGTCTTTGAGGCAGTATCACCGCGCTCCCGGTCCCTCCGTCTCTTCACTTGCACTGTGAATCTCTCGTGTACAGAGTTCCCTTGCCTTGCAGCGAAGCGTCCTCTATCACATGCATGCATATATACTCACAAAATGAATTTAATAAAAAACTTTAATAAGGTCAAGTACTTGTACTCTTTCACTAGAGAGCATCATCACCATTTGAGCCCAAGAAGTCGAGTTTCACAGAGAGTACAACGTAACAGATTTTTTAAGATTCTCCATTTAGTAAAATGTCACTCTTGGGAGAGTTTTGGCGTCACATCAACCACTTATAAAGTGTCTGCTGTTGCTCAGGAAAATAGCATTCTGAACTCAAACTTGTTGCCCCAGACAATCAATTCATGATTACAGCAACCTGAGGCAGAAGAGAACCCTAGATGAGTATGCCGCAGGCACACCATCGCTTTAGCACACCAGTGTGTGACCGAGAATACAATAAAACAAACAATGGCACAGTGTGGTGTCTCTCTCACAGATGACAGGGTCCAACGTACAGGTAAGAGATGCCTTTACTTCAAGCACTCCACCCACCTCCAAATGACAATCTCCTTCAATTGACTTAGCCCCACATTCTGGGGGTGATTCTAACTTTGGCGGGCGGCGGAGGCCGCCCGCCAAAGTTCCCCCAACAGAATACCGCTACGCGGTCAGAAGACCGCCGCGGTTATTCTGTGTTTCCCGCTGGGCTGGCAGGCGACCGCCAGAAGGCCGCCCGCCAGCCCAGCGGGAAACCCCTTCCCACGAGGAAGCCGGCTCCGAATGGAGCCGGCGGAGTGGGAAGGGTGCGACGGGTGCAGTAGCACCCGTCGTGATTTTCAGTGTCTGCCTGGCAGACACTGAAAATCCTTTAGGGGCCCTCTTACGGGGGCCCCTGCAGTGCCCATGCCATTGGCATGGGCACTGCAGGGGCCCCCAGGGGCCCCACGACACCCCTCACCGCCATCCTGTTCCTGGCGGTCAAAACCGCCAGGAACAGGATGGCGGTGAGGGGGTCGAAATCCCCATGGCGGCGCAGCAAGCTGCGCCGCCATGGAGGATTCCTCAGGGCAGCAGAAAACCGGCGGGAGACCGCCGGTTTTCCGTTTCTGACCGCGGCCATACCGCCGCGGTCAGAATGCCCTTGGGAGCACCGCCAGCCTGTTGGCGGTGCTCCCGCGGTCGTTGACCCTGGCGGTCAATGACGCCAGGGTCAGAATGACCCCCTCTCTCTCTTACCTCAGAGCATTCTCTTACATGATCTACAATGTGAAGTACATCACAGTATTCTTTAATCTATGCCATATGCCACAAATCTTGCTCCCATAACACGTCAGCAAAACCATAAAGTATGCCACACATTTCCCTCCCATTGCAGACACCAACAAAATCCCAATAAATAAATAAATTGAATAGCAAAGCTAAGTAAAAGCAATAAATAATTTATACACAGCTAAGCTAGACTATGACTAATTATTTTGATAAAATCAATCCAAATTGTGTCACCCCACAAATGGTATTAAAAAGTACAAACATTACATTTATGCAATGTACAAGAAAAGTGCAAACGATCTAAAACACTTTAAGACTATTGTGCAATAAAATCCTGTAAATATGCTGGTTTCTTTGTGATTCTTCCACTCTTTCTTGTATCAAGTACAAACACAGAAGGTCTATTGATACATGTGATTTCTGGTTCATCCACCACATCATTTTGATTTTCTGAAATTAACTCTTCATTTCGAAAAGGAACCTGGTGAAGAACACCAAAGTATTTTTGTCCGAAATTCTGCCGTCATGCATTTTAACAGCATTTTTTAAAGTTTTGACCACTTCCAACTTTCTAGTAAACTTAGACAATACAGCACACCCTTTAGGTGCCCTCACACTTACATAATGTTATACCTTGACCACAACATTCTTCACTTTCTTTTGTTCATCATACTTCTCCTTCCTCTTCTTTTGCAGATGTATTACCTTGTATCTCCCCTCACTTGGGACATTGCTTACACAACCTTTACCCCAACATCCAGACTGGACACACTTTAGTAGATGAAGTTATGCCTTTAACCAAATTGAATGGAGGTACACCTGTAGTGGAATGAGAAGACATTCATTATCCAGCTATCCTCTTGGACAACTCCATTTCCCAATCAAAGCCATTCAACATATCCCCTCCTTCAATGTTTTTGTATCACCTTTTCATTTATGCCACTAGTTTAAGCATGGTATAAAGATGATGTTTTGTGCTCATTCAACACTCTTCCAAATACTTCTCCATCTCTCTGGACCAAAACTGTACCCGTTTATTTGTGAGACTGGATCAGGGATAACTTTCCCATTTGAAAATGTTTTCCAGAAATGTTATCACTGCTGAAGTTGAAAAATCTCGCACACATGACACCCCCATCCACCTCAAATATAAATCCATGGGCTCTATAACATATGGAGTGGAATGTTCTCCCCGCACCAGTCCCAAAATATCCATAGTGACCTCCTTCCACGGGTAAGACGGTAGCTTCCTGCATATCATGGGAGTATGATGAGTTCTGAACCCTTTATCACATGCTACACATTCATCACATTCCCTGACCATGCACTCAACATCGTGATCAAAAGCTGGCCCCCAAAAATGTCTGCGAAGCCTCCTCTTTATTTTTGTGATCACTAAATGTCCCTGATGCACCAATTGTAGTAACTTCTGTCACAACTTCGGAGGTGGTATTAGCCTTGTTCCTCTCAAAAGAAACCATTTGTTAATATCTAGCTCTTGACTTAGCATCCACCAACTTCCACCACACTTCTTAAATTCCCTCTCATTTAGTTTCTCATCAGAAAACGTCAATCACTCCTTTCAATTCCTCACCTCTCCCTAACTCTTGTAACAATTTTCCTTCTTTAATGCTTCCTTGAGTGACCTTGCACACTGACATCTTCCTCCACAGTGTCTTCAACATCCGCAGCATTGGAATCACTCACATTAACCAGTCTTGATAAACAATCTGCAGAAAGGTTTCCTATACCAGGAATCTATTGTACTGTGAAGCAAAATTCCTGTAGACCCACAACCCATATTCAAATGTGAAAAGAAATGCAACCTAGACCCTTATGCATGAAGACCTCTAGCAATGGTTTGTGGTCTGCTTGCACTACACATTTCATTCCCCACAAAAATTGTATGCCTGCTAACAGCCTAAAAAACTGAGACTCTTTCAAAAACCAAATAATTACATTCAGCATCTCTTAAAGCTCGGGAAATTCATGCTATGAGTTGATCTTTACTATTTTTTGTCGGTATGAGAAGAGCCCCTGAGCCCCTGGAACTTGCATCCCAGACTTCTTTTGTCTCACATTTTGGGTCATATGCTTGTAACGATAGATCATGACTCTTTTCTTCTTTGGCACACTCAACTTAATTGAGACATTCATCTCTCCACAGAAATTCAACCTTTTTCTTCAACTATTTCCTCATGTTGTGCATCTTACTTAGATTCTTTCAACAAAATTAATGTGTCTGCCAACTCTTTGCGTGGATGAAAACCATCACCTGAGATCTTATAACGAAGGCAGGTCATTCACACCAAACACACTTGTTTCAACCTTTAAAGTCACTCCTACATCCTGCAATCTGTTGAGTGTTCCAGCATTGTTGACCCAAACATCAATATTTTTTTTAAACAGATTTTTATTGCTTTTACCAAACAACATTTAGTGCAATATGAGTTAAGACTGAAGTGTAATCAGGAGTTATACACTGCAGTACATATATAGAGTCATATTCAAACAGTTTTGTCCATGCATAATAGGTCATACAGTATATTGGTTGGTGGTCAGTTCGATTCATTCACATTGATCGGGCCTACCGACCCCTATCCGTACTCTCTCCCTCCCCTATCCCCCACCTCAAAACGGTTACAGGAACATAGTGCTATGTATCCTGCCCGCTCAGCGATGAGCTGCCTCTAACATTTTTGGTATGGAGTCTATTGTCCAGGGCCTCTCATTCTCACTCCCAGCAACTTTCATGTTACATCCGGTTCTTTGATCTGGAAGTTGGGAACTTTCAAGGGAATCAGTATTGGGCTCTTTTAAGTATTCCACTAAAGAATTCCAGGCCCTAGCTTTGTCTATGGTGCTTGGGCCCCTCCTCACATCTTGGAACAGCACAGCTCCCTTGTGTCCTGCCCATAGAATGAGGGTGTCTTTCCATTTCTGTACCTCGTGGTTCATGGTGGCCTTCCATGTCATCTCACGTTTTGCTAGGATTAAGACTAAGGGGGTCATTACAACCCTGGCGGACGGTGTTAAAGCGGCGGTAATACCGCAAACAGGCTGGCGGAAAAAAAAGGAATTATGAGCGTGGCGGAAACCACCAACAAAGACAGCCACTTTAACACTCCGACCGCCACGGCGGTACAGACAAGCAGCGCGGCGGTTACCGCCAACAGACAGACAGGAGACAATGTACCGCCCACACTATTACAACCCGCCAATCCGCCACCTTTTCCGGGGCGGATGCACCGCGGATAAAATCACGGCGGAAACAGCTTTTGCTATGGGAAAACGCTCACCTGAACACATCCTACGAGGAAGGAGGACACCATGGAGCCCGAATTACAAATCCTACCTGCCCTTGTTTTTCTGTTCCTTTACGACCAACACCTACGTAGGCGCAGAAGATACCGGTGAGTACTGCACCTACGACACGGGGAGGGTGGAGGCAAAAGTTTGGGGGGCACCCACCAAACACCCCCACCCTCGCATATCACAACATACACACCAATGTAGTCACAAAAATCACAGTAACAACCCACAATCCCCCCGGAAGGATGCAAAGACAATGCGAAATTCGGGAAAACATTGTAATGTGCCAATATACATGTCATACAAAAATATACAGATATACATATCTCAAAATCACTCTTATTTACACATACAATCCGAGAAGTAGTGCAGATATGTACACAACAATGTCCGTGCAGCAACAGTCCAAAAATGCATGGGCGAGGCCCACAATAGATACCTGACCAAAATCAGAGAGAACACTACCGGGGCATCAGATAGAAACACTACAGGCACCTCAGGGGGAAGGGAAGAGGGGGCACCTCAGCCAGATGAATGCGAAGCCAGATCCACGACGGGGCTCCATGCCCATTGATGTATCCTGGGAGTGCAAAGCCACAGTCTCTCAAGTCACTACAGTGGGTGGTTTGCCCACTGTGCCATCCTGGGGAGTGCAAAGCCACAGTCTCTCAAGTCACTACAGTGGGTGGTTTTCCCACTGTGCCATCCTGGGGAGTGCAAAGCCACAGTCTCTCAAGTACATGCAGGTCCCCACTGGTTGTGGAGGGGGACTGGTGCCCAGACTGGATGAGTCTCCATGTGAAAGTACCTGTCCTGTCACTGTCCCAGCTGCACATGGGAGAAGGATGCCTGATGTGGCGGTCCACTCATTCCTACAGGGTGCATGCCCTGTTCAGCGGTGCTTTGACATGGCGTTTCAGGACTGTTCAGCGGTGCTTTGCCATGGCGATCTTTGCCCTGTTCAGCGGTGCTTTGACATGGCGTTTCAGGACTGTTCAGCGGTGCTTTGCCATGGCGGTCTTTGCCCTGTTCAGCGGTGCTTTGACATGGCGTTTCAGGACTGTTCAGCGGTGCTTTGACATGGCGGTCTTTGCCCTGTTCAGCGGTGCTTTGACATGGCGTTTCAGGACTGTTCAGCGGTGCTTTGACATGGCGGACTTTGCCCTGTTCAGCGGTGCTTTGCCATGTTGTTCAGGACTGTTCAGCGGTGCTTTGCCATGGCGGTCTTTGCCCTGTTCAGCGGTGCTTTGCCATGTTGTTTCAGGACTGTTCAGCGGTGCTTTGCCATGGCGGTCTTTGCCCTGTTCAGCGGTGCTTTGCCATGGCGTTTCAGGACTGTTCAGCGGTGCTTTGCCATGGCGGTCTTTGCCCTGTTCAGCGGTGCTTTGACATGGCGTTTCAGGACTGTTCAGCAGTGCTTTGCCACGGCGGTCTTTTCCCTGTTCAGCTGTGCTTTGACATGGCGGTTCTGATACAGACATTGGTGTGTGGCATGACGATCTCTACACTGGGCATTGGTGTGTGGCATGACGATCTCTACAATGGGCATTGGTGTGTGGCATGACGTTCCATCATTGCCCAGCGGGGCTGTGGCATCCTGGCCCCTCATGGGCTGTGACTCCGGCGGTGGTCTCCTGACCAGTGACGATACTTGTGCCCTCCTGGGCAATGACTCCGGCGGTGGTCTCCTGACCATTGACGATACTTGGGCCCTCCTGGGCTGTGACTCCGGCGGTGGTCTCTGGACCAGTGACGATACTTGGGCCCTCCTGGGCTGTGACTCCGGCGGTGGCCTCTGGACCAGTGACGATACTTGGGCCCTCCTGGGCTGTGACTCCGGCGGTGGCCTCTGGACCAGTGACGATACTTGGGCCCTCCTGGGCTGTGACTCTGGCGGTGGTCTCTGGACCAGTGACGACGGTGCTGGCGGTTGTGTCTGGACCGCCGGATATGATGGCGCACTTCTCCGCCGTGACACTCACAACAGGCTGGGCAGACTTCCTCTGGACCTTCCCCACCTTTGTTGGAGTTACAGCTGACTCACCAATCGCCTTCGATCCCATGTCACTTGTTGTCCCACCAGGAGTCTTAAGACGGTCCAGTCGTCCACTCTCCATTTTCAGAGCCTTTACAGGGGGTGGGCTGCCACTGCCTTGGCTCCGGGTCCTACTGCCTGCCCTGGTGGCCGGTGCACTCCAAAAACCTGGAACACGCACCACTGGTACTGGAGGCTTTTTGGCTGAGGCGCTACGATGGGACTGATGAATTGGAGGGGGGGGGGGGTGGGGGCAAAACGGTCAATTTGACAGAGGGACAGTTTCTGACGAACACTGGGATGGGTAGCTGGAGGGGGTCTGGGAGTGGAGGAAGAGGAGGTGGTTGTAGGAGGTGTCACTTTAGATGTTTTGGGTGCAGGTGCAGGTACTGGAGGCTGTCGTGAGGTGGATGGATGTTGGGTGAGTGATTGCCGGCGTTTGGTTACTTTGGGAGGGGGCGTCACAGACACATTGGGAGAGGACACTGGGGACGTGTAAATGGCAGTGGAGGTGGTGAGTACAGGTGAGCGGCTTGTGGTGCTGGGTGTCCTGGTGCGAGTCCTAGTGCCTGTAGATGTGGTGCATGCAGGTGTGTGAGTAGACGGGACTGGGAGGGAGGACGGAGAAGAGGAGGACGGGAACACAGTGGAGGCAGTGGATGTTGCTGTGTCTGTATGTGGGTGAGGCTTGCGTGAGTGCCTGTGGTGTGTGTGGTGCCTATGTTTGCTTGAGCTACTTGTGTGTGTTGACTTGTGTGCATGCTGGTCTGTAGGTGTGCTTGGGATGGGCTGGGGTACAGGTGATTGGGTCTGGGTGGAGGAAGTTGGAGGGGGGAGGCTAGACACAGGGACAATGGCTGCCATCAGTGCTGAGGCCAGAGATTGCAGGGTTCGCTGAAGGACAGCCTGACCAGAATGATGCCCTCCAGGAATGCATTACCGTGTTGCAACTCCCTTTCTACACCCTGGATGGCATTCACAATGGTAGACTGCCCAACAGTGAGTGACCTGAGGAGGTCAATGGCCTCCTCACTGAGGGCAGCAGGGGTGACTGGGGCAGGGCCTGAGGTGCCTGGGGCAAAGGTGATGCCCACCCTCCTGGGTGAGTGGGCACGGGGCGAATGCTGAGGGGCTGCTGGGAGGGCGGTGCTGGTAGGGGGGTGGCGGTTGTACCTGTAGAAGTGGGGCGCACAGGTGGTGCCGCCACCACAGGGGAGCTCCCATCGGCGGACGAGTCCGTGTCGCTGGTTGGTGATCCGGTGGCCGACGTGAAGCTCCCCTCGCCCTCCGTCCCACTGGTGCATTCAGAGTCTGTGGTGTGGCCCTCCATGGCCATGTGGGATGCAGCTCCCTCGTGCTCCAGTGCCACTGTACCTCCGCCTGATGATGCTGATGTACAAAAGGACAGGGGGAGCAGGAAAGGGGGGGGAGACAGAACAAAGAGAGTTTTAGTGCATGGCATACCGCTACCGTTGGCGGACAAGACAGACGCAGCAGCCCCCTGCATTATGCCGTGCTCCTGACCTCTGCACATGCAATTTCTGGGACATGGCCTACATGGCAATGGTGGGAATCTGCGCACATGGATGCCACAGGGGCAACTATACCTCAACTTGCCACTCTGCTGAGGTGGGGTTGAGTGCCACATGGCCTACATTACGGAGGGGCCTTGCCTACCTAACTCGCCCTGGCCTAGGGACACCCACAGCCCACCTCCCCCACCCAGGCCCCTCCACTGCACGCAAAGTGGGCTGAATGAGGTTGTACTCACCCCCTTGTGTCTGCTTTGATGTCCTCAAGCGCCCATCCAACTCCGGGTAGGCCACCGCCAGGATCCGGAACATCAGGGGGGTCATGGTGCGACGGGCACCCCTCCCACGTTGGGAGGCCATTCCCAGCTGAGCCTCCGCCGTCTTCTTGCTGCAGAGGCGAATGTCCTCCCATCTCTTACGACAGTGGGTGCCCCGTCTCTGGTGGGCCCCCAGGGTCCGGACCTCCTTGGCGATGGCACGCCAAATGTCCCTCTTCTGGTGGGCGCTGACCTACATGACATGCACAAGGAAAGAGGAACAGTCATTACCAACTGCACCGTCAATGTGAGTGGCCCCCTCCCTACTCTGGCCATGTGGCCCATTCATTCCCATGCATAATTGTTCTATGGATTCTGCCCCCTTCCCCCTTCCACCCAGCCCTCTCCACCCAGGCCTAGCCCATACAACGTGCTCCCTGTGTACTAACCTGTTGGTCTGGAGGACCGTAGAGTAGCGTGTACTGGGGGAGGACCCCATCCACAAGTTTCTCCAACTCCTGTGCAGTGACGGCAGGGGCCCTTTCCCCAGACGCAGCAGCCATCGTCGCTTCCAGACGAGGTCACAGCAGCACTAGCAGTGTAGGTCCTCTCCTGACGAAGGTCAGGTATCTAGTGAGTGAAGAGATAGAAAATGGCGGTGACGTCCGCGGCAGTGACGTCCGCGGCGGTGCGCATCATCACCGCCGGCACCTGTTCATTGGCTCCTGGGACCCATAGGGTCCAATGTTAACCAATGCAGCATTGCGCCGCGGTCTACGACCGCCTACCGCGACGGTGTGCAACGCCAGCGCAGTTACCCCACAATCCCATTGTCCCAGTTTAGAGGTCCGGCAGCCGCCATTTCAGGGGCCCACATGGCTTCATTTACTACTGCGTCACGCATAGCTAGGCCTATACTCAACACACATACAGGAAGGCTTTTTTGTCTGGTGTAGTCTTGTGTGTAACTGTGGGTACATACCTGGAGGAATAGTGACTGGTTCTTCGCTGTTGTCCTTCTTAGGCACCGTCAGCTGGGACATATGAGAAGATGGCGGAATCCTCCGGTGTACCGACCGCTGGTGGACCTGTTGACAATGGAAGAAAAACATATCATCGTCACCTACCGGTTTGACCGTGCCACAATCCAGGAACTATGTACCCAGTTGGAGCCAGACCTGATGTCACCAATCCGCCATCCGACTGGAATCCCCCCTGACGTGCAGGTGCTGTCAATGCTCCATTTCCTTGCAAGTGGGTCATTTCAGACAACAGTGGCCATGGCATCAGGGATGTCCCAGCCTATGTTTTCCAATGTGCTGTCCAGAGTGTTGTCTGCCCTGCTGAAACACGTAAGGAGATACATCATTTTCCCTGAGGTGGAGGATTTGCCTACAGTGAAAGGTGACTTCTATGCCCTTGGACATATCCCCAACGTCATAGGTGCCATTGATGGGACCCATGTAGCTCTGGTCCCCCCCGCAGGAGTGAACAGGTGTACAGGAACAGGAAGAGTTATCATTCGATGAATTTCCAGATGGTCTGTTTGGCAGACCAGTACATCTCACAGGTAAATGCAATGTTCCCTGGCTCAGTGCATGACGCCTACATCCTGCGGAATAGCAGCATCCCTGATATGATGGGTCAACTCCAGAGGCACCGTGTATGGCTATTGGGGGACTCTGGTTACCCCAACCTTTCCTGGCTATTGACCCCAGTGAGGAATCCCAGGACCAGGGCAGAGGAACGGTACAATGATGCCCATGGGCAGACTAGGAGGGTAATCGAACGCACCTTCGGCCTTCTTAAGGCCAGGTTCAGGTGCCTCCATATGACAGGTGGATCCCTATTCTACTCACCGAAGAAGGTGTGCGACATCATCATCGCCTGCTCCATGCTCCATAATTTGGCATTGCGACGCCAGGTGCCTTTTCTGCAGGAGGATGATCCAGATGACGGTGTTGTGACAGCTGTGGAGCCTGTGGAGCCAGTGGACAGTGATGAGGATGAAGCTGAGGATGGAGAAAACGACAACAGGGAGTCAGTCATACAGCAATATTTCCAGTGACACACAGGTGAGAACATTTTCTGGTTTAACATTACATTAACTTTCACACGTCTACCTCTATCCTGTACCTACATTTCACTCACTATTTGTTAATTGAGCTGTAACCTTCCATTTCAGTTTCACAAGTGTGGTAACCTACGTGTCAACTGCTTGCATCCTTCAAGGGCTTGTGATGTGTGACATTGGTATGTTAGCCTTACAATGGGTAACCCATTATGACACTGTAATTGATAATACAAAGTTCCAAATCATAGACAGACTCAAGATTTTTTGGCTTTCAAGGGTGTTTATTTAAGTGCTAAAAAAATCAAGGAAGGTTGTAAAATGGGGATGGGTGATGGTGGAGGAATGTCCATGGCAGAGTCAAGTCTAGTCGTCTCACAGGTGCACTGCCCATCTGGGCATTGGAAGTGGAGCTGGGGCAGTTCCAATCTGGACAGGGTGAAAAAGTGGGACAGTGGGGGGACAATCAGGGTGGTCTTATTTCCTGGCGGGGGTCTTGCCATCTTGCTCTGTCCTGTTCCTGGATCTCAGGGACCGCTTGCGTGGTGGTTGTCCGTCTGCAGGGGATGGGGTGCTGGTGTGGTGGTCCTGTGGCGGGGCGTCCTGTCCACTAGCGCCGGCGGAGGTGTTGGGCAGTTCGTCGTCCTGGCTAGTGTCAGGGGCCCCTTGGAGTGCCACAGTGTCCCTCAAGGTCTTTTGAATGGCCGTCAGCACCCCTACGATGGTGCCCAGGGCGGAGCTGATGGTCCTGAGCTCCTCCCTGAACCCCAAATACAGTTCGTCCTGCAGACGCAGGGTCTCCTGCAACTTGTCCAGGACCGTGGCCATCGTCTCCTGGGAGTGGTGGTATGCTCCCATGATGGAGGATAGGGCCTCGTGGAGAGTTGGTTCCCTTGGCCTGTCCTCCCTCTGTCGCACAGCAGCCCTCCCAGTTCCCCGGTGTTCCTGTGCCTCCGTCCCCTGGACCGTGTGCCCACTACCACTGCTCCCAGGTCCCTGTTGTTGTTGGGGTGGTGGGTTAGCCTGGGTGCCCTGTAGTGGTGGACACACCGCTGATTGACCTGTCCTGGGTAGGGAGGTTTGGGCCCGCTGGGTGGGTGCTGTGCTGGTGTTACCTGAGGGTGGCAGCTCTGTGTTGGGCTGTGGCTGGGCAAGGGGAACCGACTGTCCTGAGGCCCACGATGGTCCGGGCTGGTCATCCGGATCCATTGGGGCAGAGCTGCTGTCGTCACTGTGGGCCTCTTCTGGGGGTGGAGTGGTGTTGTCTGGACCCTCTGGTGTGGTGACGTTCCTTCGGGTTCCTGCAGGGGTATAAGAACATGATTATTGCATCTGTGTGTGTAATGGTGTGCAATGGTTGGGTGTGCGTGATCCCCAGTGCAGGCATTCCTGTGTGGGGGCTTGTGTGGTGATGGTTGGGGGGGTGTTCTGGGTATGTGCAGTGGGCATGCTTTAGTGAGGGGTGACCATGCTTAGTTGTGTCATGCAGGGCTTGGTGTTGGGATGGGTGCTTGGTGTCATGTGTAGATTAGTGAGGATTTGGGGTGATAGGGGAGGGTGTGAGGGTGGGGGTGTGTGATAGCATGCAGGTAGGGTGGGGGATGTGATAGTTAAGATTTGACTTACCAGTGTCCCATCCTCCACCGACTCCTCCGAGGCCCTCAGGATGCAAGATGGTCAGGCCTTGCTCCTCCCATGTTGTTAGTTGTGGGGGAGGAGGTGGGGGTCCGCCGCCAGTCCGCTGCACTGCGATGTTGGGCCTGGAGACCGTTGAACGCACCTTCCCCTGTAGGTCGTTCCACCTCTTCCTGATGTCCTCCCTATTTCTTGGGTGCTGTCCCACGGCGTTGACCCTGTCCACTATTCTTTGCCATAGCTCCATCTTCCTGGCTATTGATGTGTGCTGTACCTGTGAGCGAAATAGCTGTGGCTCTACCCGTATGATTTCCTCCACCATGACCCTGAGCTCCTCATCGGAGAAGCGGGGGTGTCTTTGGCGTGACATGGGGTGTTATGTGTGATGTGTGGGGTGGTGTATGTGTTGATGAGTGTGGTGAGTGTAGTGGTATGTGGTGTTTTGTGCGTGGATGTTGTGTGGGTGATGGTTTTGTGTGCCTCTGTGTGATGGGGTTGTCAATAGCTGTGCTGTCTCTCTGGCCTTCTCTCAGAATTTCTGGTTGTAGGGGTTTGTGTGTGATGTGGGTGTGTGTTTTATATTGTATTGGGTGTGTGGGAGTCGTGTGTGTATGTGTATAAGGTGTGTGTATTTGGAATTGTCCAATGTGGCGGTGTTTTGTATATGTGTGTGTATTTTGAGCGCGGCGGTGTGTACCGCCAATGGAATACCGCGGTTGAAAGACCGCCGCGTGGATTCGTGGGTCGTAATAGCATGGGCGTGTTTCTGTTGACGTGGAGGTGGAGGATTTGTTTCCACCAGTTTATCGCTGAACTTTGGTGTGGCGGTGTTGTGTGGGTGTCTGAATATCGGCGGATTCCGTGATGTGTGTCATAATAGCTGTGGCGGTCTACTGCGGCCCCGGCTGTGTATTGGCGGTCTTCTGCACGGCGGTAAGCGCCTTATACCGCCAATGTTGTAATGACCCCCTAAATCTGCAAATTTAGTTGTCACCTTATGATTGGCAGGTTGAGGGAACCCCACCCAGTAGGCAAACCAGTGAAGTGGAGGGAAGTGTTCTGTCCGTGACATCATTAATGCAGGCTACCACTCCCTCCTAAATGCAGTTCCAGACATCTAGGGCATCTCACCACTTGTGCTTCGTTTGTTCACATGATTTTCCCCGGTGTATGGTACGCCCTGTGTAAGAAGTAATAATTAACTCAAATCAAGCATTGCAGGATACCATGTAAAATGTTGGTGAGGATTGCAGTCCAGTGAGTGTCTGTAATTGAGAGTGCCAGGGCTTCCTCCCAGTTCTGGTGCTGTCCTTGCAGAGGCATATTGCTATCTGCTCTGAGTACTTGGAATAGGAGTGTGATTGCCCATGTTTTACCCATTGTGGTACAGAGTGTGTGGCTACACTGGTGAGCTTGAGGTTCTGTTGTCCTGGTTCTCCAGTGATTTTGCGCGGCCATTGCCACTGCGCAATGCAGGAAGAATTGTCCTGGGAGTAACTTGAATGTCTCAGATAGATACTGAAGTGACAACAACTCACCATCTCTATAAAGGTTGCGTACTCAGGTTATAGAATATGTTGCCCATTCTAGTAGCCACAGTCTCTCAAGTGGATAACAGTCTCCACTGGTACTGGAGGGGGACTAGTGCCCAGAGTGCTTCGTGCAGCCCTGCCCGACACAGATGCGGCACTGCCCCTTCCGCCAATGGGCCAGCGGTGCTTGAGATGAAGGGCCCAGTTCAGCGGTTCTTGAGACGGCGGTGCCCAGCGGAGCGGTGCTTGAGATGAAGGGCCCAGTTCAGCGGTGCTTGAGACGGCGGTGCCCTGTTCAGTGGTGCTTGAGACGGCGGTGCCCTGTTCAGCGGTGCTTGAGACGGCGGTGCCCAGCGGAGCGGTGCTTGAGATGAAGGGCCCAGCGGAGAGGTGCTTGAGATGAAGGGCCCAGTTAGGCGGTGCTTGAGACGGCGGTGCCCTGTTCAGCGGTGCTTGAGACGGCGGTGCCCAGCAGAGCGGTGCTTGAGATGAAGGGCCCAGCGGAGCGGTGCTTGAGATGAAGGGCCCAGTTCAGCGGTGCTTGAGACGGCGGTGCCCAGTTCAGCGGTGCTGGAGACGGCGGTGCCCTGTTCAGCGGTGCTTGAGACGGCGGTGCCCAGCGGAGCGGTGCTTGAGATGAAGGGCCCAGCGGAGCGGTGTTTGCGATGAAGGGCCCAGCGGAGCGGTGCTTAAGATGAAGGGCCCAGTTCAGCGGTGCTTGAGACGGCGGTGCCAAGTTCAGCGGTGCTTGAGACAGCGGTGTCCAGTTCAGCGGTGCTTGAGACGGCGGTGCCCAGTTCAGCGGTGCTTGAGACGGCGGTGCCCAGCGGAGCGGTGCTTGAGATGAAGGGCCCAGCGGAGCGGTGCTTGAGATGAAGGGCCCAGTTCAGCGGTGCTTGAGACGGCGGTGCCCAGTTCAGCGGTGCTTGAGACGGCGGTGCCCTGTTCAGCGGTGCTTGAGACGGCGGTGCCCAGCGAAGCGGTGCTTGAGATGAAGGGCCCAGCGGAGCGGTGTTTGCGATGAAGGGCCCAGCGGAGCGGTGCTGGAGATGAAGGGCCCAGTTCAGCGGTGCTTGAGACGGCGGTGCCCAGTTCAGCGGTGCTTGAGACGGCGGTGTCCAGTTCAGCGGTGCTTGAGACGGCGGTGCCCAGTTCAGCGGTGCTTGAGACGGCGGTGCCCAGTTCAGCGGTGCTTGAGACGGCGGTGCCCTGTTCAGCGGTGCCCTGTTCAGCGGTGCCCTGTTCAGCGGTGCTTGAGACGGCGGTGCCCTGTTCAGCGGTGCTTGAGACGGCGGTGCCCAGCGGAGCGGTGCTTGAGATGAAGGGCCCAGCGGAGCGGTGCTTGAGATGAAGGGCCCAGTTCAGCGGTGCTTGAGACGGCGGTGCCCTGTTCAGCGGTGCTTGAGACGGCGGTGCCCAGCGGAGCGGTGCTTGAGATGAAGGGCCCAGTTCAGCGGTGCTTGAGACGGCGGTGCCCTGTTCAGCGGTGCTTGAGATGAAGGGCCCAGCGGAGCGGTGCTTGAGATGAAGGGCCCAGTTAGGCGGTGCTTGAGACGGCGGTGCCCTGTTCAGCGGTGCTTGAGACGGCGGTGCCCTGTTCAGCGGTGCTTGAGACGCCGGTGCCCTGTTCAGCGGTGCTTGAGATGAAGGGCCCAGCGGTGCGGTGCTTGCGATGAAGGGCCCAGCGGAGCGGTGCTTGAGATGAAGGGCCCAGTTCAGCGGTGCTTGAGACGGCGGTGCCCAGTTCAGCGGTGCTTGAGACGGCGGTGCCCAGTTCAGCGGTGCTTGAGATGGCAGTGCCCAGTTCAGCGGTGCTTGAGACGGTGGTGCCCAGTTCAGCGGTGCTTGAGACGGCGGTGCCCTGTTCAGCGGTGCTTGAGACGGCGGTGCCCTGTTCAGCGGTGCTTGAGACGGCGGTGCCCAGCGGAGCGGTGCTTGATATGAAGGGCCCAGCGGAGCGGTGCTTGATATGAAGGGCCCAGCGGAGCGGTGCTTGAGATGAAGGGCCCAGTTCAGCGGTGCTTGAGATGGCAGTGCCCTGTTCAGCGGTGCTTGAGACGGCGGGGCCCAACGGAGCGGTGCTTGAGATGAAGGGCCCAGCGGAGCGGTGCTTGAGATGAAGGGCCCAGCGGAGTGGTGCTTGAGATGAAGGGCCCAGTTCAGCGGTGCTTGAGACAGCGGTGCCCAGTTCAGCGGTGCTTGAGACGGCGGTGCCCTGTTCAGTGGTGCTTGAGACGGCGGTGCCCAGCAGAGCGGTGCTTGAGATGAAGGGCCCAGCAGAGCGGTGCTTGAGATGAAGGGCCCAGCAGAGCGGTGCTTGAGACGAAGGGCCCAGTTCAGCGGTGCTTGAGACGGCGGTGCCCAGTTCAGCGGTGCTTGAGACGGCGGTGTCCAGTTCAGCGGTGCTTGAGACGGCGGTGCCCTGTTCAGCGGTGCTTGAGACGGCGGTGCCCAGTTCAGCTGTGCTTGTTTGAAAGGGCCCAGTTCAGCGGTTCCGGCCCAGGCATGGGTGTCACTCGCCACCTGGCATGTGGCTGGCAGGGCCTTCCTGCCCATCTGTCCTTTGGCTTGCGGGGCCCTCCTGGGCTGCCGTACCGGGCCTCTGGGTGTCCTCCTGCACACCTGGGAGGGGGCTGGTGGGGCACTCCTGGGCAGCTGGCCTGCTGCCGGACTTGTCGGGCGTGCTGCCCTTCCCACCCTTCCCTGGTCGTCTGTGGCCCTTTGACACCTTTGGCGGTGTGCCATGTGGCTCCCCACTTCCAGACGGAGCCATGGTAGGGATTTTGGTCCCTGGTGTCCGTGGCCTCTCGTGCCGGGCACTGCTAACTTTTGGGTGCTTCTCCGGGGATGGGCTGGCCGTGCCTTGGCTCCTCGCCGGAGTTGTTGCCCTTGAGGGTGGGGGACTCCACAGTCCTTGGACAACAGTCCTGATAGGTCCTGGTTTGGTGGTGGCTGAGGTGCTGATTGCAGTCTTATGAGATGGATGGGGTGGGGGAGTTGTTGGAAAGAGGTTAAGGTTGGCAAGGAAAAGCAATCTGGAAAGAGAGTGACGGGTAGGTGTAGTGGGTATGGGAGTGGAGGAAGAGGATGTGGTTGTAGGAGTGTGAACTCTGGTGTCTTTGGGTGCAGGTGCTTGGGCTGGAGGCTGTCGTGAGGTGGATGGCTGTTGGGTGGGTGGCTGCTTGCGTTTGTGTGGTTTGGAAGAGGGGGTGACAGACACACTGGGAGAGGACACAGGGGACGTGTAAATGGTAGTGGGGGTGGTGACTGCACGTGTGCGGAGTGTTCTGGTGGGTGTGCTGGTGATGGACGTAGTGGCTGAAGATGTTGTGCATGCAAGTGTGAGTGGAGACGTCACAGGGAGGGAGGAGGGAGACGAGGAGGAGGGGGACACAGTGGAGGCAGTGGCTGTTGGTATGTCTGCATGTGGATGTTGCTTGTGTGAATGCTTGTGTGATGTGTGGTGCTTATGTCTGGATGAGCTTCCCTTGGGTGTTGAGGTGTGTGCAGGCTGGTCTGATGGTGTGTCTGGGATAGGCAGAGGTACTGGGGATTGGGTCTGGGTGGAGGAAGTTGGAGGGGGGAGGCTAGAGACAGGGACAATTGCTGCCGTCAGTGCTGAGGCCAGAGCGTTGAACGATCGCTGATGGGCAGCCTGACCCGAATGAATGCCCTCCAGGTATGCATTACTCCGGTGCACCTCCCTTTCTACACCCTGGATGGCTTTCAAAAGGGTAGACTGCCCAACAATGATGGTCCTCAGGAGGTCAACGACCTCCTCACTGAGGGCAGTAGGGGTGACTGGGGCAGGGCCTGAGGTGCCTGGGGCGAAGGAGATGCCCACCTTCCTGGGTGAGCGGGCACGGGGGAAGGCTGAGGGGCTGCTGGGAGGGCGGTGCTGGTGCGCTGGGTGGCGGCTGTACCTGTTGTTGCAGGGGGCACGGATGTTGCCGCCACCACAAGAGAGCTCCCTTCAGAGGACGAGTCGCTGCCACTGACATCAGCACGAGTCCCCGCTGTGGAGCTCCCCTCGCCCTCCGTCTCACTGGTGAAATCCGAGTCAGTTGCATGGCCCGCCATGGCCATGTGAGATGCAGCTCCCTCGTGCTCCGATGCCACTTCTCCTCCGCCTGATGATGCTGATGCACACATGAACAGGAAGACCACAAAAAAGGGGGGGGGGGAGAAATAAAGACATGTTGAGTGCATGGATTACCGCTACCGTTGGCGGACAAGACAGACACAGAAGCCCCCTGCACTACGCCGCGCACTTGGGGTCCACTATGCAATCCGTGGGACATGGCCTTCAAGCCTATCGACGACAACTGCACACATAGATAACACAGGGCCATGGATACCTGAACTTGGCACCCTACAGAGGTGGGGGGTGGGGACACAGGGCCATGCCTTACGGAGGGGCCTAGTCTACAGAATTCGCCCTGGCCTAGGGAGACCCACAGCCCTCCTCCCCCACCCAGACACCTCCACTGCGCGCAAAGTCACCAGAATGAGAGTGTACTCACCCCCTTGTGTCTGCTGTGATGTCCTCACGTGCCCATCAAAATCGGGGTAGGCCACCGCCAGGATCCGGGACATCAGGGGGGTCAATTGACGACTGGCACCCCTCCTACGTTGGGAGGCCATCCCCAGCAGAGCCCCCGCCGTCTTCCTGCTCCCGCGGCGGATGTCCTCCCACCTCTTCCGGCAGTGGGTGCCCCGTCTGTTGTGGACCCCCAGGGTCCGGACGTCCTTGGCGATGGTACGCCAAATCGCGATTTTCTGGTGGGCGCTGACCTATGTGACATGTACAGGGAGAGAAAAATTGTCATCACCTTCTGCATGCTCGATGTGAGTGGCCCCCCATCCCCACCCTTGCCATGTGGCACCTGCTCTCATCTGTCGTCTGATGCATGGCCCAATCGCTCCCCTCCCCACCATCTTTCATCCACCCGACTCAACCCAGGCATTGCCCACAAAGCATGCTCCCAGTGTACTTACCTGTTGGTCTGGAGGACCGTAGAGTAGCGCATACTGGGGGAGGACCCCATCCACGAGTTTCTCCAATTCTTCAGAAGTGAAGGCAGGGGCCCTTTCCCCAGTCGCAGCAGCCATTGTCTCTTCCAGACCGAGGTCACAGCAGCACTTGCAGTGTAGGACCTCTCCTGTGGAAGATCAGGTATCGAGTGATTAAGCTGATCGAAAATGGCGGTCACGCCCGCGGCGGTGCGTACCGCAGCGGTGCGTACCGCGACCGCCGGCGCACATCGTCATTGGCTTCTGAAACCCATAGGTTTCAATGTTAACCAATGCGGCTTTGCGCCGCGGTCTTCGACCGCCACGGTGTGCCACGCCAGCGCATTGACCTCACATCCCATTGTCACACTTCACAGGTCAGGCAGCCGCCATTTCAAGGGCCCACATGGATTAATTTCTACTGCGTCACACATACCTAGGCCTTTCCTCAACACTCATACACACCATTCAATGCATAGTGAATCGTGTTGTGTGCAAGCTGTGGGAACGTACCTGGGGGTTGATTGACTCTGTGCACGCTGTTTTTCTTCCTAGGCACCGTCCGCTTGGCAATGCGAGGAGATGGAGGAATCTTCCCGTGTACAGACCGCTGGTGGACCTGTCGACAATGGAGGAACGACATGTCATTCTGACATACAGGCTTGACCGAGCCACTATACATGAACTGTGTGCCCAGCTGGAGGCAGACCTGATGTCACCCATCCGCCAACCCACAGGGATCCCCCCTCTAGTGCAGGTGCTGTCAGTACTCCATTTCTTAGCAAGTGGGTCATTTCAAACAACAGTGGCCATATCATCAGGGATGTCTCAACCTATGTTTTCCAAGGTGTTGTCCAGAGTGTTGTCTGCCCTGCTCAAACACATGCGGAGCTACATCGTTTTCCCTGAGGTGGGGGATTTGCCTACAGTGAAGGGTGACTTCTATGCCCTTGGACATATCCCCAACATCATAGGTGCCATTGATGGGACCCATGTGGCTTTGGTACCCCCCAGAGAAAGTGAACAGGTGTACAGGAACAGGAAAAGTTATCATTCGATGAATGTACAGATGGTCTGTTTGGCAGACCAGTACATCTCCCATGTTAATGCTAAGTTCCCTGGCTCTGTGCATGACGCCTACATCCTGCGGAATAGCAGCATTCCGTATGTGATGGGTCAACTCCAGAGGCACTGTGTGTGGCTATTAGGGGACTCTGGTTACCCCAACCTTTCCTGGCTATTGACCCCAGTGAGGAATCCCAGGACCAGGGCAGAGGAAAGCTACAATGAGGCCCATGGGCGGACTAGGAGGGTGATCGAACGCACCTTTGGCCTCCTGAAGGCCAGGTCCAGGTGCCTCCATATGACAGGTGGATCCCTAATGTACTCACCAAAGAAGGTGTGCCAGATCATCATGGCCTGCTGTATGCTTCACAACCTGGCGTTGCGCCGCCAGGTGCCTTTTCTGCAGGAGGATGGTCCAGATGGTGGTGTTGTAGCAGCTGTGGAGCCTGTGGAGAGTGAAGAAGAGGAAGACGAAGAGGACGACATAGACAACAGGAGCACAGTAATAGAGCAATACTTTCAGTGACACACAGGTAAGAGTAGACACCGGCATATTACATTTACTTAAAGACTCCTACCTCTCTACTGTCTGACTTTTTCCCCCAGTGTATGGTAACTGTGTTGTGACTTTCCCTTCGGTTTTCAGAGCTGTGGGCCCCACTGCGTGACATCTGCTTAGTTTCCCCCTGGACTACAGCTGTGTGACAGCGGTTTTTTGGCAACACAATGTGAATAACAATTTTGGCACTGTCATGTCTAATACATTTGTTAAAATCACAGACAGACTCCAGATTGTTTATGTGCAATAAGTGTGTTTATTCAAGTGCTCTAATTTGGATGGGTGGTTGCAAATCGGTGAGGGGTGATGGTGGAGGATTGTCCATGGCAGAGTCCAGACTATCAGGTTCACAGGTGCATTGTCCAAATGCCTGTGGGAAGTGGAGCAGCGGCAGTTTAAGGTTGGACAGGGTGACAATGTGGGACAGTGGGATGACAATCAGGGCGGTATCCTTTGCTGGCGGGGGTCTTGACATGTTACTCTGTCTTCTTCCTGGATCTCAGGGCCCGCTTGCGGGGTGGTTCTCCTTCTGCGGGGGGTGGGGTTCTGGTGGCCTGTTGGTCTTCTGTCGGGGCCTCCTGTCCACTAGCGCCGGCGGAGGTGGTAGCCAGTTCTTGGTCCATGCTAGTGTCAGGGGCCCTTTGAGGTGCCAGAGTGGTCCGCAATGTGGAGATTAACTCATTCAGGGCCACTACAATGGTACCCATGGCGGTACCGATGTTTCTCAGTTCCTCCCTGAACCCCATATACTGTTGTTCCTGCAGAAGCTGGATTTCCTGAAACCTGGCCAGGACCATCGCCATCGTCTCCTGGGAGTGGTGGTATGCTCCCATGATGGAGGAGAGGGCCTCGTGGAGAGTGAGTTCCCTTGGCCTCTCCCCCCGTCGCACAGCTGCCCTCCCAGTTCCCCTGTTTCCTTGGGCCTCCGTCCCCTGGACCGTGTGCCCACTACCACTGCCCCCAGGTCCCTGTTGTTGTTGGGGTGGTGGGTTAGCCTGGGTTCCCTGTAGTGGTGGACACACCACTGATTGATGTGTCCTGGGGACAGAGGTATGGGCCCGCTGGGTGGGTGCTGTGCTGGTGTTCCCAGAGGGGGGTAGATCGGCTGTGGCCTGTGCCTGTCTGGGGGGAACCGACTGTCCAGAGGTCCCCAATGGACCGGGCTGGTCATCTAGATCCAGGGAGACAGAGCTGCTGTCATCACTGTGGGCCTCTTCTGGGGGTGGAGGGGACATTTGTGGACCCTCCTGCGCGGTGACCTGGCGTTCGGGTCCTGCAGGGGTATAAAAGTATGGTTATTGCTTCTGTGTGTGCCAATGGCGTGCAATGGGTGGGTGCCCATGTACCCCAGTGCTGGCATTCCTTTGTGGGGGCTGTTGTGACGGTGTTTTTGGGGGGGGGGTGATGGGTATGTGCATTGGGCATGCTTTGGTGATGGGTGTCCATGCTTTGGGGCCGTATGCAGGGCTAAGTTTTGGGATGGGTGGGTTGTGATGGTGAGACATTTGCAAGGGGTAGTTGTGAAGGGGGTGAGGGATGGGGGGGATGAGTTGCCATGCATGTGGGGTGGGGGGGATGAAGTAGTGAAGATGAGACTTACCAGAGTCCATTCCTCCAGATACTCCAGCGAGGCCCTCCGGATGCAGGATGTTCAAGACTTGCTCCTCCCATGTTGTAAATTCGGGGGGAGGAGGTGGGGGTCCGCCGCCAGTCCGCTGTACCGCGATGTTGTGCCTTGATACCATGGAACGCACCTTCCCCCGTAGGTCGTTCCACCTCTTCCTGATGTCATCCCGATTTCTTGGGTGCTGTCCCACAGCGTTGACCCTGTCCACTATTCTGCTCCATAGCTCCATCTTCCTGGCAATGGTGGTGTGCTGCACCTGTGTCCCGAACAGCTGGGGCTCTATTCGTAGGATTTCCTCCACCATGACCCTGAGTTCAGCATCTGAGAACCTGGGGTGTCTTTGAGGTGCAATGGGGTGGTGTGGATGATGTGTGGGGTGGAGTGTGTAGTGATAGGTGGGGTGCTATTTAGTGGTGTGTTGTGTGAGGTGCGTGGAAGTTCTGTGGGTATTGGTATTGTGTGCCTGTGGATGCTTGGTAGTTGACTGTGGTGTCTCTCTCTGGTCTTCGTCCGAAATTTTAGGCCGTAGGGGTTTGTGGGTGATGTGGGTGTGTGTTTTATATTGTATTGGGTGTGTGGGAGTGGTGTGCGTATGTGTATCAGGTGTGTGTATTTCGAATTGTCCAATGTGGTAGTGTTTTGTAGGTGTATGTGTATTTCGACCGCGGCGGTGTGTACCGCCAATAGAATACCGCGGTTGAAAGACCGCCGCGTGGATTCGTGGGTCGTAATGGCATGGGCGTATTTCTGTTGCCGTGACGGTGGAGGTTTGGTCATCGCCAGTTTATCGCTGACCTTTGGTGTGGCGGACTTTTGTGGATGGCGGTATTTTGGCGGTTTGCCTAGTGTGGGTCAGAATGACCGTGGCGGTTTACCGCGACCGCGGCGGTGTTATGGCGGTCTTCTGTCTGGCGGTGAGCGCCTTTTACCGCCGAGGTTGGAATGACCACCACAGTTGTTTATACAAGATTGGATTTTCCCCATTTTTCAGCACTGAGCGCCTCAACACATTTCAACATGTTTTCTAAATGTTTCGCTACCAAAGGTACTTCTTTTAATGGTGGTTCATTTTTCTTCCGGGGTCCCTCTTGAATCTTGTCACTGTTGCAACGCAGTGAAATTGGTCCCTGATCCTCTCTTCTAAAGTTCCACCAAATTTACAGCTTAAAGCTAGTTTTCTAAGGCTAGTAACAAACTCCTCCATGGACTCATTTGTTCCTTCACTTAGCAGCCCAGTGTGAAGTATTGTGCTCAATCTTGGCAAGTAATATAAGAAACGTTTGGTAATAGCAATTTTGTACTAATTTAAATCTCTCATCTCATTTGAAGACAGCTTAGGTACATTTTCCAATACTTCTTGCCCTTCTGCTCCCAAACAGTGCAAGAGAAGAGCATGTTTCCTTTCAGCACTTAAGATTTTTCCACATACACATTAATAATTCCGAAATACTTTCTTCCATATACTCCATTTGAGAATTGGTCCACCTGGAGAGGGTAAACAAATGGCAGTGATATTTTGCATCTCACACAAGTAGTATTTTTCATCTTTCTATTCACTAAACACCCACAAATGTTGAACGTGGGGTATTGTTTCTGAATAGAGATACAGATTCTTTATCCCTTAATTTATTTTCTAAAAAGAAAAGGAAAGTTAGGAACCAACCAGTCCAATTACCTATTCTTCTCAAACTAAGCTGTCTGTGAAGATTCTTAATATTATTTTTTGACTTGTAATAGCCACCTTAAATAGCTCAATATCATGCACCTTTTTCCAGCCTCGGTTTATATGCCTTGTCCCTATTTAAAATGCCCGTCACTTATGCCTCACATTGATTCACTGCATCAGCATACTTTCGGATGTGGACGTAAACTGTTCACACTCCCTCTATGCATGTGTGCAGGCTTGTGCTGACTGCTCAGGAACGCAGTATGGTCTGAAGTGAAAGTGCTCATGCTGTAGCTCCGTAAGGGTCACTCTTACTCCATACACATACAGCCCTCAGTGAAAGCGCTCATGCTGAAGCTCCATAAGGATGCTCATACTGAGGCACTGGTGCTGCTTAAAATCCTTGCTCTGAGGTACGCACACATATGCCTCTAGCCAAGCAACTTTTGTTCAGTAGTTGCTCAGCTACTCATGCACTGCTCATAAATTTAAGTGAGGACTTCACAATTCCTTGAATTTGCTTCTATCGTTGCATTGCCAACTCTACCAATGCTTTCTCTATGAAGATAAGCATCACAACTGTTGAAATGTATACATGTGTTGCGGTGCCTGATGCTGGTTTTTCCACCTTCTCATCGCCAAAATATAGTGTCAGTCTCACAGATGGCAGGCTCCAGCGTACAGGTAAGAGATAACTTTATGTCTGGAAACCCAGCCACTGCCAACTGACAATCTCCTATGACTGTCTTAGTCCCCATTCTATCTCTTACCTTACATCATTCTCTTACCTAATCTACAATGTGGAGTACATCACAGTATTTTTTAATCTATGACATATGCCACACAAAGCCAATATATCTGACTTTAATGTGTGAAAGCATACAACCAACATTTGCTCATGTTTTTATTGGCATATTAAAGACAGCGCTAATGCCAATCCTTTTTTATCAGAGTATATGGAGTGCTCCAGTAGGCAAACTGCAACTCCTGACTAAAATATATTGAAAAACATGCTGCAGTAAAAAACAAAGTGGAATATGTGGTGAAGTGGTGTAGTTTTGAGATTTAAAATCGTTCCTAATGCATTGTAATGCAAGCACTCTATAAGAGGTGGGAATGATACACAAAACAGTTAATAGCATGATAAGAGAGAGAAAAACTCCTAAAGGCAAGACCCCTTCCCACTGTATCTACAGTTGAAGGAATTGGTAATAATAGTTTTTCCAGAATTCTGGACTGTTAAGACAGATGTAAAAAACACTAATATTGACCAGGACTTCTTGGTGGTGGTTGTGCCCATAAGGGTTCCCAAGTTCCTTGGAAAAACACTGTAAGTATACTTGAATCCAATCAGGCCACCTGGCAGCACATAGTTCATAAAGGCAATTTTCCCATTTTCACTCAATGTACCTTTGATGAAACACTGCAAATGTGGTTTCACACCCAGGGGTGCACAAAGGAAACACTTTCTGAAAATATACTTAAATCTTCAACTAATCTATCCAAAAGGCTTCACCTCTAACATAAAATCTTGTGTAGGTGTGGAAACACACTGAGAGGGATTATGAGTTGTGTGGACTTTGGGGGTTATTACAACTTTGGAGGAAGTGTTAATCCGTCCCAAAAATGACGGATATACCACCAGCTGTATTACGAGTCCATTATATCCTATGGAACTCGTAATACGGCTGGTGGTATATCCGTCACATTTGGGACGGATTAATACCTCCTCCAAAGTTGTAATCAGGCCCTAAATACTTGAAACGTAGTATTCAAAGAGGAGGAACATTCATGGAGCTAAGCGGTGTGCCCTTTATTATGTGTGATGTACTCCACATTGTAGATTAGGTAAGAGAATGCTGTAAGGTAAGAGATAGAATGGGGGCTAAGACAGTCGTAGGAGATTGTCAGTTGGTAGTGGCTGGGTTTCCAGACATAAAGTTATCTCTTACCTGTACATTGGAGCCTGCCATCTGTGAGACTGACACTAGATTTTGGCGATGAGAAGGTGGAAAAACCAGCATCAGGCACATCAACCTCCAACACTGCTCCAACTTTAAGTTCTGGAATCCTCCTGTAGAGAAGTTATTACATTCCAGAACACAGAGGTTCACAAAGAGGTAAGGGAAGACACACACCACACATCTTCCCCTTTACAAAACAATAAGAAAGCCACCCACCAAATTAGGTAACTTTGAAACACTAGTCACCCCAACCCAAAACACTAATAAAATGCATTATAATATAACACTTACACTATCTAGGGGGTCATTCCAAACCTGGCGGTCGGTGTTAAAGTGGCGGCAAAACCGCCAACAGACTGGCGGTAAAAAAAATGCAATTCCGACCCTGGCGGAAACCGCCAACAGAGACCGCCACTTTAACACACCGCCCGCCACGGCGGGACAAACAAACAGTGCGGCGGTCACCGCCAACAGACAGGCGGGAGACAATGTACCGCCCACCCTATCACAACCCACCAATTCGCCACCTTTTCCGGGGCGGTAGCCCCGCCGATAAAAATACGGCGGAAACAGCCATTTCAAACGGAAATACACCCCACGAGGAATCTGGACAGCATGGAACCCGAACTCCACATCCTCCCAGCGATTGTCTTCCTGCTCCTCTACCAGGAGCACGAACGCCGGCGCAGAAGACAACGGTGAGTACTGCACCTACGACACAGGGGAGGGGGGAGGCAAAAAATTACGGGGACACACATATGCGACACACCCTCCCTCACCCTCACCCACTACAACACACACATCAATGCATAGCAACACATCACAGTTACCCTCCCAAACCCCCCGGAAGAATGCAAAGACAAAAGTAAATGATTATAAACTATGGAATATATTGTATGACTGAGTATAAAATATATCACACATCTAAAACTTTATATACATAAATTGTCCAGTCCGATATGTGTATCAGGTATTGTTAGCGGGCCACTGGGCCCAAATCACATGGGCAAAGCCCACACAAGATACCTGACTCCAACGGAGAGAACACTGCAGGGGCATCAGATAGGAAAACTACAGGCACCTCAGGGGGAAGGGAAGGGGGGGCACCTCAGCCAGATGAGTCCACGACGCCAGATCCACGAGGGGCCTCCATGGCCACTGTTCCATCCTGGGGAGTGCAAAGCCACAGTCTCTAAAGTCAATATCAGTGGGTGGGTTGCCCACTGTGCCATCCTGGGGAGTGCAAAGCCACAGTCTCTCAAGTCAATATCAGTGGGTGGCTTGCCCACTGTGCCATCCTCGGGAGTGCAAAGCCACAGTCTCTCAAGTCAATATCAGTGGGTGGCTTGTCCACTGTGCCATCCTGGGGAGTGCAAAGCCACAGTCTCTCAAGTCTCTACAGTGGGTGGCTTGGCCACTATGCCATCCTGGGGAGTGCAAAGCCACAGTCTCTCAAGTCAATATCAGTCTCCACTGGTACTGGAGGGGGACTAGTGCCCAGAGTGCTTCGTGCTTGAGACGGCGGTGCCCAGCGCAGCAGTGCTTGAGACGGCGTGCCCAGTTCAGTGGTGCTTGAGACGGCGGTGCCCAGTTCAGCGGTGCTTGAGATGGCGGTGCCCAGCAGAGCGGTGCTTGAGATGAAGGGCCCAGCGGAGCGGTGCTTGAGATGAAGGGCCCAGTTCAGCGGTGCTTGAGACGGAGGTGCCCAGTTTAGCGGTGCTTAAGACGGCGGTGCCCAGTTCAGCGGTGCTTCGGATGACTGCCCAGTTCAGCGGATCCGCCCATGGCGTGGAGGTCATTCGCCACCTGACCTGTGGCTGGCTGCACCTTCCTGCCCACCTGGGATGGGCCTGGTGGGGCCCTCCTGGGCTGCAGTACCGGGCCTGTTGGTGTCCTCCTGCCCACCTGGGATGGGGCATGCGGGGCCCTCCTGCACAGCTGGGCTGTTGGCGGTCTTGTTGGGCGTGCTGCCCTTCCCAGCCTTCCCTGTTCGCCTGTGGCCCTTCCCCACCTTTGGCGGTGTGCCAGCTGGCACCACACTCCCTGCCGGAGCCATGGTAGGGATTTTGGTTCCAGGTGATGTTTTTGCGGGGGTGGGCTGGCCGTGCCTTGGCTCCCAACTGAACTGGCTGACCTTGAGGGTGGGGGACTCCACAGTCCATGGCAGACTGTCTTCACAGGGCCCGCTTTTGTGGTGGCTGAGGTGCTGACTGGAGTCCTATTAGATGGACGGGGTGGGGGAGTTGTTGGAAAGAGGTCAAGTTTTGAGAGGAAAATAAGTTTAGAAAGAGAGGGACGGGTATGTGTAGTAGGTATGGGAGTGGAGGAAGAGGTTGTGGTTGTAGGAGTTTGAAGTCTGCTGTCTTTGGGTGCAGGTGCTTGGGCTGGAGGCTGTCGTGAGCTGGATGGCTGTTGGGTGGGTGGCTGCCTGCGTTTGTGTAGCTTGGAAGAGGGGGTGACAGACACACTGGGAGAGGACACAGGGGACGTGTGAATGGTAGTGGGGGTGGTGACTGCACGTGTGCGGGGGTTCTGGTGGGTGTGCTGGTGATGGACGTAGTGGCTGAAGATGTTGTGCATGCAGGTGTGAGTGGAGATGTGACAGGGAGGGAGGAGGGAGATGAGGAGGAGGGGGACACAGTGGAGGCAGTGGGTGTTGGTATGTCTGCATGTGGATGTTGCTTGTGTGAATGCTTGTGTGATGTGTGGTGCTTATGTCTGGATGAGCTTCCCTTGGGTGTTGAAGTGTGTGCAGGCTGGTCTGATGGTGTGTCTGGGATAGGCAGAGGTACAGGGGATTGGGTATGGGTGGAGGAAGTTGGAGGGGGGAGGCTAGAGACAGGGACAATTGCTGCCATCAGTGCTGAGGCCGGAGTGTTGAACGAACGCAGATGGGCAGCCTGACCAGAATGAATGCCCTCCAGGTATGCATTACTCTGGTGCACCTCCCTTTCTACACCCTGGATGGCATTCAAAAGGGTAGACTGCCCAAAAATGAGCGTCCTCAGGAGGTCAATGACCTCCTCACTGAGGGCAGCAGGGGTGACTGGGGCAGGGCCTGAGGTGCCTGGGGCGAAGGAGATGCCCACCTTCCTGGGTGAGCGGGCACGGGGCAAACGCTGAGGGGCTGCTGGGAGGGCGGTGCTGGTGCGCTGGGTGGTGGCTGTACCTGTTGGTGCGGGGGGCACGGATGTTGCCGCCACCACAAGGGAGCTCCCTTCAGAGGACGAGTCGCTGCCACTGACATCCGCACGAGTCCCCGCTGTGGAGCTCCCCTCGCCCTCCGTCTCACTGGTGAATTCCGATTCTGTTGCCTGGCCCGCCATGGCCATGTGAGATGCAGCTCCCTCGTGCTCCGATGCCTCTTCTCCTCCGCCTGATGATGCTAATGCACAAAGGAACAGGGAGACAACAAAAAAGGGGGGTGGGGAAAAATAAAGAAATGTTGAGTGCATGCATTGGCGACACCGTTGGCGGACAGGACAGACACAGAAGCCCCCTGCACTATGCCGCGCACTTGGGGTCAACTACGTAATCCGTGGGACATGGCCTACAAGCCTATGGGCGACCTCTGCTCACATACATGACACAGGGCAATGAATAGCTGTACTTGGCACCCACCAGAGGTGGGGTGCGGGGGCACAGGGCCATGCCTTACGGAGGGGCCTAGCCTACAGATATCGCCCTGGCCTAGGGATACCCACAGCCCTCCTCCCCCACCCAGACCCCTCCACTGTGCGCAAAGTCACCAGGATTTGAGTGTACTCACCCCCTTGTGTCTGCTGTGATGTCCTCACGCGCCCATCCAAATCGGGGTAGGCCACCGCCAGGATCCGGGACATCAGGGGGGTCAAAGTACGACGGGCACCCCTCCCACGTTGGGAGGCCATCCCCAGCTGAGCCTCCGCCGTCTTTCCTGCTCCAGCGTCGGATGTCCTCCCATCTCTTCCGGCAGTGGGTGCCCCGTCTCTGGTGGACCCCCAGGGTCCGGACGTCCTTGGCGATGGCACGCCAAATATCGATTTTCTGGTGGGCGCTGACCTATGTGACATGTACAGGGAGAGAAGAATAATCATCACCTTCTGCATGCTCGATGTGAGTGGCCCCCCCATCCCCACCCTTGCCATGTGGCACATGCTCTCATCTGTCGTTTGATGCATGCCTCAATCGCTCCCCTCCCCACCATCTTTCATCCACCCCACTCAACACAGGCATTGGCCACAAAGCATGGTCCCAGTGTACTTACCTGTTGGTCTGGAGGACCGTAGAGTAGCGCATACTGGGGGAGGACCCCATCCACGAGTTTCTCCAACTCCTGAGCAGTGAAGGCAGGGGCCCTTTCCCCAGTCGCATGAGCCATTGTCTCTTCCAGACCGTGGTCACAGCAGCACTTGCAGTGTAGGTCCTCTCCTGTCGAAGATCAGGTATCGAGTGATTAAGCAGATAGAAAATGGCGGTCACGCCCGCGGCGGTACGTACTGCGGCCACCGGCGCACATCGTCATTGGCTCCTGAGACCCATAGGGTTCAATGTTAACCAATGCTGCTTTGCGCCGCGGTCTTCGACCGCCTACCGCCACGGTGTGCCATGCCAGCGCATTGACCTCACATCCCATTGTCGCACTTCACAGGTCAGGCAGCCGCCATTTCAAGGGCCCACATGCCTTATTTTCTGCTGCGTCACACATACCTAGGCCTTGCATCGACACTCATACAAGCCATTCAATGCATTGGGAATCGTGTTATGTGCAAGCTGTGGTTACGTACCTGTGGGTAGATTGACTCTGTGCTCGCTGTTGTCCTTCATAGGCACCGTCCGCAGGGACATGCGAGGAGATGGAGAAATCTTCCCGTGTACAGACCGCTGGTGGACCTGTCGACAATGGAAGAAAGACATGTCATACTGACATACAGGCTTGACCGAGACACTATACAGGAACTGTGTGTCCAGCTGGAGCCAGACCTGATGTCACCAATCCGCCAACCCACAGGGATCCCCCCTCTAGTGCAGGTGCTGTCAGTACTCCATTTCCTAGTAAGTGGGTCATTTCAAACAACAGTGGCCATATCATCAGGGATGTCCCAGCCCATGTTTTCCAAGGTGTTGTCCAGAGTGTTGTCTGCCCTGCTCAAACACATGCGGAGCTACATCGTCTACCCTGAGGTGGGGGATTTGGCTACAGTAAAGGCTGATTTCTATGCCCTTGGACATATACCCAACATCATTAGTGCCATTGATGGGACACATGTTGCTTTGGTCCCCCCCAGCAGGAGTGAACAGGTGTACAGGAACAGGAAGAGTTATCATTCCATGAATGTCCAGATGGTGTGTTTGGCTGACCAGTACATCTCCCATGTTAATGCCAAGTTCCCTGGGTCAGTGCATGACGCCTACATCATGCGGAATAGCAGCATCCCTTACGTGATGGGTCAACTCCAGAGGCACCGTGTGTGGCTATTAGGAGACTCTGGTTACCCCAACCTGTCATGGCTACTGACCCCAGTGAGGAATCCCAGGATAAGGGCAGAGGAACGGTACAATGAGGCCCATGGGCGAACTAGGAGGGTGATCGAGCGGACCTTCGGCCTCCTGAAGGCCAGGTTTAGGTGCCTCCATATGACTGGTGGATCCCTAATGTACTCACCAAAGAAGGTGTGCCAGATCATCGTGGCCTGCTGTATGCTTCACAACCTGGCTTTGCGACGCCAGGTGCCTTTTCTGCGGGAGGATGGTCCAGATGGTGGTGTTGTAGCAGCTGTGGAGCCTGTGGAGAGTGAAGAGGAGGAAGGCGAAGAGGACGACATAGAGAACAGCAACACAGTAATACAGCAGTATTTTCAATGACACACAGGTAAGAATCCACAACGGCATTTTACTTATACTTAACCCCTACTACTTCTCTACTGTCTGACCTTTTCCCCCAGTGTATGGTAACTGAGTTGTGTTTTTCCCTTCCGATTTCAGAAATGTGGCCCCCAGTGTGTGACATCTGCTTTGTTTACCCATGGACTACAGCTGTGTGACATTGGTATGTTGGCATCACAATGTGAATATGCCATTTGGCACGGTAATGTCTAATACATTTGTACAAAATCACAGCCAGACTCCAGATTGTTTTATGCAATAAGTGTGTTTATTACAGTGCTCTAAATTGGTGGGTGGTTGCAAATCGTTGAGGTGTGATGGTGGAGGATTGTCCATGGCAGAGTCCAGACTATCAGTATCACAGGTGCATTGTCCAGATGCCTGTGGAAAGTGGAGCAGGGGCAGTGTAAGGTTGGACAGGGTGTCAATGTGGGACAGTGGGATGACAATCAGGGAGGTATCCTTTCCTGGCTGGGGTCTTGGCATCTTACTCTGTCTTCTTCCTGGATCTCAGGGCCCGCTTTTGGGGTGGTTCTCCTTCTGCAGGGGGTGGGGTTCTGGTGGCCTGCTGGTCTTGTGTCGGGGCCTCCTGTCCACTAGCGCCGGCGGAGGTGGTAGGCAGTTCTTGGTCCATGCTAGCGTCAGGGGCCCTTTGTGGTGCAACAGTATCCTGCAATGTGGTGACTACCTGATTCAGAGCCACTACGATGGTGCCCATGGCGGAACTGATGTTTCTTAGTTCTTCCCTGAACCCCATATAGTGTTGCTCCTGCAGAAGCTGGATCTTCTGAAACCTGGCCAGGACCGTGGCCATCGTCTCCTGGGAGTGGTGGTATGCTCCCATGATGTTGGAGAGGGCCTCGTGGAGAGTGGGTTCCCTGGGCCTGTCCCCCCCCTGTCGCACAGCAGCCCTCCCAGTTGCCCTTTTTCCCTGGGCCTCGGTCCCCTGGTCCGTGTGCCCACTACCACTGCCCCCAGGGCCCTGTTGTCGTTGGTGTGGTGGGTTAACCTGGGTGCCCTGTAGTGGTGGACACACCGCTGATAGACGTGTCCTGGGAACGGAGATATGGGCCCGCAGTGTGGGTGCTGTGCTGGTGTTCCCAGAGGGGGGAAGGACTGCTGTGGCCTGTGGCTGTCTGAGGGGAACCGACTGTCCAGGGGTCCCCGATGGGCCGGGCTGGTCATCTAGATCCAGGGAGACAGAGCTGCTGTCATCACTGTGGGCCTCTTCTGGGGGTGGAGTGGACATTTGTGGACCCTCCTGCGCGGTGACGTGGCATTCGGGTCCTGCAGGGGCATAAACGTATGGTTATTGCTTCTGTGTGTGCCATAGCATGCAATGGGTGGGTGCCCGTGTACCCCTGTGCTTGCATTCCTGTGTGGGGGCTTTTGTGACAGTGGTTTGGCCGGGGGGGGTGGGTATGCGCAGTGGGCATGCTTAGGTGATGGGTGTCCATGCTTTGTGGTCGCATGCAGGGCTTGGTGTTGGGATGGGTGGGTTGTGAGGGTGAGACATTTGCAAGGAGTAGGTGTGATGGGGTGGGGGTATGAGTTGGCATGCTGGTGGGGTGGGGGGGATGAAGTAGTTAAGATTAGACTTACCAGAGTCCATTCCTCCGCCTACTCCTGCGAGGCCATCAGGATGCAGGATCGCCAAGACCTGCTCCTCCCATGTTGTAAATTCTGGGGGAGGATGTGGGGGTCCGCCGCCAGTCCGCTGCACCGCGATGTTGTGCCTGGATACCATGGAACGCACCTTCCCCCGTAGGTCGTTCCACCGCTTCCTGATGTCGTCCCTATTTCTTGGGTGCTGTCCCACAGCGTTGACCCTGTCCACTATTCTGCTCCATAGCTCCATCTTCCTGGCAATGGTGGTGCGCTGCACCTGTGTCCCGAAGAGCTGTGGCTCTACCCATACAATTTCCTCCACCATGACCCTGAGTTCAGCCTCGGAAAACCTGGGGTGTCTTTGCGGTGCCATGGGGTGGTTTGGGTGATGTGTGGGGTGGATTGTGTGGTGCTAAGTGTGGTGATGTGTATTGGTGTGTAGTTTGAAGTGCGTGGTAATAATGCTGGGTGACAGTGAATTGCGCGTCAGGGTGCTCGGGTCTCTTATCTCTGTGCGTGTTCACGAATCTCTAGGAGTTTGGGTTTGTGGGTGATGTGGGTGTGTGTTTTATAATGTGTTGGGTGTGTGGGAGTGTTGTTTGTATGTGTATCAGGTGTGTATATTTCGATTTGTCCAATGTGGCTGTGTTTTGTATATGTGTGTGTATTTTGAGCGCGGCGGTGTGTACCGCCAATGGAATACCGCGTTTGTAAGACCGCCGCATTGATTCGTGTGTCGTGAAAGTGTGGGCGTATTTCTGTTGGCGTGACGATGGAGGTCTGGTCATCGCCAGTTTCTCGCTGGCCTTTGGTGTGGTGGACTTTTGTGGATGTCTGTATTTTGGCGGGGTGCCTGTTGTGGGTTAGAATAACCGTGGCGGTTTACCGCGGCCGCAGCGGTGTTATGGCGGTCTTCTGCATGGCGGTAAGCCCCTTTTACCGCCGAGGTTAGAATGACCCCCCTAATCTTTTAAGTAGGCCAGGGTCTTGCACTCTCCTTTCCCTTCCTCACACTGAATTGCTCTCTGAGGATCATGTCATTGAAGGGTCTATTAGGTACAGGACATGCACCATTCATGTCCCTCTGATCACATCTGGCTGGTCAGATGATGTGAAGCTCTCTCCCTTAGCTCTACCCATAGTGGGATAGTTCTGACTTCATTTTATGCAGCGGCATGTCTAGAAGGGAGTTTTTAGAGCTGGGGGGCACACAGTGGGGCACAGATGAAACTGTACCACTACAGGGCCACTTGCAACTGTTGATTGCAAAGCATGTGTGTACATATGAGTGAGCATGTGTGTATCTATCTATCTAATAAAAAACAAAGGTTAAAGGGACATTAAAGTAAGGTCCCACTTTACACACACAAAACCACAGAAATTCATCAGTTCTAGTTATACTTATCACAGTGAGGACGTTATAGTTAGGCTCACATTTTAAACGTGCAAAACCATAGAAATTCAGCTGTCCTAGATAAAATTACTTCAAGTATTAGTTAACTATATCTCACGTCCCCGCATTGTACAGTTTTTGCCTAAAATACTTTACTGCAAATATTGCATTGATATTATCAATGATGATATTCGATGTCATGAGTGCTGTCATATGTGGGGTAATTAGCAGTGCATGGTGAGGACGTGAGTTATAGTTGCCTTGGGGCACGAGTTATAGTTACTATAATAACTCTAACTATAGCAGCTGACTTTGAATGGTTTTGTTCATTTAAAATGTGAGCCTAACTATAACGTCCCTGTAATCTTTGTTTTTTAATTTAATTTCTATGTTTTTTAAAATTCTATTTCCTAACTATAACGTCCCTGTAACCTTTTTTTTCTAAGTGAATTTCTATGATTTTTTTAACGTAAACTATTTTAAATTACTAATCGTTAATCCAACCACCACCCTGCACAACCGAAGGGGGTTGGCCACAGGCCTGGCTGGAGACCCCCTACAAAAGCCCGACTGTGTGCCATTCACAGCCTTTGGCCACATGTGGCAAGGGTTGGCCACAGTGCCTGGCCTGCGGGGATGCCCTGCATCCAACCCCTATAACAACCCTACCCCATGCCATGCCTTTGGCTGTGCACAGGGGGGTTGGAGGCAGGACCCTGGCCTGTGGCCAGGCCTGTGACCAAACCCCTTTAATACCCACACCCCATGCCATGCACCATCTCCCCGGAGCTACCTAAAAAAATAATTTCAGGGGGCCATGCGGATACCCCCTGGGGACCACCACCTCCCCTGGGCTACTCAATAAACGTTGTTGGGTAACACACAGACCTCTCCTGGGTCCCAGGGACCATCACCTTCCTGGGGCTACATGAAAAAAATAATTAGTGGGGCTGCATGGACCACCCCCGGGCCACAGGGATCACCACCTCCCCAGGGCTACATTTAATGAATATACGGGGGGATTCGTGGACCCCATTGGGCCCATGGGACCACCATTTCCCCAGGAAGTACTTAAAAAAAAATATGGGGGCCACACAGACCTTCACGGGCCCCAAGGACATCCACATTCGTCGTAGAAATGAATTAGAAATACTGAGGAGGGCTGTGCGGCCTCCTTTGGCCCCAGGAATCACTACCTCCCCAGGGCTATTTTTCTGTTGAAAAAGGGAGTGGGACAAGAGGCCACTCTTTTGCTGATTTCAGCCCTGGGGACCTCGTGGGTGCCCTGGCTCCACCCAGAACACCGACTTTACCTTCATGGGGACCACAGGGGGAGCTGAAAGCCCCTGCAGGTCCAGACAGCTCCCTGCCTCCTGCAGAGCGGGCATTGCTCCCACAAGTAGGAACCTGCTCAAAATGTAGATCCTGCATGTGGGCCTAATCTTCTCATCTTTTTCCCTGCCTGCATGACCACCACCTCCCCTGGGCTACCTAATAAAAATAGTTGGGGGGGGCAACAGGGCAACACAGAGACCTCTCCTGGGTCCCAGGGACCATCACCTTCCGGGGGCTACATAAAAAACATAGTTAGTGGGGCCTCATGAACCCCTCCCGGGCCACAGGTATCGCCACCTCCGCAGGGCTACATTTAATGAATATATGGGGGGACCACCACCTCCCCTGGGCTACTTAATAAAAATTGTTGGGGGGCAACAGGGCAACACACAGACCTCTCCTGGGTCCCAGGGACCAACTCCTTCCAAGGGGCTACATATAAAAAATAGTTTTTGGGGCCGCATGGACCCCCTCGGGCCACAAGGATCACCACTTCCCCAGAGCTACATTTAATGAATATATGGGGGGATTCGTGGACCCCATCAGGCCCATGGGACCACTATCTCCCCAGGAAGTACTTTAAAAAAATTGATGGGGGCCACACAGACCTCCACCGGGCCCCAAGGACATCCACATTCATCATGGCAATGAATTAAAAATACTGAGGAGGGCTGTGCGGCCTCCCCTGGCCCCAGTAATCACTACCTCCCCAGGGCTATTTTTCTGTTGAAAAAGGGAGGGGGACAAGCAGCCACTCTTTTAGCTTATTTCAGCCCTGGGGACCTCGTGGGTGCCCTGGCTCCATCCAGAGCACCGACTTTACCTTCATGGGGACCACAGGGGGAGCTGAAAGCCCCTGCAGGTCCAGACAGCTCCCTGCCTCTTGCAGAGCGGGCATTGCTCCCACAAGTAGGAACCTGCTCAAAATGTAGATCCTGCATGTGGGCGTAATCTTCTCATCTCTTTCCCTTCCTGCATGACAGTGGGCTGGGAGCAGTTTTTACACTCCTGCTTGCTGGGAATGGAGTTATGTTTGATTTTGCTTGACAGGAGCTTTCGGCTCCCGCCAAGCAAAAGCAAACCACTACCTCCCGACGGTGGGCACCTCCGGAAGGAGCAGCTGGCCAGCCCTGGTGGGTGGTGGTCCCCAGGGCCGTATTTGGGTCCAGGATGGGGGACGCATGGCCCCCCTCCTTTCTCCAGCACAGGGGTGGCCCAGGGATGTGGTCGTCCCCGAAACCATATATAGCCCCCTCCTTTTTTAAAGATACATTTGCCCTGGGGAGGTGGTTAGGATAATAAAGGATAATAAACATAGGCCCTCATTCTGACCCTGGCGGTCGGTGATAAAGCGGCGGCCAACCCGCCAACAGGCCGGCGGTCCAAAATATGCAATTCTGACCCTGGCGGGAACCGCCAACACAGCCCGCCGCATTAACACTCCGACCGCCACGGCGGAACAAACAAACAGCGCGGCGGTCACCGCCAACAGCCAGGCGGCAGACAATGTACCGCCCACCCTATCACGACCCACCAATCCGCCACCTTTTCCGGGGCGGGAGCACCGCGGATTAAAACACGGCGGAAACAGACTACGAACGGGAAAACGCTCACCTCCACATACTCCACGCGAGATTCCGGCAGTATGGAACCCGAGTTACAGGTCATCCCCGCACTCCTATACCTGCTCCTGTACCAGGAGCCCGCCCGGCGGCGCGGAAGACATCGGTGAGTACTGCACCTACGACACAGGGGAGGGAAAAGATTACCGGCACACACCCACCCACCCACCCACACCCACTACAACACACACATCAATGCATTCCCACAGATCACTGTCACATCCCACAAACCCCCCCCTCCGAAATAATGCAAAGACCAAAAGAAGAGATCTTAAACGGGCAGATATATTGAAAAATGGACAGCAGTAATCCAAATAAATAAATAAACTATGTATAAAATATATACATCTACTATATGTAGTCCAACCACTGTCCGTGGACCACAGGGGTCCTGAGCAAAGGGGCAAGGCCCAGTCCCACGACAAGAACTCCACGGAGAGAACACTGCAGGGGCATCAGAAAGAAAAAAGGACAGGCACCTCAGGGGGAAGGGAAGGGGGGGCACCTCAGCCACTTGAGTACACGACGCCAGATCCACGAGGGGACTCCATGACCACTGGGCCATCCTGGGGAGTGCAAAGCCACAGTCCATACAGTCCATACAGTGGGTGGCCTGCCCACTGGGCCATCCTGGGGAGAGCAAAGCCACAGTCCATACAGTCCATACAGTGGGTGGCCTGCCCACTGGGCCATCCTGGGGAGAGAAAAGCCACAGTCCATACAGTCCATACAGTGGGTGGCCTGCTCACTGGGCCATCCTGGGGAGAGCAAAGCCACAGTCCATACAGTCCATACAGTGGGTGGCCTGCCCACTGGGCCATCCTGGGGAGAGCAAAGCCACAGTCCATACAGTCCATACAGTGGGTGGCCTGCCCACTGGGCCATCCTGGGGAGAGCAAAGCCACAGTCCATACAGTCCATAACAGACTCCACTGCCACTGGAGGAGGCATGTTGGCCAGAGGACATCCTGCAGCCCTGCCCGAGACAGATCCTGCCCTGCCACGTCTGCCAAAGGGCCAGCGGTTCTTGCCTGGAAGGGCCCAGTTCAGCGGTTCTTGAGACGGCGGTCCCCAGCGGAGCGGTGCTGGAGACGGCGGGGCCCAGTTCAGCGGTTCTTGCCTTGAAGGGCCCAGTTCAGCGGTTCTTGCCTTGAAGGGCCCAGTTCAGCGGTTCTTGCCTTGAAGGGCCCAGTTCAGCGGTTCTTGCCTTGAAGGGCCCAGTTCAGCGGTTCTTGAGACGGCGGTCCCCAGCGGAGCGGTGCTGGAGACGGCGGGGCCCAGTTCAGCGGTTCTTGCCTTGAAGGGCCCAGTTCAGCGGTTCTTGCCTTGAAGGGCCCAGTTCAGCGGTTCTTGAGACGGCGGTCCCCAGCGGAGCGGTGCTGGAGACGGCGGGGCCCAGTTCAGCGGTTCTTGCCTTGAAGGGCCCAGTTCAGCGGTTCTTGCCTTGAAGGGCCCAGTTTAGCGGTTCTTGCCTTGAAGGGCCCAGTTCAGCGGTTCTTAAGACGGCGGTCCCCAGCGGAGCGGTGCTGGAGACGGCGGGGCCCAGTTCAGCGGTTCTTGCCTTGAAGGGCCCAGTTCAGCGGTTCCTGCCTTGAAGGGCCCAGTTCAGCGGTTCTTGCCTTGAAGGGCCCAGTTCAGCGGTTCTTGCCTTGAAGGGCCCAGTTCAGCGGTTCTTGAGACGGCGGTCCCCAGAGGAGCGGTGCTGGAGACGGCGGGGCCCAGTTCAGCGGTTCTTGCCTTGAAGGGCCCAGTTCAGCGGTTCCTGCCTTGAAGGGCCCAGTTCAGCGGTTCTTGCCTTGAAGGGCCCAGTTCAGCGGTTCTTGCCTTGAAGGGCCCAGTTCAGCGGTTCTTGAGACGGCGGTCCCCAGCGGAGTGGTGCTGGAGACGGCGGGGCCCAGTTCAACGGTTCTTGCCTTGAAGGGACCAGTTCAGCGGATCTTGAGACGGCGGTCCCCAGCGGAGCGGTGCTGGAGACGGCGGCCATTTTATGGCCAACTGCTCATTGCCTGGTGGTGCCCTCCTGGGCAGCGGGGATGGTGCTCCTTCAATGCCCACCTGGGCTGTGGGTGGTGGGGCCCTCCTGGCCAGCTGGGCTGGGTCCTCCCTGGGCAGTGGCTATGGGGGTGGTGGACTCCTCCTGGGCAGCTGTGACGGGTCCTCCATGGGCAGCGGCTATGGGGGTTGCGGGCTCCTCCTGGGCAGCTGTGACGGGTCCTCCATGGGCAGCAGGCCTGCTGCCTGACTTCTCCGCCTTGCTGCCCTTGCCCTCCTTAGTCGGGAGTCTGTGGCCCTTTCCTCCCTTTGGAGCTGTGGCTGTTGACGGTGGCTGGCTAGTGTCCTGGGGGGATATAGAACCCGGGCTCCTGCGGCGGCCCTTCCGCCTTCTGCTCCTCTTCCCAGGGGGTGGGCTGGCTGTCCCCTTGCTGCTGGGCGAAGATCCAGACCTGCGGGCTGGTGGGCTCCAATACCCCTGCACCCTTGTCAAGGGGGCTGCAGGGCTGGTGGTGGCTGAGGTGCTCTTCTTACCCCGACGAGAAGGAGGGGGGGGGCTCAGGGTCAGGAAAGAAGGTAGCAGTAGAGAGATAGATTTTCTTGGGACAATGGATAGTGGTAGGTACAGTGGGTATGGGAGTGGAGGGAGAGGATGTGGTTGTAGGCGAGACAAGTTTGCTGTCTTTGGGTGCAGGAGCGGGAGGCTGTCGTGAGGTGGATGGCTGTTGGGTGGGTGGGTGGCTGCGTTTGTGTGGTGTGGAAGAGGGGGTGACAGACACAGTGGGAGAGGACACAGGGGACGTGTAAATGGCAGTGGGGGTGGTGACTGCACGTGTGCGGACTGTACTGGAGGGTGTGCTGGTGATGGAAACACTGGCTGATGGTGAGGTGAATGAAGGTGTGAGTGTAGACGTCACAGGGAGGGAGGAGGGAGACGAGGAGGTGGGGGTCACAGAGGTGGTAGTGACTGTTGGCATGTCTGCATCGGAATGTTGCTTGTGTGAATGTCTGCGTGATCTGTGGTGCTTATGTTTGGATGAGCTGCTCTTGGGTGTTGAGGTGTGTGCAGGCTGGTCTGATGGTGTGGGTGGGACAGGCAGAGGAACAGGAGACTGGGAGGAGGGAGTTAGTAGAGGGAGGCAGGAGACAGGGACAATGGCTGCCGTCAGTGCTGAGGCCAGAACCTGGAACGATCGCTGATGGGCAGCCTGACCCGAATGAATGCCCTCCAGGTACGCATTGCTGCGATGAACCTCCCTCTCCACCCCCTGGATGGCATTCAAAAGGGTAGTCTGCCCAACAATGAGCGTTCGGAGGAGGTCAATGACCTCACTGAGGGCAGCGGGGGTAACAGGGGCAGGGCCTGAGGTGCCTGGGGCAAAGGAGATGCCCGGCTTCCTGGCAGAGCGGGCACGGGGCGAACGCTGAGGGGCTGCTGGGAGGGCGGAGATGGTGCGCTGGGTGGCGGCTGTACCTGTAATGGCGGGGGGCACGGATGGTGCCACCCCCGCAAGGGAGCTCCCTTCTGAGGACATGTCTGTGTCGCTGCAGGGTCCAGTCGTCCCTGTTGTGGAGCTCCCCACGCCCTCCGTCTCACTGGTCCAGTCAGACTCTGTGGCATGGCCCTCCTGGGCCATGTGAGATGCAGCTCCCTCCTGCACTAAGTTGCGCACTTGGGGTCCGCTACGCATTCCGTGGAACATGCCCTACACGCCTAGAGTTGACAACTGCACCCATGGATGACACTGCCCAGGGATGGCTGTACTGGCACACTACTGAGGGTGGTGGCTGGGGACACAGGGGCTTACGGGGGTGCCCAGCCTACAGATATCGCCCTGGCCTAGGGGGACCCACAGCCCTCCTCCCCCACCCAGACACCTCCACTGCGCGACAACAGAGTAGATTATGCTTGTACTCACCCCCTTGTGTCTGCTGTGCTGCCCTCACGCGCCCATCCAAATCAGGGTAGGCCACCGCCAGGATCCGGAACATCAGGGGAGTCAGTTGACGGCAGGCACCCCGCCTACGTTGGGAGGCCATCCCCAGCAGAGACTCGGCGGTCTTCTTGGACCCGCAGCAGATGTCCTCCCACCTCTTGCGGCAGTGGGTGCCCCGTCGATGGTGGACCCCCAGGGTCCGGACTTCCTTGGCGATGGCACGCCAAATCCCGATCTTCTCATGGGCGCGGACCTATGTGACACGTACAGGGAGGGAGAAATACCACGTTCAAGTTTGTCTGCATTTTCATTGCCAGTGGCCCAACGCCCCCCATCCCCGCCAGGCCCCCCTGCCATGACCCCCGCCAGGCCCAACATGCCCCCCATCCCCGCCAGGCCCCCCCGCCAGGCCCAACATGCCCCCCATCCCCGCCAGGCCCCCCGCCAGGCCCCCCGCCAGGCCCAACATGCCCCCCATCCCCGCCAGGCCCCCCGCCAGGCCCCCCGCCAGGCCCAACATGCCCCCCATCCCGCCAGGCCCCCCCGCCAGGCCCAACATGCCCCCCATCCCCGCCAGGCCCCCCGCCAGGCCCAACATGCCCCCCATCCCCGCCATGCCCCCCGCCAGGCCCCCCGCCAGGCCCAACATGCCCCCATCCCCGCCAGGCCCCCCGCCATGCCCCCCGCCAGGCCCAACATGCCCCCCATCGCCGCCAGGCCCCCCGCCAGGACCAACATGCCCCCCATCCCCGCCAGGCCCAACATGCCCCCCATCCCCGCCAGGCCCCCCGCCATGCCCCCCGCCAGGCCCAACATGCCCCCCATCCCCGCCAGGCCCCCCGCCATGCCCCCGCCAGGCCCAACATGCCCCTCATCCCCGCCAGGCCCCCCCGCCAGGCCCAACATGCCCCCCATCCCCGCCAGGCCCCCCGCCAGGCCCCCCGCCAGGCCCAACATGCCCGCCATCCCCGCAAGGCCCCCCGCCAGGCCCAACATGCCCCCCATCCCCGCCAGGCCCCCCGCCAGGCCCAACATGCCCCCCATCCCCGCCAGGCCCCCCGACAGGCCCAACATGCCCACCATCCCCGCCAGGCCCCCCGCCAGGCCCAACATGCCCCCCATCCCCGCCAGGCCCCCCGCCATGCCCCCTGCCAGGCCCAACATGCCCCCCATCCCCGCCAGGCCCCCCCGCCAGGCCCAACATGCCCCCCATCCCCGCCAGGCCCCCCGCCAGGCCCCCCGCCAGGCCCAAAATGCCCCCCATCCCCACCAGGCCCCCCGCCAGGCCCCCAAGCCAGCCAGTGGCCCCAAATCCATATTGAATTAAACTCACTTGTTGGTCTGGAGGACCGTAGAGTAGCGCATACTGGGGGAGGACCCCATCCACAAGTTTCTCCAACTCTTCTCCAGTGAAGGCAGGGGCCCTTTCCCCAGGCGCAGCAGCCATTGTCCCTTCCAGACCGAGGTCACAGCAACACTTGCAGTATAGGTCCTCTCCTGTGAAAGTTCAAGTCGCGAGTGAATAAGTAGATAGAAAATGGCGGTCACGCCCGCGGCGGTGCGTACCGCGGCGGTGCGTACCGCCACCGCCGGCGCCCTTCGCCATTGGCTCCTGAAACCCATAGGCTTCAATGTTAACCAATGCGGCTTCGCGCCGCGGTCTTCGACCGCCGACCGCCGCGGTGTGCCACGCCAGCGCATTGACCTCACATCCCATTGTCACACTTCACAGGTCAGGCAGCCGCCATTTCGAGGGTCCACATGGCTCAATTTCAACTCCGTCACACAGGCCTAGGCCTTGCATAGCCACTCAGACACGCCATTCACTGCATAGAGAATCGTTTACTGTGCAAGCTGTGAGTACGTACCTGTGGGTTGCTTGACTGTGTGCTCCATGTTGTCCTTCCTAGGCACCATCCGCTGGGTTTGGCGAGGAGACGGATGAATCCTCCCGTGTACAGGCCGCTGGTGGACCTGTCGACAATGGAAGCACGCCACATTATCCTGACCTACCGGCTTGACCGTGCCACTATACATGAACTGTGTGCCCAGCTGGAGCCTGACCTGATGTCCCCCATCCGCCAACCCACAGGGATTCCCCCTCTGGTGCAGGTCCTGTCAGTACTCCATTTCTTGGCAAGTGGGTCATTTCAGACAACAGTGGGAATTGCTTCTGGGATGTCTCAGCCCATGTTTTCGAAGGTGTTATCCAGAGTGTTGTCTGCCCTGATGAAATACATGAGGAGCTACATCCTTTTCCCTGAGGTGGGCGAATTGGCTACAGTGAAGGGTGATTTCTATGCCCTTGGACATATTCCGAACGTCATTGGTGCCATTGATGGGACCCATGTGGCTTTGGTTCCCCCAAGAGACAGGGAGCAGGTGTACAGGAACAGAAAAAGTTACCATTCCATGAACATCCAGGTGGTGTGTTTGGCTGACCAGTACATCTCGCATGTAAATGCCAAATTCCCTGGGTCAGTGCATGATGCCTACATCCTAAGGAATAGCAGCATCCCTTACGTGATGGAACAGCTAGAGAGACACAGTGTATGGCTATTGGGGGACTCTGGGTACCCCAACCTGTCGTGGCTACTGACCCCAGTAAGGAATCCCCGGACCAGGGCAGAGGAACGGTACAATGAGGCCCATGGGCGTACTAGGAGGGTGATCGAACGCACCTTCGGCCTCCTAAAGGCCAGGTTTCGGTGCCTGCATATGACAGGTGGATCCCTAATGTACTCACCTAAGAAGGTGTGTCACATCATCGTGGCCTGCTGCATGCTTCACAACCTGGCTTTGCGCCGCCAGGTGCCTTTCCTGCAGGAGGATGGTCCAGATGGTGGTGTTGTGGCAGCTGTGGAACCTGTGGAGAGTGAAGAGGAGGAAGACGACGGGGATGAAACAGACAACAGGGACAGAATCATTGCACAGTACTTCCAATAGGACACAGGTAACAATTCAAACATAATTTAGTAAATGTAAAATACTCTCCTGCATCTCTGCTGCCTGTCTATTTGCCCCAGTGTATGATGACTGAGTTGTGGCTTTTCCCTCCCTATTTCAGATCTGGGGTCCCCACTACGAGTCCTGTGCTTCGTTTCCCCATGGACTACAGCTTTGGGGCAGCTGTTTGTTGACTTCACTATGTACAAGGACATATTTGCACTGTCATGTCAATTACAATATTTTGAAATCACAGCCAGACTACAGATAGTTTTGTGCAAAATAGGTGTTTATTTCAGTGCTCAAAATGGGATGGGTGGTTTCAAGTGGGTGTGGGCTATGGTGAAGGAATGTCCGTGGCAGAGTCCAGAGTAACAGTCACACAGATGCATTGTCCATAGGCCTGTGGAGAGATGGAGCATGGGCAGTTCAAGGATGGACAGGGTGACAATGTGGGACAGTGGGATGACATCAGGTGGTATCCTTTGCTGGCAGGGGTCTTGACATCCTACTCTGTCTTCTTGCGAGATCTCAGGGCCCTCTTGCGGGGTGGTTCTTCTCCTGCAGGAGGTGGGGGTCTGGTGGGCTGCTGTTGTGCGGGGGCCTCCTGTCCACTAGCGCCGGCGGAGGTGGTTGGCTGTTCTTGCTCCAGGCTAGTGGCAGGGGCCCTTTGTTGTTGTTGAGTGTCCGTCCTGGTGTTGATGAGTTCCTGCAGCAGCCCTACCATGGTAACCAGGGTGGAGGTGAGGGCTCTGATGTCCTCCCTGTACCCCCGATAGTGTTCCTCCTGCAGTACCTGGATCTCCTGGAACCGGGCCAGTACCGTCGCCATCGTCTCCTGGGAGCGGTTGTATGCTCCCATGATGGTGGTGAGGGCCTCGTGGAGAGTGGGTTCCCTGGGCCCGTCCCCCCCCCTGTCGCACAGCTGCCCTCCGAGTTGCCCTGTTTCCCTGGGCCTCTGCCCCCTGGCCGGTGTGCCCACTACCACTGCCCCCAGGTCCCTGTTGTTGTTGGGGTGGTGGGTTATCCTGGGTGCCCTGTAGTGGTAGACACACCGCAGATTGACGCGCCCTGGAGACAGAGGCATGGGCCCGCTGGGTGGGAGCTGTGCTGGTGTTCCCAGAGGGGTTTGGGTCTGTAGTGGCCTGTGCCTGTGTGAGGGGAACCGACTGTCCAGAGGTCCCCGATGGTCCGGGCTGGTCATCAGTGTCCAGGTCGACAGAGCTGCTGTCATCGCTGACGGCCTCTTGGGTGGGGGGTGTGGAGAATTCTGGGCCCTCCGTGGCGGTGTGTTGGCGGTTGGGTCCTGCAGGGGTATAGAGGTATGGTTATAGTTTCAATGTGTGCCATATGGGTGTATCTGTGGGTTCACGTGTCCCCAAGTGCTGGCATTCGTGTGTGGGGGCTTTGGTGAGGGTGGCTTGTGGGGGGGATGTGTATATGCATTGGGCATGCTTTGGTGATGGGTGTCCATGCTTAGTGGACGCATGCAGGCCTAGGTTTTGGGATGTGTGGGTTGTGATGGTGAGACATTGGCAGGGAATAGGTGTGCTGGGGGTGGGGGTGAGGATGGTGGTGGGGGTGAGGATGGTGGTGGGGGTGAGGATGGTGGTGGGGGTGAGGGTGGGGGTGAGGATGGGGGTGGGGGTGAGGGTGGGGTTCGAGGATGGGGGTGAGGGTTGGGGTATGATTTGGCATGCAGGTGGGGGGGAAGCAGTATTGAAGCTTCAACTTACCAGAATCCATTCCTCCGCCGACTCCTGCGAGGCCGTCAGGATGCAGGATGTTCAAGACTTCCTCCTCCCATGTTGTAAATTGTGGGGGTTGAGGTGGGGGTCCTCCGCCAGTCTTCTGCACGGCGATGTTGTGCCTGGATACCATGGAACGCACCTTCCCCCGTAGGTCGTTCCATCGCTTCCTGATGTCTTCCCGATTTCTGGGGTGCTGTCCCACAGCGTTGACCCTGTCGACAATCCTCTGCCATAGCTCCGTCCTCCAGGCAATGCTGGTGTATTGGACCTGTGTGCCGAAGAGCTGGGGCTCTACCCGAACGATTTCCTCCACCATGACCCTGAGTTCTTCGTCTGAGAAGCGGGGGTGTCTTTGGGGTGCCATGGAGTGGTGTGTATGATGTGTGGGGTAGAGTATGTGTAGTTAAGTGTGTTGAGTGTGGTGGTGTGTGTTGTTTTGTGTGTGGATTTTGTGTGGGTGATGGTGTAGTGTGCCTCTGTGTGATGGTGTTCTGTGATCGCTGCTGTGTCTCTCAGTGCTTCTTTTTGGATTTTGGTCGAAGGGGTTTGTGGGTGATGTGGGTGTGTGTTTTATATTGTATTGTGTGTGTGGGAGTGGTGTGTGTATGTGTATCAGGTGTGTGGAATTCAAATCGTCCAATGTGGCTGAGTTTTTTTCGTTTGTGTGTATTCTGACCGCGGCGGTGTGTACCGCCAATGGAAAACCGCGTTTGAAAGACCGCCGCGTGGATTCGTGGGTCGTAATGGCATGGGCGTATTTCTGTTGGCGTGACGGTGGAGGTTTGGTCACCTCCACTTTTCCGCCGACTGCTGGTCTGGCGGTCTGTTGTGGCTGTCGGATTTTCGGAGGTTTGGCTGCTGCGGGTCAGAATGACCGTGGCGGATTGCCGCGACCGCGGCGGAATTATGGAGGATTTCTGACTGGCGGTAGGCGCCTTTTACCGCCGAGGTCAGAATGACCACCATAGTTTATTATCCTTTCGTTCAGAAAGATTTGCAGCTTCTGCTGCTGGCGGGGGAGACACTCCTCCGCCCTAACGGAGGAGCTGCCTCTGGGTTTCAGCAGTCCGACTGATCCATCGATCACCACACTTATAAAGAGGGCAATACTGTTTTAAACAAACTAAACCACTGAAGTTCACCAGTTACAGTCAAGTAGCTCAAGTAACTATTGACCTCATTATGACACTGGCGGTAAATCCCACTTAGCGCCACGGTGACGGCTGCCAACATACCGCCTCAGTGGCGAATATCGATTCTCCATATTATGACACACACACACACACCAATCCGACAGAATACAGCCACAGACACAAATCCGCCAGCCCAAAGGTCAGTGCTAAAGTGGCGGTACCAACACCCATACCGTTACGTCAACAAAACAACGCCCACTACATCATGGCCCACAAATCACCATGTCGGACATTCAATGGCCGTAAACCATTGGCGGTACATACCGTCAAGCTCAGAATGGCCACTAACATACAAAACAACACTACATTGGCCAATACTAATAACACACACCTGACACTCATACACACACCACACACACCCACCCACTGCACCATAAAACACACCCCCACATTACCCACAACCCTTTTCGAACAACAATTACTGCCAGGACATTGACACAAACAGCACGGAGACAACTACACACACATACCACATACACCAATACATCCCTCACCCACCCCACATCACGCACCCCACCACAATACTCAACACACTCTCACCAACACACAACACCCATGTCCCCACTAAGGCACCCCCCTTTCACTGATGAGGAGTTAAGGGTCATGGTGGAGGAAATAGTCAGGGTAGAGCCACAGCTGTTTGGAGCACAGGTATAGCAAATATCCATTGCCATGAAGATGGAGCTATGGCGGAGGATCGTGGACAGGGTGAACACTGTGGGACAGCATCCAAGAACAAGGGACAACATCAGGAAGAGGTGGAATGACCGTGGCAGCAAGACACCAGCTCACCATTCAGAGGACTGGCGGTGGACCCCCACCTCCTCCTCCACAGCTCACTGCATGGGAGGAACAAGTCTTGGCATTACTGCATCCTGAGGGGCTCGCTGGAGTAGCCGGAAGACTGGACACTGGTGAGTCAATATTTACTATTTATCACCCCCATACCTGCATGCCATCACACCCCCTCACCCTCACTCCCATCATTCCACTCCATCCCACACACTGCACCTACACATATGACTAACCCCAATGCCAAATCCTGCATGCATACCAATGCATGGACAGCCCTCCCAGCCCTGCATGGACACCAATCACTAAAGCATGCACACCATAGGGAAACTAACAATCCCACAATACATCACCATACACAAACAAAGGTGGCAGGGCAACAGCAACGATAGAGGGGAAGCCAGGGATGTACAATGTGTCACAGACATGAAGCATAATACATCACTTACATCCCCACAGGTGCCCCAGCCAATCGCAGCGGAGAGGAGGTGCCATGACTATCCAATCCTCCAACAGAAGATGCCTCCAGTGATGACAGTAACTCTGGACTTCAGGATCTGGACCAATAATCTGGCCCATCAGGGACTACTGGATAGACGGTCACCCCAGCCCACTCACAGTCCACAACAGAGCCTCCCCCATCAGTATCCAACATCACAGCACCCACCCAGCGTACCCACACCTCTGTCCCAAAGACATGTCAATCAGCAGTGTGCCCACCTGTACAGGGACCCCAGTCCACACCTTGCCCCCAAGACAATCAGGGACATGGGGTCTGTGGAAGTGGGCACACCGTTCAGGGGACAGAGGCACAGGGCAACAGGGACACTGGGAGGACCACTGTGCGCCAGGGGGAGAACAGGCCCAGGGAACCAACTCTCCGGGAGGCACTCACCAAGTTCCTGGGAGCCTACCAACATTTCCAGGACACGATGGACAAGATCCTTGACAACGTACAGGAGAACAGGTGGCTGCAGGAGGAACAGTTTCAGGGGATCAGGGAGGACTTGCAGGACATCAACACCACCTTGATCTCCATAGCAGGGGTGCTGGCAGACATGACCAACAGCATGAGGGAAGCAACAGCACACCAGTGGGCCCCTACCACTAGCCAGTTCATTGACCAGCCCTCTACGTCTGCTGCAGCTAGTGGGCAGGAGGCCCCAGCCACAGGACCCACAGGCCACTAGCACCCCTGCCCCTGAAGAAGGTAAACCACCCCACAAACGTTCCCTGTGACCCAGACAGAAGCCAGAGACACTTGCCAAGACCACAGCCAGGAAATAAGACTTTCCTGATTGTCCCCCTTGTGTCCCACACTGTCACCTTGTCCACTTTGAACTGCCTTTGCTCCCCTTCATATGGCCGCTTGGACCTGTGCTACAAACAGACTTGAACAATACTGTACGCCGGACTTTCCTCCATCATCACCTCATTCCATTGCACTTTTCCCTCAGTTTCATAGCACTACAATAAACACTGTTGAAGACAACTTCACTACTAGTATTTTATGTGTTGAAAATGTGCATTTATGGAAACAGGCACATCACATGCAAATGATCTGAACACTATGAGAGCATAGAAATAATGACCTGTAGCTGTCTGTAGTCATCACATCAGTACACAGTTGTTATCTCACCTAAATCTGTAAACTGACAAGCCATAGGTGACAGTTAATTGAGATGCAATGGAAGTTAATGCCATCATGTTACAGCCACACAGAACACATCAATAGTCAGATCAATGGTCAGTTGTACTATCTCACCTATGTGTCATTGGAAGTATTGACATATAACTAATGTTTGGTTGTCATCATCCTCATCCTCTTCCTCTTCATCCTCACTGTCCTCAGGGTCCACTGCTGCCACAGGGGCATCAGCAGTCTCCTCCTCCTGCAGAAAAGGTACATGCCGTCTGAGGGTCAGGTTGTGCAACATGCAGCATTCACTACTATCTGGCAGACCTTCACAGGTGAGTAGCACAGGGATCCACCTGTCAGATGGAGGCACCTGAACCTGGCCTTCAGGATCACAAAGGTCCTCTTGATGATCCTTCTGGTTCTCCCATGTGCCTCATTATAACGTTCCTCAGCCCCTGTCCTGGCACTCCTCACAGGGGTCAGCAGCCATGATAGATTTGGGTAGCCAGAGTCAAGTATTGAGGGACAACATTCAGCCTCACAATGCTATGGGAATGACACCTGAAGGCATACACTAACATACAGTGGGTGGGGACCATGGCTCACCTATTAGCCACACACTGTGCCTCTGTAGTTGGGCCATCACATTTGGGATGCTGCTATTCCTCAGGACAAAGGCATCATGCATCGACCCAGGACACTTAATGGTGACGTGGGACATGTACTTGTCCGCCAGGCACACCATTTGCACATTCAGTCAGTGGAAACTCTTCTGATCCCTGAGCACCTGTTCATTCTGGCGGGGGGGGGAACTAACGCAATATATGTACCGTCAATCACTCCAACAATATTGGGAATATGTCCCAATGCATAGATTCCGGCCTTCACCATGGCCAGATCTTCCACCTGGGGGAAAGCTATGTAGCTGCACATGTGTTTCACTAGGGCAGACAAAACTCTTGCCCGCACGATTGAAAACATTGGCTGTCACATTCCTGCGGCCAAGCCCACTGTCACTTGGAAAGGACCAGTTGCCAGGAAATGGAGCACTGATAGTACTTGCACAAGAGGAGTGATCCCAGTCGGATGACAGATAGCAGATATGAGGTCAGGCTCCAATTGGGCACCCGGCTCCGTGATTGTGGCCCTGTCCAGTCTATAGGTGAGTATAATGGGCCTGTCCTCCAGCGTAGCCAAGTCCACAAGGGGTCTGTACACCGGGGTTTGTCTCCTCCTCCTATTCATCCACAGCGGTAGGTATCTAAGGGACACAAGAGTGAGTAGGCTGTTAGAATTTGAACAATGGAACCACAACCTCAGTGTGCACAGTGCATTTATGTGATGGGAAAATGGGAATGGCGAAGTATGTGCTAATCTAGGCAGTTAAGGTTGATATGATCGTTGTCCACCACCATGAAATGGCGACCGCCTGTCCTGTATGTAGGGACAGGTGGAAGTGAGGTAACTCCACCGATGTTGGGCGTCATGGAGAAAGGCGGTCTTGCACTGCTGTGTAATTACTCATTGGAGAATATGGGGCTATATGGAGTACAGTGGCCAATGGGGATCAGTGCGGCGGTGACGGTGTACACCGCCGTCGACGTGACCACAATTTTCCATCAGATTCCTCACTTGTTTCCTGACCTTCAACAGGAGAACACCTACACTGCATGTGCTGCTGTGACCTGTGTCTGGAACCTACCATGGCCCTTGTGACAGGGGAAAGGGCCCCTGCCTCCACTGCGGTGGAGTTGGAGCGATTGTTGGATGGGGTCCTACCCCAGTACGGACTGCTGTATGGGCCTCCAGACCAACAGGTGAGAACACCTTGGACACAATGCATGTGTGAAGGATACATGGAGATGTGTGTGCAAGCTTCGTGTCATCAGGGGGGATGTCTTGTGGTGGTGTATATGGTGTGCGCCAACCGATGTGTGTGCCAATGGTGATAAAAAAGGGACTGGAGGGCCATATGTGTGACAGGCTGGGTTGTATGTGTAATGGTGTCCTCCTGTCTGTATTACCTCTGCAGGTCAGCGCCCATTAAAAGAAGGGATTATGGCGTGCCATCGCCAAGGACGTGCAGACACTGGGGGTCTATGGCAGGTGGAGCACCAACTGTCGGAAACGGTGGGAGGACCTGAGACATTGGGCACAGAAGACCGCAGAGGCCCAGCTGGGGATTGCTTTCCAACGAGGAAGGGGTGCCTGTCATAACCTGACCCCCCCTGATGGTCCACATACTGACAGTGGCCTACCCAGAGCTGGATGGGCGCTTGAGGGCATCACAGCAGCCACAAGGGAGTGAGTGCAGTGGGTATTACCACAATAATTGTAGATGGTATGGGATCCGGGTGGTGGGTGTGAGTTAGTGGGTGTCTCTTAATGCCAGGTCAGACATTGCAGCGTGATCCAGCTCAATGGTAATGGGTGTATAGCAAATGCAGGTAACCTAGCTTGTTAGTCAGTCAGGGCTTTATGAGTTCCAGGAGGGGTGCTGTTGGCAGTGTGTGGCCCTCATCTTGCCGTGGCATCTAGCCAAATCATTGGCAGAGCAATGCATAGTGCTTAATCCTGATCCCTGTGTGTGATGGTAATGTGTATGCCAACTGTGGTGTTGGTGCAGTAATTGACCCAGTATTTCCTTTATCTCTGCCCCCCTTTTTTCTTCTGTCATCCTGTCAATGTGTGCATTAGCATAATCTGGTGGAGGAGCAGGGGCACCGGTGACAGAGGGAGCTGCATCCCACAGGACCTAGGAGGCAGAGTCCACCGACGCCGAGGGGACCAGTGGGACGGAGGGCGAGGGTAGCACCATGGCAGAGACAGGAGGTAACTCAGATACCTCCTCCAAAGGAAGCTCCCTGGTGGTGGCAGACACCTCTGGGACCACCCCTGCTACAGGTACAGCCGCCACCCCCTGTACCTGCATCGCCTCCCCAGTAGCCCCTCACCTAGTTGCCCGTGCCCGCTCACCCAGGAGGGTGGGCATCTCCTTTGCCCCATGCACCTCAGGCCCTGCCAGAGTGAGCCCTGCTGCCCTCAGTGAGGAGGCTATTGACCTCCTGAGATCCATCTCTGTAGGGCAGTCATCCATTGTGAATGCCATCTAGGGGCTGGCATCCCAGTTGCAGCAATGCAATCCATTCCTGGAGGGCATCCATGGTGGATTGGCAGCCCAACAGAGATCGATTCAGGCTATGGCCTCCTCTCTGGTGGCAGCCATTGTCCCTGTTCCTGCCGTCCCCCCTCCAACTACCACTTCCCAGTCCCAGTCTCCTCAATCCCAACCCATCCCATGCACACATACAGATGAGCATGCACACATGACAGCACACAAGAGTGCCACAGTCAAACACATGCACCACACTTCATCCCACAAGCACTCATGCAAACATCAGACATTTGCAGACACAACCACATCCACTGCCTCCACTGTCTCCATCTCCTCCTCCACCTCCCTCATAGTCACGTCCACATTCACACCTGCATGCACTGCATCAACATCCACCACCAGCATCACCACACCAAGCAGCACACACACCTCACTAACAGACACCTCCACTACATCCATCCACGCATCCCCTGTGTCCTCTTTCACCATGTCTGTTCCCCTCCTAAAGGACACAAACTCAAGCACTTAGACACCCAACAGCCATCCACCTCACATCAGCACACTGCCCATGCACCTGCACCCAAGTCCAGCAGACATACACCACCAACAACCACTCCCTCAACCTCCACTCCCACCCCTCCTCCCTCATCCTGCCCCACCGTCCCTGAGAAGCTTTTCCTTGCCCAACTTGACCTCTTCCCTCCCCCTCCCTGCATCTTGCCTGTAAGAGCAGGGTCCCAATGACCCAGCCCAGCACCTCAGCCAAACAGTCCACGTGGACAGTGGTGGCACCACATAGTCGTGGTAGCAAGTCAGTGAAGGATCCCACTCAGCCAGCCAGGAAGGTTAAGGATCTCACACCTCCTGCAATGAAGGGGGAGGAGCCCGCACCTCCTGCCATTAAGGGGAAGAAGCCCACGACTCTTGCCAGGAAAGGTAAGGAGCCTGCACATCCTACCATGAAGGGGAAGAAGCCCTGAACCCCTGCCAGGAAGGATAAGGATCCAACACCTCCTGCCATAAAGGGGAAGAAGCCCTCGACTCCAGCGGTGGCTGTCAGGGTCACCGCCACCACCAGTGGTCACGGGGCCCTTTCCGCCAGCTGAGGAAGTGCAGCCTACTCCTCCTGCAGAGGCTGCCCAGGAGGTACCGTCACCTACTGAGACAGTGCAGCCCTCACCTCCAGCAAAGGATGCCCAGGAGGCACCTTCATCTGCTGACACAGTACAGCCCTCACCTCCAGCAGAGACTGTCAGGGTGACACCACCACCACCACCATCACCACCAGTGGTCATGGGGCCCTCACCGCCAGCTGAGGAAGTGCAGCCTACTCCTCCTGCAGAGGCTGCCCAGAAGGCACCTTCACCTGCTGCCACAGTGCAACCCTCACCATCCAATGACACAGTGCAGCCCTGACCACCAGCGGAAGCCATGTAGGCCACCCTCCAGGGACTGCTGTATAAGGGGCCCCTCCAGAAGCAGTGGGCATGTTCGCTACCTGAGAGACTGTGACCTTGCACTCCCCAGCAAAGGATAATGGGCATGGAGCCCCCTCCAGAACCAGTGGGAAAGTCACCCACTCCTGAGACTGTGGCCTTGCACTCCCCAGCACAGAGAAATGGGCATGGAGCCCCCTCCAGAACCAGTGGGAAAGTCACCCACTCCAGACACTGTGGTCTTGCTCTCCCCAGCAGAGAGAAATGGGCATGCAGCCCCCTCCAGAGCCATTGGGAAAGTCACCCACTCCAGAGACTGTGGCCTTGCAATCCCCAGAACAGAGAAATGGGCATGGAGACCCCTCCAGAACCAGTGGGAAAGTCACCCACTCCAGAGACTGGGGCTTTGCACTCCCCAGCACAGAGAAATTGGCATGGAGCCCCCTCCAGAAGCAGTGGGAAAGTCACCCACTCCAGAGACTGTGGCCTTGCTCTCCCCAGCAGAGAGAAATGGGCATGCTGCCCCCTTCAGGGCCATTGGGAAAGTCACCCACTCCAGTGACTGTGGCCTTGCACAACCCAGCACAGAGAAATGGGCATGGAGACCCCTCCAGAACCAGTGGGTAAGTCACCCACTCCAGAGACTGTGGCCTTGCACTCCCCAGCACAGAGAAATGATCATGGAGTCCCCTCCAGAACCAGTGGGCTTATTCCTGTATTGGGTTGCGGTGCCCCCCCACCCCCATCCCTGTGCCCCTCACCCCCATCCCCATGAGGTGCCTGCCCAGTTGCAAACTGATGCCCCTGCAGAGTTCTATCCGGATGAAGTCAGGATTCGAGTTGGGCCTTGGACTGCACCCTGTGGCCATGTGGGCCCTTAGTACTTTGGACTGGGCATCGGCCCTTTGTGTACATTTGTACATATCTGTTTTTCATACGGTTGGTTCTTTTGGTAGCTGTTCACAATCAATACATTCTCATTACTGCATTCTTGTTGTCCTTGCATTATTATGCTGTGTGTCGTGTGCCATTGTTTTTTGTCTGCAGCTGGTTGTGTGTATGGTGTGTGTGTGTCGGTGTGTGTTGTGCATGTGTGTTTCACTCTCCTTTTCCTCCCTCCCTCCCTTGTGTGCTAGGTGGCTGTACTCACCATTGTCGTCTGCATCAGCGTTGGTGTTCCAGGTGGAGCATGGCGTAGAAGAGCATCGGGAAGACTTGAAGATCTGGTTCCATGGAGGCATTGATCTTCTCTGTGTCTCTGATGGTGAGTCTTTTGTGGTCTGTTTCCGCCAGGGTTTTGATGGCGTTGGTACCACCCCAGAAATCATGGTGGTTTGCAATGTCTTAATATGGTGGGCGGTACTTAGGGGGTGATTCCAAGCTCCCGCCGCCCGCCAAGCGGGAACCGCCAGAAGACCGTACCGCGGTCAAAAGACCGCGGCGGTCATTCTGGGTTTCCCACTGGGCTGGCGGGCGACTGCCAAAAGGCCGCCCGCCAGCCCAGCGGGAAACACCCTTCCACGAGGAAGCCAGCTCCGAATGGAGCCGGCGGAGTGGAAGGGGTGCGACGGGTGCAGTAGCACCCGTCGTGAATTTCAGTGTCTGCTAAGCAGACACTGAAATTCTAAGTGGGGCCCTCTTACGGGGGCCCTGCAGTGCCCATGCCATTGGCATGGGCACTGCAGGGGCCCCCAGGGGCCCCACGACACCCCATACCGCCATCCTGTTCCTGGCGGCCGAAACCGCCAGGAACAGGATGGCGGTATGGGGGTCGGAATCCCCATGGCGGCGCAGCAAGCTGCGCCACCATGGAGGATTCCCCTGGGCAGCGGAAAGCCGGCGGTACACCGCCGACTTTCCGTTTCTGGCCGCGGCTGTACCGCCGCAGTCAGAATGCCCAAAGGAGCACCGCCAGCCTGTTGGCGGTGCTCCCGCGGACCACGGCCCTGGTGGTTTTTACCGCCAGGGTCAGAATGACCGCCTTAGTCTTCCATCTGGCTGTTGATAGCTATCGCCATGGTCAGTGGTGTTAACACCCTGGCAGTTGGTGTGGTACATTGGCTGTCTATGGGAGTTATCACCGCCCTGGTCATAATTTGGCGGTAAATACCGCCAGCCTGTTGGCGGTATTACCGCCACTTTAACATTCACAGCCAATGGCATAATGACTACCTGTATGTTTTCACTTACAATTTCACCTAACTATAAAGTTACTTTAACCTTTGACATTTAACAATGATAAAGACCATTGGGTTGAAACACATTTGTGTCTGTCAGAAGCCTTGATTATTAAACTTTGGAAAAATCAGAGTTCACATGCATGATTGCTTAGCATGTTTAAATCAGATGTGTGTCATCTTTATCCATCAATGTATATATATATATATATATATATATATATATATATATATATATATATATATATATATATATGTGTTTATACACACATACATAGGAAATCAAAGTTCAGCATTTAAAAGTTTGCTCACATATTGGGCCTCAATATGACTTTGGTGGTCTTTTAGGAAGACCGCCACCCTGGCAACCTCCAAAAGACCGCCATGTTGGTGGTAATCAGAACGCCATATTACGACTCACACAGTGAAGACCGCCAAAAACAGCCAAAATCTGAAACCGCCAGGACACTGGAAGATGGAAAAGAGGTAGTCCCACCACCAGCACCGCCAGCCTGACAACATACCACCCACCAGATTACGAGCCACAAATCACCACAACGGTTCTTCCATGGTGGAAAACCATTGGCGGTTTGACCTGTCGCGGTCAGAACCCATATCAGTCCTAACACCACACCACATTGGAAAGTTTGACTACCCCACACCTGACACACATCCACACACCATACACACCTACTCACTGCACTATAGAACACACCCCTACGCAACCCACAATCCTTTGCAAACAGAGGGGGTCATTACGACCCCGGCGATAATACGGCGGTAAGTACTGCCAACAGGCTGGTGGTACTTGCCGCCATATTATGTCATTGGTGGGTTGGCTGAAGCCAACCCGCCAATGTACCGCTCCGACTGCCACGGCGGTAACAGCCGCCGGGTCGGAGATATCCATCTCCAGCCCGGCGGCCGTCACTGTTCCACCTGTGGGATTATCACCCCGCCTACCGCCATGGTTTTCGTGGCTTTCTTAACGCCACAAAAACCATGGCGGTAGGCACTATCAGTGACAGGGAATTCTTTCCCTGTCACTGATAGGGGTCTCCCCCCACCCCTCTACCTCTCCAAAGCCCCCCTCCCCCAACATTCACGTTCACGCCCCTTCACACACACATACACACGCATACACACACCCATTCCCACATGCATCCACGCATGCATACATCCATTCACACACTCATCTGCACACACTTTCATGCATACACACAAACATGCATTCACATAACACAACATACACACACTCACACCTCCATACATCCACATATGCATTCAACATGCAACACACACCTACATCAACGCACACTCAAACATTCACACATACCCCCACACACAGACCCAGCATCCACACCCCACTCCCCTGTCGAGACCCAACTTACGTGTGTTCAGGGGGTCCTCCTGTAGGAGACAGGACGGGCTGCTGCTGCCACCAGCAGCACCTGCCAGCAGAATACCGCCAGGCCGCATTATGGGTCATAATACGGCTGGTGGCAGTCTACTGGCGTGGCGCTACTTGTGGCAGCATGGCCACAGCCAGATTTCTGCCGTTCTTCTGGCGGAAATCCGGCTGTGGTCATAATACGGTGATGGCTGGTAGCCGTGGCGACGGTCTTTTGCCTGCCGTCGCCGCGGCAGTAGGTGGTTTTTACTGCCAGTCTCAAAATGAGGGCCAGAATGCCATACACAAACAGGGAAGCCAATAAGATAGATATAGCACTTTTAAACAATAGGCTCACATACATATCTCACACAGCACACATCCCACAATGGCACAACTACCACAATACACACACCACTAGCACTCACAATCCGCAGCAACCGTCATCCCCTCACAATGCAGCACCCACACCACACCAATTACCCAACACTGCACCCTAACCCTCACAACATCCCCACACACAACCACAACCATGTCCCCACAAAAACACCCACATTTCACTGATGACAAGTTGAGGGTCATAGTGGATGAAATTGTCAGGGTAGACCCACAACTGTTTGGAGCACAGGTTCAACAATCATCAATTGATCGGAAAATTGAGTTGTGGCAAAGGATAGTCGACAGGGTCAATTCTGTAGCAAATCATCCATGCACAAGGGAGGACATCAGTAAGAGGTGGAACGACGTACGGGGGAAGGTGCATTCCATGGCATCCACGCACCAGATAGTCATGCAGAAGACTGGTGGTGAGCCCCCGCCTCCTCCCCTACAGTTCACATAATGGGAGGAAAAAGTCTTGGACATACTGCACACAGAGGGCCTGACTGGAATCTGGTAGGTACCACAACATCAAAACACTATGAAGGGGTGAGAGGGAATTCCTGTCTGACCTCCCTTAACCAATAATTCTTCACACAAAAAGGACAAGGAATATAGGGGGTCATTATGACCCTGGCGGAAGGCGGAGAACCAGCTGTAAGACCGCCAACAGGCTGGCGGTCTTACTTTGTGGAATTATGACGTCATCTGCTGGTTCTCCGTTCCGCCCGCCGGGCTGGAGACCTGGGTCTCCAGCCCGGCGGCCGTCACTATACCGCTGGCGGTATTTTGACCCAGCTTACTGCCGTGGATTTCCAGCGGTTTGAACCGCCATGAAATCCATAGTGGTAAGCACTATCAGTGCCAGGGAATTCCTTCCCTGGCACTGATAGGGGTCTCCCCCACCCCCCACCCCAGCTCCCTCCCCTACCCCCCCACCACCCCTGCCACCCCCCAAAGGTGGCAGGGCCCCCCTCCCCACCCCGACCCCCAACATCACATCACCCATACCCACACAACACGCACGCAGGCACCACCTACACACTTACACACACACACGCTGACATACATGCCTACATCCACACACACAGTCAGACACGCACACCCACATTCAAACATACACGCACACATCCATACAGACATACCCACAGACATACACGCACTCATTCCCATACACACAACACCCCCGCAAGCATACACGCACTCACACACCCCCTCTACATACACAGACGCACACCCCCATGCACCCACACAACACACAACATCCCCCAGCCCCCTCCCCTAACGGACGATCGACTTACCTGTTCCATCGATCCTCCGGAGGGTACGGGAGCCATGGGGGCTGCTCCGCTGACACCACACCGCCAACATGGATGTGTCATCCATGCAGATCAATGCCCATCAGAAGAAGGGGATTTGGCACGCCATTGCCAAGCAAGTGCAGACCCTGGAGGTCCACAGCCGGTGGAGCACCCATTGCAGAAAGCAGTGGGAGGACCTGAGATGCCGGGCTTGGAAGTCAGCGGAGGCCCAGCTGGGGATGTCCCCCCAACGAGCGAGGGGTGCACGTCAGACCCTGACCCCCATAATGTCCCGCATTTTGGCAGTGGCCTACCCTGAGGTGGATGGGTGTTTGAGGGCAGCACAACAGCCACAAGGGGGAAAGTACTGACAGTATCCTTGTACTCGGGTAGTTTGGTGTTTGCTGTCACACTTTAGCAGCTGTGACAATGTAGTAAATGCTACATGTATGTTGACTACTGGAAATACATAGTACTCATTTTGCCTGACTAAGAGATGGAGATCTGGCATTAGGCCTGCACATGTGTAGGTTTAGTTCATCTTTGTCAAGGAACATCTATGACTGCATGTGTAGATGCACAATTGACAGTGCCACATGTGGGACTCCACCCAGCCATATATATGTATGTAAGCTAATGTAGCATCCTACCCATCCAGTATTTCCAGGTACATATTTCAGAATATTTTAATATATAGCTCTAAGGTGTCAGACCACTCCCATCTGTGTAGATCAGCGGTATTCGCTACAGAGTGCCTGACATATTTGGTACAGGGCCTAGTTACTTTTTGTCCTGGTACAGATATTGAATCCATGTGTCAACACCAGAGCAGTACGCGCTCTATTTGTGACAAAAATGCAAAAACCCAGCACTCTCAAAACAAAGTAATTTATGCATTGTGCTGATATGTTGTGGTTTAACCTTTTGCATTGCAGAGTTCAATAATATGCTTACAAATACTGTTCCTTTGCAATGTATTGCTGCAGGTTTTCAGAGTGTGTTAGGGTGTGGCCACTTTCCAGGGCCTTCCAGAGACTTTCCCTGCAACATGCCTGGGCGTGGTGCTGGGCTGGGCCAAGCCTCTATAAAAGAGATCCAGCCCAACTCCCAGTGCTCACTATTCAGAGGTCCCGGTGCAGAACAGCATCTTCTTCCCGAGCTCCTGTCCCGGCGGCCTATTTGGATCTTCCAGTCTTCTGCCCTTCATCCTTCATTGGTGATCATTGTTCCAGGTGGTAAGATGGTGGTTGGACTGTCATGACACAGTTATTGAGAATATTCACATTCTTGATTTAATTCTGAAATGAGTAACAGATTACTTGCGCGCTATCATTTCTTGACATTTATATGGTAGTTTACAAATAGGCAAGACGCGCGATTTGTTTCATAAATGTTTGACTTTGTTATTCATTGCGCGCTACCATTTCTTGACATTGGCATGGTGGCTTAAGAATCGGCAAGACGCGCAATTCGTTTTATTGTGTTTAAACATTGTTGTCCATTGCGCGCTACTATTTCTTGACATTTACAAGATGTTTTACAAATTGGTAAGACGGGCAACTCTTTTCATGAGGATTTAACTTTGTTGTTCATTGCGCGCTACCATTTCTTGACATTTACATGGTGGCTTAAGAATCGTCAAAAGAAGCGCGATTCATTTCATTGTACTTTGATCTTGTTATTTATTGTGAGCTGTTATTTCTTGACATTTACATCGTGTTTTACGAATCGGCAAGACATGCCATTCGATTAATGATGATTTGACTTTAAGATTCATTGCGTGCTACCATTTCTTGGTATTTTACATGGTAACACTCGAATCGGCAAGACGCACGATTCTCTCCTCAAGTATATTTCATGTTGTTTATTGTATGCCACTATTCTAAGATATTTATTATGTAATATTCGAGTTGACAAGTTATGTGATTTGTTTCTTGAATCCATATTGTGTTATTCATGGTGCACAATCCTTTTATGGTGTTTACTATATATATATATATATATAAATATATATATATATATATATATATATATATATATATATATATATATATATATATATATCTGCAATATGCGCAATTTGTGTTGAAACATTTTAAGAGTACACAGAAGGCCAGAGTTTCTAGATGCAATATTGTATGGTCCTAGTATACATTCTCAAAACAGGATTTATATGACTGGTTTAAAATTTAGTCAGAATGTTTTTCTGATTCTCATGTAAAGGAAAGTACTTGAATAAGAAAGTTTTCATTTAATTCATCTTGATTCCCCTACAGGTATCCGGCCATCTTAAAACTTAATAATTTTAAACTTAACTCTTAGATTGTTCATGTTTTCAGAGAGACTAGGCTTAGAATCATAGTCTAGTATTGATTTCAGGAGATGTAATTGTCATATTGTGTGTTCTAACCTTTTTCTTACTACAGGTCTCCTTCCCAGCTGTTCCCTTCCTAATCCCCTGTTCCCCTCTTGAACTCTCTCAGTCTCTGTGATTTATCTATCAGAGTCTTGGAGCTGTTCAGTGGTGGACGTGTTGGGAACGTGCACAGACCCCGAGGATCTGGTGACTCTGACAGAATAGTGAGCCCACAAATTATTATCCTCCTGGCTTGTGTATGTTCTCAGCATGGCCACGCTAGACGAGTTAGTCAAGGCTGTTCAGTGGTGCTTGAGGCGGCGGTGACCTGTTCAGTGGTGATTGAGGCGGCGGGCTCCTTTGCAGTGACTCAGCTGCTAGCACTCCTCTTTAGCCCAGCGGGGCTTGTGCTGGCAGTCCTCTCTAGCCCAGCGAGGCTTGTGCTGGCGGTCCTCTCTAGCCCAGCGGGGCTTGTGCTGGCAGTCCTCTATAGCCCAGCAGGGCTTGTGCTGGCAGTCCTCTCTAGCCCAGCGGGGCTTGTGCTGGCGGTGGCCTCGTTGGCAGCGGGGAAAATGGCGGTGGCCTCCTGGGCAGCGGGGATGATGGCAGTGTCCTCCTGGGCAGCGGGGATGATGGCGGTGGCCTCCTGGGCAGCAGGGCAGGTGCTGGCAGGGGCCTCCTGGGCAGCAGGGATGATGGCGGTCTTCTCCGCTGTGCTGCTCTTCCCAGTCTTGCCGGGTTTCTTGTGGCCCTTCCCCACCTTGGAAGGTGTCGCAGCTGACTCCACACTCCCACCGGGACCCCTGGGAGCGGCTTTGGTGGCTGGAGTCTTCACCCTCTCCCGCCGGGCACTGGCCAACTTTTGATGCTTGACAGGTGGGGGACTGTCTGTGCTGTGGCTCCGTGCCACACTGGCTGCCCTGGTGGCCGGTGCACTCCAGATTCCGGTGACTACAGGCACCACTGGTCCCGGAGATGTTGTGGCTGAGGTGCTAGGTTGGGACCTGGAGAGTCGGGCCCTTGGAGACAGACGGGGTGGGGGAGGTGTGGGAAAGAGGTCAAGGTTGGAGACGTTTTTGGGAGGCACTGGGACGGGTAGCTGGAGGGGGTTTGGGAGTGGAGGAAGAGGTTGTGGTTGTAGGAGGTGTTCGTTTGGTGACTTTGGGTGAAAGTGCATGCGCTGGAGGCTGTCGTGAGGTGGATGGCTGTTGGGTGGGTGTGTGCCTGCGTTTGTGTATCTTGGGAGGTGGCGTCACAGACACACTGGGAGAGGACACAGGGGACGTGTGAATGGTAGTGGGGGTGGTGACTGCATGTGAGCGGGGTGTGATGGTGTGTGTGCTGGTGATGGCAGTAGTGGCTGTAGATGTAGTGCATGCAGGTGTGAGTGTAGACGAGACTGGGAGGGAGGAGGGAGACGAGGAGGAGGGGGACCCAGTGGAGGCAGTGGATGTTGGTGTGTCTGCATGTGTGTGATGTGTGGTGCTTATGTTTGCCTGAGCTTCCCTTGTGTGTTGACGTGTGTGCATGCTGGTCTGAAGGTGTGCTTGGGATAGGCTGGGACAGGGAAGTGTTTTTATAATAAAACAGCTGATGTTCTGAGAAAATGTCCCTACGTAAGGATGTGTATGTTTCTATGAATACCAGAGACAAAGCGTTACCACATTTTACTGGCAACCTATCTCACTGCAGCCTTGAGAGAAGCACTGAGTGCTTGTTTAAGAACACAGTGCTGGCCTAAGCAAAGAACAGCTAGATAGAAAGAAATAAAACAAGACAACAAATATGGCTATTGTTAAAATAATAAACAAGCTGAATAAAATATATCTAGGTTAAAGTGCACAGCAGCAGGCCTAGGTGGTCATAACAAACCTGGCGGACGGTGTTAAAGTGGCGGTAAGACCGCCAACAGGCCAGCGGTAAAAAAATTGGAATTACGACCATGGCGGAAACCGCCAACAAAGACAGCCACTTTAACACTCCGACCGCCACGGTGGTACAGACAAACAGCTTGGCGGTCACCACTAACAGACAGACGGAAGACAAAGTACCGCCCACAGTATCACAACCTACCAATCCGCCACCTTTTCCGGGGCGGATTCACCGCGGACAAAAACATGGCGGAAACAGGATCTCGAAGGGAAAACGCTCACCTCTACACACCCCACGAGGAATCTGGACGACATGGAACCAGAGCTGCACATCCTGCCAGCCCTTATCTTCTTGCTCCTCTACCAGGAGCACGAACGCCGGCGGCGAAGACAACGGTGAGTACTGCACCTACAACACAGGGGAGAGAGGAGGGAAAAAACAGGGACACACACACGCAACACGCAACACCCCCACCGTCACCCACGACAACACACACACACAAATACAGCATGATACATTACAGTTACACCCCCCAAACCCCCCGGAAGAATGCGAAGACAAAAGGAAATGAGTGTAACCATTGTAATATATTAAAATCAAGTACGCAAAAATATATATTTACACCATAAACAAAATATACACCAAGCTTAGTAGTCTAGGTAGTGCTCCAAGGAAGTCTGTGGGACACTGGGCCCACACGGTATGGGCGAGGCCCACACAAGATCTGTGACGGAGAGAACACGGCAGGGGCATCAGAGAGCAAGAAAACAGGCACCTCAGGGGGAGGGAAAGGGGGGGCACCTCAGCCGGTTGAGTGGACGATGCCAAATCCACGAGAGGGCCACATGCCCACTGTTCAATCCTGGGGAGTGCAAAGCCACAGTCTCTCAAGTCTATACGGTGGGTGGGTTGCCCACTGTTCAATCCTGGGGAGTGCAAAGCCACAGTCTCTCAAGTGTATACAGTGGGTGGGTTGCCCACTGTTCCATCCTGGGGAGTGCAAAGCCACAGTCTCTCAAGTCTCTACAGTGGGTGGGTTGCCCACTGTTTAATCCTGGGGATTGCAAAACCACAGTCTCTCAAGTCTATACAGTGGGTGGGTTGTCCACTGTTCAATCCTGGGGAGTGCAAAGTCACAGTCTCTCAAGTGGATAACAGTCTCCACTGGTTCTGGAGGGGGCATGGTTCCCAGAGTGCTTCATCCTGCTAAGGACAGAGGTAGTGGATGACTGTCTCCACTGGTTCTGGAGGGGGCATGGTGCCCAGAGTGCTTCATCCTGCTAAAGACAGAGGTAGTGGATGACAGTCTCCACTGGTTCTGGAGGGGCATGGTGCCCAGAGTGCTTCATCCTGCTAAGGACAGAGGTAGTGGATGACAGTCTCCACTGGTTCTGGAGGGGCATGGTGCCCAGAGTGCTTCATCCTGCTAAGGACAGAGGTAGTGGATGACAGTCTCCACTGGTTCTGGAGGGGGCATGGTGCCCAGAGTGCTTCATCCTGCTCGTGATGGACTCAGTAGCGTCAGTGCCCTTGCCGCTCATGGGCCAGCGGTGCTTGTAGCGGCAGTGCCCTGTTCAGCGGTGCTTGAGGCGGCGGTGCCCTGTTCAGCGGTGCTTGAGGCGGCGGTGCCCTGTTCAGCAGTGCTTGAGGCGGCGGTGCCGTGTTCAGCTGTGCTTGTGGCGGCGGTGCCCTGTTCAGCGGTGCTAGAGGCGGCGGTGGTGCCCTGTTCAGCGGTGCTTGTGGTGGCGGTGCCCTGTTCAGCGGTGCTTGAGGCGGCGGTGCCCTGTTCAGCGATGCTTGAGGCGGCAGTGCCCTGTTCAGCGGCGCTTGTAGCGTCGGTGCCTGTGCAGCGGTGCTTGAGGCGGTGGTGCCCTTTTCAGCGGCGCTTGAGGCGGCGGTGCCCTGTTCAGTGGTGCTTGAGGCGGCGGTGCCCTGTTCAGTGGTGCTTGAGGCGGCGGTGACCTGTTCAGTGGTGCTTGAGGCGGCGGGCTCCTTTGCAGTGACTCAGCTGATGGCGCTCCTCTCTAGCCCAGCGGGGCTTGTGCTGGCAGTCCTCTCTAGCCCAGCGGGGCTTGTGCTGGCGGTCCTCTCTAGCCCAGCGGGGCTTGTGCTGGTGGTCCTCTCTAGCCCAGCAGGGCTTGTGCTGGCAGTCCTCTCTAGCCCAGCGGGGCTTGTGCTGGCGGTGGCCTCGTGGGCAGCGGGGATGATGGCGGTGGCCTCCTGGGCAGCGGGGATGATGGCGGTGTCCTCCTGGGCAGCGGAGATGATGGCGGTGGCCTCCCGGGCAGCAGGGCAGGTGCTGGCGGTGGCCTCCTGGGCAGCAGGGATGATGGCGGTCTTCTCTGCCGTGCTGCTCTTCCCAGACTTGCCGGGTTTCTTGTGGCCCTTCCCCACCTTGGAAGGTGTCGCAGCTGACTCCACACTCCCACCGGGACCCCTGGGAGCAGCTTTGGTGGCTGGAGTCTTCACCCTCTCCCGCCGGGCACTGGCCAACTTTTGATGCTTGACAGGTGGGGGACTGTCCGTGCTGTGGCTCTGTGCCATACTGGCTGCCCTGGTGGCCGGTGCACTCCAGATTCCGGTGACTACAGGCACCACTGGTCCCGGGAGATGTTGTGGCTGAGGTGCTAGGTTGGGACCTGAAGAGTCGGGCCCTAGGAGACGGACTGGGTGGGGGAGGTGTGGGAAAGAGGTCAAGGTTGGAAAGGAAAAGTTTTTTGGAGACACTGGGATGGGTAACTGGAGGGGGTTTGGGAGTGGAGGAAGAGGTTGTGGTTGTAGGAGGTGTTCGTTTGGTGACTTTGGGTGAAGGTACATGCGCTGGAGGCTGTCGTGAGGTGGATGGCTGTTGGGTGGGTGTGTGCCTGCGTTTGTGTATCTTGGGAGGTGGTGTCACAGACACACTGGGAGAGGACACAGGGGACGTGTGAATGGTAGTGGGGGTGGTGACTGCATGTGAGCGGGGTGTGATGGTGTGTGTGCTGGTGATGGCAGTAGTGGCTGTAGATGTAGTGCATGCAGGTGTGAGTGTAGACGAGACTGGGAGGGAGGAGGGAGACGAGGAGGAGAGGGACCCAGTGGAGGCAGTGGATGTTGGTGTGTCTGCATGTGTGTGATGTGTGGTGCTTATGTTTGCCTGAGCTTCCCTTGTGTGTTCACGTGTGTGCCTGCTGGTCTGTAGGTGTGCTTGGGATAGGCTGGGGTACAGGGGTTTGGGTCTGAGTGGAGGAAGTTGGAGGGGGGAGGCTATAAACGGGGACAATGGCTGCCATCAGTGCTGAGGCCAGAGTCTGAAAAGCTCGCTGAAGGGCCGCCTGACCAGAATCAATGCCCTCCAGGAATGCATTTGTTTGTTGCAACTGTCTTTCTACACCCTGGATGGCATTCAAAATGGTAGACTACCCAACAGTGAGGGACCTGAGGAGGTCAATGACCTCCTCACTGAGGGCAGCAGGGGTGACTGGGGCATGGGCTGAGGTGCCTGGGGCAAAGGTGATGCCCACCCTCCTGGGTGAGCGGGCACGGAGCTAAGGCGGAGGGGCTGCTGGGAGGGTGGTGCTGGTAGGGGGGTGGCGGCTGTACCTGTAGATGTGGGGGGCACAGATGTTGCCTCCACCACAAGGGAGCTCCCATCAGAGGACGAGTCCGTGTCACTGGTGTCAGCTCCTGTCCCCGCCGTGGAGCTCCCCTCGCCCTCCGTCCCACTGGTGAACTCCGAGTCCATAGTGTCGCCCTCCAGGGCCATGTGGGATGCAGCTCCCTCGTCCTCCGGTGCCACTGCTCCTCCGCCTGATGATGCTAATGCACACAAGAACAGGGAGACCACAAAAAGGGGGGGATGACAGAAGAAAGATATGTTGAGTGCATGCATTACCGCTATCATTGGCGGACACGACAGACACAGAAGCCCCCTGCACTACGGCGCGCTCTTGGGCTCCACTGTTCAATCCCTGGGAAATGGCCTACAAGGCTATGGACGACATCGGCACACATGGATGACACAGGGGCATGACTAGGTGTACTTGGCACTCTACAGAGGTGGGGTGGGGTGCCACATGGCCTGCTTTACGGAGGGACTTTGCCTACTAAACTCGCCCTGGCCTAGGGAAACCCACAGCCCACCTCCCCTACCCAGACACCTCCACTGCGTGCAAAATCAGCAGGATGAGAGTGTAATCACCCCCTTGTGGCTGCTGTGATGCCCTCAAGCGCCCATCCAACTCCAGGTACGCCACCGCCAGGATCCTGAACATCAGGGGGGTCATGGTGCGATGGGCACCCCTCCCACGTTGGGAGGCCATCCCCAGCTGAGCCTCCACCGTCTTCATGCTCCAGCGGAGAATGTCCTCCCATCTTTTCTGGCAGTGGGTGCTCTGTCTGTGGTAGACCCCCAGGGTCCGGACGTCCTTGGCGATGGCACGGAAAATATATTTTTTCTGGTGGGCGTTGACCTACATGAATTGTACAGGGGGAAGATAAACTTTATTACCAACTGCACCATCAGAGTCATTGGCCCCCATCCCTACCCTTGCCATGTGGCACATGCATTCATTGCCGTTTCATGCACGCGTCAATCTCCCCCCCCCCAATCTTTCATCCACCCCACTCCACTCAGGCATAGCCCATACAGCATGCTCCCAGTGTACTTACTGTTTGTCTGGAGGACCGTAGAGTAGCGTGTACTGGGGGAGGACCCCATCCACGAGTTTCTCCAACTCCTCCGATGTGAAAGCAGGGGCCCTTTCCCCAGACACTCGAGCCATTGTCTCTTCCAGACCGAGGTCACAGCAGCACTTGCAGTGTAGGTCCTCTCCTGTTGAAGATCAGGTATCGAGTGATTGAACAGATAGAAAATGGCGGCCACGTCTGCGGCGGTGCGTACCGTCACCGCCGGCGTACATCGTCATTGGCTCTTGGGACCCATAGGGTCCAATGTTAACCAATATAGCATTACGCCGCGGTCTTCGACCGCCTACCGCGACAGTGTACAACGCCAGCGCAGTTACCTCACATCCCATTGTCCCACTTTAGAGGTCAGGCAGCTACTATTTCAGGGGCCCACATGGCTTAATTTTTAACTGCGTCACACATACCTAGGCCTAGACTCAACACACATACATGCCACTTTTCGGATTAGGATCCGTGTTCTGTGTAAGCTGTGGGTACGTACCACTGAGTTGGTTGACTCTGTGCTCGCTTTTGTCCTTCATAGGCACCATCCGCTGGAACATGTGAGGAGATGGCGGCATCCTCCGGTGTACAGACCGCTGGTGGACCTGTCGACAATGGAGGAAAGACATGTGATCATCACCTACAGGCTTGACCGTGCCACAATCCAGGAACTGTGTGCCCAGTTGGAGCCAGACCTGATGTCAGCTATCCGCCATCCCACAGGAATCCCCCTTCAAGTGCAGGTGCTGTCAGTACTCCATTTCCTTGCAAGTGGGTCATTTCAAACAACAGTGGCCATAGCATCAGGGATGTCCCAGCCTATGTTTTCCAACGTGTTGTCCAGAGTGTTGTCTGCCCTGCTGAAACACATGCAGAGCTACATCGTTTTCCCTCAGGTGGAGGATTTGCCTACAGTGAAAGGAGACTTCTATGCCCTGGGACATATCCCCAACATCATAGGTGCCATTGATGGGACACATGTAGCTTTGGTCCCCCCCGCAGGAGTGAACGGGTGTACAGAAACCGGAAGAGTTATCATTCGATGAGTGTGCAGATGGTGTGTTTGGCCGACCAGTACATCTCCCATGCGAATGCCAAATTCCCTGGCTCAGTGCATGACACTTACATCCTGCGGAATAGCAGCATCCCTTATGTGATGGGTCAACTCCAGAGGCACCGTGTGTGGCTATTAGGTGAGCACCTGGAAGCAAGTCAGTGGGAATGGTTGTCTGGGTCTGGGGATATCACTCCAGGTTAGTGTGTGTCTAACAGTTGTCCCTCGCCATTTGCAGGTGACTCTGGTTACCCCAACCTGTCATGGCTACTGACCCCAGTGAGGAATCCCAGGTCAAGGGCAGTGGAACGCTACAATGAGGCCCATGGGTGAACACGTCGGATAATAGAGCGGACCTTCGGCCTCCTGAAGGCCAGGTTCAGGTGCCTACATATGACATGTGGATCCCTATTCTACTCACAAAAGAAGGTGTCCCAGATCATCGTGGCCTGCTGTATGCTTCACAACTTAGCTTTGCGACGACAGGTGCCTTTTCTGCAGGAGGATGGTCCAGATGGCGGGGTTGTTGCAGCTGTGGAGTCTGTGGACAGTGAAGACGAGGAAGCAGAAGAAGAGGACATGGACAACAGGAACTCGGTGATCCTACAATATGTCCAGTGAGACACAGGTAAGAGTACAAACCTGCCTACTACATGTACTTTAACACTACTACCTCTCTACTGTCTGTCGTTTTCACCCAGTGTATGGTCACTGAGTTGTCACTTTCCCTTACGATTTCACAGATGTGGGTCCCACTGTGTTCCTCATGGACTAGAGCTGTGTGACATAGGTATGTTGACATTACAATTGTAAGAGCATTTTGTCACAGTAATTGCTAACACACTATTCCGAAATCACAGACTGACTCCAGATTGTTTTGTGCTTTAAGGGCGTTTATTTAAGTGCTCAATATTGGAGGGGGTTGCAAAATGGTGAGGGTTAATGGTGGAGGACTGTCCATGGCAGAGTCCAGTCTATTAGTCTCACAGGAGCATTGCCCAAATGGGCATAGGAGGTGGAGCTGGGGCAGTTTTAGGATGGACAGGGTGACAAAGTGGGACATAGGGATGACATTCAGGGTGGTCTCATTTCTTGGCAGGGGTCTTGGCATTGTTCTCTGTCTTTGTCCTGGATCTCAGGGACCATTTGCAGGGTGGTTCTCCCTCTGCAGGGGGTGGGGTACTGGTGTGGTGGTCCTGTGGCGGTGCCTCCTGTCCACTAGCGGCGTCAGAGGTGGTTGGCAGTTCATCGTCCAGGCTAGTGTCAGGGGCCCCTTGTAGTGCCACAGTGTCCCTCCTGGTGTTGAGTACTTCCTTCAGCACCCCTACGATGGTGCCCAGGTTGGAATTGATGGCTCTGAGTTCCTCCCTGAAGCTCAAATACTGTTCCTCCTGCAGGCGCTGGGTCTCCTGAAACTTGGCCAGTACCGTTGCCATAGTCTCCTGGGAGTGATGGACGGCTCCCATGATGGAGGAGAGGGCCTCATGGAGAGTGGGTTCCCTGGGCCTGTCCTCCCCCTGTCGCACAGCAGCACTCCCAGTTCCCCTGTGTTCCTGGGCCTCCGTCCCCTGGACCGTGTGCCCACTACCACTGCCCCCAGGTCCCTGTTGTTGGGGTGGTGTGTTAGCCTGGGTTCCCTGTAGTGGTGGACACACTGCTGCTTGACGTGTCCTGGGGACAGAGGTATGGGCCCGCGGGGTGGGTGCTGTGCTGGTTTTTCCAGAAGGGGGAAGCTCTGTGGTGGCCTGTGACTGTGTCAGGGGAACCGACTGTCCAGAGGTCCCCGATGGGCCGGGCTGGTCATCTAGATCCAGTTGGACAGAGCTGCTGTCATCACTGTGGGCCTCTTCTGTTGGTGGTGTGGACATGTGTGGACCCTCCTGTCAGGTGACTTTGGGTAGGGGTCCTGCAGGGGTATTAAAGGATGTTTATTACATCTGTGTGTGCCATGGTGTGCAATGGGCGGGTGTCCGTGTATCCCAGTGCTTGCATTCCTGTGTAGCACCTTGTGTGATGATGGTTTAGGGGGGTGTATGGGTATGTGCAGTGGGCATGCTTTGGTGATGGGTGTCCATGCTTCTTTGTTGCATGCAGGGCTTGGTGTTGGGATGTGTGGGTTGTGATAGTGGAACTTTTGTGAGGAGTAGGAGTGATGGGGGTGAGGGTGGGGGTATGTTTTGGCATGCAGGTAGGGTGGGGGATGTAATAGTTAAAATTTTACTTACTAGAGTCCATTCCTCTATCTACTCCTGCGAGGCCCTCAGGATGCAGAATCGCCAAGACCTGCTCCTCCCATGTTGTTAGTTGTGGGGGAGGAGGTGGGGGTCCGCCACCAGTCCGCTGAACCGTGATGTGGTGTCTTGAGACCACGGAACGCACCTTCCCCGGTAGGTCGTTCTACCTCCTCCTGATGTCATCCTGATTTCTTGGGTGCTGTCCCACTGCGTTTACCCTGTCCACGATTCTTCACCATAGCTTCATCTTCCTTGCAATGGAGGTGTGCTGCACCTGTGATCCGAATAGCTGTGGCTCTACCTGGACGATTTCCTCCACCATGACCCTGAGCTCCTCCTCTGAGAACCTGGGGTGTCTTTGCCGTGCCAAGGGGTGGTGTGGGTGATGTGTGGGGTGGTGTGTGTGGTGATAGGTGGGGTGCTATTTAGTGGTGTGTTGTGTGAGGTGCATGGAAGTTCTGTGGGTGATGGTATTGTGTGCCTGTGGATGCTTGTGAGCTGTTTGTGGTGTCTCTCTCTGGCCTTCGTTCGTGATTTTTGGACATAGGGGTTTGTGGGTGATGTGGGTGTGTGTTTTATATTGTATTGAGTGTGTGGGAGTGGTGTGTGTATGTGTATCAGGTGTGTGTATTTCGAATTGTCCAATGTGGCTGTGTTTTGTAAATGTGTGTTTTTTTTTAGCGGGCGGTGTGTACCACCAATGGAATACCGCGGTTGAAAGACCGCCGTGTGGATTCGTGTGTCGTGATAGTGTGGGCGTATTTCTGTTGGCATGACGGTGGAGGATTTGTTTTCGCCAGTTTATCACTGATCTTTGGCGGACTTGTGTGGGTGTCTGAATTTTGGTGGATTCCAAGCAGTGGGTCATAATGGCCGTGGCGGGGTTCCACGGCCGCGGCGGTGTGTTGGCGGTCTTCTGCATGGCGGTAAGTGGCTTTTACCGCCAATGTTGTAATGACCCCCCTAGTGTGCTAAAATAACGTGCATAGATTTATAAGTAAAATCGCGACACAACAAGTGAAGGTTGGCGTGGTGGCTTCAGGTGTGTCTGGTGTAGTGTCTTTGAAGGAGGAGTTGTAGGGGAGTCTGTGCAGGTTATAGACATTGGTGTGTCTGCAGGTGGGTGTTGTTTGTGTGCATGCCGGTGGTGGTTCTTGTGGTGCTTGTATTTGTCTGTGGTACCCTTGGCTGTTGTGGTGGATGTATGCTTGTGTGTCTGTGTGCTTTGGTTGGGGTTGGGTTTGGTTTTGGGAAGAGGTAAGTGGAGGGGGGACAGTAGACAAAGGGTTGTTGTCAGTGTGGAGGCCAAAGCCTGAAAGGAACTCTGAAGGCCAGCCAGGGTAGGGTGGTAGTAAGTGGGGAGGTGGACAATGATGGTGCTAGGGTGGTCCCAGAAGGGTCCGCAACCACCAGGGAGTGTCCACTGAAAGAGGATTCAGAAGAAGTGGTTGATCCCCTTTGCCTGCCGGTGCTGATGCAGAGAGAGAGAAGGGAGAGAGAGAGAGAGATAGGGAGAGAGAGAGGATTAACACATACCACACATACACACTTGAAAACATGCACATCTATGACAATATATATCCTGCCTAGGTTATTTGAGGTGGCAATACACATGACCTACATCATGTCACAATATGTCACCACTACCCACCCCTGTATGGGAACCCTCACACCTACATCAACATCCAAATAAGCCTTCATGACTGGAGTCATCCACATGTTCACTACCATAGCCATGTCTGCATGCATTTGATGCCCTGGATGAAGTACAAATGCCATTCTGAATTCACATATCAGCTCTCCATCCTCCTATCACCTATTGGAAGTGCAGTTGACTGATCCAAACACATCAGGCCTGTAATGTTTCAACAGCCAATCGGTCCAATTCCTTTAAAATATGTCCATCACAGTGAATCCTACTACACACACACACCACACAGCATTTGCCTATCATATTACATGGCTGACATAACACTCTGTACAATAATGGTTATTTAGATCTAAGAAGTGCTTAAGGCACTGCAAGTTAGACAGCCATGCAGGTGACATCTGATGTGAACAATATATGTCATGGGAACAGGCATGTGTTTAGTCTGACCCAATCACAGAGGTTCGACTGTACATTCAATCATGGGTAAAGTACCTGCCAAATGAGAAGAAATTCTGTTTTGGTTAGCTCAAAACATAAATGCAGTGGAAGCAATATTTCCCAATATGGGACCGCAGGAGAAACATAGATTATTAACCATGTGCTTGCCATTTGGGATTGTTCCCACTATAGATAACTGTAATACCTGCGGCACAGTATTTGTCACGCTCTATACTACTGCACACGGTACACCAACACTTGCCAATTTACCGGAAGTGTTGAACAGATTCAAGATGAATACGGGGCTGCCCCGGGCCCTCGACTTGGGGATGCAACTGATGGGCAATTTTGCTACAGTATCTTCAATAATATAAAGTAACCTTAAAGGGGAAGCAGTCGCACTAGCAGTGCGTATGCGGTACCGGGACGTTCCTCCAAAGGATCAAGAACGCGAGCTGCCAAAAATTATTGCGGAGACCTCTTTCAGCATTGGTCAAGATAGTCTGGGGGCCAGACCTACAAAACCAAAGCTTCAAGGTAAATCTAATAAGCAAGCAAGATCCTGAGGGTAAATAGAAACATTGGGATAAAAAACAACAAACCCCTAAAAAAGAAAGGGGAGAATCCCCATAGAATAGATATAATCTCAGAAATAGAGATAATATGAAAATGCCTGATAGATATCAATATACTGATACACGCCAATGTTGTTCCTTTCAGGACTCATCGGAAAAAGGCAGTGAGAGAGGTGGGCAGTCAGAAGGAAGAACTGAATACGTGAAACTGAGAAAGGAATCACAATGCTACACACAAGTTTTTGTTCAAAAAGAAGAGAAACTTCCCCAACAAAAACCACAATTCAAAAAGAAAAAAGGTGGCAGCAGTTGCTGTGCGACATGACACCCAAGAAGCGGGCTCTCTTGAAGAACAAGAAGTAGGCACTAGCGCTATTAGACAGCACGGCAGAGGTCACAATAGTTCTCCGGAATCTTCTAGAGCATCTGGAGGTGAAAGCAACTAATGACTTCTTACAAGTGGAAACTGCGACACACGTGTCTACATGTCTGATAGGGTGTACAAAGTAACATTACAGTTAGAAGGAGACATTGAGCGCACAATAGACGCAATCATTTGGGATTGCATCGTAAACATTTGTGATATTTCGCTGGCTGAAAAGGATTGGCCACCTGAATTTGTCCATAAATGCCCATATGGGGAAGATGTTATTAAACCTTCTTTCCCACACCTTGTTCCTGTGGAGCTCGCAGAATCCTTCTCGATTGATTGGGCTTTGGCGCAGGCACCTGCGTTATGTTGCAATCACATAGGGTGGGATAAAGATTCCCCCTGTCATGTAAAAATCAACCCCAACTTCAACCCCAATATCCAATAGATCATGATGCTAAAGCACCCGTGAGGGAAATCCTCACACAACTAGAGTACCAGGGCATAATCAAACCCTGTGTCTCACCAATGAATAATCCATTATTCCCAGTAGCTAAACCGGACCATTCGTACAGAATAGTCTTAGACTACAGACATTTGAACAGTCATACATGCACATATACTATACAAAACTCACATAGCATGGCACTCATGAACAACATAGCGTGCAAAAAAAAAAAAAAAACACTGGACATTTCCAGTGGTTTCTTCTACCAAAATATAGCGCCTGAGAGTAGAGACTTTACAAGTTTCAGTGCACTAGGCTCCTAGAAAAAAATCTGTTGTTTACCCCAGGGGTACAAGAACTGTCCAGGACTGTTCGAGGCTCGTGTGACTTCAATACTGCATGACATTGACCCTGAAGCATTGTCCTATGTAGATGATATCTATCTCACGGATGATGAATTGCTGCAACATTTAAGATGGGTAGCCCGCATTGTTGTGGGATTTGCCGAATTTGGCTTCAAATTCAATTTAAAAAAACAAAAAATACCTTCCTTAGTGTCCTGTTTCTGGGATATGAGCTATCAAGTGAAGGAAAGAGCCTAGCACCACAATGTTTGGAAAAATGCGCACAGTTACAACCTCCAAATACAATTAAAAAACTGCAATCCCTATTTGGTTTCCTAAATTTGGGCAGAACTTAGATTCCTGATTATGCGTCACGCATAAAACCTTTATATGACTTAATACATCCTGACTTTTCAAATACATTTTGGACAGTCAAACACACACGCATTCTCAGAACTTTGCAAACAGACATGCTTGCAGCACAACATTTACACACAAGGGACAACAAAACACATCTGGTCATCAGAATAATTGCTGGTGCCATTGGTTTCACCTATGTAACTTTCAATAAGGGTGAGACTGTCCCGACAGCATACAAATCACATTTATACTTAGCAGCAGAACAACGCTTTGCTCCCACTGAGTAAATTCTCACTGCTGTTCAGATGGCCGTTATTAAAGAAAGACCACTAGCCCAAGGCAAACGCATTATTGTCATCTCTCCAATTCCAGCCCTTGAGGCTGTTACCAAAGCCAGCGTTCCAAACGTTAAAGCATTACATCCACGTTGGATTCAATGGGCAACATCTTTGACAGCCACTGATGTAGACTAAGGCCCTCATTATGAACATGGCGGTAGAAACCGCCAACAGAGGAGCAGCCCGGACCGCCAAATAATGAACCAAATTAAACAAACGCATCCCGCGCACCATCCACCGCCAGGAAAGGAGTCCCGCTGACGATGGCAGAGTCTGCCCACAGGCTGTCGGAAAGGCACAACCCGCCCATCAAATTATGAACCACCATTCCTCCACCAGTCCCGGGGCGGGAACCACCGCCACACAAAGCCAGGCGGAAAAGAAACAAAAAGAAGGAAACACTCACCGGAGTTCAACAAAACGTGCAGCAGCAGCCATGGACAGAGAGCTGCAGATCATGCCAGCCTTGCTCCTTGCCATATATCTACACGACCGAGACCGCCGCGAAGACGTCTACGGTAAGTACCGCAACCTACGACACAAGGGAGGAAAGGGCAAAGTTACATACCCACCCCGCAATGCGCCCCCAACCCTTCCCAGCAGCACAAGTCAGAGACCCCACACCAAGAGGGACGTACCCGACCGAAGGCCACTGCAACTTGGCCATAGTACATACAATAGCCCCATACCCATAAATAATTTAAACAAACATCGGGGTGGAACTGCGTGCAGCCCAAACACAGGACACACTGAAACTTTAATATGTAGCTCAGTGAGCGAAATGGTGCCAGCAGGGCCAATGGGCAGTCCTTCAAAAGTCATTTGTCCTTGGCTACAAATGGCGACACCTGACTCCCACAAGTGCTGAGTCCTCCACTGAATGTGGCACCATATGGGGATCCAGGCACCTCACAGAAGGGGGGTGGTGGGGTGGTGATGGGGATTTACGACGGGTGGGACTTTGACTTGCGTGAGGAGATTGGAGGGGGGTGGGCTTCTCCTTTGAAGGGGGTGGGGGCTGTTTGGCTCGGGTGGAGCTGGATGGCTTAGGCTACGAGCGGGCCTTCTTCTTCACCGGAGAAGGGGCACAGAATGGGAAGGCTGGACCGGGGCAGGCTGCGATGTGGAAGGAGCAGAAAGGGCAAGGAGGTGGGCATGATTTGGGACAAGATGGGGTGTGCCAGTGGGTTCAAGCAGGTCTGCACAGGAGAGGAAAAGTTTTTTTGGAGCAATCGGGGTGGGCGTGGATGAGGGCGTGGGAGTGGAGGCAGAGGCAGTTGATGTATGGGGTGTAGGTGTGCGTGTAGTGGGTGCAGGTGACTGCTCAGTATGCTGTGGTGTGGTGGATGTCTGATGGGTGGGTGTCTTGGTGCGTTTGAGTGTTTTGGGAGGTGGGGGGTGGACACAGTGTTAGAAGACAGACAGCTAGTGTGGATGTATGTTGGGTGGGTGTCTGCAAGTTGGGTGAGTGTGCTGCATGTGTCAACTACAGTGGAGGTGGTGAGTGCAGGTGTGGTGTATGGGGTGCATGTATGGCTGTCTGCTTTTGTGGTGAGTGCAGGAAGAGGAGCAGTAACAGTGAGTGAAGGTGCAGTGCATGAGGGTGTGGATGTAGATTGGACAGAGGCGGGCACACTGGGGGAAGTGGACGTTGTTGTGTGTGTAGGTTTCTGTTGGCTGTGTGAATGCTTGTGGTGGGAGGTGTGGTGCTTGTGTTTGGAAGTGTGCTCCTTTTGGGGAGCAGACAGTAGCTGGACACTAGTCAAAATCCCTGATCTAAGCACCATGAGCCCTATCGCACACACACTCATCCTTCCAGGCTGAAGTATGGGCTGTGAGTACTCACCCCCTTGTGACTGCTGTGCAGCCTTCAAGCGCCCATCCAGGTCTGGGTACACCACCGCCAGGATCCTTCGCATGAGGAGGGCCAGAGCCCGACGGGCACCCCATCCACGTTGGGAGGACTTCCCCAGCTGGGTCTCAGTGATCTTCCGCGTCCAGCGCCGCAGGTCCTCCCACCTCTATCGACAGTGGGTGCTCTGCTGGTTGTAGACCCCCAGGGTCCGTACATCCACGGCGATGGCATGCCAATGTGCCCTCTTCTGGTGGGCGCTGACCTAGTAGGGTGACACAGAAATGGAACACAGAGGTCAGGCACCTGCACAATGGCAACAGCTGGCAGATTGTCAGACATAGGACAGAGGGGGTCATTCTGACCCTGGCGGCCGGTGGCCGCCAGGGCCACCGACCACGGGAGCACCGCCAACAGGCTGGCGGTGCTCCCACGAGCATTCTGACCGCGGCGGTTCAGCCGCGGTCAGAAGCGGAAAGTCGGCGGTCTCCCGCCGACTTCCCGCTGCTCAGGGGAATCCTCCATGGCTGCGGAGCGCGCTCCGCAGCCATGGGGATTCTGACACCCCCTACCGCCATCCTGTTCCTGGCGGGTCTCCCGCCAGGAACAGGATGGCGGTAGGGGGTGCCACGGGGCCCCTGGTGGCCCCTGCAGTGCCCATGCCAATGGCATGGGCACTGCAGGGGCCCCCGTAAGAGGGCCCCACTGTGTATTTCAGTGTCTGCAATGCAGACACTGAAATACGCGACGGGTGCAAACTGCACCCGTCGCACCCCTGCAAATACGTCGGCTCAATTCTGAGCCGGCGTCTTCGTTGCAGGGGCATTTCCTCTGGGCCGGCGGGCGCTCTTTTGGAGAGCGCCCGCCGGCCCAGAGGAAATGTCTGAATGGCCGCCGCGGTCTTTTGACCGCGGTGCGGTCATTTGGCGGCTCCCTCCAGGCGGGCGGCTCCCGCCGCCCGCCGGGCTCAGAATGAGCCCCAGACAGTACTCCCAGGCATGCAGGACAGTGCCACAAAGCATTCCATGCACCAAACCCCATCCTGGCTCACAGGAGCACACATCTGTGCAATCCACTTCATCCATCACTCACACAGTGCCCCCAAAACTGGACCCACCTGTAGCTCTGGCCATCCGTAGAGTCTTCCGTACAGGGGCAGGACCCCTTCCACCAGTTTCTCCAGTTCTTCCTGGGTGAAGGCTGGGGCCCTTTCCCCTGCACCACATGGAACATCCATAGCCATAGGCAGGCCACAGCAGTACACAGAGTGGAGTACTTGTCCGCACAGGATCAGGGTGTCAAGTGATCAAACGATGACGAACACACGTACGTTCCGCGGCGGTATGCACCGTCACTGCCGGCGGCGATCATGATACGTCAGGATTCCCCATTGGCATCCATGTTAGCCAATGAGGGTGCGAACAGTGGTCAACACCGCCGTACGCTGTGACGTCAACCGCTAGCGGTATTAGGTCACTTCCACAACGAAGGGGCAGAACTACAGTGGGCAGACATATTGCCATCTCCTACGCATCTTGAAATTCATGTTACTCACAATGCTGGGCCTACTATCCATATGAAGCACCTAGGCCTCTATCCATTGAGTATATAATCACACATGATTTACTCCGTTCCCTCCTAGTGATGTACATGTACGTCTGTCAGGTTGCAGTTATTGTACAGACACTACTATGAAGAATGCAGTGCATGTATGTAGCAAATATGCCAGTGTATGTGTGCACATCACTCCTTTTTCTTACCCCTCATAGGTACCAACCCTTGTGGCGAGGAAGGGCACCATCAGTGTACAGACCACTTGTAGATATGGGGACCATGATGGAGCGTCAGATCATAATCACCTACAGACTCACACGTGCAACTATTCAGGACCTATGTACATTACTGGATCCTGCACTGACTCCCGGAAATCGTAATCAGCATGCCATTCCAACTGAGGTGCAGGTGCTCTCCGCTCTCCATTTCCTGGTCACAGGCTCTTTTCAAGTTACAGTGGGCATGGGTGCTGGTTTCTCACAGCCAACGTTCAGCCAGGTACTGACAAGATTTCTGAATTCAATTGTACAACATCGGCAATCCTATGTGTGATTCCCCCAAAGTGCTGACCTCCCTGCCATCAAGCCCGACTTCTATGCCTTTGCAAACATTCCCCATGTCATAGGTGCCATTGATAGCACCCACATAGCTATCATCCCCCCAAGAGTGAGTGAACAGGTGTACAGAAACAGGAAGAACTTTCACTCCATGAACATCCAATTGGTATGTACTGCAGACCAGTACATATCCCATGTGAATGCTATGTTTCTGGGTTCTGTCCATGATTCATTTGTTTTGAGGAACAGTAGTGTGCCACAGAAGATGGAACAACTAGAAGAGGACAGAGGGTGGATCATAGGCAAGTTTGCCTGTCACTAACTGACACATTGCTGAGAACCAGCCTGTCTGACTAAGGTGCATAACAATGATGACTCTGTATTGCACCATTTTCTAGGTGATTCTGGCTATCCAAACTTGCGTTGGCTCCTGACACCAGTGAGGAATCCCCGGACGGATGCAGAGAGGAAATATAATGAGGCCCATGGACGTACTAGGAGGGTGATGAGAGTGTACTATAGGTCTCCTGAAGGCTAGATTCCGGTGCCTACATATCTCTGGGGGTTCCCTGGCCTATGGGCCTGATAAGGTGTGTAGAATAGTGGTGGCCTGCTGCATGCTGCACAACGTGGCAGTGAGACATTATGGGCCTGATTCTAACTTTGGAGGACGGTGTTAAACCGTCCCAAAAGTGGCGGATATACCACCTACCGTATTACGAGTTCCATAGGATATAATGGACTCGTAATACGGTAGGTGGTATATCCGCCACTTTTGGGACGGTTTAACACCGTCCTCCAAAGTTAGAATCAGGCCCTATATCCCCCTTTCAGAGGTGGAGGGTGCTATAGGTCCTGATCAGTTACCTCAGAGAGGTCAGGAGAGTGATGGTGAGGATGAGGAAGGGGAAGATCTCAATTCCAGGAACCAACTGATACAACTCTACTTCCAATAAATGTGTGGGACTTAAGCCTGTAAATGTGGTTATTGACTGATACTGTAAGTGTGCCATGTCATCTAGGGGGAATTGGTCATGCTAGGCGAGACATGGACCTCTTCAGCATGGTACTAACAGACAATATATGCATTCCCTCCTTGCCTAATTTGAAACACACATTTCCACCACCATGCACAAATTGACGTTAAAGTGGTTCCCTGCCAGTTGCATCCACACTCCACTTTGTTCAACATTGAAGACAGGGGGCAGTGTTACAGGTGAGATATGTGGTTTATTGGTGGAATACAGTGAAATGTGCTATGTACATTGATGGAAGTCGTAATGGCTGGGTGTCCTCAAAACTGACTTGGTGGCAGGCCTGTTTGATGACATAGGTGGGTCCTATTTGTAGTTTAGTACTTTATTTAGCTCTCATTTAGGTGTAGTTGGTGAATGGGTGGGATGGTTGCTTGGCAGTAGTAGCAGTGTCAATTGTTGGAGTGGGGCTTGTTCTTAGCTGGGTTTCCAGTGCCATATCTTGGCCTGAGACTACGTTTGGGGGCCTGCTGTGGAGCTTTTTGGGGTTGCATGGTTGGGCCTTGTGATTCCTGGGAGGGTATTTCCTGTGCTGTTTCAGCTGATTGGGTCATCTGTTGCTGGTTGTCCAGGGCTGTTGTGGGGGCACCTTGTCTGGTGTGGGTGTCTGAGTGTTTGTTGACCAACTGCAGCAGTGCTCCAGCAATGGTGGCCATTGTGGCATTGTGTTCTTTCACTGCTCCATGGCCTGTTGGTGTTGTTCCAGCTGCATCCTCTGACTTTGCTCCAGGGTGGATACAATCTGTGCCAACCTGTCTTGGGTATGTTGGTAGGCCCCCAATACCTCTGCAATGACGTCCTGGGCTGCTGCATCTATCCGGTGCCCTACCCCCTGACCCACGGTGGCACTTGACCTTGCCCTGGCCCCCTGTGCCTGTGTCCCCTGCGCAGGTCTTGACGTGCCACTTGTACTGGGGACCTTGTCTTCCTGCATGTTGGGGGTGGGAGACTGTTGCCTCTGTAGCTGTGTTCCACCTGTTTGTGCCCTGGGTCCACCGGTGTGGGTACGCCACCCCTGGCCTGCTGGTCTTGACTGGGTATTAGGGGTGACAGTGTTTTCCGGGGTGGGGCTTCTGCATGGTGAGCATCCAGGGCTGTGTGAGGGGCCTGCCTGCTCATCAGTGTCCAGGGATCCTTCACCAGTGTCCTGTGATGTGCCTCTGTCTCCCTGGAGTACTGTGGCACTCCTTGTCCCCTCCATTAGGGTTGCATGGGTGGTGGTGCCTGTTGGTGGACATAGAAATGTATGTTACATATGCATGAGGGTTTGAGGTGTACTGAACTGTGCAATTGTGTGCTGGTGTGTCTTTCAGTGGCCATCCAGGGTGCCGTTGTGAGGTGGTCATTGCATTTAGTGGCAGTGGTGGGGTTACATTGTGGTGGGGGTTATTATTCCATTGTGGGTACGTGCAGGGGTGGGTGGCTGTGCACAGCGGGAGTGATGTGGGCCTGGTAGTGAGTTGTGGGTGATGCAGGGTAATTAATGTGGTGGGTAAAGGCTGGGTGGGGTGCGGATCTAGGTGGGTGTGGGTGGGGTGGGGTGGTGCGGTGCATGCATTACAGGTATGGTGTATATGGGGTAATTGTAGATGACTTACCTGAGTCCATTCCTCCAGTGAGTCTAGTGAGTCCCTCTGGGTGCAGAATGGCGAGTACCTTCTCCTCCCAGTCTGTGTAGTCAGGTGATGTTGGTGGCGGTCCTCCCCCAGTCTTCTGCACTGCGATGTGGTGCCTGGATGCCATGGCCTGGACCTTCCACCGCAGGTCATTCCATCTCTTGCGCATGTCATCCCTGGTGCGTGGATGGTGTCCCACTGCATTCACCCTGTTCACAATGGTCTGCCACAGCTCCATTTTCTGTGCAATGGGTGTGTGCTGCACCTCGGACCCGAATATTTGTGGCTCCACTTTTAGGATCTCGCCCACCATGGTCCTTAGCTCCCTTTTGGTGAAGCGAGGATTTTTGGGGGGGGACATGGTGAGGGTGGTTGATGGCGTCGGGACTGGGGACGGGGTTTGGGTGCTCCTGTGTGGGTCGATATGCGCGGCCTGTCTGCTGGCGTTCTTTGTCTGGCTCTGTTGCTCTCCGTCTTCTGGTCCTTCTGTTTTCATTGCAAGGGATTGTGGGGTGTGCCAATGTGTGCACTGGTTGCTGTTGGGCCCACTTGCCGCCTGCCAATGGTTGTCTGGCCTCCACTGTCCGCCGAGGTGAATTGTGCATCATTATTTGGAGGGAGGGATGTGGGTGTGCTTGGCGGTGGCGGGGTGGGGTGGGGTGGTCCGGGATTCCCACCGACAGGGTCCTGGCGGGGAGTGGTGGTCTTGGAATTTTTGGCAGGGTTGGGTTTTTCTATCATTATAAGGCGGGTTTCCATTCACCGCCGCCGGTGGGATTCTGTTCACTGCCGCCACAGCGGTCGGCGGTCTTTCCCGCCATGTTCATAATGACCGCCTAAATTTTTGACCCAAAATTGCAAACTCAAGTATTTTTGCAATATGAACTGGAATACCCAGTTCCAGTGCACACACTACCTATTGATCAATATCAAAGAGTCATGTACACCGATGGCTCAGCGCACCTGCAGTAGGCACAAACCATCAATACTCCGCTGCTTGCACAGTCGTAAGTGGCTACATGGAGGATAATAAATTCTGTCTCCAGCATACATTCATGCAAACCCTAGAGGATTGCACAGCACAATTAGCAGGGCTAAAGGCTCTGGTGATGACACTGGAACACACGGATTCTGCACAGCTAACACTGATTGTCTGTGATTCATACTACTGTGTCCAGTCCTTCAAGGAATACCTTCTTTACTGGAGCCAGAATGAGTTCAGAGATTCTAAAGGCAACACCATTAAACAGAGTCTCCTGTGGGGGAAAGTAGCGGATCTGAGGATACACTACCAAATGTCTATGTTGTACGTACACTTGGACAGCAGCGCATTGGAATACATGCTGCTGGAAATACACTGGCTGATGAAGCCACAAAATCAGCTGTAGCTAAGGCTACTGATGCTGCAGTAACCTGCTCAGGAGCGAAACCGGGTGATGACATATGGGCTGCCATGAAAGCTACGGCTGAAGGCACGCCTTATCCAAAAGCAGTTGCTGCTAAATATTCCTACCGAATGGGAGGCTTCCTAGATGCTGAAGTAGTAATACCAGGCATAGGGGTTCGAGTAATTCCCAATAAAGACATAAGATCAGAGTTGATTTAAGCAGCACATAAGGGGGTAGCATCTGCCCATGCTGGTGTGGCGGCTACAATATCATTGTTGCAAGCACGTTATTGGTGGCCAGGTCTATACAAATAGGCCAAACAGTATGTCCTTTGTTGTGACATCTGCCAACAAATTAAGGTTTCCACTGCTAAACAATCACCGCAGACACTCCTCCTTATGTCCAACAAACCATTACAATGTGTGTACTTGGACCATTGTGGTCCACTAGCACCAGATAGTGCATACAGATAAATTTTAGTCGCTGTTGACTCTTGCTTCAGATTTCTATGGGTGTGGCCACAACGCTTGGATGATGGTCGGGCTTTTATTAAAGACTTGTGAGACTTTATCGGTACATATGCGATTGCGGCTTTCCACTCAGACCAGGGCCCTGCTTTCGCCTCAAGGGCATTCAGAGATGCCATGGCTTTGTTAGGGGTCCAACTTCATTACTCGTCTCCATTTCATCCCAAGGGAAACAGTGTTGTGGAGCGACAATACCATGATTTAAAGCAGTCCTTAACAGCCAGAGTCTTAGGTACAGGTTGTAGTTGGCTTAATCACCTGTATGGAGTCCAGAGAGCACTTAACAATCTGCCTAGAAGGTTCCTGGGGGGGTCGTACTTCATACGAGTGCCTGTTTGGAACTCAAATGTATGTTCCAGATCTTAATGGCCCTGGCGTGGAGGCAGCAGAAACACCTTTTGACATAAATTAACATGTCACTGTCTTGCAGGAATTACAACAGTTCCATGATGACAACGCCTCCACAGGAATTAAGGATGTACCAGTAACACCTACCGCTAGATTCCTAAAGTTGGGGATCTAGTATGTGAAAAGGTTGCTGTGAAAAAGGAGTTTGGTCCTTCTTATTGTGCACCGTCGGTCCCAGTCTTGGGAGTACACGGAACCAGAACTGTCATTCTACCGCCGTCGGCTGGTGCTAAAGAAAACCACTTAGTATCTATTGACAATGGCAAGTTACACCATGTGGTCGATCCTGCACAGCAGACCAAGAGGAACCGCCAGTAGTTCCCAAATCCCTCTCACTGCTGGTCAAGAAGTCCCTCTATAAGTTGTGAGCAGCAACACTGACACCTCTCCGAGCTTGGGGAGGGTGGAAAATGTTCTTGCATTAGTTCCACTAACATCTATTTCAACAAACAATACAGAAATAACTGATCGATGTGCCACAACCTCAACACAGACGGATGGCGTCATTTATTCTGAACCACCGCGGGAAACCCCCACTGGTTCCCCAATTACAGACACAGCTCCAGCTTTTGCACGAACTGCTTGTGGATACTTCGCTGACGTCAACGACACCTTTTCAGATTCATTCCCCTCTTCTACATCTGAACTGTCAAAAACACGTAAGCTGATAAACTGGCTTAAAATGAATTACCTTATTTTCTCATGGAACTATCTATGGCTTTCTTTGACTATATTAGCTTCCCTCCCTTGGATTGGTTTTGTCATAACATTCTTTTTATTAATACATGGTCATTTTCTTCCTGCAAAATCAACAGTTGAACTGGTGGATGAGGTCTTAAAACCCCATTTTTCTTCTCACAAGGTCCGCAGAGACTTGTCTTTTGTGAACATTTCCGCTATACCAATTCCTGACGGGATTGTTTGGGATAAAGTAACATTTGATATATACGGCTCGACAGAGGTCATTCAAATACCATATGTGTTGAAGCTTTCAGTAAACGATTTTAATAATACCCAGAGTTGTTTTTGACGAATTGCAGTGTTATACTGTTTTTGAAAGGGAAGATGTTTATCAATCTAAAGAGAATTATGGTGATATGTTTTACTATAATTATTATGGCCACCATATCATTCACAGAGCAAGTACCTCAAAGATTATCTTTAATTACACACAATGGGAACATTGCCCAACTCCACCACAAGGGAGTTCTAAAACATATTCTGAAAAATGTGTATATTTTTCTGGGCACAATGTTAAACATGCTGAGTCATATTATTTTAAATTGCCATTAATGGAAAATGTACACATATTATTGACCGATAATAAATGTATTTATTTGGATTCCTTTGTTTCCCGGTTGGCTATAGAAGACTATGAATATTGGCTGAAGTCGATTGACTTAAAAAGTGTGTGGGGAACAAGAAATTGGCAAACAAGGGGGAAGAAAGCTTTGTTTAGAGCATGCCTGATACCTGTTCAAATGATATTTTTAAATGAAACTGTACAACAAACTAGTTGTTTAGGCTTAGCAAAGATTAAGGAATTCAATGCGCTTAGTATTCCTGCCCCTGAAAAATTTCACAAATGGCAAAAATATATAAATGCAACTGACGATCAGCTCCATGAATGGGTCCAGAATGGCACGTTTAATGCTTCACTATCACGTCCTGGTGGGTGGTTATTGTGGCCAATAGATACTAATGGGTGTTATAAACGTTTTATAAACTCCACAGGGAGTTTAAGAACTAATAGGCTGGACCCTCGCTATGTGTCATCGGAACATGTGGGTATAGTAACATAATACAGTGTAGGGAAACTATGCCAGCAATGGTTGAAACGTTCCTTGCTAGATGCTGTTAGAGAACACCTTAGTCTCCTGTCTAATAACACTGAATTACAGGACTTCCTGTTAGGCCCCAGAAAACAACATAGAAAGCGCTTCTTATATGCAGTATATAATGAAATTTGGAAGCTTTCCCAACAAGAAGCTATTGCCAGGTTAAGGCAAATAGACCAAGAAAACTTACAGAAGGCATTAGCTGATGTAGACAATGGGATTAATACCCTGTCCGACTGAATATATACCTTAAATAACATTGGGCCATATGTACGAACACATTTTCCCATTGACACAGAATGGGAAAAACCCTTTGCTACATCGGGCCCATTGTCTCTTCTGCAATAGACATAATACAAAGTGATATGTCTTTTTTACACCATGGACAAAGTGAGCTAAGGCCCATAATGCAGTTGGGTTAGACACTTCAAACATTGAAGGCAGGTCGCGTTCCCTGGCAACACGTTAGCGCAAGGGACATATTTTCTACATTAAACTTAACGTGACAACAACAACTAATGGCTTAGAACGAAGCAGCTTTTGTCATGTTAAACATCGAAAAGTTTGAAAAATTGCCTTTTACTGTGGCTGAAATACCATCTGCTGAATAGTTAATACACAGGGTCATTAATCTGCCTATTTCAACACTTCAATTCACGTCCTGTTTAAAACACATTCCGGTAGGCAGATATGAAAGGCTGGGAGAGCGTTACACCCATGAGGTGTGGGAGCTGCCCTTCTGGTACAAATGTCTCAGTGGCATGAAAGAAGTCTTTCTTAGCGGTAGTGAATACAAGACTTCTGTCAGCCATTCAATGATTTGTAAACAGCTGTCCTTGCATTGGGCATTTAACGCTTCGGCAGCGAACTTGGCTTGTTATCTGAAGGGAGTTCCAATCCCCTATTAGACCTGCGTTCCAGGTGCTTTCAAATGGCATCTATGTTCTCCTCAATAGTGAAGCCTATTGTGGGATGCGAGCCAGAATAGTTTATGTTGTTTCGGTCTCTAAGATTGTTACATGCTGTGGGAATGTACTCTTTCCTCCCACTAGACAAAGAGAGGTAGCTGATATTTGGCCCCATATTGCTACTTCTAATGTGAATTTTGACAAGTTGAGCAGACTCAAGGCTTTATTGTTCCACAAACATGTGGCACTCACATCTGCACGTGAGACCTACGCACTTCAGGTGACAAGGTCATCAGCAGAGATACAGTCCCTTTTAAGTACCAACTTTCCAAGACACTTTGGTGAGCTCATGGAACAAATATTTAATGCATCCAGTAATACTGAAATCACAAATTTCCTTCACACCTTCTTCTCTATATTCGTTTTAATACCGTCAGCCATCCACTCAATATTCTCCAGTATTTTTGGGGGGATTTGCGATAACTTTGGTTATAATAGGTGGCATTTTGCTATTGCTACTTTTTCTGCACAATGGTTGTCCCGCCGCAACAAGGAGGAATGAAAGCGCTCCCACCAGCGCAGCTGTGTCGTGAACGCATGATGCAGTACTTCGGAACAATACTCCTGGAGCAATTGGAGTGTGACTGGTCTTTGTCATTCAGACCGGTTTTGCATTGTGTGCAGCCCATGTTTCGATGCCTCTGATACTCATTCGAACATGCACTGAAAGTTTGTCTTTCTACGCAGCGCTTGCTTTCATTGGACGCTGATCTGTTGATGTTCTCACTGAGGTCTCATTATCAGACAGGTGCGTTGAGGGTGCATTTGCTACGCGAAGCTGCTTATGAGTTGCCCTTCCTGGAGGATGCAGCTCTGAACTCATTATTGGGCACACCACGGAATGCTGCTGCCTTAGCTGAGGCTCAGGCTTTGGAACACAAATGCTCCTTGGTCCTTCTTGGTGATGCATTTCCTACTTTACCACCTACCGAACTGGAAGATTTCCTGTCTTCAATTATCCCCGATTTGATTGGCAGCTTCCAAAATGACTCTGACTCTTGAAATTTGGCCCATTTTGCTCCACAGTTAACATTTTAAATTGTCCTTTTATATTTGCTCAAGTGTCTTTTTTAAGTTGTCACTATTTAAATTTTATATATATATCTTAGGTTAGATATGAATAGCTTTTATACATAATTATGCTTTGAACCACGTTTAAACTGGCAAGGGGAGGGTGTTGAGTAGCCATTTTAGTTATAGCTCCATGCATGTTATTTTAGCACATTAGGCCTGCAGCTGTGCACTTTAAACTAGATATATTTTATTCAGCTTCGTTTATTATTTTAACAATAGCCACATTTGCAGTCTTGTTTTCTTTCTTTCTATCTAGCTGTTCTTTGCTTAGGCCAGCACTGTGTTCTTAAACAAGCACTCTGTGCTTCTCTCAAGGCTGCAGTGAGATAGGTTGCCGGTAAAAAGTGGTAACACTTTATCTCTGTTATTCATAGAAACATACACATCCTTACATTTTCTCAGAACATCAGCTGTTTTATTATAAAAACACTTCCCTGTCCCATACACGTTAGAGGGAGAGTCCATCATGATGACCATGACTGTATACTGATTGCTGAACACTTAGCTACAGCTGCTTATGCAGACTTCAGGTCTTTGCTCAGGTATGGGGGATGATGTCTTCCCAGGGGAACCTGAAGGGCAGAACTAGAGCTTAACATGCTGTGCTCTAATGTAGCCTAGGTAGGAATTAGTCTATTGACTCTAGTGACAATATGGTAGTGTTATTTCTATGCTTTACTCTCCTTGTCACAGTTTTAATCCTGTTGTGCTTTATCGTCCAGGTTTTTGCAGTACATGATTTATAATCTAAGAAGCAGTTTCTTCATTAAAACCTTATTGAAACATATACTGCCTCTGTTTGTCCTTGTATATGTGGGACTAATGTAACTGAGAGAAACTGATGAGATCTGAGTGACCACGATTTCCCTGAGGAGTCAATTGTGTCATGCGCTCAGCTGCCCAACCAGCCCTGCTCTTGGGTAGAGATGAGACACTGCTAGCTACCAGAGCAAAACCTGGATTGGGGCAACAGGTGTCACCTGTAGTGGGTTAGACTCAGTCTCCAACACTGCAGGTGATTCTGCCGCTTAAATCCAGTAGTCTCATTAGAATAATGAGAGCCTATGCGACACACTGTTCCAGCCACAATTCCTATTCTACCCAGTCAGCAAATATCAGACCCGCAGCTATCCAGACCAGTCACCATATCTGCAGCCACCACAATCACTGACACACCGACATGCAGCACATCTACTATACATGCAGACACCACCCCAACAGTCACCCATTCAGCATGGCATCTCCCAGCACCTCCTCCCTCGTCCTCCCAAGACACCTAAACGGCAACACTTACCCACCCAACAGACACCCAGCACCCACAAGCACTCATCTACAACCACTCCCTCTACCTCCACTCCCAAACCTTTTTGCCATGACCACCCCAGTGTGTCTAAAAAGCATTTCCTCTCAGAGTTTTCCCTGTTCCCTACTCCTTTCCCACCCCGTGATCTGTGTCCCTCTCCAAGTCCAGCCCTTCCACCTCCAAGTCCCCTCTGCCCCCACTGCTAGTACCCATGCCTCTCCCGTGCCAAGACGTTGACCCCACCCAAGCCTAAGGACCCCACTCTACAGGCCAAGCCCAACCCCCCCCCTCATTCCTCTCTAACTCCTGAGGTGCCCCCTTGATGCCCCTACCCTGTGGAGGTCATATAGCAGTCAGGAGTCAAGTAGGGGTACACAGAGGTGCCATTTGTGCCTTTGGCAAGTTGGACTTTGGACTGGCCAAGTGCCTTATATTTGTACATAGTTCCTTATTTATTTACATCCTTTTTCTATTTATTATATCTGATCCAACCTGTTGTTGGTTTAAATGTAACATACTTGTCCTAGCTTTCTTTCCACATCGCTGTTGTGTAATTAGCAGCTTTGGTTTGTTTGTGTGACATTTGTGTGTGTGTTGGTTGTGCTAGCTGTTGAGTCTGAGCTGCATGTGTGTGTGTGCTCCTGCTATTTGTGCCGCTGTGATCGGTGTGCTTTGTGTGTAAGATATGTTTGTGTTTGGTACATGCATGTATGTAGATGAATTGTGTGGTGGTGTTGCGTCCCCTTGTGTTGTTGTTGTGTGTGCGTTTATGTGTGGCAATGGAAGTGTCAGATGTGTTGTGTTAGCATGATATGGCGATTGTTTCATTGTATGGCTGTGTGATTGTGTATTTTGATTGTCGCTTGTTGTTATGTGTTGTGTGTATGCAGTGTTATGTGGATGTGTGTAATATATTTGTTTGCTGAAGCGTTCGTGTTTTAGTGTGGTTGTGGTGTCGTTGTGTGGATGTGCGTAGTTGTGTATCGTTGTGTTAGACTGTGCCATTGCTGTGAATGTGCAGGTTGTTGTGTGTATAGCACGTGTGTGTTGGGCGTGGTGTGTGTAGTATGGGTGCATGTGTGTATGTGGGTGTGTGTGTGTGTGTGTGTGTGTGTGCGTATGGGTGTGTGGTTATGTGTGTGTGTGTGTGTCACCCGCTGTCCCGGATATGTATGTTTTATGTGTGTTGTACTTTGGGTTTTCCTTACAGTATCAGACTGGTGTGTGTACTCATGGTAGTTGTCTTTGTTGCTTGTTCCGTAGTCATTGTGCAAGCAGGAGCAGTGGGAGGACTTCCAGTTCGGGTTCCATGGTGGCTCCAGACAGGTATGTGTTCTAGAAGGTGAGTGTCTCCTTTTCTAGAGTTGGTTTCTGCCAGGGTTTTCACAGTGATACGACCGCAGCAGAAACCTTGGCGGAGTATAGCCTCATAATTGGTCAAGCTGGAACATTGTTCCCCCATCATGAAGGTGGCTACCGCCGTCCATGGCGGCGTGACTGCACTGGAGGTACTGGCAGTAGTTTGGCTGTCTTCTGTTGAGAAGTCTGCCTTGGTCATAATTTGGCGGTCTTCTCCACCAACCCGTTGGCGGTACAACCACCCTGGCAGTCCTGGTATGGCCAAACTCATAATGACCTCCTTAGTGTCAATCATGACCAGTGTGACTATCCCTGTGGAAACTACTACCACTATAACTGCTACCACAATCATTGAAGCAACTGAAAACTTAAACTTCACCAGTAACCGTTCCTTCCTCCACCCAACCAGTAACTGCTCTTGAAAGAGAGCAGATATCACAACTTGAAATGGGTACTTCCATGGAACCGGGACACCGGCATCTGAAGTTCAAGGATATGCTCTAGTTTGTGAAGGCTCTTCAGAGCATGATGAATGAGTAACAGAAGATGAGAACATAGAGGAGCAACAAACACCACCTGCACCTCACAGACCTGAGCCACGAAGGTGTGCATTACCACAGTCTGATCAATCTGTTGCTCTCACACAAACTTTAGTTAACATTACTCAGAAGCTTGGAGCACTGGAGACTTTAGATACTGCCATTCTGAATCAAACAATAGGAGTAGTTGATATCCTAAAGCAGATTGGAGACACACAAAGTGAGCAGGGCACACTGCAAAGGCAGGAGGCACTTTGAGCAATGTTGCATCATATTCATCAGAGAAGAGACTGGCGTTCTGCTTAGCATGCCAGGGCCATGTCTGCAAAATCCACGAAAACTAATGAAGCAAATATTTGGAGACACCCTGCAAAACTTTGCAAATCAACTTTGTGAGAGACAACTTGCACTACTATAGGGAATGAAGAGGAATTTAGATTGTCCAGAATTTCGTAATATGCCTACTTTAACAATCCATATCATCTGAAGGCATAGCAGTTTCACAGCCTATTCCCTACCACCATCGTCAACCTCCCTTTACAGCAGATTTTACCAGTGAGACTAAGAAGAAGAGTTGCGCATGCTGCCCACATATTTGGTCCCTCTGAACCATCTTTCAAAAATAGGGAAAACAATGTATTGTGGTCCTAATTGGAGAATGGCACCCATTACCTGCTTCATAAACCTGGAAAAGGCGGGCTGTAACATGGCATGATGACTTCTCACTTGAATTTGAAATCCACCTGTAGCAAAACATGTAGAACAACCAACATTTAACACTGCCATATTAAGAGTGATGAAATGGCAGTCCTTAATCCAGTATTGAACAGTAAAGTAGTTCCTGTTGCATGTACTAAGCTGTAATTAGTGTCCATGTTAAAGTGGTCATTTGTAAGAATATATTTTGTAAATGTATTTAAAGAGTTGAGACACCTAATCATCCTCCTACTTCTGATCATTATAAGCCTTGTTGCACAACTATTGGATGCTTTTGCCTTTGTTGTTGGTTCTGTTGCTGCACTTGTAACTGCAGCTGAAGTTGTAGCACCATTAAATTAAGCTTCAGGAAATGGAAGTGACACAAAGCCAGCCCTTCAGCTATGATGTTCTGTTCAAGAATGAAAGAGAGAAGGAGTTCTATGTACTTGTATATGCCTGAAAGGAGTCATTTGATTGCATGTGTAATGGTTCAGTTAAGGCTGATGTGTTTAACTTCCTTGATAAATATGTTTGTGAGTTTGAGGTAACTTAAAAACACACCTTTTAAAAAAAATGACTTTAAAATTTCATCTGTAATGTCCTCATAACATTAAATGGTATTGTTTTATTTTTTTAACATAAACGTGTTTTTGGTGCTAATTCTGCAATCTTCTAAGGCCCATGCTAGTTATTGTATGCATTTTACCAGATGCAGTAAAATCATGCCCAGATTTACCAGGTTTGATCAACACCCCCTATAAATTGTAGATCCAATGTTAATGCTAGCTTGTAATTGTACTGAGTGGATTTATCACAAAAAGGTAGGAACCTGGTCGGCACAAATCATAATGAGGGCTTTACTAGTCAGCTGCTGAACCTGAGTCCTAAAAGAGGGTGGTGGACAGGTGACCCTAGATCCAGAAAGGCAGTTTAAAAACTTAAAAAAGATTTGTGTCAATCAATCAATCAATCACTGCATTTGTAAAGCGCGCTACATACCCGCGAGGGTCTCAAGGCGCTGGGGAGGGGGGGGTGCTACTGGTCGAAGAGCCAGGTCTTGAGGAGTCTTCTGAAGGCCAGCAGGTCATGGGTCTTTCGTAGGATGGTGGGGAGAGTGTTCTAGGTCTTGGTGGCGAGGTAGGAGAAGGATCTGCCGCCGCCGGTGAATTTCGGATGCGGGGGACTGTGGCGAGGGCGAGGTTGGCTGAGCGGAGGCTTCGGGGGGGGTGTGGAAGCTGAGTCAGTTGTTGAGGTAGGTGGGTCCGGTGTTGTGCAGTGCTTTGTGTGCGTGAATCAGGAGCTTGAAGGTGATCCTTTTGTTGACGGGGAGCCAGTGCAGGCCTCTCAGGTGGAGCGTGATGTGGCTGCGGCGGGGGACATCGAGGATGAGTCGGGCCGAGGCGTTCTGGATGCGTTGGAGTCGTCTCAGGAGCTTGTTTGTAATTCCTGAGTAGAGGGCGTTCCCGTAGTCGAGTCTGTTGGTGATGAGGGCCTGGGTAATGGTTTTTCTCGTGTCGAGGGGGATCCATTTGAAGAACCTGCGGAGCATACGGAGGGTGTTGAAGCAGGACGCGGAGACGGCATTGACTTGCCTGGTCATGGAGAGAGTGGAGTCGAGGATGACCCCCAGGTTGCGTGCGTGGTCCGTGGGTTCCGGGGCTGTGCCTAGTGACGTGGCCCACCAAGAGTCATCCCAGGCTGATGGGGTGGGTCCGAGAATGAGGACCTCCGTCTTGTCTGAGTTCAGCTTCAGTCTGCTGTCCTTCATCCAGTCGGCTACGGCCTTCATTCCTCGGTGGAGGTTAGCTTTGGCGGTGTGGGGATCTTCGGTGAGGGATATGATCAGCTGGGTGTCGTCGGCGTAGGAGATGATGTTGAGGTTGTGTTGTCGTGCGACATGGGCGAGGGGGGCCATGTAGATATTGAACAGTGTTGGGCTGAGGGAGGATCCCTGTGGAACGCCGCAGATGATCTCAGTGGTTTTGGAGCGGAAGGGTGGGAGGCGGACGCTCTGGGTTCTGCCGGAGAGGAAGGATGTGGTCCAGGCCAGGGCCTTCTCTTGGATACCGGCGTCATGGAGGCGTGCTGATAGGGTGCGGTGGCAGACCGTGTCAAAGGCTGCTGATAGGTCCAGGAGGATGAGGGCGGCTGTTTCTCCTTTGTCCATCAGGGTCCGGATGTCGTCAGTGGCGGCGATGAGGGCGGTCTCGGTGCTGTGGTTGCTGCGAAAACTGGATTGGGAAGGGTCCAGGATGTTGTTGACTTCGAGGTAGCGGGTCAGCTGTTTGTTGACAATCTTCCCGGTCACTTTTGCCGGGAAAGGGAGCAGGGAGATGGGCCAGAAGTTCTTGAGGTCCTTGGGGTCCGCCTTGGGCTTCTTCAGAAGGGCGTTGATCTCGGCGTGCTTCCAGCTTTCTGGGAAGGTTGCTGTCTCGAAGGAACAGTTGATTTTTTTCCGGAGGTGGGGCTCGATGGCTGCGCTGGCTTTGTTGAAGACGTCGTGAGGGCAGGGGTCCGATGGGGATCCGGAGTGGATGGAGTTCATGGTTTTGATGGTGTCTTCGTCGCTGACGCTGGACCAGACGGTCAGGCGACTGGTGCGAGTGGTAGTCGCAGGGGTGGTGGACTCGGTGGTGGGTGCGGGGGGGTCGGGGTTGAAGCTGTCGTGGATGTCGGTGATCTTGCGGTGGAAGAAGGTGGCCAGGGAGTCGCACATGTCTTGAGATGGCGGTATGTCGTTGTTGATGGATCTGGGGTTAAAGAGTTCTTTCACGATGCTGAAGAGCTCTTTGGTGTTGTGTGCGTTGTTGTCTAGGCGGTCCTTGAAGGCGGTCTTCTTGGCGGTCCTGATGAGTTGGTGATGTCTGCGGGTGGCGCTCTTGAGGGCTGTGTGGTTGTCTGGTGTTCAGTCGTGGAACCATTTCTTCTCCAGCTTCCGACAGGTGTGCTTGGAGATCCGGAGGTCCTCGGTGAACCAGGCGGCTTTCTTGTTGGTGTGGTTGGTTGTAAAGGTCTTGAGACGGGCGAGGGTGTTGGCGCAGTCGTTGAGGTTAAATGCAATATTTTATACTAATGTTCTCTAAGCAGTAAAAGGTTTTATAGATGTGCTCATTTTTCATTTGAAAGAAAAGAAATTGGTCAGTTGCCAAATGGTTAGAAATAAGAAAGGGAAAAAAGTTAGAAATTGCTGTAGATTTAGTAAATAAATATATTGATGTCACAGACTTACTTGACTAACAGGTGGCAGTGGACTGAAGTGTTGATGGATGATGGAGTGAACTCTAGATACTGTTGTGTGTGTGTGTGTGTGTATGTGTGCCTGTGTGTGCGTGTGTGTGTGTGTTTATATAAATAAATAAATATATATGTATATGTGTATATATATATATATATATATATATATATATATATATGATTCACCAAAAGTATTCACTGCAGTCCATGAAGTTCATTTGTGCATATTTATTCCAAGATAACAACCACCAACGCGTTTCGACTCCACAAGGAGTCTTGTTCACAGTGAATGAGTCCCTTTACCCTTTTACTATTTTTACCACCTGGTGCTACAACATACCCAGTGCATTATGGATAATGTACTTCCCAATTAAAACTCAATTCTCTATGTAAAAGAAAACTAATAATAATTTAAAAAAATAAATAAATAAATACAGACTACAAAAAAAGAAGAAGATCCCTTTCTCAACATAGAGTACTGATTATGTGTGTTCTCCTAGATTGAGCTATATCATCCTAATTCATAGGGCCTCATTACAACATTGGCGGGCGGCTACCGCTGCCCGCCAAGCTGTAACCGCCGTGCGGCCGCCAATGCGGGCGCACTCCAGCGGTGCCCATTTGGACATCCCCGCTGGGCCGGCGGGGATGTGGGCCGCAACATGGGAGCCGGCTCCAAATGGAGCCGGCGGTGTTGCGGCCGTGCGACGGGTGCACTTGCACCCATCGCGCTTTTCACTGTCTGCACAGCAGACATTGAAAAGCAGCATGGGGCCCTGTCAGGGGGCCCCTGCACTGCCCCCAGGGGCCCCACGACTCCCCGTACCACCAGCCTTTTCCTGGCGGTTCAGACCACCAGAAAAAGGCTGGCGGTCGGGGAGCCGTAATCCCCTGGGCAGCACTGCAAGCAGCGCTGCCCTGGCGGATTACATCCGCCGGGGCCATTGTGGCGGTAAACCGCCGGCCCCGGAGGTGCGACCGCGGCACTACCGCCGCGTCATAATACTCCGGGGCGCACCGCCAGCCTGTTGGCGGTGCTCCCATCATTTTGGCCCTGCGGTTGTAATACCGCCAGGGTCATAATGACCACCATCATTTTATAATTTTGTAATTCTATACTATTTACAATAGCTACTGATTAATTTCTACTTTACAATTATTCGCGCTGTGCACATATGACACAATTTGCCCTTTGGCATCCATTACATTTTTCATATACATGTTAAGGCAGTTGAAGTCACTCTGGTGTTTCAGCATTTTTGACTAAAGCATTCCTGTATGTCAGTAATGATCTTGAGAGATTTGATAAATTCAATCAATTTTGTGATTTTATCAATTTTTTCACTTATTTCATTCTACTCTTTCATTCTGGATACACACATATTTGTTCTCTCCCACTTAATAATTTTCATCTAGAATGTTATGTACTTATAATGATGTTTTGTCAATAGCCTCCCCGCATATACACCGGTATTGTCATATATTTGACCATATTCCAAAATTACAAATGTACATGTAGTTCTTCATCCATGTTCAATCCATAAGGCATCTTAGTATGGAGCTGGATTATAAGCTTGCTCTCCATTTGTCTTAGCTTTTGAGTTCTATCTCCTCCTCTCTCACTTTTTTTTCTTTTTTTTCCCCACTTTTTTTCATTTGTGCTGTGCCTACAAATCTTTGTGATCTCCAATCATTGGTATGTGAATTTGCAAAGTGTTTTGCGATTGTGTAGTTCATATCTTTATTGGTTATGGCTCTTGTATGTTTCAAAATCCTTTTCTTCAATGGACAAATTGTGCTGCCAATGTATCTCAAACCACATTCACATTCAAGCATATAAACTACATGTTGACTGTCGCAAGTAATTCTTTGTAGAATGTGTGTGGCCTTGCCATTATAGTCCATGTACGTTTTTGTGTTTCTTGCAATTTGACATACTTTGCATTTGTTGCATTTATAAAAGCCAGTTGTTTCACTCTTCAACCTTGTAGTTGGTGCTTCATAGTGGCTTTTTACCAATATGTCTTTTAATGAGCGTGACTTCCTATATGATATTTATGGGATGCCACCTATTCTTTTTGCCAGATCTCGATCACTCCTCAATATCTTCCAATGTTTTCTGAATATTGATTCTATGTCTTTACTCCCGATAAAAATGGTACCTCACTTGTGTGGGTAGGCCTAGTGCCCCCGACAGGAATAGATCACACAACGGTCAATGTTGGTCCTTAAATGAGGGCAACTGTTGACTCTGGGGTGATCCATTCCTGAGGCAGGCACTAAGAACAGGTACTCAAGTGGGGTAGTGGTTTTATCAGGACAGGTGGTGAGACACTGGGTGGTAAGAATTTTGTGGTAAGAAAACTTTGGGGAATCTACACAAGTCACACCTCTGTGGAATCCCCCGGATGTCTAGTTTCCAGAAATGTCTGTGTTTGGTATGTTTCCCTATATGTCCGCTGAGCCCGGGACCAAAAACACAGGTGCCTGCCTTACAAAACCAGTTTGTTTTGTGATAGATATTTTTGATGTCTCCACAATACGATTTGGGCTGTGGAATTTGGGGCTGAACTAAATTGGGGAGCTCCCAAGAGAACACTCTCTCTCTCTGTGCTTGCTGCCGCATGCACCTGCTCTCTGGGTTGGTCTAACCCGCTATTGTCCCGTTGCACAGACTGTGCTTGCGAAGGGACAGCAGAACTGTCCTCATCACCTCCCTCATAATCACTGGAAGATGAGTTATCGAATGGGACTCCTCCGACTGGAAAATCACTCCCAGAGCCTACGTCATGTCCTATCCATGAGCTGCTCTCTCAGTCTCTGATCCTACATCAGGACCTCACGGAAATGTACTTAAAGATTTATTAAATCACAGTGCTGTTGAGTTCAATTGATTGTGATTAACAAAATGACAACAGTTGGGTAAATGGTAAACGTAGGCCCTTTTGGGTGATTGAACAATGTTTTGGATAGGATCAGTTGAGAGTAGTTCCTTGTCCTGGTTGCTCAAACAAATATGATTACTTGTGCCTGGAAGTGTTCTTTGTAATGGTGATAAAAAGAAGTAAACTAGGTTTTCCCTGAAAATATACAAGTAGCTGTTTTGATTTAAAAGTGACATAGGAGAAGATGGGAGTTATGTGAACACTTGCGAATGTATAAGTAATGACTGGTGCAGGTGATGAATTCCTTTAGCACACCGCTTTCCGGAACACACGGTCGCTCAGCTATGTGGCTGGGATGCCATATAACATGCATTGCAGTAAGGAATGCTGTTGGTGTTTGTGCTGGCCCTTTCAGTCTCTGATGCAGTAATAGTGATGAGTTGTGAGCGGTTGTAAATATATGGGCATTATTTTGGGGTTGTGCCTAAATGGGTAGTTTACCTAATGATGGTTTGCAACCTGATGAGAGCTATAGGACTAAAGGGGTCATTCATGCAGGCTAGGTCTCGTATTAAGGAGTTTATTTGCCGTACTTAGGAATATGAATTGATGTTTTGATCCCAATACCTTGAGTTAAATAACTTTATTTTAGCAATTAAATAGAAACCTCTTGTAGATATGATACCACATATATGAGGACTGGGCACTGTTTGGGAGGTGTTATAGGTGATTTAAGCATGAGCGGGAATTACGTGCGAGATTCCCATAATAGATGGGCAATAGAATCAGTGAATCGGTGGCATTGTGACTTACTCTCCCTTCTAAATGGACTTGTTATTTGTCTGTTTGTGTTTTTATGGCTGCTTAATGGCCAATAAATGATCAGTATTGAGAACACTTTTGGAACACAAGGATCACTGATACACGCAGAACTATGATGATTTGTTATGACTGAAATTAATTGTGAGGATACTTTGATGTGGAATTTGATCAGATTCATTTTTCATGAGTATGAAGTTTAACATTTGATGGTTTAGGTTAGATTGGGTTTGAACTATGGGAGTGCCGTACCTGGCCTTGTGCATCTGATGGGTGCTGCCATTCTGACAGGGGTATCTGTGGGTGAGGGCCAATGATCTGGATCACCAGTTACAAGCACTGCTGAAGCAGTGATGGTGAGTAGAAAAATGATGGGTTACAGATAGATGACCTATGCAATATGGTGAAGTAGGACCAAATGTGAGAAAAATGAGTGCCATTATATTTAGTGAAGGTACGTGGGTGGTGCATGCATTAAAATGTTTGTGATGAGAATATGATAACTTGTACAAGATATGGATTATTAAATACAATTTGTATTAATACGTGGTCGACACTGTGGGGTGGGTATTATCAATCTTATACTTATGAGTTCCGATTATTGTAATGTACTTTATTTGTACAAATCTTGTTTTTAAATTAGTTGGGTTATTGAAGGTTCCTTCTGTCAATTCATGTCTAAGTGTGGGGTTGGTTTATATGGTGCATGTACTGTGTGGGTTGGTTTGTATATATTCCTAAAAATAAAGTTTGGTGGAATATTGTATACGTTTTGGGATTGTATTAGTATTTTTCATATATATTCTGTTATTGCAGCCCTGAGGAAGTTCACAGGAAGTGAACGAAAAACGTTGGCTGTGCTGTTGTGTAACAGTGAGAAAAACAGGGAATTTTTAAATGTACTCTTTTGAATTTACACTTAAATTTGAAGGAAATAGGAGTTTGCATTACCAGCTTTATATATTGGGTATACTGCAACTCATATCCAATACAGATTACACAGTTCCAAAAGGCCCATGGGTTTAACCTCTTAGGTATCGTCATTGGACGACAATAGCTGACAGCCACACTACCTCCTCAGTGCGTGTGTCGGCCATGACCAATACTGAGGAGGCATTTAAATGCCTCTTTGGTACTCCGCACCAGGAGGAGTCCTTTATTTAATTTTTTACCTCAGGCTGCTCAGGAAGAAATTCCCGAGAAGCCTGAGTGATTTTTTTCTTTACTGTAATGACGATCAGCACGCATGGCTTGCTGTTGTCCATTACAGTAAAGTGAAAGTAAAATGAGGCAATGGGGTCATTTTACTTTCACTGAATCAGTGCTCAGGGGCATATATAGGAGTGGGGACTTCCTAACATGGGTATGACCTTGCCCCCACCCCCAAATAAATGTGGCAGCAGTCATTCTGCCCCTTGGGACAGATGAGGGTGCTTACCCCAATCTTCCCCCCTTGGAGGGAGGGAGAGAAAGACTACTAGACACTAGGGATTTAAAACAACATATAGGGGTGGAGGTTGTCCCACCATGATCACATCCATGCCCCCACCCCCAAAAACAAAGCAGACAATCTTTCTGCCACCCAGTGGCAAATAGGGATGGTTACCCCCAATCTGCCCCCCAAGAGTGTCAAAATGCCCACTGGACTCCAGGGACTAGATTATTTAAGAGCAATACAGGAGTTTGGAATGCTCACCAATGGCCAGGTCATGCCCCTAACCCAAATACAAAGCAAACAGTCTTTTCACTCCCCCAAAGGGGCAGATGGGTGTTACTGCCCCTGTCAGCACCCTCGGGGAGGGACAAAAGCCCACTAGTCACCTGGGCATTTTTTTAAACAAAGAGTGGGGGCTGCCCTCAATGGGCATGGTCATACCCACAGCCCAAATAATAGGTACGAATAGGCTTTATATCTGCCACTATTATGGGGACAGATGGCAGTCATTACCTCCAATCTGTGCCCGAGAGGGCAGAAAGCTCACTAGACACCAGGAAAATATATATATTTTTAAAAATGTAGGGGTGGGAGCTGCCACTCAAAGACAAAAACAAAGCAGGCAGTCTTTATGCCCCCCCCCCCGGGGTGGATGGTTGTGATTTCCCCCAATCTTCCCCCCAGGGGACAGAGAGCTCACTAGGTTCCAAGGACTGCATTCATGCTATATTTTTTGGGGGTCCACCCCCAAAGGGCATGGGCCCATTTTACCCCCCACCATGGGTCTCAGTCTTTCTTCCTATCCTGGGGGGGGTGAAAAATTCACCCCAATCTGCCCCCCACCAAGGACAGAAAGCCCACTACACACCAAGGAATTCAAAATGGCACCAAAATAAACACAAGTAGTGTTTGGCCTACCTTGGCATCGAGCTAAACGTCCAACCCAGAAGGGGCAATAGTGTCTTACTGCCCTAGCAGATAGGAGGCCTGTCCCAACTGAAGAGGTTGTCCCAAACGTCTCCCAGGGGTAGAAAATCCACCTGAGACCAGGGGTTTTGCCTTTGCAGCAGCTAAAAGCCAGAAATTACTCTGGTTAGATTATTACTTAGTCGCTAAGAAAGAGGTGGATAACCTGAATATTATAGAATATAGGCCCATTTATATCTCCAATCATGCTGCAGTACACCTAAAACTTAGCTTAATCTACCAAAATGTGTTCCTTAGATGGGCACAGATAAGAGGCTTTTCACTGAGGTTGCCATAAACCAAGAATCAACAAAAATGCTCACAAATATTTTTCAGTCTTAACCTAGGCTCAGTAAGCATATGTATAGTTTAGGATGTGCATAATGTGTTTCTAAGGAGACAAATAAGCCATTTAACCTCTCACCTTCATAGGAAAAACAAGGAATAGGCACAGCAACTTGAAAATAAGATTGGCGGTATCCAAAACACTTTGAAATCATCAAATACAAACAATGCAGAGAGGCAGAAAATAACATCTAAATTACAGAATGCTCAAGAAGAACTTAGTGCTCAAACTAAAGGACAAAATAAGAAGAGACAGAATGCCAGTAGGTTTAGACTTTTTGAATATGGGGAGAATTGCGGTAAGATGTTAGCTTAGAAAATAAGAGCAGACCAGAAATGAAATAATATTAAGGAAATCATAGCCAATCCCTCAAAATCCATATTAAGTGCATTACAGAAAATTAAATTGGAAAGGCATTTGTTGCTTTCTTTAAACAATTGTATCATCAGGACTCCATCCCAAATATTGTAAAGCTAAAGAGTTAGCTAAATGGGAGAAAATTAAAAGGACTAGATTCACAAAAACAATTGTTATTAAGGCAAGAAATAAATGTGGAAGAAATATGTAATGTGTTAAATATTAGTATAAAAGAGAAAGCCCTTTGGCCCAGTGGCATCCCAGTCAAATTTTGTGAAAGTCTAGAGGACATGATAATCCCAATATGGAGGATACTGTTTAAAAACATCAAGGCCCAACTGCCATCATGTTGAGATGAGATGAGATGATTATTACCTTAATTCAGAAACCTAATAAAACCCCTGAGTAGACGTGAATCATACAGACCAATCTCTTTATCAAATTGTGATCACAAAATCTTCACTGTTGCTTCGGAAAAAAGATTGGCTTGGTAATAAACAGTTTGGTGCATGAAGACCAAAAGGGGTTTATTCCTGAGAACCACCTGCATGAAATACTGCACACACTTGTTGGTTTTATGACTTAGCCACTTCCTACTCTTCCCCTCTAGTGATTATGACACTTTGTGTAGCATTTTAAAATATGCAAAATGTGCATGTCTAGTGAAAATGTATTTTTGATTATTAGTGTTTTAATGATGCATAGAGTTGTTACTGACGAGCTAATGATGTTGAACTTGAAATGGGTTTCCTGTGTCACTAAGAAGTGTAAATAATACTATGAATAGTTATGGCACATTTTCGTGCAATATACCATTAGTTTTAAAGTTTCTGGTGTTCTGCACAACTAGCTCTGGCTCATTTCCCCAGCCGCTCATTTCTCCCACCCCATCAGTGTCCTGCTGCGAGCCATCCCTTTCCTTGTTTCTGCAGAGACAAATCAAATTATGTCAATGTATTAGCAGTGTACAACATTTTTAGAAAATGTGTGTTGTGAATGAAGCACTGGTGTAGTTGTGCTAATTCTATGAGCCATTGTTTAAGAAATGTTTCATTTTGTATTGTACATCTCCAAAGTGTAGAGGGAGTAGGTGGATGATTTCTTATTCCTCAAAAAGTGGGTTAGTACTAAAGATTTAGACTATGATGTTGGTATTTATGAATTGCCTATGTGACCCTAATCATCATCATACTATGCTTAATTTGCTGAATCTATTAATACCTTGTGCAATTTGATTTATGGGTTATTGTTGTCATTTTCCTTAGGGCGATTTTATATTTTCTTCGTGGGAGACTTATCATGCTCCTTTTGTCCTACATATGCTATTGAAATGCTGCCAATACTCTTTATGAGTTTGACAGAAAGTTTTTGCTTATATTTTGCCTAGCTAGGGATTGCTAAATTTAGTGAATTTGCATTCATGTGCTTCTGTATTTCAGCCTTCATGGCAATTCAAGCATTTTTCTCTGTACCCTATTTTGACATTTCTGCAATAAATTAACTTGTTGCCTTATTATTAATCTAGAACTCCGTTTTCTATGCTTCCATTATTTTATTCCATTTAGCTCTGCTAAATTGTGTTTTCCTGATCAGGCATGTTGCCTCTAACTGCTAGGTCAATTGGAGATACTGGAGAGAAATTATTTGGGTAAAAATCAGGGTGACTAAATATTGGAATTCAGATGATTATTGGGGTTTGGCTCCCAGACACTTGATGCAGACAAGGCCTTTGACCAGGTCAACTGTCTCTATCTGGGAGAGGTTCTGAAACATTGTATTTTGGGAAATACTTTGTATAAAGTCAATCAACTGATCTGCAGCTCCCTAAAGCAAGGGTCCTGGTCAATGATAATTTGATGGAACACTTAGAAATAAGGAAGGGAACAAGACAAAGTTTCCCTCTTTTGCTCCTCTTATTTAACCTTTATATAGAGCTGTTTGCACCAAGCTTGAGATAAAACTGCAACAATGTTCTTTTCTCATGAAACCGCTTTACAAAAATGATAGCCCAATGGGCAGATTGTCATTTATACAGCAGATGTATTCAAACCCGTTTTGCTTCTAAAATTGGGAGTATCAATCTTCTCTGGTTACCAGGCAAATAAGGATAGTACCTACATAATGACTTGCAACTCTAGAAAAGAAAGAAAGTATTAGATACCTGAGTACATATGTGGTTTACATTTTTGAGAAAATCAAAGAAATCAGTATTAGCAGGACAATTATAGAAATCAAAGGTCTGATGAGGCAGTGAAAAAAACCTACCTTTGAAAATGTACGAGAAGGCAGCTTGGACAAGATGATGATTTTACAAAAGTTTATCTTTTTATGTGATGATACTGTGTAACCTTTCTGTAAAGAAGAGCTAAAGAAGATCCACGGAGAAACAAAACATTTTATTTGGCGTCAAATGGAATCAGAATCACAGTGGCTTTGCTTTTCTGGATCTCCAATTATAATGCTGGACTTTCCTGCTACAAAACTGTAGGATGCTAATAAATCGGCAGAGTCAACTGCAATCTGGAAGCTTTTGAAATGCATGAAAGGAGATGTAGCTAGTTTCGTTTTCCCAGATTTTTTTTTTTTTTAAAGTCATTTTGAAGATACCACAGGCTGTAGCTGGACTTTGGTATGAGGTGAGATAATTTTGACATATCATAGCTTGTTCGTCCCATCTGGAACTTGCCTGGAACCCCAAAGTTCTTTAAAGGTAAGGTATGTAATCCAATTAGTCAATATAGAGTATTGAAATAGGAAGACATTTTGACTGAAGGCAAACCAGTTACCTGGCAACAATGGGAAGAAAGAATGGAAAAGACTGTTTCCATATTCAAGTGTATACAAATAACATAGTTGAAAAGGCCGGATTGGAATTAGAACGAAACCTGCCAGATGGAGCAAAGTCTGCAAAACATCTTTCTAAAGAGGAAATAAATAAGTAAATGGTACTGGCATCTTGTAAAAACTAGAGAGAAGAGAATGAAACTGCTCAAAGAAATTCGGAAGGAAGACATGCTTAAGACAGTGACAGAGAACTAATGACAAATATCTTTGTAATGATTATATTACACTGTTAAATCTACTGCACTAAGAAGAAACTACATTTTCTCTATTTACAGATGCAACTGGACGCCACAAAAGCTAGTGAAAATTGAAAGGGGTGAAGAGAGTAACTTTAAAAGATGCAGCCTGCCTGATGCCAATGATCTACATATGTTCTACGAATGTCCTTTGTTAAGTCTTTTTTGGCAAGATGTGGTTAGGTTATTAAAATCTACTTAAGGCCACAAGACTCAGGTAACATGTATTTCAGTCTTCTTTGGGTTGTGGCTTCATGAATTGGATGGACAGCTGTATATTTGAAATAACTGGGACCAGAGGAAGTTGTTCTTTATTATGATTTTACAGGCTAGAAGAAAAATCTGTAACGATGGACCCATGAGGATCCTCAACAATAGAGAACTAGTTGGTGTTAGCTAGAAATTACAATATATTATATAAGGCAAGTTGCACCATACTAGGAGGAAAATTCTAGCTTTCATTTGGGAGAAGGTAGAAATCAATTGGACATTTTGTTTTGGTCCGAAGATTATACCGCGTATGTTCATGTGCTATAAGTTGAAGCGAGTCGTCGTATTGGATAAGTGGAATAGTAGGTTGGCGTAATTGGGTGACATGCATCTGTGGAGGTGTTTTATTTTGCTATACTGACCAGAAATATTATTTCGGTGATATGAGGACTAAAAATATAAATGAGTGTGCCTGGAAGAAAGAAAAAAAAAACAGTATCTACTGAACTTAGTTAATACAAGTTAGATCTGTCATCCTTGCCTTGATCTTCCCCAAACATTCTGCCTTCACCCCTCCTGTTTTCTGAATTTTGTTTTTGTTGACATTAGTACTCAGTGTACTTTACCTCTGTTAACCAGTGCTGAGATGCTTGTGCTCGCTCCTTAAAACATGGGACTTTTGGGTTATACCTGATTGGCATATTTAATTTACTGATAGGTCTCTAGTATAATGTACTACATGTAGCCAGGGCCTGTAAAGCAAATACTGCCAGTGGGTTTGTTGAACCCATTGTGCCACCTACCTAAGTAGTATTTTAAAATATGCCTTAGCCTGTAATGCAATTTTACACCTGCCAATTCCACCTGGCAAAATAAACCTTTCTCCATGCCGAAACCTTTGGTTTGAAAACATACAACTTATCCCTAAGATAGGCTCTAAGCAGCCCACAAGGCAGGCTGCATTTTATTTGAAAAGTAGAACCTTTTTAAGTTTTGCCTGTCCTGGTAGTGAAAAACTCCTAAATTTGTTCTTCAATAATGAAATGCCTCTCTCTCTCATTGGATAGCAATGGATTACGCTTATGCATTTAGTAAATGTTGCCTTTTGATTGGAAAAGATGGGATAGTCAAGTAAAATCACCTTTAATGGTAAAGTCCAATTTTAAGTCACAATTCTGTAAATGCTACTTTTAGAAAGTTGACATTTTCTGGGCCTAATCATTTGGTGCCTGGTGTCTATGTTCTGGGTTAGATGACCTTGGCTTGGCCTTTGTGTATTTCTCTGAGACAGTGAGACAAAGGGGGACTAAATGTTGGCAGGATGGGCCATCCTGCCAGGATGGGTGGGGCATGGCTGTTCACTACCCCATTTACATTTCAAAGGGCTGTCTCTAGCACACACACAAAGGAACTTGGCACCAAACTTTTGACTATATGAAACCTTGGAATGGAAAGGGGAGATCTTTCCAGAAGTAGATGTGGAGGTAGCCAGGATGCCACCTCCATGTCAAAGGCTGGTACCAGGTATAAATATTAGAGATCCCGAACCACCTGTTCAGTACACCTCAGAACCTGTGGAAGACTTCAAAAGGACTGTAGTGTACTCCAGGGGACTGCCCTACTGATACCAGAGGATTTTCCTGCTGCTTGAGGCCTGTCTTGTTTTTCAGAGGACTGTCCTGCTTCTTGAGGCCTGCCTTGCTGCAGGAAGGAGAGAACACCATCACCTTGAACTCGGGACTACCAGAGTGGCTCCAAGGACTAGTTGACTGGCCTCTTGTGTGAGCTATAAGGACATAACTAGCTCCGGACACCTTCAGCCTTGCACCTGGTCTCTGGTGGAAGTGGTGCTGAAGGTGCTGCTCATGCCTAACCCTAGAGGTTGGAACTTAAAACATTTTCACCTGAAGAAGTGCCAAGTGAACCAACAGATGACTAGGACCTACTTTCCAGTTAATCCAACCAGGGTGCCTAGCCAGTCAGCCTGACTTCATGGCAGCTCCCACTAAGTTCTTCTTCCCTGCAGAAAATCCTGTTAAGTGGGACCTCTGAGTAATAGGATCTGGCCTCGTGGAGTTCTCTTTAGCTATGGCTTGCAGATTAATCCCGCTGAAGGTTTTCGACTTTCGCTGAAAAGTTGTCTAAGTCTGAAGGTAAAAACCTTCACTGTGCTCGACAGTGAAAGACTCCGCGTTAAGACAACAACCTTCTTGGCCTGGAACTCCAGCTTCTCCCACTCAGAGCTTTTTACTGCCATCTTTGATGGCTTCACTGACACCTCGCCCAGTGCTCCCCGGTTCCAACAACTCCTCCTCTGAAACAGGCAGCTGCCTTGCCCCACTGAACTCTACTCTTTTGTGGACTTTTTCTCTGAATTGATTCTAAGTCCTAAAGTAAGCTAAGACCGGGCCCACTCTACCTCGTGTATCTGAACCGCACTCTATTGTGGTCGACCTTAACTTTTGACTTTGCCCTGGTCTTGTGTGGCCAGATACCAACTATTGGTGCGTTGATCATTTATGTGCTAATTTTACTAAAAAGGATAAAAAAGTATAACTCTAGTACTACTGATTGGAGTTTATTTGCTTTTGTGTCATTTCATTTCGAAACATTTTCTCTATTTTTTCCAAATTGGTGCAGGACTTTTCTTGTCTTGTATTTTCAATATATTACTGTTTGTGTGCTGCATAAATACCTCACAAGGTACCTCTGATTTAAGCCTAACTGTTTTGTGCCAACCTACAAGAGGATTAAGTGCAGGTTAGTTAAGTGATTTTTGTGGTTCAGCAGGACTAGGATTGTGGTTGTTTTCTGAGAAGTGTTATCACCTTCCTCAGCCAATAATCCAATTACTTACAATATCCCATTTTCTTGATGACAGCTAAAGATGAAAAGCAGACCAGCTAATTGTATGGCTGATCATAACCCATTCAAACATCACACTCACACTCAGTTAGAATTGGACTTCATTAGATTACAGGGCAAGACATACAAGGAGCAAGTATTAAGACAAATTAGAAGCCAGTGAAAGGTGGTATGCAAGAGACAACAGTGCTACCTTTCTCTAGCTAGATTTACAATCAGAGATGTTGCAAATATGTTAGGCCCTTACTCTTTTGTGCATTTATTCCTGACTAGTGTTGACACAACTTGCAGAAAACCTTTGTGGTAGAGGTATGCATCAATATTCAAAAGGAAGGAGACCCTGACAAGGTAAGGAGAGACACCCAGGGAACAATACATAAAGTAAAGTACACGTGTCTCTCTTATAGAGTTCAAAACATGTCAAATATTATACCTATACATAAGTAATGAAAAAAAACAGTATTTTATTCAACTTAATCACGCAAAATTAAGAAGAACATTGATAAACAACAATTCCCCACTATGGTAAAATATCATACACATACAAATAACAGATATACAGGACAACAAATAACAATAAAACAAACACCAAGAAACACTACCACACTTACCACAATACTCATATATATATATACAAATATCACATAACCATAATCAAACAGATAGACATGACACAACATTCATTATACATGATATGTATCATATAGTGACATATACACATTTCACACTCATAAAACAGTGAAAAAACAATCCTTAGTTCCAGCTACTGATCTATATATTTATACTCTATACTAAGGAGAATGATATGTGTTCATTTCATAATGGGACAACCTTGCTTGTATCTCTGAAAGGTCATCCAAGTTCATATCCTGGTATTCATCCACATCGTTGTTAAAAAATAATTGTCCATAATGAACATCCTCATCATTGTATCGAATATTTTGGAGATCAAAATAAAGTTCATGCTGACCAATGTTGGCCTCTTCTTGGCATTTAAATTAAAACATCACCATTGCTTTGGCTGTAGCTGTTGCCAGTTTAGGCTTCTTCTTGATATCTTTACTACCATATAGCCCTTACTTTGGCTATAACTGTTGCCAATGCGCATTTCGGTGGACTTACAACCATCTGATCCAATCTTGATTCCTCCTGCTACCTTCATCAGGGCAATCTGGTTGCACCCGATATGCGGAGCGACTCTATACAGGACTCCCATTTATATGGCACTTGGGAACATAAATCTGCGAAGAGTAATGAATCGTTAACATTATTATCAATAATCGGGTCAGCTCTACATGGAATCACCATACTCAATTGGGACATCCATTTGTAATGTGTTGCCTATCCTGTGTCTCCATTGGTTTCCCATGCCCATGCTTAAAGAGGTTATATGTCTGTAAATGGTCAAATGTTGAAGAATGAGGTATCTCCTAACCACACTGCATCTACAGGGATGTGCACCCACTCACCCCCTTCTGAATATCCTCAAAGCCATTTTCAAGACCTGCTGAAGTGTAAATGTAGCTGCCTAGTTGAATCTGATCTTGATTCTTCAATACTAAAATAATTTTAAACATTGCCTTTTCTGAGTAGAATGAGGAAATCTATCAGGACAGGTTTTGGAGTTCCTAACAGTGAGACAATTGCATTATCAGTGTGCGATCAATGTCTAATGGCAGCTACTTGACTTTGCTCCGTTCTGTGCATTTTGTGAAACAGATGTGAAACTATCGGGAGAAGAAAATTAAAGGTTGTAAAAGACAATGACCTTTTCTTAAAAATAGGTGATCATTACAGTCATTCCATAACAGTGCCTAAGTCCAAAGACCCAAAAAGAGAAACAAAATAAAATGGCTTGTATAAGAATGTTCCAAACCGGAGGTTCTTGCCATGTGTAATATTGTTCTGTATTATTTTCAAAAACTATTATTATCAACATTTGTGAACAAGGCAAGCCCACTAATACAAGCTCATTCTTCTCTTTAAATCCTAAGCAAATGATTTAACTATCAGGCTCACACAAATTTCATGTTATTTCATTATGCCATTATGCAGTCAGCTATGACACAAGCACTGGGGTTGGGCCCTTATCTAATTGAGACAGAGCTAGGCCATATAAATATTGTATAAATAAAAAAGAAGCCTGTGTGGATTTGGGTGTACTATATGATATGGCTGGGTAGCCTTATCGTGCAGTACGCTCTGCAGTCTTGGGGTCCAGTCAGGCATATTTACTTAACCTCAAGCTCAACACTGGGTAGCTGTGACTGCAATCAGTGAGGCTTAGCAAAGGAAACCAACGTGTGAAGCATTTAACAGCACCAAACAACTAAATAAGAAAGTCACATGACACAAAAGAAACAAGACACCTATTTAGAAAAATAGAGTTTAATTTTAGGAATTTTTAGAGACTTGTAGGCCACAGGTGCGAAAGTTAATGTTAGTGATTTCCAAATAGCGATTTTGTAGAAATCATGAATTTGGAAATTGCTAAATTATATGTATGTAGGAGAGTATTCCACTAATAGCGATTTCAACAAATTCACATTTGCAAATAGGAAATTTCCTGTTTGGAAATCGCACAGATGCAATTTCCAAATAAAAAGTTGCATTTAGGAACACCCCCATTCTGGATGCAGAATGATGATGTAAGGACCAGGAAGTGACCACAACCCAGAAGCCTAGGAAGCTGCTGGAAGGTGCTCCTCTCTGGCTTATGGCAGTGGAACCCTAGTTTTGGAAGAACACCATGTCAAAGGAAGATGGGGACAAGGACCCTGGCAGCAGGAAGCGCAAAGTAAAATTTGCTGAGAAGGAGCTGCAGCTGTTAACAGAAGCATCTGTGTGGCACACTGGGACCAACCCTTCGGGAAAGCATAATTTTCTGTTCCGGAGGTGCAGAAAACAAAAATATGGAACAGGATTCTGGAGAAAGTCAACTCATTTGGTCTCACCCAGAGGACCGTACCAGGGATTAGGATACACTGGTATGAGCAAAGATCCTGCACCAAAGAGAAGGTGGCCAGCAAGATGGCTGAACCTTCTGGCACAGGTGGTGGACCCTCTAAATATCCTCCTCCTACTCCAATGGAATCAATGATAAGGGGACACTTGAACATTAAATTGTCGTAGGAGTGACAGACATTGACACTGCCAATCCTGAGGGCTCTAGGAAAAGTAAGTCATTTTCCTATAAATTTCTCACTACATCATATTGCTTGTATGTCCTCAAGTACAGCATCTTCACTAACAAAACTTCATAGAGATGTTTGGTGTACCTTGGCAATCCATTGTGGTATTGTAGTACATCTTTAGTTACATGGTGTACCATGTGCTGATACACGTATTTATACATAATCTCTATGTTTGAAACACATGAACCATATTTTCAGCAATATTAGACAAACTTATTAACCATTTATTTGGAATAACTATGTACATACATTTCCACAGAACACACCCAGGCCGTGTTTGAAACCATTGAGACTGACAAAGCAATTGACACGTGGAAATGGAGGACAGCACAATAGCTACTCCTACTCACCTTACTCCTACTCCAACTACTATAACAGCAAACGTGTCTCCACTGCCAGACTTTGAGGAAGGTAATGAGTAGCTATCACAAAGCAGGAAACCACTTCATCTGTGAGCAGGACACACAGGTACTGTAGAATCCAGACACTAACAGTCCAGAAATGTAATGTTTTGGATGACATGGCAGATGGTTCTCTATTGTTTGGTGGCCTGGATAAATTCATCATCACAGTACAATACCTGCAAGCCAAACAGATAAAAAATGATAATAGGCATCTGCAAAGGTCAGTGCTGTGAATTGCATCAAGGACAAGACCATTGGTTTGCCGCCATGGAGCAGAAGCAACATCTACTAAGATGCAGGCACAAACCACACATGGCACACTATGATGCTTTCACTAAATCTGTCATTCAATTGGTGGTAGCCACAACCACTCTTGCCAGGAGAACTGTCACAATTGAAAATTATATTGGATACTGCTGAATGTTGCAAGCGGGCTGGTCCAAGTGACCATAGGTCTGGAAAACATACAGACACACACCCTATCTGTCATCAACAGTTTGCTGCCACCTGAAAAAGAAGATAGCTCTAGCCTCAGTGCCACATATGTTACAGATACATGCTGTACCAAGCGAACATGCTGACACACATCTGGAACAGATATGTCCCCACCTCAAGAGCCAAGTCCTGCTGAGAAGGTGGCCAACACCAGAGGCCGTAAAAAGTGACTTTTGTAGACACTCAGATATATCAGACTACCTTGTTATGTTTTCAGACTTTGTTGCTTTGTTAAAAAAAAAAAAAACATATAAGGATACTGGGTCGTTGCCGCTGAAGTCATTGAAGTGTAGATGGGGTACAAAAATAGCAACCGATATATGTCCCGTATGTGGCATAACACCTGAAACAGTTGAACATTTTATGTTTTTTTGCCCCGCTTATTCTTCCCCCAGGTCTAAGTGGATCTGTAGCATCTGCCGGGAAATGGGAATAAGAGACTGTGGGGGTCATTCTGACCCCCGCGGGCGGCGGTCGCCGCCCGCCTGGAGGGAGCCGCCATATGGCCGCTCCGCGGTCGAAAGACCGCGGAGGCCATTCTGGCTTTCCCGCTGGGCTGGCGGGCGACCGCCAGAAGGCCGCCCGCCAGCCCAGCGGGAAACCCCTCCCCACGAGTAAGCCGGCTCCGAATGGAGCCGGCGGAGTGGGTATGTGCGACGGGTGCAGTGGCACCCGTCGAGTATTTCAGTGTCTGCAAAGCAGACACTGAAATACAAAGTGGGGCCCTCTTATGGGGGCCCCTGCAGTGCCCATGCCATTGGCATGGGCACTGCAGGGGCCCCCAGGGGCCCCACGACACCCCATACCGCCATCCTGTTCCTGAACAGGATGGCGGTATGGGGTGTCAGAATACCCATGGCGGCGCAGCAAGCTGCGCCGCCATGGAGGATTCTGCAGGACAGCGGAAAACCGGCGGGAGACCGCCAGTTTTCCTGTTCTGACCGCGGCTGAACCGCCGCGGTCAGAATGTCCTGACCGCATCCCCGGCCCCGGCGGTCCTTGACCGCCGGGGTCGGAATGACCCCCTGTGCCTCTGCTCTGAGAATTTTAAAAACTCACCATTCCAAGGTTTTAATACAAGCTGTTAGCAAGTATTTGCTAGCAGCATGGCACATACGTAACTTTGTTATCAGCAATGTGTCTTAATTTTGCGTAGTTAAGCTTTCTTTTAACTGTTGTAGTGGGGTCCAGCTGTTTTATTTTGTATTGTTTACATGGTTCTAATGATTGTATTTTATACCTTCCTGATCTTATTATTTATTGTATATTCGCTTTGATGATCTATTGATCGAATAAAGCTTGTGTGTCATCGTATAAGGATACTGTTGATGATGAAGAATTACATTGCTACAACCTGAATAAAATTTTAACTTTCAGTCATGCACAGAACATTACCGTCATGTGTGCTGTCTGTTTCTTAGATGCGGTCATCGTTCTTACTTTAAAAATAGTTGTTGGTGATCTCTGTGCATTGATCTCTACCTTCTGCTTCACATGTCTTGTCCTGCTGAATCTGTTGTGGTGGTTGTTAACTATCTGAACTTGATTCTGGCTCTATGTTGATGTTGGCAGACCCTTCTTCATGGCTATGTTGCGGAGAATGACACATATGGCAATGATTTTACAACAGGTCTCTTGTCTATAGAGTATTGCTCAACCAGTATTGTGGGGGCATCTAAACTGGACTTGAGTATTCTAAAGGTACATTATCGTTTGCATTGTCTTATGTGCCCTGTTGTAATGCTTTTCACTTCTGGTCCTTGGATGCAATTATTGTGTCAGTATCCAAGGGTGCAAGGAATACGCACTGTTTCCTTAAATAGTATGAGAAAGATAGACTATTAGGTCATTTTACAAACACACAATTGGACACTGCATGCATTGAATTTGCAGTTCTCTTACCAATTAAAAAGCCATTGCCAAAATCAACCTGAAACAGATGGTTATGTATACTACTAAGGTGGCACATGAAGAATTCATGGGTGCTGCCTGGTAATTTGGCTACATGTCAGTTATGATGAATGAAGCATCACACAAGCATGTGTGCTTCTTCTGTTTCTATAAATGAATTCATTTTACCAAGGTGGGGGGTCATGTTGCAATATGTGTGCCATTAACACCAATTACATTGGGAACCTACGCTACCTGGTAAAATCTTAGTTTGGCCTGATGTAAATATTGAGAAGTATTTGGAAAATAAATGCATTGGTTCATTTTCCTAACAATGATGTCCAGAAATCTGTGGAAAAAACTAGAACAAAATCTTTGTGACATCCTGCCCGCCACTGCTATGACTTCCCAGCCAGAAGTCTGAAGGTGTAGACAACACAATATCTGCACATTTGGTGGGATTGCTTTGCTTCTGATTGTTGGGGTCTGTAGCTGATGTTGTAACTCAGCAATTAGATCCAGAATATCCTCACTGCATAGTCTGTACTCATATATCTCCTCCTTAGTCTGGCCAACAGGCTGACCCATACCCTAAACATCCTCTTCTGTCTCCTTCTCCTTCACTGCCTTCCAGCCAAAATCCTCATCTTCCTCACCAAGACATTAAGACCCTCCCATTCTGAAAGAGCCAGATGCATTTTGGGTGACTTTTTTATAGTTTGCACCGGGTTACCTTCTGATCCACATTGATGGTAATCACATTTTCTTTATGGCCGTTTTGTGACTATTCACAATGATATTGGCCCTCATTATGACATTGGCATTAAGTCCCGCTTGCCGCCATGATGACTGCGGCCAACATACCGCTGCGGCGTCGGTTTACCGCTACCCATTTATGACCCACACATAGCAATCCGTCACTATACAGCCACACACACAAGTCCGCCAGCCCAAAGGTCAGTGATAAAGTGGCAGTAGCAAAACCCACACTGTTATGCCAACAGAACTACACCCACAGCATTATGACCCACGAATCACTGCAGGGGAAATTCAACCGTGGTAAACCATTGGCGGTACATACCGCTGTGCTCAAAATGCACACACACATACAAAACAACACTACATTTGGACAATTCAAGCTACACACACCTGGCACACATACACACACCACACCGACACACCTACACCACTATAAAACACACACACACCATACCCACAACCCTTTATGACCAAAAAAATTGACAACTGAGAGAGAGAGACACCAAGAGCACCCACAGAAACAGAGCCACAGAACACCATCACCCATACACCATCCACACACCTTACAGCATACACCCCAACACATCACCCCACACACCCTCACACACACCACACACACTACACCCATGGCACCACAAAGACACCCAAGGTTCTCAGAGGAGGAGCTAAGGGTCATGGTGTAGGAAATCATCCGGGTAGAGCCACAGCTATTCGGAGCACAGGTGCAGCAGACATCCATTGCTAGGAAGATGGAACTATGGCGGAGAATCATGGACAGGGTCAACGCCGTGGGACAGCACCCAGAACAAGGGATGACATCAGGAAGAGGTGGAACGAACTATGGGGGAAGGTGTGTTCTGTGGTTGCAAAACACCAGATAACTATAGAGGACTGGCAGTGGACCCCCACCTCCTCCCCAACAACTCAAAAGGAACAAGTCTTGGCCATAATGCATCCTGAGGGCCTGGCAGGTGTAGCAGGAGGAATGGACTCTGGTAAGTCAAATCTCAATTACTATCACCCCCCCTACCTGCATGCCATCACATACCCCCACCCCTACCCTCACCCCATCACCCCACCGCCTCACATACACCCCACCATCACAACCCACCCATACCAATACCAAGCCCTGCATGCACCACCAATGCATGAACATCACTTACATCCCTGCATGGACACTCATCACTAAAGCATACACATTAAAGACAATCACCTAGCCCACAAAATCACTACTCACACAATGCAAAGCTGACAGGGCAATCACAACCATAAAGGGCAACAGACCCATGCACAAGATGTCACATCCAGAAACAATAACACTGCATTTACATCCCCACAGGTCCCCCACACAACATCACCGGAGAGGAGGTGCCAGCAACATCCAGTCCCCCACAAAAGAGGCCCACAGTGATGACAGCAGCTCTGGTTGCCTGGGTCTGAATGACCAACCTGGCCCATGAGGGATCTCCAGACAGTCGGTTACCCAGGCACAGTCCCAAACCACCACAGAGCCTCCCCCCTCAGGAAACACCAGCACAGCACCCACCCAGCGGGCCCATACCTCTGTCCCCAGGACACGTCAATCAGCAGTGTGTCCACCACTACAGAGACCCAGGCAACCCCACAAACACAGGATGATCAGGGACCTGGGGTCAGTGGGCACACAGTTCAGGGGACAGAGGCACAGGACAACAGGGAAGCTGGGAGGGCTGCTGTGCGACAGGGGAAGGACAGGCCCAGGGAACTGACTCTCCACAAGGCACTCACCAACATCCTGGGAGCATACCACCATTCCCAGGAGACAATGGGCCAGATACTGGACAAGTTGCGGGAGACCCAGCAGCTGTAGGAGGGACAGTACCTGGGGATCGGGGAGGACCTGAAGGACATCAACACCACCCTGGTCACCATTTCAGGGGTGCTGCCAGACATGGATAACACCATGAGGGAGGCAGTGGCATACCACCGGGTCCCTGACACTAGCCACACCGATGAACAGCCCTCCACCTCCGCTGCCGCTAGTGGACAGGAGACCCCGCCACAGGAACAACAGGCCACCAGTACCCCTCCCACTGCAGAAGGAGAACCACCCCACAAACGGTCCCTGTGATCCAGGCAGAAGCCAGAGAAAATTGCCAAGACCCCCTCCAGGAAATAAGACTCTCCTGATTGTCACCCTTGTGTCCCACTCTGTCACCTTGTTCACCTTGAACTGCCATTGCTCCCCTTCCTATGCCCCCTTGGACAATGCACCTGTGATACAAATAGACTGGACTCTATCCTGGACTTTCCTCCACCAACACCCCAGCCCATTGCACATACCCCTCTATTTATTACCACTTAAATAAACACCCTTTGAAAAAATACAAGTACGGAGTATGTATTTGTTTGACAAGGTTTAAACACTGCAATACAACTGTACAGTAATGTATACATAGGAATGACCTGTAGTTGGCTGCAGTTAACACACCAGGTGCCAGAGTGGGGCACAGATATCTGAAAATAGAGATGCCAAAGGGTACAGTAAGTGGCCATCAAATTGGGAGAATCTGCATGCCATGTACAATGTCAAATACAAAACTGTCAATGCAAATTGAGGTTACAGTGTCTTACCGGTGTGTCACTGGAAGTACTGTCGTATAATAGCTGTTCTGTTGTCCTCATCCTCATCCTCTGCCTCCTCATCTTCACTGTCCACAGGGTCCACTACTGCCACACGACCATCTCCAGCCTCATCCTCCTGCAGAAAAGGCACCCGGTGTCTCAAGGCAATGCTATGCAACATGCAGCATGCTAGGATTATCTGGCAGACCTTCTTGGGTGAGTAGTACAGGGATCCACCTGTTAGATGGAGGCAACAAAACCTGGCCTTCAGGAGGCTGAATGTCCTCTCTATTATTCTTCTTGTTTGCCCATGTGCCTCATTGTAACGTTCCTCTGCCCTTGTCCTGGCATTCCTCATAGGGGTCAGTAGCCATGAGAGGTTGGGGTAACCAGAGTCACCTGCAAAAATCGAGGGACAATTGTTAGCCAGACACTAACCCTTAGGGCCCACACCATACCCATACACCAACATCCACTGGGTGGGAACCAGGGCTCACCTATTAGCCACACCCGATGCCTCTGGAGTTGAACCATCACATATGGGATGCTGCTATTCCTCAGGATATAGGCATCATGCACAGACGCAGGATACTTTGCATTGACATGGGAGATGTACTGGTCCGCCAGGCACACTATCTGCATATTCAGCGAGTGAAAGCTCTTTCGATTTCTGAACACCTGTTCATTTCTCCGGGGGGGGACTAATGCAATATGTGTACCATCAACAGACCCAATAATGTTGGGGATATGTCCCATTGCATAGAAGTCAGCTTTCACTGTGGCCAAATCCTTCACCTGGGGGAAAACAATGTAGCTGCACATGTGTTTAATCAGGGCAGCCCACTTTCACTTGGAAGGAGCCAGTTGCCAAGAAATGGAGCACAGATAGGACTTGCACAAGAGGGGGGAACCCAGTGGGCTGACGCATAGCGGATATCAGGTCAGGCTCCAATTGGGCACACAGCTCTGTGATTGTGGCCCTGTCCAGTCTATAGGTGATAATAATGTGCCTGTCCTCCATTTTTGTCAAGTCCACCAGGGGTCTGTACAGGGGGGATGTCTCCATCTCCTATTCAGCAGCAGCGGTTGTAATCTAGGGGGCAAAACGGTGAGCAGCTGGTCAGTATTCCACATTTACAAACACTGCACTGCATTGCATATTGTGACTGTAACAGTATGTTGTTGGATAGGCCCAAATGGTGCCTATGTGTACTGTGATGCAGTTAGGTGCCATGGCCTACCCCCCCTGAAAAGGCGTCCGCCTGTCCTGTGTGGATGGACTTGTGGAAATGAGGTAATGCCGATGTTGTGTGCCGTTGCGGGGGGCGGTCGAGTACAACCGTGCATCTCCTCATGGGTTGTCATTAGGCTCTATGGGTTACAGGGGCCAATGATGATGTATGCCGGCAGTGAAGGTATGCACCGCTGTGGACGTGACCACCATTTTCTATCTGTTCCCTCACTTGCTACCTGACCTTCAACAGGAGAGGACCTACATTGAAAGTGCTGCTGTGACCTGTGTCTGGAACAGGCTCGTGTCACTGGGGAAAGGGCCCCTGCCTTCACCACTGTGGAGTTGGAGAGACTGGTGGATGGGGTCCTACCCCAGTACCAAATGCTGTATGGGCCTCCAGACCAACAGGTGAGTACACTGTGAGCACAATGCAAGGGGCATGGATGCATGGAGTGCTGTGTGTGAGGGCCTCGTGTGGGGGGGTTGGTGGAAGGGTTCTGGGCAGTGTGCTGCATGTATGGTGGGCAATGTCTGTGCGTAACGGATGTGAGGGCTATGGTTGGGCATGAGTGTAACAGGCCGGTTGGTATGACTGATACTTTTTTCTATGTTTCTTTTTCTGCAGGTCAGTGCCCATCAGAAAAAGGGTATATGGTGTGCCATCGCCAAGGACGTGCAGACCCTAGGGGTCTATGGCAGGCAGAGCACCCACTGTGGCAAACGGTGGGAGGTCCTGAGACGCTGGGCAAGGAAGACGGCGGAGGCCCAGCTGGGGATGCCCTCCCAACGAGGAAGGGGTGCCCATCGAACCCTGACACCTCTGATGGCCTGCATACTGGCAGTGGCCTATCCGGAGCTAGATGGGCGCTTGATGGCATCACAGCAGCCACAAGGGGGTGAGTACAGTTTCCCAATATACTAATTGCGCATGGTGGGGTGGTCTCCGGGTGGGGGATGTGGGCCTGTGGGTGCCCCTGGGCCAGGCCGGACATTGCAGGGTGGGCCCCATGTTGGGCAGGGGCTGATGAACACCACCTCCTACCAAGCTAGTAGGCATCCACTACTGGGCAGGGGTCTGTGGGTGTCAGGTATGCTGCTATTGGCGTTAGGTATTCCTGTCCATGGCCCGGTGACTAGCATTGTGACTGGTAGTGCTTTGCTAGTGCTTAGGGCTGTTCCCTGTGTGTGTGTGTGTGTGTGCATGGTGTCCGCCAACGGTGGTGTTGTTGCTGCCATTAACCAAGTGTATCCTTTGTCTCTTCCCCACCTTTTTGTTTTGTCACCCTGACCATATGTGCATTAGCATCATCTGGTGAGGAGCAGAGGCACTGGCTACGGAGGGAATACACTGATGGTGAGGGCACCAGTGGGATGGAGGGCGAGGGAAGCACAGCGGCGAAGACCGGAGGGGATAGTTCGGACAGCGATACCTCCTCCGATGGAAGCTCCCAGGTGGTGGTGGACACCTCTGTGGCCACCCCAACTACAGGTACAGCCACCACCCCCAGTACCAGCACCGCCCTCCCAGCAGTCCATCAGTGAGTTTCCCGTGCCCGCTCACCCAGGAGGGTGGGCATGTCCTGAGGTGCCTGGGGCGAAGGAGTTAGCCCTGCTGCCCTGAGTGAGGAGGGTATTGACCTCCTGCTATCCATCTGTGTTGGGCAGTCAACCATAGTGAATGCCATCCAGGGGCTGGCAGCCCATTTTCAACAGACAAATGCATTCCTGGAGAGCATTCACTCTGGCATGGCGGTCCAACAGAGATCAATCCAGGCTCTGGCCTCCTCCCTGATGGCAGCCATTTTCCCTGTCTCTAGCCTCCCGCCTCCAACTTCCTCTACCCTGTCCCATCCCCTCAACCCCAGCCTATCCCAAGCACACATTCATATCAGCATGCACCCAAGACAACACACAGGAGTGGCTCAGGCAAACACAAGCACCACATATCATCCCACAGGCACTCACACAAACACCATCCAGATGCAGCCATACCAACATCCACTGCCTCCACCGTGTCCCACTCCTCCTCCTCGTCCACCACCCTCCCAGTAGGGACCTGCATGCACTACACACCTGCATGCACTACATGCTCATCCACTACCCCTATCACCATCACGGCTATCACTACACACCCCTCACTGGCAGTCACCACCCCCACATCCATGCACACGTCCCATGTGTCCTCTCCCACTGTGTTTGTGCCCCCTCCTCCTAAAGTACACAAGCACTCAGACACACAACAGCATCCAGCCCATGCACCTGCCCCAAACACAGCAGACAGACCACTCCCTCTTCTCCCACTCCCAAACCTTCACCCTCTTCCTGCCCCAGTGTCCCTAAGAAGCTTTTCCTCTCCGCAGTTGACCTCTTCCGTACCCCTCCCCCCAGCCTTCATGTCGGGCCAGGGTGGTCAGAACCCAGGTGAGCACCTCAGCCACCCAGTCCATGGCCACAGTCATGTCGGCAGCTTCTGCAGGTGGGAGAGGCTCCAGGGAACCAGCCATCAGCACTGACAGTGTGCCTGCACCAGCTGCCAAAGGGAAGGACAAGGAGGCACCACCAGCTGCGAAAGGGAAGGGCAAGGAGGCACCACCAGCTGCCAAGGGGAAGGGCAAGGAGGCACCACCAGCTGCGAAAGGGAAGGGCAAGGGGCCTGCACCTGCATTCAGGAAGAACAGGAGGCCTGGTGCTGGGACTGATTCTGAGCCCCCACCTCAACCATGGCGGTTCAGCCATCCCAGGCTGCAGGGCAAGGGCTGGAGCCTCCCCTCCACTGCCTGCACCGCCACCAGCACCACTCCCAGCAGCAGCAGCCCCAGTGGGCAGCCGTGCGAGGCTGCAGGACAAGGACTGGAGCCTCCCACACCACTGGCATCCCCCACCCCAGCACCGCCACCAGCACAGCCACCAGCACTACTGCCAACAGCAGCAGCCCCAGTAGGCAGCCGCCCGAGGCTGCAGGGGAAGGGCTGGAGCCTCCCCCACCAATGGCATCCCCGACACCAGCAATGGCACTACTGAGCAGTCATCCTGCCTCCATGGGCTGTAGTGCGTCCTGGACCCTGCAAATCCTGTAGGTGTGTCACTCAGGTGAGAGACTGTGACCTTGCACTCCCCAAGTGCTGCATCACAGGGCACAAGGACCCCTCCAAAACCAGTGGAAGAAGCCATCCACTCACCCCCTCCTTGCCAGGATGAAGCACACTAGGCACAAGGCCCACTCCAGAACCAGTGGGAGAAGCAATCCACTCACCCCCTCCTTGCCAGGAAGAAGCACACTGGACACAAGGCCCCCTCCAGAACCAGTGGAAAAGCCATCCACTAGAGAGACTGTGGCTTTGCACTCCCCATGCCCAAGTAGTGGGCAAACCACCCACTAGAGAGACTGTGGCTTTGCACTCCCCAGGACAAAGCAGTGTCCAAACCACCCACTAGAGAGACTGTGGCTTTGCACTCCCCAGGACCAAGCAGTGGGCAAATCACCCACTAGAGCAGTGGTTCCCAACCTTTTGACTCCCGAGGACCCCCACTGAATCACTGTTGAAAGCCGGGGACCCCCAAGCAATTTGTACAATTTAAATTTCAAGAATTAAAACAGTAATTTGCAAAAAATACACAAACAAGAACCCACCAAACAAATACTTAAATTACTAAAGATATAGGGCCTCATTCTGACCCTGGCGGTCTATGACCGCCAGGGTGGAGGCCGGCTGAAGCACCACCAACAGGCTGGCGGTGCTTCAGTTAGTATTCCGACCGCGGCTTTGAAGCCGCGGTCGCCCAGCCGGGTCCGGCGGTTTACCGCCGGATTTCCCCCGGCTGGGTGAATCCTCAGCGCCGCCATGGGGATTCCGACCCCCTTCCCGCCATCCTGTTTCTGGCAGTGGCGGGAACGGGTGTCGTGGGGCCCCTGGGGGCCCCTGCACTGCCCATGCCACTGGCATGGGCAGTGCAGGGGCCCCCTAACAGGGCCCCATACAGATTTTCACTGTCTGCTTTGCAGACAGTGAAAATTGCGACGGGTGCAACTGCACCCGTCGCACCCCTGCAACTCCGCCGGCTCCATTCGGAGCCGGCTTCCTCGTTGCAGGGCCTTTCCCGCTGGCCCGGCGGGCGCTCTTTTGGCAGTCGCCCGCCGGGCCAGCGGGAAAGCCAGAATGGCATCCGCGGTCTTCTGACCGCAGAGCGGCCATTTGGCGGTTCCCGTTTGGCTGGCACCACCCGCCGCCAGCCAAACTTGGAATGAGGCCCATAATTATTTTATTTTGAAAATATGCACAAAAATCAAACGATTTTAATGGGAAGGTCGATACTGCATCTCGATGACTAACTTTTCAATGTTTGGTTTAACGTAGGGAAGCAGAATCCTCTGGTCAGATTCTACATTTCCCAAGCCATTTGTTTCTATTTTTAGGTACATAAGATCTGAGAAGCTTTTTCACATATAAATGTGGTGGGGAAAGGAAGTAAAACCATAAGGGCCTCTCTTCTCTCCATAACGTCTCTGTCACATGTAATTCATTTGTTTAATAGCACCTCTCATACCACTGTAGGGTGTCGGAGCGCTTTACAGTGGACTACAAAGTGTAGTATTCACATGTCATCTATACTGGTAGGCATTTTGTAAGCGTGCTTAGTTTGGAGATGTGCAAACTCGGGATTCAGGACATAACACTGTGGTTAGCGTTGACTTTAATAATAAGAATGTATGCCTATGCAAGCAAACATTTTTTAACACAAATTTCTAATTTCTGCCAGGCGGGTTGCATGCAGCTCTTTGACCGCAGTTCCTAGCTCTCTGTGCTACATTACGATTGTAATTTATGAAATGCACAGTGACAAAATAATCTGTCACAAAAGCAGTAACCCACTGTGCTGTGCACATAAAATATTGGGCCATATGTACGTAAGCTTTTTCCCATAGACACAGAATGGGTAAAATCCTTTGGTACATCTGGCCCATTGTTCTTTGCATAATGTAGGTTCTTTGCAGCAGGCATGTTAACCCTCTGCGCTACCTTAGATGAGTCAGAACTATCGCTAGTCAAACCTCCCATCTCTCTCCTGCAGGAACATTAATCATATGAGTTCTCTTGACCTTTTTATTTTTTGCGTGAAAGTTGGTGGATGAATTTGAAGTGCTTTTTAAACTGCTGCATAAATAAAGTAATGAATAGAAAAACACACTCGTGTTTCTGGGAGGCCCCAGCTGGAGAGTTGTCTTCCTGCCAGCTCAGGCCTGCAAACCCCCTGGGAATGTGTCACGGACCCCTGGGGTCCGCGGACCACAGGTTGGGAACCACTGCACTAGAGAGACTGTGGCTTTGCACTTCCCAGGACCAAGCAGTGGGCAAACCACCCACTTGAGAGACTGTGGCCTTGCACTCCCCAGGACCAAGCACTGGGTGTGTAGCCCCCTCCAGGACCAGTGGTCTTGTACCATCTTTCAGCTGAGTTGCCACCCCCTTCCCCATCCCCCTGAGGGGCCTGTGTATTTTCGACCTGATGCCCCTGCAGTGTTCTCTCCATGGTGTTGCAGGAGTCAAGTGGGGCCTTGGCCTATGTGATATGGCCCTGTGACCCACGGATATTGAGGATTGGGCAGTGTCCCTCCATTTGTATATGTATATACTGTTTTGAATTAGAAGCATGTATTTCTACTATTTTATCTTATTATACTCACTTTCTTCAAATCATTTTGTCCTTGCATTATTCCTGAGGGGTACAGGGTAGATATGTGATGTTATTGCATCTGTTTGTGTGTATGGTGTTGGGGGTGTTACCTGTTGCGTGTGTGTGTCACTCTCTTTTCCCTCCCCCCTCCCTTGTGTGCTAGGCGGCAGTACTCACCTTGGTCGTCTTCGCCGGCGTTGCTGTTCGTAATGCATGAAGAGGTATACAACCATGGGTAAGATGTGCAACTTGGGCTCCATGGCGTCGTGGTTCTTCCTTGAGTCTCCAGAGGTGAGTCCTTTGCCTTCTGTGTACTGTTTCCACCGTGCTTTTGATGTCGTTGGTACTGCCCCGGAAAAGGTGGCGGATATTGCCTGTTGTAATAGTGTTGGCGGTACATTGTCTTCCGTCTGGCTGTTGGCGGTTACCGTTGCAGTGCTTGTTGCTATCGCCGTGGCTGTCGGTGTGTTAAAGTGGCTGTCTGTGTGGACCGTTTCCGCCGTGGTCATAATTAAAAAAAAATTAAAGCCGGCCTGTTGGCGGTATAACTGCCGCTTTATCACCGACCGCCGGGGTTGTAATGAGGGCCATAATCCTTTGTACATAGTGCTAGAGATTCCCCATTTGGAAACCACAATTTGCGATTTCCTACTTAGGAATATCCAAAACGCAATTTCTACATGACTGAAAATGTAAATTGTTCTCCAATAAATACCTTTCGTACATGATGAAATGGCAACTTGCATTTTCTAACAGCTTGAAACTGTAAAATGCATGGTTAGGAAATGCAAAATGCCTTTGTACATATCAACCTTTATCATTAAAATCCACTTGAGGGTTTTGGAGATACAAATATTAGAAGCAATAAATAACTTTTAAATCAACCTCAAACAAGCATTTGATCAACAAAAAGTGTGGAAACTTTTGAAAGTTTGAAACAGTTAGGCCCATATGCAGTTGTGCGTCATTTTTTTTAATGCGAGCTAATGCCATTCCCTAATGCCATCCATGTGCCATATTTTTAAAAAGATGCACGATGGTGCTAAAGAATGGTCAGCGTCTCAAAAAAAGATGATAGTCAGTGATGGATGGCGTTAGGGGAAATGGCGCTAGTGGGTAAAAACTGACGGTAGTCAGCTTAGCATCATTTTGTGACACACAAGCAGCCAAAAAAATGGCTCCTGTCTGAGTATAGACTGGAGTCATTACCACAACCCTAATGCCCACCACAGGGTCCCCAGGACAACCCCAACATACCCAGTGCCAGCCAGGTGTAAGGGTCCCCAAGTGGCACACTACACACATACACTTAAACTTACCTGAGATGGGCTGCCTACTCCAGTAGTGTCCCTGTGGTGTGGTTGGTGGTGATGCTGGGGGTTGGAGTGGGCATCTATGTGCCCATTCCATGGTGTTTCCCATGGAAATGGGCCTACCATCACTTTTATGCCTGGTCGGACAGGTGTTAAATTTTGAAGTTAATCAGGCTTAGCGCTATTCTTTATGTTCGCCTCCTAGGCGCGTGCAGTTTTAGCATCAGAAGTTAAATATGGCGCTGGGGATAGCATCAATTTTAGGACGGGAACGCCTACCTTGCATATCATTGTCGCAATGAGACGCAAGGTACGTTGGCGCTTCATAAAAATAGCACCCCTTTAGTGTAAAAAAAATGATGCTACGGCAACAGTAACTTTCCATAAATATTCGGCCAGTATGGCCCGAGTTGGGCAACCAAGTCTAGCAGGACAGAGGTCTAGGGGGGTAGAATGGACACTTTGGATAGTTACCTGACCACCAGAGCATTTTTAAGCAAGAACCAAATTTACAGGATGAACGCCATTCATTACAATGAAGTGGTCCTGATGCTGAGGGATGCAGGCTTAAAGATGCTCAAGGATGTTCCTAATGCTGTGCAGTCCACAGGGGTGAAGTCAGGTCGAGTCCTCGGTCCATGTGTGAGTGGAGGCCACTCTCTCCACGGATCTCAGGGCCCCACAAAGTGATCTTTGCAGTGTTTCAAGGGCTGTGGATGCAGACCTTGCGCTTTTGCAACATAACAATTACAGTGAAAATCTTTGGTGGAAGTTGGTGTTCACCTTGGGTGATGAATCTGGTCACAACCAACACTCACAAGTCTAACAGACATAGGTGCACCTTTTGGCTTTGTTCAAATAGTCCTTTGGGGTGACCAGCATCTGGTAGTGGCAAAACGTCTACAGTGCCTTCCAGAACTATGACTTGGGCTCTTCCAGCTTTAATGTTCCCAGTGCTGTTCTGGGGGGGTAGCCAACTGACCTTTAGAGTCTCCGCTTTGGACTAGGGCTGGGAATTCACTTTTTCCCAAGCCAGGCACACAGAACAGGGTCCAAATTCCACTATCCCAAAGGGCAGCACCTGCAGTCGCTCCAGCATCACAGCCTCTCTTTGTGCGCTGCCAATGGATGCAAAGTGGTCTTCTTATCTTCCTTCCAAGTCCACTGAGTATTGAAGTCTCCGGTTCCCCAAGGGGCCAACTCAGTCACTAACCAATGGGCTAGTTGGTCCCCTCCTCTCTGCTGACACAGTTCCGGTGATATGTGGCATCTGGATACCCCAGAATGCAACAGGCTTCCCAAAACCAACATGGCAGAATTCTTCCTTGACTCAGAGGTGTGGCTACCATGGGGCTACACTCCCCTGGAAAAGCGGCCCTTCAAAGACGACTTCACCTTTGAAGGTCACCTTTTGGGCTAACACCCCGGGCAGCCATCCTATGAGAGGTCACACCTTCCAGTGTAGCGACAGACTTTGTTCCTGGCCTGGGAGTCTTTTACATGTCTCCCTAGGTGGGCAGAAAGTTGTCTGTGTGTCAGTGCCTTTGTGAAGCCACTGAACTAGCTGGAGCACAGTGTGTCAAAGGTGTGAAAGTTGCTTACCTTTAAAAGTGACAATAATTTTGACTTGCTCATCAACCATCAAGTCACATTTAACGCCACAATTAATTTAATACCTTACATGACCCACATTGGTAATCCCAGTCAAAAGTTGGCCGGGTTGGGATGCCACTCGGTAACTCTGTATTAGCCAATGGAGCTATCAACCTTACCCACAACAAATTGACAATTTGGAAGCGCTGCTGCTAAGACATATTGTAACCCATGTTTTGTTTGACAAAATACAGCTCCCTGCCCAAGGACTCCATAAGCCTTCCTCAAGGAAGACATATATATTGTTAAGAGAAATTGTGGCTTTGCCATAGGTTTAAATGGCAAAGTCGAACTGGCAGTGAGGTCTGCTTTGCAGGCCTCAGTGCATTCTCAGTGTTGAAAACCAGCAGCTAATAGTCTAAATGGGAGCAAAAAATGTATGTGAGGGGGAGGGGAACTTGCAAAAAGCCAATTTCATCATGGAGCCCTAATTGGAAATTCATGCATTCATTCATCTGGTGCAGAATGGAAAATTTAGTATGATCTTGCACATGAATTGCACTGCAAAATTAAATGCTTATCCTATCTCTATGTGTTTATATTTCATCACCATATAACATAACACTGAGGGGTACCATCATTGCATTGATTGTAAACACTTACTAACACTATGGGGGTCATTACAACCTCGGCGGTCTTTTTACAAGACCGCCGAGGGACCGCCGGGCAGAAGACCGCCAGTAGTGGCGGTTTGCCGCTCGGCGTATTATGACTGTTGGCTGCTCTCCGTCCTTTTTCCGACGGAGAGCCGCCAACAGCCATACTGGCGGGCGGCGGGGAAGTGGAGGTTGCTCCACCTTCACCGCCACGCCAACAGAACACCGCCCACCGAATCACTGTAGATACCTAAGACCACCAACTTTTCTGTTATATTATCACACTTGGAGGCCTCGTGCCGCACCTAGGCTCACAGGTGTGCATGGGAACAGCAAGTGGAATGTTTTGATTGAATTGGTGGGTGAGGTTCGAAGTGGTTGGTGGGGCAGCGTTTGTGCTGTTGGTTGGTCGTTGAGGTACACACAGTATTTGCCACACTGGAAGATTAAATTAAAGTAATTGATATTTACTTACCACTTCGTGACGACTTCTCTTTACCCCTGTGCACATAACATAACTTGTGCACATTGGCATGTCCCTCAGAGTGGCTATTCCATGGGAGATTGTTACTTCGTGGGCTGAAGCTTGAAGTGCCTGGAGCTTCTGTGAATTTGGCAGACGGTCACAGCAGCATTTCCTTTGTTTTCATGTGGAGCCCTAACGGGGCAGGATCCTCGTTGTAAGACATTGCCGGTCGAAGGAGTTCCTTTATTAAGTGGTGTAGCGCATCCGGATTTGTTGAGGAGCCTTAAAGGAGCATGCACCTCACGTTGAGGTGGTCGGCGGGGTGGCCCCACTACAGTTTCCCTCTGAGGGAAACGCTTACTCAGCGAAGACATGCTTTCCGGAATTGTGAGGAGTCTTAAAGGGGCAGGTTCATCACATCGTCGTGTTCAGCAGTTTTGGAATATGTTTTCTTTTATATTCCTTTCGTCAGCTGCCTTAAAGGCACACACTCTTCACTTCAACATGTTCTGCGCATTCTGTAGCGGGGAGCCTTTGAAGAGCTGGCTTCTCACGTTTAATCTTCGATACTGCTCACACTGCTTTTAATTACTAACTTACAATGTAGTCTGTGTTGGGGAGCCTTTAAACATCTTGCTCTTCGTGTGTACTCATATACAGTCCTGGAGGAATGTTCAAGGAGCCGGAATATTCTTATGTTGAAGTACATTTTTCTCAGTGACTCGCATATCTGGAATTGTGTGTGTTTGGCATACTCAATAATTTGTCATTATTTCATTATTTATTGTAAATGTTTTCAAGATTGTGCAGGATTTGGGGGGTTGTATGAATATTACTTTATAGCTGTTTGGAAGAGATTTTATAACGTTTCACTTTAAAATGTCTAATTTGCTAATGGCAAACTTCCCACTGTCTTTTTGAATGAGCCAGGATTGCCAAAAGTCAGATGGAGCTAATGGTTTAGGTCTTTCAAAAGTTATTTGATTAAAATTGATGGGGAAGGGTTTCCAGTGACCAGAAAAAAGGCAGTGTTATATATTTTTTGGATATGTAAAGTCAGAGGATTTTTGATCATCTACCTGTTGTATGCCCATCACCTGGTGGTGATATTGATGAGTTCACAGAAGCCATTATGAGATTGGAGAGGCATTTTGAGAAGGAACCTAGCACGATTGTTGAGAGACATACATTCTTCACACGCAAGCAGTATGAACATGAAACCATAGTTTATTTTATTGCTGAATTGAGAATATTAGCTTCCTCATGTGAATTTGTTGGTTCTATTGAGCAGTATCTTAGAGATCAGTTAGTTGTGAACTGTTTTGATCACAAAGTTCGGAAAGGTTTTTATGCAGCAGAAACCCATCATTAGCAGAAACACTTGAGATTGCTAGGGGCATTGAAAGATCTCAGCTAGCCTCAAATGTTTAAAACAAAGATAAGACCTCCTGTGAGAATATTAATGCCGTTGCATGCTAGATGAAGCCTGTATTGCCCAGCAAGGGGGATGGAAAAAAGAATGTGAAGAATAGTATATGTTTTAGATGTGGGTCCAAGAATCATGTGGCTAATGATCCTAGTTGACCTGCTGCAGGCAAATCTTGTTTGAAATGCAAAAAGGTTGGACATTTTGCACGTGTGTGCAGGAATTCTTCTAGAGTAATGTTGGTTGACAACACTCATGATGTGTCCTGTGGTATGACTGAGGAAGGACTTAATAAAAGAATGGTCCTTTCGATTAAAACGGTTGAAACAATTGTATACGTATGCGAGAAGGTTGGGGATCCAGTATGTGTACTAAATATGTAAGACAATTACTTGCAAGTCACTGTTGATTCTGGGTCACCAATCACCATAATTTCAGACAAGTTGTTTGATGAGAGATGGCAAGGGGTAGATTTGCATCCTCCAGATGTACGTACAATTGCTTTTGGGGGCCAAGAGATCAACTTGTGTGGGTATTTAATGGAGAGATTACAATATAAGGATAGATCTATTTACACCAAGGTATATGTAGTTAAGCGAGGGTATAACATCTTAGGATGGAAGGACCAGGGTAAATTTAGGGTGGTCCTTAAACCTGGTACTGTACATCCGATCTCTTTAGTGGATAGTTTAGACAATGGCTATGGTTCTTTGGATGAAGTGTTGTCTAAACACTGTGCTATGTTTGAGGATAAGTTGGGGATGGTTAAAGGTTTTTAACACAAAATCATACTTAAGCCCAATGATGTCCCAGTTACACATAGAGTTTGCAATGTCCCGTTATACATTAGGCAGAAACTTAAAGATCATTTGACACAATTGTGGGGTGATCGAGCCAATTGAATCCTCGCAATGGATTTCTCCCATTGTAGTGGCTGTTAAAAAGTCAGGGGATATGAGACTTTGTGTGGACCTCAGATCTTTAAACAAAAACATTCAAGTCAATTGTTTCCCTTTGCCTAAGATTCAAGATATGTTGGCCCAGTTGGGTGATTCAAATACTTTTTCGATTCTTGATCTGAGGGCTGCTTATCATCAAGTGGAACTTAGTCAGGAATCTAGAGATCTTACTGCATTTAACACACCGGTTGGGGCTTTCTGGTTTTTGACGGGCCGTTTGGTCTCGCATCCGCAGCTTCTGTGTTTCACAAATTTATGTATCAACTGTTTGGGGAAGAGAAAGGAGTGTTGATGTATCAAGATGACATATTGATAAGTTCAGATTCAGTTTAATCTAATTTGGGCAAATTAGACAGAATTCTGAGCATCCTTGAGGATCATGGGATGACAGTGTCTAAACAAAAATGTAAATTTATGTTGGAAGAAGTAGAGTATTTGGGACATAAGATTAGTGAACATGGCATCAAACCTAAGATTCTGTCAGCGATTGACAAATGTGCACCACCGAAAGACAAAGACCATCTGAGATCCTTTTTGGGTTTGTGTGACTATTATTCAAGATTTGTACAGAATTTTGATTTGCAATGTGAACCTTTACGGAAATTGTTGCGCAAAAATGCAAAATTTGATTGGGGAGAAGAACAAATTGAAGCATTCAAAATCTTGAAGAAATTTATTATGGATGCACCTGCCATACAACCTTTCAACGATGAAGCATTGTCTGCTAGTAATGCTGGAATTTGAGCGGTGCTCACTCAACTTTTTGAAGGACGCAAACACACAGTTGCTTTAGCTTCACGCAGATTGATGGTGTCTGAGAACAACTGCAGTACTATTAAGAAAGAAGCTTTAGCTTGTGTATGAGGGGTCCATCATTTTTCATTGTATTTATGTGGCCGAGAATTCATGGTGGTCACAGGCCATAAACCTTTGATGTATTTGTGGAACGAAAAAGGGATGGGAAATGCAAGTCCTCGTTTGATTCGGTTGCTATCTAAAATGTGTGTATTTAACTTCAGGATGAAACACATTCAAGGAGGGCAGAATTGCAGGGCTGATTTCTTATCGAGATGGACTATTACTGAAGAAGTTAATGCCACAGGTGTTGGTGTAGAAGACAAAGAGGTTGTTATTAGTATGGTTGATGGTTTGGTGATTTTGGAGGGTGTAATTTTGAAGGAGTGTTGGGAGAAGAAGATAGTAAATGATCGCATGTCAAATATCCTAAAGGATTATATAAGAAATGGTTGGCCTAGGGAAGGTCAGGTGACGGAAGATGTGAAACCATTTTTCAAGGTCAAGGAAGAATTGAGTTTGGAGGGTAATTTAGTAATGAGGGGTACAAAATTGATTACTCTTGTTGAGCTGAGACACAAACTGGTTAAGTTGGCTCACAAGGGGCATGTAGGAGTTACAAGTACTAGGTAGAAACTACGCCTGTATTATTGGTGGCCTGGGACGGATGGAAGTGTGGAGGTGGTGGTTGGCAGTTGTGGTGTGTGCGCAAGCCGAGAAGTCTGTATGTGTTTGGAACACTCCGTGGTGCCCAGTGAGGTTTCCCTAGTTACCTTGGGAGAAAATTGGCATTGATTTTATTGGTCCATTTGGCTGTATGAATGAAGGAAGGTGATTTGTTTTGGTTGTGGTGGATTATCATTCTAAGTGGGTTTCATATACGTTTTTGAGAGAACTTAACACAACTGAGGTAATAAAATTCATGAAGGAACTGTTTCATTCAGAAGGTGTTCCAGCGTTTCTGGTAACGGACAATAGAATGCAATTTGCATCTCATTCCATGAGGGTTTTCTGGATAATTTAGGAATTAAACATTTGACAATAGCGTTATATAGTCCCCAAGGTAATGGTATTGTGGAAAGGGTTAATCGCATGTTTAAAGAGATGATACAGATGGCCGTTGAGGCTGGTGATTCCATTCAGGAAGCTGTTGCTGAAAGAATATGGTGTTATCCTAACACTCCTCATGCCACGACTGGCGTTACTCCTTTTGCTTTGTTGAGGGTTAGACACTCATTTAATGAGTTATTCCCTAAGTGGGTGATTGAGAAATCCGAACCGGACAAGCGTATACCTAATGTAGAAACTATCAGGGACAAGAGGGAGGAGTCACAGAGTAAGGCTACATGCAGATATAATGAACTTAAAAAATTAAGAGAAGTTGATTTTTCAGTGGGGGGATTGGGTGAGAATAAGAAGACCATACAAGTTTAAGGGTTGTAAATATTTCCTGGCGATTAAAGTGGTGCAAGTTTCTAAGCACTATGTCATGATTGAAGGAGAGAAGTGGTGGAGCAAGAGGAAAGTTGCCAAGGTGGAAGTGAAGGGTGATGCCCATAGAAGTTGGAAGGAGGACAGGGTTTCTGGTGGAATTTCTGGAGGAGAGATGCAGGATGTGGTTTGCATGGGTAGGACAGTTGTGGAGGAGTGTGAGGAGAGCTCAAGGTTGGATTGGATGTGTGATGAGGAGGAAACAATGACTGAAGCAAATAATGGTGTGGGTACAGAGGTTATTAATGCGGATGGTGAGGAGTTTGGGGAGAGGGTTCATAGTGATTTTCAAAAATCCAGACGGGTTGTCAGGAAGTCCAAATATCTGGAGGATTATGTGTTGGATTAATTTATTTTGTGTTTTATTTTATTTTTATTTTTGTATTTTGTTAAGGGGAAAGATGTGTTATATTATCGCACTTGGAGTACTCGTGCCGCACCTAGGCTCGCGAACAGCAAGTGGAATGTTTTGATTAAATCGGTGGGTGAGGTTTGAAGTGGTTGGTGGGGCAGCGTTTGTGCTGTTAGTTGGTCACTGAGGGACACGCAGTATTTGCCGCACTGGAAGGTGAAATTAAAATAGTTGATATTTACTTACCTCTTCGTGACGACTTCTCTTTACCTCTGTGCACATAACATTTTCCTACTTAGTCAAGGAGAAGAGTAGAAGAGATGGTGGAAAAACTGTCCCATCACATTTTGAGAGGACTTATTCAGCTATTTTGTCATAAGGATAATTTCAAGGTTGTTTGAAATTAATAGCCAGGTGACCCCTAAGCTGTGGATTGCAGCTGAGCCAACACTTTGCAGAAGGCAGTGGAGGGGGCTTCCATTGCCTTGGTTCTGGGAGTCAACAGCATTTTTATTTTTCTAACAGCATCATGGCAACCTCCTTAGAGCATGTAAATTATTTGTTACATATCGTCTCTAGGCTTGGTATATTTTTTTGTATTTTTACTTATTATGAGTCAGAACACTTAGAAATATTTTACATCACTAAAACTCAGTAGAAATGAAGTAGGCAATAGTAACAACAAACTGAGTGAAACAGTATGAGCTAGGAATATGGCGGTAAGAAAGATGCAGACAAACAAAAAGGCTGACATAGACTTGTATAAATGTAAAAGTCTCTTTATGTTGGGACACAAAATTACTTGAAACTCAGCAGATACTGTAAACCCCTTATTACTAGTGGTGTTAAAGGAGTTCTTGAGTGGCAGTGCTCTTGGGTGAAGACACAGGGCTTCATTACGAGTTTGGTGGTCTCAGGACCGCCATGTTGGCATTGTCGGTTGTACCACTAACAGGCTGGCAGAGAAGCCTGCCAAATTATGATCATGGTGGTATGCCCAACAGAATAGAGCCAAAGCACCAGTGGCACCGCCACTGCAGTCTGGCCACCACGGACCACGGTAGCACCTGCAGGCCGGCAGAGACCATGTTTCCGCAGGACAGATTATGAGGTTGCACACCACCAAGTTTCCACTGCGGTCGCACCACCACGGAAACCCAGGCGGAAATGAACAGACACTCACCTTCGGTAAGTCATATTCTTATGAAGCCACCATGGAACCAGAACTCGACGTCATCCTGCTGCTCCTACTCACCCAGAGACTCTGGAATCAACATCGAAGGCGACAACAGCAACTGTGAGTATACACTCTTACCTGTAAATGTTGTCTATTGCCAAAGTAGCTACGCTCACACAACATACCATCGGGAACAGGGGCTGAAGGCGACACACACACATAACCTGACAAGCACACTCACAGACAGCCATATATACATCTTCACATACACAGCAAACCCACTACGGCCATCACACATACACATCAAAAGCACACACCAACTCCCGGAAACACTCGACATACATAGCAAACACACAGCACATCGTATCTGACATACCATGCAGCAAACTCGCTCACACAGACATAGCCAAAGCACACAAAGCCACACAACACTGCAACAAACACGTCAACACAAACACCACTCAATACCATGACAACAACATGTCCCAACGTACACATGCCCATCACACAACACACACCCATCACTGGGGGAGAAAAGCTCTGCACACAACCTCACACGCTGCCCATACAAAACAGGTAACACAAGCATCACTTACACACAAATTTTCATGCACAATGTGAGCCATGAACAAATCTCCCTAAGAAAAGAAATGCAGGACAAATATGTAACGTTGAAACCAACAACTAGCTGGTCCAAAGATGCATTGATAATAAAATAGATAATGAAATGTCCAAGGCCATAGGCCACTCCAATTTGAAAATGTGCAACATGCACACAATGCACATCTGTGTGCCCTGAACTTGATGCCTGACTGCCATGTAACCTCCACAGGTAGGGACATCAAGGGGGCAGGCAGGCACCTCAGTAATTATCGGGGGTGAATGATGAGGTTTGAGCCTGGGCTTTGGAGGGGGTCCTTTGGGATTGGGCTTGGGAGGGTGGGTTTAGGTCCATGCAGGTGTTTCAGGTGTAGTGTCAGTGATACTGGGGTGGTGGGGGTGTCTGGGCAGGTAGTGACTGTTGCTGTGTCTGCAACTGTATGTTGCTTGTGTGCATGCTGGTGGTGTGTCTTGTGGTGCATATGTTTTTCTTAGCTACCCTTGGATGTTGAGGCAAATGCATGCCTGTCTGTCTGCGTGTGCTTTGGCTGGTTCGGGAAAGGGGGTTTGGGTTGAGAAGAAAAAGGTGGCAGGGGACAGGAGACAAGGGTGACTGGTTGCTTTCAGTGTTTAGGCAAGAGCCTGAAAGGATCTCTGCAGGCGAGCCAGTGCACTGTGAATGCCCTCCAGGAACGCATTGCTCTGTTCTGTCTGAGTTTCCAGTCCCTGGATGGCATTCACGATGGCCAACAGACCAACAGAAATGGACCTCAGGAGGTCAATAGCCTCCTCACTGAGGGCAGCAGGGTTGACAGAGGTAGTGGCAGAGGTGCCTGAGGCAAAGGGGACACCCACCCTCTTGGGTGAGCGGGAACGGTCAACTGGGTGGGGAGTTACACGAAGGGAGGTGATAGAAAGGGGGCGAGGTGGACAGAGATGGTGCTGGGGTGGTCCCAGATGGGTCCACTACTGCAAGGGAGTGTCCACTGGAGGAGAATTCTGAAAATGAAGAATTGGATCCTGTTTCCCCGTGGTACTCCCCTCGCACTCTGGGCCACTGGGTCCCTCAGTGTCAGTAGTATCATGACTTTGGGCCCGTGGTCAGCAGCTTCCCTACTCAGCTGTGCCCCGTCTCCTTCACCTGCCAATGCTGATGCTGTGAAACAGAGACAGAGGTAGAGTCATCACATTCTTTACATACACATAGATTACACCATACACAACAGTAACATCACACCTATGTGTAAAACACCCCCAGGTAGAAATCATTTTGAGCCAACATCATGTCACAACAACCTACTTTCCACAACCCTAAATGACAACCATTTCACACACAACATAAGCCAATTATCTGGCCACTATATCACTATCCTGTCAGTACAGCTATAACACAAATTGTACCTGCACAAGATGATTTGTCAACAATAATAATGTGTCCCTATACAGAGCATCAATGTGAAACAACATTCCATCAATGGGAATAAGTGTTGACTTTGATATCACATTCATACATACTCCAAATCTACACTTGTTCAATCCTTTACCAGATGTCATGTGCTATGAAAGTTACCTCATCTCATTCCAATTACAACACAGCATGTTGCTTACCAATGACATTCATAACTTGTAACTGTGTCTATAACATTCACAAAGGCAAAAACCACAGATGCACCTGCTCCATTTGGCATATTTAAAGTTGGAGAACAACAGATTTCAAATCCATTTCAACAACACACATATTAATAGTGTTTTTGCAAAGGTTGATGGACCTTTTCACCTTAGTAATTCTCACATAGTTAATAAAGTTATGTACAGCAATAGGGGCCTACTCAGCACACAGGATTTACCCACAGACAACCCAAGGGACCATACCAACACCTTCAATACAATGAACACCTGTCATGTGCATGAAGGCCTGTTAGAAATGGGGTCTCTGGTTGGCAGTCAGTTTGCACTCTGTTGAAACAGGGACCCTCACCCTAGTCAGGGCAATAGGGATACACACTTAAGATAGCCCCTGCTCACCCCCTTGGTAGCTTGGCACAAGCAGTCAGGCTTATTTCCAAGACAATGTGTAGAGTATTGGTACCAACACACACAGTAAAACAGTGAAAACACTAAAAAATGGACACCACACCAGTTTAGAAAAATAGGTAAGATTTATCTAGACAAAACAAGAACAAAATGACAAAAAAACAACATACACAAGTCAAGATATGAATTTTCAAAAGAATAAGAGTCTTACTCCATAGAAAACAATAGAAAAGTAGATTTTACACAAAGTACTTGGGTTGTGTCAAAAATAAAGTCGCACGGGTGAGCGTGCGTCGGAAAAGTCAGTGATGCGATTCCTTACTCGCAAGTGAGTTGACGATGCATAATTTTTCTCTCCCGCAAGAGGGCGATGTGTCGACTTTCTCTCCTGCAAGAGGACGATGCGTTAATTTCTGGAAGGGGCACCTCAGATCCACGCAGGCTTGCGTTGATTTTTACGCCCCGTCCGGCATACAGTTCTAATGATACTGATGATTATCAACCTCACATCAACAATATCAAAATCCCAACATCACTGTCAGCACTTCAAACTTGAGTAACCTTACATATTTTGAGTAAAGTTACACTGGCATGAGCAACGTCTTCACTGATCATGATTGAGACATACACCTAGAGTCCAGCAAATTGAGTGATAACATATACCATTCCACCAACATGAAAATCTCAACTACAAAACCAGCAACACAATGAAGTCAGTGCAAATTGAACTTAGCCATGCAAACATCCATCTAAACAGATTCAGAATAACTAAAGTAAGTATGCCAAGCTTTGATCAGAAGTCTGGAAAATGGGAGGAATTACCAATGTACACCTGATGTTGGCAAAAAACAGTGCATATTGTACCATTTAGGAGATGTCCTGCCCTATGTAGCATGCCCACAATACATTGGCTAAGGGAATAGCAGAAGAGCTGCTTACCTTCACAACATCGTGTACATGGGACAAATAGTCTCAACTCACATTTCAATGACATGTCTTGCACTAGGAATGTAGAAATACCACCATGCTTTTCATCATGTAGGATGTCCACCCTGATTACACATCAACATTTTCCAATGTACAGTCCACACTTAACAATGGGGACTCCTTCTCACACCTCTGAGTAAGTGTAGCAAGTATGCTTTGTGCAATTTCAGATTGAGATCTCACATGATCACAACTCTTAAATAATTGGCCTGTTTCTCACCTGTCAGACCCTATGTTGCACATAGAGCTAGATCCAGTGGAATAGGAATGGACAGAGACTAAAGAGATGAACAACTTACCAACAGAGTATTTGGAGTATGGATCAGTAGGTGGTAAGAATGACCCAGCAAGTTATATGTAGAGCAGTATGGTGGTACACATATGACACTGTCACATGTGCATCACCACATGCTACTATACAATATGGTTCACATTTCTGAGTTTTATGTCCCTATACACAATAGAATCTCCACACTTGTATGTCAATGTTATAGCCTTTACATCTAGGTGTACCTGGGGGACCCTTGGCCTTTAGCATTTACCTCATTGTTATAGCTTAAATACTTATACATTATATACTGAACTGGCAGAGGAATGGCTCTCAAATGCCCATCCAACTCAGGGTAGGCCACTGCCGAAATGTGGGCCATTAGGGGGTTCAAGGTCTGATGGGCACCCCTCCCTCATTGGGAGGACATCCCCAGCTGGCCCTCTGTGGTCTTCCGGGCCCAGTATCTCAGGTCCTCCCACCACTTCCTACAGTGGGTGCTTTGCCGCCTGTGGACCCCCAGGGCCTGCACTTGCTTGGCGATGACTCTCCAGAGTCCCTTCTTTTGATGGGCATTAACATGCATGGATGAAACAGCAAAAGGAGAAAGTTAACCATGTGCTCCATTTTTACGATTTTTTGTGCATTCAGCCTCCTTCCAGTTAGTGACAGGAATGGGTGAGAAACCAATGCTGGATCCCAGAAAGCTAAACATTTCTGACAAGTAGACAAAATTCTGAATTCAGCAAGGGGTCATTTGTGTGGATCCTACAAGTGTTTCCTACGGAAAATAACAGCTGAAATAAGAGAATATTGAAATTGAGGTGAAAAAAACTGCCACTTTTCTCCACATTTTATTCTGTAACTTTTTCCAGCGATGTCAGATTTTTAAACGCAATATACTGTTATGTCTGCTGGACTCTTCTGGTTGTGGGGATATACAGGGCTTGTAGGTTCATCAAGAACCCTAGGTACCCAGAGCCAATAAATGAGATGCACCTTGCAATGGGTTTTCATTCTATACCAGGTATACAGCAATTAATTTGCTGAAATATGAAAAATTAAAAATAGGTATCAAGAAAACCTTTGTATTTCCAAAATGGACACAGAGATAAGGTGTTTAGAAGCAGTGGTTATTTGCACATCTCTGAATTTCGGGGTGCCCATACTACCATGTGAATTAAAGGGAATTTCTCAAATAGAACTATTTTTTACACACTGTCTGACATTTGGAAGGAAAAAATGTAGAGAGAGACAAGGGGCAATAACACTTGTTTTGCTACTCTGTGTTTCCCCAAGTCTCCCGATAAAAATGGTACCTCACTTGCGTGGTTAGCACTACTGCTCGCGACAGGAAACACAAAATGGACACATCACATTTTTACATTGAAATCTGACATGTTTTTTGGAAACTGCCTAGCTGTAGATTTTGGCCTCTAGCTCAGCCGGCACCAAGGGAAACCTACCAAACCTGCACATTTTTAAAAACTAGACACCTAGGGGAATCCAAGATGGGGTGACTTGTGGGGCTCTGACCAGGTTCTGTTACCCAGAATCCTTTGCAAACCTCAAACAAGCGGCCAAAAAAACACTTTTTCCTCTCATTTCGGTGACAGAAAGTTCTGGAATCTGAGAGGAGCCACAAATTTCCTCCCACCCAGCGTTCCCTCAAGTCTTTCGATAAAAATTGTACCTCACTTGTGTGGGTGGGCCAGGTGCCTGCAACAGAAAAAGGCCAAAAACTTGTAGAGATTGAGGGGATAGCACAGCGAGTTGATAAGCACATATTCTTCTTTTATACATCTTTAGGCTGACTCTGCTTTGGGGACCCACACAAGTGAGGTGTCATTTTACTTGGGAGACTGAGGGGAATGCTTGGGAGTTGGAATTTTGTGCTGGAGCGGTGATCCTACTAAGAAAAGTCAGGAAAATATGCTTTTTGACGCAAATTTTGAGGTTTGCAGAGGAGTCTGGGTAAGAAAATGTTGGGGGATCCATGCAAGCCACACCTCCCTGTACTCCTTGGGGTGTCTAGTTTAAAAAAATGTCTGGGCTTGGTAGGTTTCCCTAGATGAAGGCCGCACCCAGGACCAAAAACATAGGTGCCCCCTCCCCCCCAAACACAGGTAGTTTTGTAATATATCATTTTGATGTGTCCACGTACATCTGTGATGTGCCAAACACTAAAATTGTGAAAAGAAACGCACTTAGGTTATGTGAAAAAGACCTCTCACCCACCAACCAAGTTGGTGGCATGCTTCGTCATCGGGGTCCCACCTGAGACACCTAGCGTGTCACAAGTGGGCTGCGACTCCTGATTACAGCGGAGCAGGTTTTGTCATTTTTACCACACATACTGGCGGGATTTGGCACGAGGGTGAGAGATGGTTCAGTCGATCAAATTTTATTAACAAGAGATTTCACAAAAGTGAAATGCACTGTTAATAACTGAAAGGCCAAAAAACTGAACCAATGACTCACAGCTCGTGAGCTGTAAAGCCGCGTCAAGGCACCAACCGTTTTACAGTCCATTCACACACCTTTCATACATGACATGCACAAGACCATTCACGCCGCCAACCACGGGCCCAGCACATTACAACACTCACTTCGACAGACAGCGCCACTCAAGGGCCTATCACTTACATACGCCCACATGCCTGATACAGCAGTCATACTAGATGATGGGAGTGTGTGGACTGACGTTTAGCTGGCACCGCCAGCCAAGCGCCACCCCACGCACACCGCCAGCCAAGCGCCACCCCATTCACACGCACACCACTAACTATAAATAAGTACAAAACTAGAAACACAAAAGCTCTAACTGAATACATAACAGTAATGCCAACTGTGAAACTGAACATATAAAAATATAAAACAGCAGTTTACGCTCACAGAATTTCCCAATAATTCTTCTGTGTGTGGTAGCTCCTGAAGCAGCCACCCACACACAGCCCAGGCTTTGAAGGACAATCAGGGCAGTACGTCCTAGTCTCCTTCCTGATACCTCTTCGAGCACAGCAAATTATTTTTGGGCCGTGGGAGGAATGTGCTCAGCAAAGTGACGATCTTTCAATCTAGCCACATCCCCCACCACTGCTTATCTAGGAACTCTTGCCTGTTCCAGCACAACAAGGCTTTCTATGATAGACTCCTGAAATTTCACAAATGTCATCCATGACTCTGGAGAACTATCCTTGAACACAACAAAAGCATTAAAAGTTGCCAAGTGGAACAAGTGAACCGCTGATTTCTTATACCAAACATAGGACTTACGAGCAGCAGTGTAAGGTTCCAACCTCTGATCTACTCTATGAACACCACCCAAGTGCTTATTATAGTCTAAAATGCACACAGGTTTGTGCACTTTGGCAACCTGACCCCAAACAGTCACAGGTGAAGTACTCTCATTGTGGATGGTACATAGCATGTACACATCCCTCTTGTCTACAAATTTCAGAGCTAGCAGCTCATCATTACGCAAGGCACTGCACTGGCCTTTCTCAAGTTTTTTACAGACAAGCTCTCTTGGATAGCCTTTCCGATTAGAGTGGATTGTGCCACAAGCAACAGTGTCCACTCTGAACAACTCCTTGAACAACCGAACTCCAGTGTAGAAGTTATCTACATATAAATGGTGACCTTTGTTAAACAGTCGTCTACCAAGTCCTCACACAATTTTCTCACTAACTCCAAAAGTAGGTGGACAACCAGGCGTGTCAATATTGGAATCCCTACCAGTGTAGACCCGGAAATTATAAACATATCCTGTACTACTTTCAGACAACATATACATCTTAATTCCATACTGTGCCCTCTTGCTAGGAATGTACTGCCTAAAAACCAAACGACCGTTGAACAGGACCAAAGACTCATCTACAGATATTTCTTTACCTGGAACATAGATCTCTGAAAACCGATCTACCAAATGATCAAGAACATGTCTAATCCTAAAAAGACGGTCAGAATCAGGGTGATCTCAAGGCAAGGCTAAAGCATTATCTACAAAATGCAACATCCGAAGAAGAAGCTCATACTGGTTACGACTCATGATGGCAGGAAATATAGCAGTTGCCATCAAGGGACTAGTAGACCAATATGAAGACAGTGATGGCTTCCTTATCATCCCCATCAAAAAAGTTAAACCCAAGAACTTTTTAAACTCTTCCAGATTTGTGGGAATCCACTGGCTAGCTCAAGAGTGTGACCTACGTCTGGCAGCGTTATGCCTCAAAAACTGCTCTGCATAAAAATTAGTCTGCTCAACAATCTCTTCCAAAAATATATTGTCCATAAACAACTGAAAAAAAGTTGACGGGCAAAAAGTTTTCCGTATTAACTCGACACCCTGGGAAACCAGTAAACGCAGGCAACTGTGGCTGTTCCATGTTTGGTGCGACCCACGTGTCAGGTCTTCCAATGGGAAGCCTTTCAGCCGCTGGCTCCTGCACCATCGGCACATCAGTGTCCTCCTCTAAAAGATGCCCTTCATCAGCACTGAGGTTGGCTTCATCATCAGATGATTCCTCTCTGACTGAAAATTCACTTTCAGAATCTTGCACTTCCTCCTCTGCCTCAGCTGCAGAATCAGTCTCATAATCATGGTCAGAAGATGACTCAAAAAGCATACCAGCAACCTGCTGAGCGGTCATCCTATGGCTAGCCATGATCCTTCCTAGAAAAATTAACTGGACAAATGCACCACCAACAACCAGCACTGTGTAAGATAAGTAACAAACAAAGTGTAGCTTTATCACTAAGAGTTATAAACTCAAAAACTATACCGCTCACATGCCTGAAAAAGCTTGACACACCAGCAACTACTCTGCACAGCCACAGCAATCACCAATGATATCCCACTAAAAAGAGAAAAAAAGCAAATTAATGATTGTGTATAAATCTAAAGAAAATTTCACACAAAATCCTGCATTCAGTACACCACCTACAAACATGTCATTCATGCATGGCAACAATACTCCTTTGGAGTAAATTTATTTACTTACCTAAAATATGCAACTACGCATATCGCAGGACAACCACTGCCAACACTGCAACAAGCCACAGCAAAGGAAGCAAAAGCTTTGAACTAGAACACAAAGAAGAAATAAACTGTTATTATCATAAATGCAAATACTTCACCAGTTGACAAACATCCCGCCACCAACCATTTTTAAATGTTCCCTTGTGTCTAGTGTTCTCTGCTTGGGGGCAGATAGGCATAGAAAAAATAGGCCAATCTGCCCTAAAGGGGGCAGAAATGCCCCAGAATATATTGTCCCCTTTGGAGGGCAACCCTTGCACAAGGGCCCCCCCCCACACACACAAAACACACACATGATCCCTGGCGCAAAGTGGATTCTGCCCCCCTAGAGCGCAGATGGGCCTGAAAAAAAAAAAATAGGCTAATCTGCCCCAAGGGGCCCAGAACTGCCCAATAGTAATTTTTACCCCCAACACAAAAAAAACAAAAAACAAAAGACAAAAAAATCCCTGGCGTCTTCATAGTTTCTGCCCGGGGCCTACAAAAACTAGGACAATCTGCCCCCAAGGGGGGCAAAAATGGCCTACATTACATTGCCCCCTATGGGGGTGACCCTTGGCCAAGGGGCCACCCCCGCACAAAGCACACACACACATGATCCCTAGCGCTATGGGGATTCTGCCTCCCTTGGGGGCAGAAAGGCCTAAAAAAAATAGACTGATCTTCCCCCAATGGGGGGCAGAACTGCCCAATAGTACTTTTTGCTCCTTGGGGGCGACACTTGCCCAAGGGGGTGCCCCCCAACACAAAAAAAAAGAAAACAAACGAAAAAAACAAATCCCTGGTGTCTTCATGGTTTCTACCCCCCCTGGGGCAGAAGGGCCTACAAAAACTAGGCCAATCTGCCCCCAAGAGGGTCAGAAATGGCCTACATCACATTGTCCCCTTTGGGAGGGTGACCCTTGCCCAAGGGGCCACTCCCCACACAAAGCACACACACACACACACACACACATACATGATCCCTGGCACTATGAGGATTCTGCCCCGTCTAAAAAAAATATGCATATCTGCCCCCACACACGCACACACAGACTAATTCCCTGGTGTCTAGTGCGCATTCCTGCTGCCCGATCCCGATGCAATCAGGAAGCAGGAATGCTCAAAGAGACATCGAGGGAAAGGAAAACCCTTTCCTTTCCCTCAATGCCTTTTTTACAGGCATCCTCCCCGCCCCGGAAGGAAACACCTACCTCCTTTCTGGAAGAAGCCCTGGCTAGTGCTTCCCCCGAGGGCAGGTATATGGACGTAATGGTTACGTCCATGGCGCCACACAAGCCCCGCCATGGACGCAATCATTACATCCATGGCGCTAAAGGGGTTAAACACACACCTCTCCTACCCTCTCCTAAACTAATCAAGAGGGCACCTAATTATCTGAGGTTGCAGGATGTGATGGAGGTGCTGTGCTACTCCAAATGTTCTTCCCTGCCTTTGAAGACCAGTTTGGCAGCCCTCCACCCTTCCTGCTTCTCCATCTGCTGAGGGGAGTTCTCCTCTCACAGGCACATTCCTTTGTGTTCAGCCCAGGCTACTTCACACCTCACCAAGCAGCCTGGCCAGGCTGCCAGAGGCTGGCCAATCAGAGCAGAGCACTACAGGGCTGAAGTTGGCAACTTTTTAGGTAGAGTTTAAAACTCTTTACCCAAACAAGTTATATTAAATCCAACCATTGTAAGTTGTGGGATTTATTATAACAATTAATTTGATACCAAACTTGAGGTTTATGACACTTAAGGGAACTTTGTAAATTAAAATAAAGTCTCATTCTAGCCTATGGAGGCCATTCACTACAATGAGGGAAAAACAAATGTGGCTGTTTTACCTCACCAAGACTTATAAAACTATTTTATAGGGGCCCTGCTTACAGTTACATGGCACCCAGTACTATGGGCACATAGGGCACATGGGGGTGACTTATATATAAAAATAAGGTAGTTTAAGACTTTAGAACTACTTTTAATTCCAAAATCGAATTTGCATTTAACTTTAATTTAAAAGCAGCCAGCAAAGCAGGCCTGCCTTTAAAATGACCCTGTGTACCCCAGCAGTGCACCTATGAGTGCACTACCTATACTGGGGTCCCTAAACCTACATGACCTACCTTATACTAGGGACGTATAGGTAGGTTGACTTAGCCAATTATAATTAGCCTAATTTGCATACTGATTTTACACAGAGCATAGGCCCTGGGACTGGTTAGCAGTACCCAGGGCACCATCAGAGTCCAGAAAACACCAGCAAAAAGTAGAAAATGGGGGCAAAAATTTGGGGGGCCTCTGCAATCAGCCCTGTTCTCTCACATTGGCATTGGAGCTAACTAAGACCTCACAGATGATGTAAATAGGAGGTGACATGCCCGCATCAATTGTAGGTTACAACATTAAATCTCACTATTAAGAAGACATCATATACCATGAGTCAGTTGATGTACTGATTGATGAGATCTGCCCTGAAGTCTCCAGCTTCATCTTCTTCTGGCTCATCCTCACTTAACAAATACTGTAATTCCACCCACAGATTCTGCTGGCTCCCCCTCATCTCATATGAATGATATCTGGCACCTCAGGGCAAGGTTGTGGAGGCATGCAGCAGGCAACAATTATTTCACATAACTTGTTGGGTCAGTATAGGAGGGCTCTTCCAGATATGTCCAGGCAGCTAAATCTTGCCTTCAGGAGCCCAAAAGTCCACTCCAAGAGATGCCTTGTCCTTCCATGGGCCTCACTGATTCGGACTTCCCCTGGCATGGTTGGGTACCTCACTGGTGTCAACAACCAAGAACGGTTTGATTAGCCAGAGTCTCCTGTAAGGAATAGTTACAACAACACAAACATATATCTTGGACATGCACATACTGTGCAAACACATATGTCAAATGTGACTTACCAACCAGCCAGGCCCTGTGCAGATTTGTGTGATCAGCAGTGGGATATTGCTGTTCAACATGATAAAGGAATCATGGACTGATCCTGGATACTCTGCATAGACTTGTGAAATGTACTGGTCTGCAAACACACCACTTGGACACTGAGAGAGTGTTAGGTTTTCCTGTTCCTGTATACCTGTTCATTATCACTGGGGTGGGGGGAACTAAGGCTACATGGGAGCCATTTATGGTTCCAACCACATATGGAATGTGTCCCAAAACATAAAACTCTGCCTTCACATAGGCCAAATCCGCATGATGGGGAAATCTGATGTAGCTGTCCAAGTGTTTCAACAATGCACACAGTACATCCTTCAAAACCATACTGAACATGGGCTGAGCCATCCCTACAGTTAGAGCCACTGCAATTTGAAAGGACCCAGTGGCCAGTAAGTGTAGCACTGACATGACTTGAACGATGGGAGGTATGATATTGGGACTGCAAATGGCAGACATCAGTTCTGGCTCCAACTGATTACAAAGATCCATGATTGTGTGCCTATTTATGCAATAGATCTGTTTTATGTGTCTTTCCTCCATGGTGAGAAGGTCTACCAGTGGGCGATTGTGAGAAAACAGGGCTCATTGCAGAGGCCCCCTAACTTTTTGCCCTCATTTTTTACTTTTTGCTGGTGTTTTCCTGACTCTAAAGGTGCCCTGGGTACTACTAATGAGTCCCAGGGCCTGTGCTCTGTGTAAAATCAGTATACAAATTAGGCTAAATATAATTGGCTATGACAACTTACCTATAAGTCCCTAGTATATGGTAGGTCATTTTCACCCAGGAGCAGGGATAAAACTGGCAGACCTGCACCCACACCTCAGTTCCCTATCTGATCCCCATCAGATTCCAACAAGGAAGAACTACAGGAGAAGAAGGACTGCCCTGCTGGACCCCTGGCCTGCACCTGGACCCTGCACTCTGAAGGACTGCACCAGCTGCACACTTGGGCTTCACCACAAGAAGGACTTTGCCTGGCTTCAACTGGTTCAAGGAGGGACTCCCTGTTTGCTACAGGTGAAAAATTGCTAACCAGAGTCCCCTGCACCAACTCCTGAAGAAACCCACCAGCTGACCACTGTGCAGTGGCCAAAAAGGAGTTTGCGCAGGGTGCATTCTGGGAGTTGTAGTCCACACCCCCCAAGGAGCATCGCAGAGCTTCTGGAACATTGGGGTGAGCTGTGGACCCCAAAGGAACCTTAAAGGAACATCTGGAAGAAGATCCAGAAGTTTGGAGAACTTTTGAAAAAAAGCTCCATAGAGGGACCGACCCACCGCGGCAACTCTAGCCGGCTTGCCTCAACCGAGACCAGGCCTGACTTGCAGGTTTGTCCCGGTGAAGAAAATCTCCAAAAAGAGACTAAGTCCGAACGTAGGAAGTTGACCGGGACCTCTCTGAGGATCAGAGGAGGGCTCCAAGGACGTCAGATCAAGATCCAGGTTTGCCCCGGTCAAAGGATTTTCACCTCGAAAAAATTACTACGTCCGAAGGTAAAAATCTCCATTGAGGGTTCCCACGACGCTTATCCGAGGAAGAGTTCCAGGAGGTCAGATTAGACTGACAGGTTCGTCCGCTGAAGAAAATCTTCAGAAAAACTACTAAGTCCAAAGGTAAACTTTTGACCGAGGCCTCCCGCGGGTTGTAGCTGAGCCGGGCTCCATCTCAGTCGGCCTTAAACTTTGACTTTGCCCCGTTCGAGTTGCGACCAGATTGGCACTTTTTGTTTCTAGGCTCTAGAAAACAATAATTCTTTAAAAATTCGTATCTCCGGTTCCCCTTATCCGATTTTATTTGTTTTTGTGTCATTTTAAAGATAAAAATATAATCTATTTTTATAAATTGGTTTTGGATTTTAAAACTGTTTCCTGTGTTTTATTAATTACTGTTTTGTGATATCTGAATGCTTTACACTGTCTCCTAAGTTAAGCCTTGTCGCTCGTTGCCAAGCTACCAAGGGTTGAGCTGGGTTTAATTTACTGAGACCTAACTGGACCTAAGTGGAGGTTAGTGGCCTATTTCTAGGTGTAGGTACTTACCTGCCCTTGCCAATGGCCCATTTTCCAACAGCCAATGAGTCAGGTATGCATGTAGATTGTAAGTTAGCATTATGTACAGTACATTGTGGCATACAATGTCCTGAGATGTTACTGCACAAGCAAAGTCGCATTTATACAAATGACTTGTCGGAATTGGTGTTTGATTACAGATTTGCCCTAATCCTTATCTTTGTCAATCACAGATTTGCTGTATTTCTGTTTGGCTCTTCATCATTGGCAAGTCACAGACAGTGTTAGAGGCAGATGGGAACTGCACACAGAAATGAGATGTGGACGTGGATGAAACCAGGTACTGATTGCATGAGTATGTGGAGTGTAACTAATATGGCCAAACATTAAGGACACTGGGGTGGAAGTGTGTTTTGACACCAAGAAGACCTGTTTGGTACTGGAGGTGGTCAAATGGTGTCATGTGTGTGTCCATGTGTGTTTGGCATGTGAAAATGTTGAACCATAGCCTCTACCATCATAATGAGTTCTGTTGTATGTGACCTACCTTGAACATTGCTGTTAGTGTGTTACTACTTTGCAGACCAATGTGCATGTCTCTGTTGACTGACATAGGTGAGTGGCAAGCCTACAGGTATGTGACCATGATAAGTGAAAGGTTCCAGGACTGGGGACATTAGTACTGATCTCTGTCTGTATTATGGGGAATGATTATTAGGAAGCTATGGTAGGGGTATGTGATAAGGCTTTACCTGGTGACACAAAAGACCAATCTGTATGGCTCCAGGCTTGTAGGAAGACTGACATGTCCCTAACTTCTATAACCTGTGGGTATATGATACCTAAGCTGACAATCTGATGTCACTAGCAGTACTACTCTATCTGCTGTTTGCAAATCTAGAAACACATGTGTGGAGATGTCAAATGCAGCTGTTTTGGCTTATGTCTATGTTAAAATCCCAATGTAAAGAGTCTCCTGGTGATACAGTGCACGTGTGATGTCCATAACAAAGGTTGAACAATACAGAGGAACTTATTGATAACAAAGTTGTATTACATGACAGTTGTACATGGTTGATCAATGACACTTACACAGAACCTGTTTTTAAGTTGTATTTATTGGAGAGTGCAAAATATTATGTTTGAATTGAAACAGAAATAATACAAAGTAAACAGTGAATTGTTCAGTCGTGGTGACTGAAATCATCAGGTTAGCTGCTACACCATTTGGAAACACAAGTCCAATGTCCTTGCACTATAGGGAAAAAGAGTTAGGTTTGAGAACAGTCAACAGGGTGCATCTGTGGCACACAAGAGCAACCAATCAGGAGAGATTCACTTCCTGGCAGTGGGTTTGGGCTTGGCATCTGTTCCTCTTGAATGCCTGGGTGGGTGTCCACGTTTGCGGAGGGCTCCTCTGCTACAGAGGATGGGGTGTCTGAGGCATGTCCTTCACATGGCATGGCCTCCATTCCGCTAGCAGCCACAGATGTTGAATGGCCAGAAGAGTCATTACTAGAGAAATTATATTGTGTGGCAGACCTACTCAGGGTAGTGTTGATATCTGTCAGCACCCCAGCAATGGAAGCCAGGATGGCATTTTGTGCCTGTCACTGCTGTATAACTTCCTGGTGGTTGTCCCTCTGCAGCTGTTGGATTTCCCCCATCATGGTGACTACCTGGCCCATCATGCCTTGGTAATTTTGGTAGGCCCCAAGACTTGGGAGATGGTTTCCTGGTCAGTATTGTCCCTTTGAGCTTCTCTCCTCTGCCCCACACATCCCTCCTTGTAAGTGATACAACAAATGATGTTTTCATTTGAGTATTAGTTTTTTGAGATGCACACAGTGCCTTAACATGATCCCCAGAAATTACAATGGCAGCTGCTGCCAAATCTTACTTAGTACAACATGAGACTCTGAAATTTCAATACCATTCACCATGCTCAAAGTTGTTAAACTATGTTGATGGCTATGCGACTGCTGATACCCTCTTATGGTGTCTGGCTATTGCTGTAGGTGTTATCATTTGTTACAAGTGAAGTATCTGGCCTGATGCATGGCACAAAAAGCTGCACAATGCACAGTAGTGTCAGAGTAGGGACACAGTATGGAAGTAAGCAATTGACATTGACCTCTATCTGGATGTACCTTATGTGCATCCACTTTGGCATCTATATTCCTCACCCCCAGGTGAGTCAATTTCATTTTTGGCATTTTTTTCTAAGGGCAGTTTGATGGGGCACTCAGCTGTAGTTGTGTTTGGATTGTAATGATAGTGGGAGTGGGCCATTGCATTGCTCTCATTGCCATAACCTGTTTCACAGTGGAACATTCATGATGTGTTATATAGGTAGTTAGTTGCATTGCATGACATATCACATTTGGTGCACTGTTCAGGTGTTCTTAATGGTGGAATATTGCCTTCTGGAAGATGTAATGCTATCAGTTCCCAGTACTTCACATGCCATTCCCCAAGGCTGTGGAGCCAGTGCAGTAAAAACAATTGGGTAACATGAATGTTGCGGGGACTTACCAGACTCCACTCCCCCAGGTATTCCTTTCAGGCCCTCAGGATGCAGAATGTTCAAGTCCTTCTCCTCCCAAGATGTGAAAGTAGCAAGTGGAGGTGGGGTCCCACTACCAGGCTTGAGGACCACCAGCTGGTGCCTGGCGGCCATGGAATGTACCTTCCCCCTTAGGTTGTTCCACCTCTTCCTGATGTCCTCCCTTGTGCGTGGATAGCTGGCTACAGAATTAACCCTGTCGACTTTTCTTTGCAGCAACTCCGATTTCCTGCCTCTTGATGTTTGCTGGACCTGTGCTCCAAAGAGTTGTGGCTCTACCCTGACAATTTCTTCCACCATGACCCTCAACTCATCATCAGTGAAAAGTCGGTATTTTTGGGAGGACAGGGTAGTGGTGGTAAAGATGGTGAGGTAGTGTTTAAAAATAAAATAAAATATTGAACAAAAAGTAAGTGATGAGGTGTAGGTGCTGTGATGTCAGTGGGTGACGGATGTTGTGTGTTGTGTGTGAAGGTAAGTTGTGTGTTGTGTATGCTGTGCATGTGTGTGATGTTTGTGTGGTGAAATGTGTATGGGGACAAAAATTGTCTTAGGAAATATGTAATGGTAATTCCTCCTCTGTGCCTGTGTGTGGCGTTCTGGTTGCAAAGGATTGTGGGTTGTGTAGGGGTGTGTTATATAGTGGAGTGTGTAGGTGTGTCGAGTGTGTGGATGTGTGTCATGTGTGGGATATTTAAACTATTCAATATGGTATTGTGTTCAGTGTGCTGTCAGTTCCGACCACCACGGTTCGCACCACCAAAGGTTTTCCACCATGGAAGAACCTCTGTTGTGATTTGTAGATCGTAATATGGTGGGAGGATTTTTGTTGGCCTGAAGGTTTTGGTTGCCTTTTTCATCCTCCAGTGGCCTGCTAGTTTAAAAAATGTGTCTGTTTTCTGGCAGACTTCACAGTGTAACTCTTAATACGGCAGTCGGATGACTGCCAACACGGCTGTCTTTTGGCGCCCACCACCTCGGAGGTCCTACCTTCAGACCGCCAAAGCCATAATGAGGCCCACTATGTTGCTAATGGATTTAGCTACTTGTGAGAGTGATATTTATTTGTCACAAGAAGCAAAAAGGTCCTACGGCCAACATGGGGATGAAGCTGAAGTGGTCTTTGAATAAACGTCCTGTAAATATTTTGCAATAGCAATGCTGTAATGATTAATTGTGAAAATCACAAAGATTATTGAGAAAAATATATGAACACTCGGGAAGTGAAAATTAGAGACTGATGATGACTTGATTTATGTTGGTGTTCTTTCTGACCAGAACTGTTTTAGAACCTATTGCTCAAGTCCAAAAGAGGTGAGCTTACACCACCATGAAGTCTGTTGCAGTTTAATATGAAAGTTGGAGGTCTCTTACTATGTCCGGTAAGTAAAGCATTCATGATTAAACCAGGTGGGGATTGACTGAGGAGCTCTGAGATCGTTATCAGACCTTGTACTGTGCCAAAACAATTTGGAAGGGGTAACCTAGTGCAGAATATTGGGAATTAGGCAGCCTATCCCAAGGACTCTGACTCTGGTGTCAGGACCTGGTGTGGGTGCTAAATTGCAGTTTGAATGTGGTGTAAACTTTGTTCTCTGTGAGATCGGCACTGAAGGAAGCAGTGCTAAATGCAATGAAGATGGTAGTGCTCAGACTGGTAAAAAAACAAAAAAAAACAAAGGGGTTCTAATCATTTGCATTTCTGAATAAAGTCAATTTTGGTGTATCAAATTGAATCAATACCAGAAAAGGTACTGAAGAAAGATGTAAATTGGTTGATCAAGACTATGCCATCCAACAAGGAAAACTAAGTAAAACATTGTCAGTGATATTTGAAATAGGTTATTAAAAGCATGAAAACTACAGAATATCCAGCTATCTGTTGGGAGACATGTGCAGGGATTTTATGTGAGTGAAGATCAGTGCGCTAATATAGGGTCTTCCAGGTGCCTGGAAAAATGTCATGCTTCAAGATATATGCTGTTCTGTGTGTAGAGAAGAGGGATAACCCTTCTCTACACACTTGCAGGGCCGACTTTAGGTTGATGCAAGCGGTGCCATTGCACTGGGTGCTGAGTTTGGGGGGTGCTGTGTTTTGAAATACCTTATTGGTTTTAAAGCACAAGCTGTAGAATTCTTTGTGCCCAGCAATTTTCAGTCAGCAATAAACATGTCAAGAGAACTGTCCAGTGGCTGTTTTGACTCATAATAAAGTAGCACAGAGAGTTAGTGTGCCTGCTGCAAAGAATGTATACTATGCAGATCCTAGGATGGCATATTGAGCTAAGAACTGTCATCAAAGAGCTGAATGCAAACTCAGTGGCAGCTGCCACACATTTCAAGGGGTGGGGCTGTGGCAGGGGGGCCACAGGGACAAAGAAAGAAAACAATTAAATAACAAATAATAAAAAGCTCTCCCTGGGACACCAGCACAGGCTACCCCATGCAATCCTGGCGCTGCTCTCATGCTATACCTTGCATGAGAGCAGCGCCAGGGTTTGGTATAAGTGGCTTTTTCTGCCACTCAGACACCGCATGAGAGTCTGTGCAGTTTCTCCAACCCGGCTGTGCAGCACAGCCAGGTTGGAGGAACCTAAGGGCCCATGTCTGTTTGGCTGGCCAAAGATGGCCGGCCAAACAGACATGTGTACTTCGTGCACTCCACTCCTCCACCCCTCCCCTTCCCATGGCCCAGTCCCGCACCCTCCCTTTACACGCTGCCTGAACCAGCAGCTAAAAAATAAAATGATAGTAAACTATTGTTTTATTTTTCAGCTGCTGGCTCTTAGCCAGGGGGGCGATGCTCCTTTGCCATTGAGGAGCCGCCCCTGATATAGGTTAGAACGGTATGTATTTTTCCCAGTGTTTCCTTATTCTACTGTTGCTAAAAAAGTGTTTGTTTGGCTAAAGCTAAATTCCTATCAGTAAAGCCAACACCAACCTCTGTGTTAAGTTTTAAATCCGGAGTTTGTGCTTCCTAGACCACTCTTAAACTGTGCTGCCTACCAGTATGGATGACGTGATCCTACATCATACAGTCCTCATTTTCTTATCTACACAATTTTCATACACTGATTTATACACACGATTCATTGTCTCTGTGTAATTTAGGTGTGATGTAAAGTACCCTGACATCCTACACTGGTATGAGTGGCATTAAAAAACGTATGATTTACATGTGAGAGCTGCAATGGAGAGATGATGGGGCACCATTGGATGGTGGTGGTGAGGGAATCTGTGAAAGAGGTCATTACAGTGGGGTGCCAACAAAGATGTTGCATTAGGTGCCCCCAGCGTTAATGCCGGCCCTGTCTGCATGGGTTAATCAAATGCACTTCAATAACAACATTAAAAGCTGAGTTAATTGATCATATTAATAGGAGATAGTATGAGAATATCAAACCTGTTGTAGTGCATATTATTAAAAAGAAATTCAGCATAGATTTGTACAAGTAGGGCAATTTGTGCAAGGATTTTAATTGATTATTTGCATCTTGGTGCTGTGTGTTCGCTACGGAGGATGAGTTTGCGTGGTGTATTAATTGAATTCACCAATAAAGCAAATTTGAGTTGAAAATGGAATGCAGGGGTCAAAGGTTGCGGGACATCTTATTTTTTGCATACTTCAAGGAGGCAGGTTCCCCGAGGTGGATGTATCCAGGGCCTCGATAGTAGTTACACTCGTGCTGAGGACCCTGATGATGCTCATACGGCTCCAGAGCCCGGGTTTCCATAATGGCGGTATCAATAATCCTGCTCAAAATAAATGAGGGAGAGGGGAGCGCAGATAATGAGATTCTGCTTCAATCAGGGGACAGGAGAGCGTTCATTAAGAAGCGACTCGCGAGATGCCTGTTAACTCGCTACACGGAGACTCTTCCAGAAAACACTCGCGAGTTCCCTGTCCTGCTTTGTAAAAAGCGACTGACAGAAAAAAATGTCACTTATTACGACGCTGAGGTTTACTGTTCAAGTGATTAACTGGGAGCCGTTTGCATGATAAAATGCCTGGAAATAATTTGCTTCTAGCATGAACCCAGAGTGTAGATCTCATTACGAAGGAATGGCGCGTATTAGTTGAAGTAAATTAACATTCAAACGTTTTCCAGAGTGGCTGCTAATCACACGCTGTTAATTACTGTCATTACTGTAGGCTGCTGAGGAGGCTAACCAAGGAATCACTCTCATGATCTTGGTGTTTGAAAGTGATCTTCTCCGATAAAGGAGCATGTCAGACATACAGAAATTGCAAATTGCCGAATTTGCTGACACGGGTAAAAATCCCGCTGACTATAAGTAGCCTGCCCAGTGATGGATGCATTCTTGACACAGCCTCAGTGTTTGGTCTTAGAAAATAATGAGTATCAATGTCCTAGCTAGGGAAAATGCAAAGATGAGGGAGCCCTTTGTATGCTTAATTAAAGAAACTGGTAGCAGAACTCGTTCACAGATAAGTGGCTGTACATAATAATCATGCATTTATGTAAGGGCCTGCTATGCTACTGTAGACTGCTGCGGTGCCAATTAGGTCTTTGGCAAAACTGTACTGCTAAAAGTGATACATACCATAAATAAATATTGCATCTAATTTCCATATTAGAGTGTCTAATTACACACCATTTAAAATGTGCGACTTCCTGTGATGCTAAATAAGAAATGGTTTCCTTTTTTCACAGTACAACGGAAACCCCCCTTTTTAATTTTGCTCATAATTTGTAGTTTGTTTTGGCTTAGTCACTATTTTGCTAAGCAGTAATATGTTGTCTTTAAAAAAATCTTGCTCCTAAGTGGTTCTCTGGAGTATCTAACTCAGCTTCTCCATGGTTCATCACAACTGCATGCATGCATTGTAATTAGCTTGCATTATGCGCACTAACAAGGGTGGGAGCGCTGCCGCTCTGGTTATGTGGAGCAAGAATAAAAGTGATGACTTCTATTTTAGTGCAAGCCAGCAAAATGTATATCTATTCACCTCTGAATAATTATCCATAAAACGAAAATCCATGGGAATCCACTGGAATAGCTTGGCTCACAGCACAGGCTATAATGATCATACCACTCCGAATGATAAGCACATTCTTGGAAAATCTTTAGCTGGAGCAATTAGAGCATATTTAAAATCAATGTGGATGTAAAATCCACTTCCACACAAGCCACATTGTTTATTCTCTTTAGACAAGTTTTAATAGTTACTTCTTTTCTTTAGTAGTTAGATATGTGCAACTAATGTTTTGAGAAGGGACATCACCTAATGGGCTAGGAAATCTTTCTTCAGGGCAATCAAAGTAGAGATACCACAAAATGAATTTTCAACTAATTCAAGTGGAGGTTGTGAAGCACTGGAGCGATGTGATCAAATTTGCTTGCTGTTATTACACGCCTAGTTGCAGAGTGCACTACAAATGCCAAAATGATGTTCCCTACGACTACTCTGCCAATGACTATATCCTGGATGACTATTTTCAAGTGCTCAGGGAAACTGAGGTGAAACATTTTCTGGGCATGAGTATGAACATGTAGACACATTGTCTATGTGTGGGAAGTGTGTGAGGGATGGATGAAGTGTGACTCCAGGAAGTTTTATGGAGGGCACAAATAAGTGCTACCTGACATATAGATTTGCTGCTCGACAATACAGTTTCTCAGTATGATAACATCCTCAATTTGTGATTTTTTTTCATCTAAAGCACAGTATCAACGGTGTAATGGTGCATGGTGACACCAGAATGTTTGACAGTTTGACTTAAATTGCTTCGTGTACACATTGAAAGAGGTAAGCCAATTTCAATCCCCTTGGGGATTCACAAGTCACTTTAGTGCAGGCATAGGTATAGTCCTCAATCATCTCTACTAGGGATCTATTGATGAAATAGGAGGTGAAGCATTTTAATAGACTTCTTCAAAAGTCAGTCCAAATAAAATGTTTGAAGTAGTTTGCTATAGTCAACTGTATCAAAGGTAGCCAGTATGTCTAAGAATCAAAGAAAACAAACATCTCCGTTGTCCAGAATGTGATGGACATCATCAAGTATCTTTAGGATTGCTGTTTCTATGATGAAACCGGTCCTGAAGCCAGACTGATAGCCAGCAGATGTTTCTTGGCAATAACAACTGATATTTGATTGTCAATTATTTCTTGTATGGCTTTCCCAAGCCAGGTGGGTTTGACATTGGGAAGCAGTCTGATAAATGTGTAGGGTCCAAGATAGGCTTTCGAATAATAAAAGTGATTTGTTCTGCTCTTTATGAGGTCGGAAATAAGCTTCAATCTAAGGATGCACTGATCAAGCCACACCATGTGTTTTGAAAACACAGGAAAATTGCACTTATTTATTTTCGCCGGTATGTGATCATTTAACCTTTTTCCAAATTTGAGCTGTATAATGGTGATCAATGTAAAGGAGTCCCAAGTGTTACGTATATCCCAAAATAGTTTTCATGTTAATCTATGTTATAATTATGTTTATAGTACACTAATCGCCTGAGAGGGTATCCAGGTGCTTGTGCTGGTGTGTGGTCCCCCAGGGGGTTATATGAGGAACCAGGTCTTCAGCTTCTTGTGGAACTCAAGAGGTAAGAAGGAGGCTCTGATGTGTTGAAGGAGGTAGTTCCATGTCTTGGGAGCAATGTAGGAAGGTGAGTGACCTCCAGTTTTGCTTTTGCAGATGTGGGGAATGTGCATGAGTGAGAGTGAGGAAGAGCATAGGTATCTGGTGGGTTGGTGAAAGTGTATGATGCTGTTCAGGTATTCTGCTCCTAAGTTGAATAGGGCTTTGTATATGTGCAAGAGAAGTTTAAATTTGCTGAGCTTGTGAATGGAAGCCTGTGAAGCTTCTTGAGGTATGGTGTGATGTGGGTGCGCCATGGGAGGTCGCGTATAATGATGTAATTTGTTTTTTAATGTATGCAGATGTACCAGCAATTGAATGTGAAGAAGCAGTTTGTTGTAGACCCACACAACCCCATTCAAATCAAAGTTGAAATGGTGTCTGTGTTTTTAGAATACTTAAAGTCCCTAAACAGGGACCCAAGGACTCAGTGGCAATTTGAAAAACCCATTTGTTTTCTTTACAATACCTCTTACAATAACTGCAGTAAGAATAAGGCACTCTAAGAAGCTGGCTCTCTATATGGTGCACTAAAAAGAAAAACACCGCGCAGAGTCCAGTGGATCCCCGATTGGTTTGCAGATGCAAATGTAGATAATACTAATGCTCTATTTTGATGCAGTGCGGGGGAGCGGTTAGGCTAAGCATTTGTTTTACTCACAGAGGCAATAAATGAGTCACACACTCAAAGAATAAATCCGAGACCAATTTAGAAAAATAAAACTTTTTTTGTATATACTTTGAAAACAAAAACTTAGTTAGAAGATTTGCAGGTTTTTAAGCAGAAATATTTTTCACTTGCAAAAATTTACAATTAGTGCAATTTGTAAGTTCTTCAATTTTAAATTATGGGAGGAAAACAAGGTCAGCAAACAGGTACTTTACGATGACTTGTGAAGCCAATTTCAGGGAATTAAGGTAAGTATTGCACAAGGGTCAGGACCACACCAACAGGTCACTCCGGGCAGCACTGGGGCGGCTGGGAACAGAGATGTAGTAGGGCTTCGTGTGCCCAATGTATTCCAAAGGGGATTGGTCTCAGTGGAAACAGGCTGCAGACTCTGGCTAGGAACCCAGTTGAGGAAAACCAACAGATAGATAGAAAATGTGGGGTGCTTGAGGACGTAGGTGCACCTTTGGTCCTCTTCTCCAAGGCCCAGAAGCAATGGATGCTGGGTTGTCCTTTGGCATAGGGTTTCTGTGTCTGGGAGCACTCACAGTTGAGGGTATGCAGGTGTTGTTACAGAGTCCATGTGGGGTGAAACCATAGTCGACTCAAGCTCAGGAGAGCCTGGGGACATCGTTGACACCAGGGACTCACTTCAGATCAGGCCCTAGGTGACAGATACAGTGGTTGCTTTAGGTTTCAGGTTTCTTTCACCACAGAGGCTGCAGGAGAGGAGGCCTGTGTGTAGACACTGCAGGTGACTTCTGGGAGTCCAGGAGGGATGAAACCATGGTGGACTCGGACTCTGGGGAGCTGGGGAACTTTGATGGCACCAGAGCTACACTCCTACTCGGTCGGTGACAATGGGTGCAGTGGTGGCTTCAGGTGTTGGGTCCTTGAGGGTTCCAGAGGCTGCAGAGTCCTTTCTTAAGAGTTGGTTGAGGAGCAGGGCAGCAGCTCAAAGGAGACAAGTCTTTTTCAAAGGCAGGCAGTCCTGCTAGGTGCTGGAGGTTCAGCTACATGACAAGCCATCTTCTGGTGCAGAGTCCGTCGAGGGTTGCAGACATGCCGGCAGGGTTGGAACCAGGTCTCCTCTTCTGCAGGTGTGACTCTTCTGTGTCCTTGATCATCTTTGGTTGTCAGGATCTGAGTTCTTCGGTTCAGGGGTGCCACCTCATTACTCAATTTAGGGGCATTATAGGGAGTACCAGGTGGCAGCCAAATGGGTTGCCCACCTTTAGGGTGACTACACCCTCTTAATGACCACTACCTCGATCCCAGAGGTCAAATTCCACCCAAAACAAGATGGAGGAATTTAAAAAGTGGTATCCACTTCATCTCATCCGCCTTAGGGGTGGGACTGGCATAAAGTGGACACACCTCCTAATCTGCCTAATGTTTCCTGCTGTCTTGCTTCCAAAAAGTGGGGCGAGACAGTGGGTTGGTCATCTCTGCCATTTGGAGAGACCTGGGTCGCATTACAAAGGTGGCTAGGCCTTTGAAGCTTGCTCCCCTCGAATGCCTATCCTGCCTGGAGGAAGTGTCAACACCCGCCCCCATGCAGACTTTTGTCTCTGGCCCATGAGAGCACTGGCTTTCACCTTAGAGGGCTTATAAACATGGCTGAACTGGACAGGACCAGTCAGTTAACACACTAGTAGCTGGTGCCCTCTGGGAGCAGGTAAATTCAAAACAGGCGTCAGTGTGGGTTCACCAATACGAGATGTTTGATACCAAACATTCCTATTTTCAGTCAAGCCATCATGTAGTTAGGAAACACGTAGTGACCAGTGTCCAGCACATGTATTTAAAATGGCTTCCCTGGTCACTTACTTTGTCTGAGAATCGACAAAGACATAGCAGGGGCATATCTGTTCATGCAGATATGCAGATATTCCCTCACATGTAATATGATGCACCCTGCCTCAGGGCTATAAGGTATGTTAGTGGGGTGACTTACATATATTGCATGCAGTGTTGGAGGACAGGACACACATGCTGTGTGCCATGTTGTGTTTTCACTTTGCTCTGCACCAAGACATGCTACCGGCAATGACAGCCTGTCATGTGTTTGGTGAGTGGTCCCTTAGGGTGGCACAATTCATGCTGGACCCCTCAGGCACCCTCTTTAGTACCCCAGGCTCTAGGTATCGGGGTACCATTTACTATGGAGTTACAGATATCATAAAGATTTTTCTAATAGGGAAAACAACTGTGCAGTTTTGGGGAAAGAGATGTGGCACTGGAGACCTGGCTAGCAGGATCCCAGTCCACTTACAGTCAAAATTACATCATATACCAGGTAAAAAGTAGGAGCTAACCACACCAATAGAGTGCTTTTGCTTAAAAGTGTTTATTTCAATAATTGTGTCCTGTTGCTTAGCACATTTAAATACCTCCTCAAATTATTACTAAAATAGCACAAATGCATGTTACAAACAAGAATAAAATTAACATTGCAATCATACTTAAAATGTCATCCAGCAATCTAACACTCTAAAATCTACTTGTCAATGGTGTACTGTGAAAGGATGGACTAGCATGACATGACTTGCATCTAGAGGTTCTTAGGGGAAATCAATGCACTGCTTACCCTATTACAGCATAACACTGTAGTTATTAGGAGTTCAGAGCAAGTGTTCCTTCAAGAGGAAAACACACATTGGCAGGAGTTTCTCTCCTCCCAGACTTGGCTCGGTATCAGTTTTTAGAGTAGATCAGGATGCTGTGAGACTACTGCAGTCTGAAGATCTTATGACAGTATCCTGCATGATAATTAGGGGTGAAGGACCTCTCCTAACAAGTGGTCAATTGGCAGGCCTTTTATACTATGGCCCTCATCATGACTTTGGCGGTCACAGACCCGCCACGCCGATGGTCATACGGTCGTCAGGCTGGCGGTGCATATTGCCAAATAACGACCCTGGTGGTGATATCACTGCTACACAGCCAGTAGCTGACCAGTACTGCCAGTGCGGTATGACCGACGGCGGTACCCACCAGAGGCCAGCAGAAAGCACAGTAGTGCCCACCCTATAATGAGTCAGCACACCGCTACGATTTCTGGGGCGGTACAAATGCCACAAAAAGCAGTACGAAATGAACTGAAAGAAGGAGACATTCACCTCCAGGGATACAGACAAGTCAGCAGACTCCATGGAACACGCACTACAAGTCTTCCCAGTGCTATTCTATGTCATCCTCCATCAATACCACCAACACCTACGAAGACGCCATCAGTAAGTACACCTGCCTAGCACACAATGGAGGGAAGGGGAGAGTCACACAGGCACACGCCACACACAGACCCGTCTCGGACTGCAATGCACATGCAGGGGAAACATCACCCGTACCAGTACACACACACATCCACAGTGACACACAAACCCCACATAGACGCACAACCAACACACACACACCACGCCCAACATGTCACGCACACACAGCCGAGCGAAATGGAACCACACATACACCCACCCACAGCAATCCCACAAAATAGGTCACAAAACGTAATGCAGGCACCCTAATCCTGTATCAGACAGGGCCAGTAGGCAAAACAAAATGTCAACATAACCTCCATGGAATAGCAAACATTCAGCACAACCAAACCAGAATGTACAGACATCCATGCAAAGGGAACATATGCACATCATGGACACACAACACACTCATACCTCCACACATACATCATGTTACTCAACCACACAAATACTACAACCAAGCATAAACAAACAAACAAATCCTTATCCATAACAATACTTAGACTGGCCAAGTTATGGATCCAGCCAATGCAGCCATACAGATAGAAGGCACAGATACATTTGCACATGAACCGTGACCTGAGAAAGGCTCGACAAATGTTTCAAAGTGTCACCAACGTGGCATGTTTGGCAGTTGCATTTTGAATATGATATAACAAACAGGTATATACAAAATTGGGCTATAGGCCAGTCCAAAAGCAAACCAATGCCAAAGTACATAGGCCCAGGCAATTGGCCCAACTTGACTCATGACAGCCACATGGCCACCAGAGGGCAGTGACATCAATGATGCAGGCTTGCACCACAGGGGGCAGTAGGTGGGGGTGCTGGGGTCCTTGGACTTTGGCTTGGGAGGGTGGTCCTTGGACTTTGGTTTGGGAGGGAGTGGGGGTACATCTTTCGATTTGGTCGGAGGGGGAGGGTTTTTTGATTTGGCTTTAGGCACAGGTGTTTTTTTTGTAACGGAGAAGCCTTTTTGTGGGGGGAGGGGCATGGAAACAGAATGGGGTTCTTAGGAGGACTTTGAGAAGGAGGGGCTGGGTGTGGGGAAGGAACCATAATGGCGAGGTGCAACATGGGGTGGGACAGGATCAGGTAACAGATCAAGGCAGGCAAGGAAAAACATCTTAGAAACAGGGGTGATGGGCTTGGAAGCAGGTCTGGGAGTGGAGGTAGAGGGAGTGCTTGTAGGACATGTAGGTGTGCTGGACATGCATGCAGGTGTATGCATAGTGTGCATGTGTGAGGTGGTGGAATGTTGAGTGTCTGTGTGGGAGGATTTATGTGTCTTGGGAGGAGGGTTTGAAGAGAGGCTGAAAGAGGACAAACAGGCCTGGTGAATGTATGTTGGGGTGGAGTCTGCAAGAAAGGTGGGTGTGCTACATGTGGTCGTGATGGTGGTTGTAATGAGTGCGGATGTGGTGTATGGGGTGCATGTCTGCTGTTGTGAAGACTGTGGACAAACAAGAAGTGGTGGCAGGATCTGGGAGTGAGGATGCAGTGCTGGCTGGTGTGATCTGACTGTAAGGCAAGAGGTAGTGGGGATACAGGGGAGGCAGTGGCTGTTGTTTTGTTTGTGTCAACATCTGGGCAGTGCGCGCTCTATGGGCGACTGGAATGCAAAAACCCAGCACGTATGAGATGACGTAATTCATGCACTATGTTGATATGCTGGTGTTTAACCTTTTGCATTGCAGAGTTTAATCCTGAAGACTTATATTTAAGGTGCTTGTAAATACTGTTCATTTGCAATGTATTTCTGCAGGCTTTCAGAGTGTGTCAGGGTGTGGTCCCTTTCCAGGGCCTTCTAGAAATTTCCTCTGCAGCATGCCTGGGTGTGGTTTGTGGGTTGGGCTAAGACTCTATAAAAGGGAGCCAGCCCAGCTCCACGTGCTCACTATTCAGAGGTCCCGGTGCAGAGCAACAGCAACTTCCTGAGCTCCTGTTCCGGAGGCCTAATTGGATCTTCCAGACCTCACCCTTTCTCTGCGCTTGGTGATTCTTGATCAGGGCGGTAAGACGGAGGTTGGGCTGGGCCCCCAATCCCTTTCTCGAAGGAGTTCGAGTTCTTGGGCCTAATTATCATGATAAGATCTTTTGACTCTTGTGCGTGTGAAAGTGTGCTTGATTTTTATTAGGCATTTACATGCTGACTTTGGAATCGGCAAGAAGTGCGATTCCTTACTCGTGTTTAATTCATGTTATTCATTGTGCGTTACCATTTCCAGGCATTCATATGGTAACATTAGAATCGGCAAGACCCGCAATTCTTTCCTCGTGCTTTAACCCTTGATATTCAATGTGCGTTACTATTTCCAGGCATTCATATGGTGTCATTCGAATCGGCAAGACGCGCGATTCTTTCCTCGTGCTTTAACCCTTGATAATCAATGTGCGTTACCATTTTCAGGCATTCATATGGTGACATTCGAATCGGCAAAACGCACGATTCGTTCCTCGTGTTTTTTAAACCTTGATATTCATGGTGCATTATCATTTCCTGACATTCACACGGTGGCTTTCGAATCGGCAAGATGCGCAATTCATATCTTGTGTGAAATTCATGTTATCCATTGTGCGCAACCATTTTCTGAAATTTACAAGGTTGCATTTGAATCGGCAAGACGCGCGATTCTTTACTCGTGTATAAATCAAGATATTCAGTGTGCGCAACCATTTTCTGACATTTACAAGGTTGTATTCGAATCGGCAAGACGCGCAATTCTTTACTCGTGTATAAATCAAGATATTCAGTGTGCGCAACCATTTTCTGACATTTACAAGGTTGCATTTGAATCGGCAAGACGCGCAATTCTTTACTCGTGTATAAATCAAGATATTCAGTGTGCGCAACCATTTTCTGGCATTTACAAAGTTGCTTTCAAATCGGTAAGACGCGCAATTTGTTTCCTGTGCTTAATTCATGTTATTCCTAGTGCGCAACTATTTCATGACATTTACCAAACTCTTATGGAAATCCGCGATGTGCGCACTTTGTGTTTTGACATTCTAAAGATCTAATGTGATAGAATTCTGGATATTATATTCTATGTACATGTAGAGTCTTTAGTTAAATTCCTATTCTTTTCCAAGGAATGTTTTGGAGAGCCTTATCCTCATGTAATGAGGCCGTGTTTGTTCTGGAACATTGTTCTGGAACATTCTTGTATTCCTAGAACAGTATGTTTTCAATTCATGAAAATTCCATATGAAACATTGTACTAACCATTTTGATTCTTTTCCAGGTACCTAGATTTAGTAAGGTCTAATTAGAGTCTAGTCCTAGGCAATTCATGTTTCCTTAGTTTTAGGTTTTATTTCATGTTCCAAGTATCACTGAACTCTAGACTCAACAGTGTGTTACTTCATGTTCCGAGTATCACTGAACTCTAGACTCAACAGTGTGTTATTTCATGTTTCAAGTATCACTGAACTCTAGACTCAACAGAGTGTTATTTCATGTTTCAAGTATCACTGAACTCTAGACTCAACAGAGTGTTTTTTCATGTTCTGAGCATCACTGAACTCTAGGCTCAACAGTGTTAGTTCATGTTCCGAGTATCACTGAACTCTAGACTCAACAGAGTGTTATTTCATGTTCCAAGTTTCATAGAACTCAGGACTCAATAGAGTAGTATTTCATGTTCCAAGTATCATTGAACCCTAGATCCAACTGAGTGTTTTTTTAAATCTAAATGTGGTTTTGAATCTGATGTTATGTTGTTTAATCTTTTGCTTCCCACATGTCTCCTTCCCAGCTGTCCCCTTCCTAATCCCCTCTTCCCCTCTTGAACTCTTTTAGCCTCTGTGATTCATCTATCAGAGTCTTGGAGCTGTTGAGTGGTGGATGTGTTGGGAACGTGCGCAGACCCCGAGGATCTGGTGACTCTGACAGTTTGCTTCTGAGTGTTGAGTGTGTGAATGCCTGTGGTATGTCTTGCGGTGCCTGTGTGTATTTGCGTTCCTTGTCTGTTGCTTTGGGTGAATGCCTGTTTGAATATGTGGTTTGGATGGGTGAGGGCAGAGGGATCTGGGATTGGGAACAGGTAGCTGGGGGGAGGACAGATGTAGGCGGGACACTAGTTGCAGTCAATGAGGAGGCCAGAGCCTGAACTGATCTCTGCAGGCCAGACAAGGCACTGTGAATATCTCCCAGGTTGGCATTGGTCTGTTGCATCTGGGATGCCAGGTCCTGTATTGCATTCACAATGGTTGACTGCCCCACAGAGATGGATCTCAGGAGGTCACTAGCCTCCGCACTGAGGGCAGCAGGGTTGACTGGGACAGGGGGTAAGGTGCCTGCGGAGAAAGAGACTCCCATCCTCCTGGGTGAGCAGGCACAAGCACCTCAGTGGGGAGCTACTGGTAAGGCAGTGCTGGTAAGGGAGGTGGTGGAAAAGGATAGTGCTGGGATGGTCCCAGAAGGGTCAACCACCACCAGGGAGCTTCCATTGGCGGAGGAATTCCCTCGGCATCTGTGCTTTCCGCCTCCTGGGTCCCGTGGGCTGCAGCCTCCCTACTCGTCGTTGCCCTTACTCCTTCACCTGCTGATGCTAATTCACACATGGGAAGAAGAGGACAAGGAGGGAGGGTGAGAGAGCATGACAGGGAGCACAGGGTCAATATCTACACATGAAGCATACATCAACACATCACTAGCCATAAGCATAGCAAATACAGGTATGCAAAAGCTACTACAGTACCACGTTCATCAACACTCCCAAATAGGTTATCAAAAGTAAGTGAACACAACCATCACAGTTGGGCAGCACAACTCAGGATCTGCTGCATACTGGCATGCCTCCATGAAACCAGATCAGAGCAATGCTAAGGGAATCCCAGAGTAACAACCTTGTAATGTGATGCCAACCTGTGTATGCCCTTACAGAACCAACTTTTCAGGATCAGAACTGTACCTGCAAGTCATTTTGCCCCAGTCCAATCCCAGATAGTACACTTTTACACATGCCTGGTAGCCATAGGTACATACACTACCATTCTAACATACCTAGAAACCTTTTACACCAATGTACTAGCTACATTCCATACCATATGTATACTGGACATCTACCTTTGACCATCACATTCATTGTTTCAATTCGGAGTGAAATAACACAAGAACTGCACTCTGTTACTCACCCCCTTGTGGCTGCTGTGTTGCCCCCAAGCGTCCATCCTACTCCAGGTATGCCACAGCCAGTATGCGGACCATTAAGGAGGTCAGGGTCCGACGGGCACCCCTTCCACATTGGGAGGCTGTCCCCAACTGGGCCTCTGTGATCTTCTGGTCCCAGTGTCTCAGGTCCTCCCACCTCTTCCTGCAGTGGGTGCTCTGCTAGGTATAGACCCACAGGGTCCGCACTTTCTTGGTGATGGCTTTCCACATAGATTTTTTCTGATGGGTGCTGACCTGGATGGGAGACACAGTAAGAAGGTCACAGTCATGTAGAGACATCATGCATACATATGATGGGACCACAAACATTATTTGTACACTTCCATCCATGACAGGACACGTACACTTCCTATTCCAGCATGTGTGTCTGATTCATCATCCTCCACAGGTTATGCAGCATACACATATTACCATCCACACACAACCAAGTGGCTACTGATACACCAATATGCAATCTAACTGCTGTTCTGGAGCCCTATATAGCTTTGTGTACAGGGGTAGGACCACATCCACAAGTTTCTGGAGTTCCTCCTGTGTGAAGGGGTACCCTCTCCCCTGTAACATGCGCCATTGTGGCTTCCAGGTGCTGGACACAGCAGCACACGCAGTGGAGGTCTGGTTGGCTGGAGAGTCAGGAGTCAAGTGAGAGAGGCTGTAGAAAATGGCAGTCACAGCCGCGGCGATCTGCACCATCACCGCCGGCAGTCATCATCATTGGCCCCCATTTACCATAGACAACAATGTTAACCAATGAGAAGTTACACAGCGGTTTTGACTGCCTACTGCCATGATGACATATGCCGACGGAATATGCTCACTGTCATATTCCTCTGCATGCAGGACAGCCAGCAGCCATTTTACGCACCTGTTGCCCAGCTTACAGTCACACATGTACGTCACAGCTCGTACAGGCAATGTACATGCCAAGCATAAATGGTGGTGTACAATGTCAGTCATATCTAGTACCTTCAGAGTAACAAGGAATATGTTGCAGACTCATGAACAGCCAATGATTGTGTATTAGGTGTACTGGTGTACATCAATAATGCTGGTACACCAGACACCACTAATATTTAATGTATGTGCTCCAGATGACATCAGTGGGTTGTAATTGTGCTTGAACAGTCTCTCATCAGATATCGAGGTCTCAGTCCCAAACCTGCTCACAGGTGTGATGTGCATTGACAATGTCTTGTCACAATGTGGGACAAATGAAGTGTAATCGTGCTCACACATGTGTTTTTCATTAACCTGTTCTGTGCCCAGGACGTAATGGTTACGTCCTGAGGCACAGTGCTGCTGTGCCCAGGACGTAACCATTACATCCTGGTCACAGAGCCCAGAGGGAGCGCTAGCACTCCCTCTGCGGGGTTCCCCCCCAACCCCCCAAGTCAGGGATGGAAGGGGAAGCCCTTCCCCTTCCACCCCTGACCCCCCAACCCCCACTGTGACTTCAGCGGGCGAGCACGCGCTGATTAGTCACAGGGTCTCCCCCATCGTGCTGGAAGCTCTGCTTCCAGCGCGATTGAAAGAGAAATGCTCAGCATTTCTCTTTCAATCCTATGGGGGAGGCCCGGAGAGGCTTCAAAGGGAAGGAAATGTATTTCCTTCCCTTTGAAGTCTCTCCCAGGGTTTCAAAAGCCGGATTGCTTGCAATCCGGCTTTTGAAACCCCACTAGACAGCAGGTTTTTTTTGTTGTTGTTGTTGAAATGGACATAAGTGAGCGACCCCTTGGGCAAGGGTCGCTCCCAGGGGGGGCATTTTTTTGGGAAGGCCTTTTCTGCCTCCCCTGGGGGCAGATCGGCCTGTTATTGAAAACTCTAGGCACCAGGGATAATTTTTTTTATTTATTGTTGTTATGTTTTTTTTTTTTTTTAGGTGGGGAGCGACCCCTTAGGCAAAGGTCGCTCCCCTAGGGGGCAAATTATATTTAGGCCATTTCTGATTGGCCTATTTTGATGAGGCCAATCTGCCCCCAAGGGGGGCAGAAACCACTAGACACCAGGGCGTTTTTTTTTTTTACTTGAATTTCACGCAAGGGGAGCGACCCCTTACGCAAGGGTCGCTCCCTGGGGGGGAAATTAATCTAGGCCATTTCTGCCCCCCTGGGAGGTAGATAAGCCTATTTTGATTAGGCTGATCTGCCCCCAAGGGGGGCAGAAACCACTAGGCACCAGGGATTTTTAGTTTTTTTTTTTTACAGATGGGGAGCGACCCCTTGGACAAGGGTCGCTCCCCTGGAGGGGCAAATTGTATTTAGGCCATTTCTGCCCGCTTTGGGGGCAGATCGGCCGATTTTAGGTCAATCTGCCCCCAAGGGGGGCAGAAACCACTAGGCACCAGGGATCTTTTTTTTGCGCCGTCACGCAAGGGGAGTGACCTTGTAGGCAAGGGTCGCTCCCTGGGAGGGGTGGGGGGCCAATTTATTTTAGGCCATTTCTGCCCCCCCTGGGGGCTCATCGGCCTATTGTTATTAGGCCAATCTGCCCCAGGGGGGCAGAAACCTCTAGGTGCCAGGGATTATTTTTTTTTTTTCTGTGTGTTTTTTTAGAGATGGGGAGCGACCCCTTAGGCAAGGGTCGCTCCCCTGGAGGGGCAAATTGTATTTAGGCCATTTCTGCCCGCTTTGGGGGCAGATCGGCCAATTTTAGGTCAATCTGCCCCCAAGGGGGGCAGAAACCACTAGGCACCAGGGATCTTTATTTTTTGTGTCGTCATGCAAGGGGAGCGACCTTGTAGGCAAGGGTCGCTCCCGGGGGGGGGGGGAATTTATTTTAGGCCATTTCTGCCCCCCCTGGGGGCTAATCGGCCTATTGTTATTAGGCCGATCTGCCCCAGGGGGGCAGAAACCTCTAGGCGCCAGGGCAAATTGTTTTTTTGTGTTTTTTTTTTTGTTTGTTAGTTTTTTTAGAGATGGGGAGCGACCCATTAGGCAAGGGTCGCTCCCCTGTTGGGCAAATTGTATTTAGACCATTTCTGCCCCCCTTGGGGGCAGATTGGCCGATTGTAGGTCAATCTGCTCCCAAGGGGGCAGAAACCACTAGGCATCGGGAATTTTTTTTTGGTGCCAATGTCACGCAGGGGGAGAGACCCCGTAGGCAAGGGTCGCTCCCAGGGGGGGTTTGGCGGGGTGGGGGGGGCAATTTTTTTTTAGGCCATTTCTGCCCCCCCGGGGGCAGATCGGCCTATTGTTATTAGGCCGATCTGCCCCAGGGGGGGCAGAAACCTCTAGGCGCCAGGGCAAATTGTTTTTTTGTGTTTTTTTTTTGTTTGTTTTTTTAGAGATGGGGAGCGACCCATTAGGCAAGGTCGCTCCCCTGGGGGGCAAATTGTATTTAGACCATTTCTGCCCCCCTTGGGGGCAGATTGGCCGATTTTAGGTCAATCTGCCCCCAAGGGAGCAGAAACCACAAGGCACTGGGGATTTTTTTTTGGGCGCCAATGTCACGCAGGGGGAGCGACCCCGTAGGCAAGTGTCGCTCCCAGGGGGTGTTGGGGGGAACATTTATTTTAGGCCATTTCTGCCCCCGCGGGGTGCAGATCGGCCTATTGTTATTAGGCCGATCTGCCCCCAGGGGGTGTCAGAAACCTCTAGGAGCCAGGGCAAATAGTTTTTTTGTGTTTTTGTTTTTGTTTGTTTGTTTTTTAAGAGATGGGGAGCGACCCAATAGGCAAGGGTCGCTCCCCTGGGGGGCAAATTGTATTTAGACCATTTCTGCCCCCCTTGGGGGCAGACTGGCCGATTTTAGGTCAATCTGCCCCCAAGGGGGCAGAAAACACTAGGCACTGGGGATTATTTTGTTTTGGCGCCAATGTCACGCAGGGGGAGCGACCCCGTAGGCAAGGGTCCCTCCCGGGGGGTTGGGGGGATGGGGGGCAAATTTATTTTAGGCCATTTCTGCCCCCCCAGGGGCAGATCGGCCTATTGTTATTAGGCCGATCTGCCCCCAGGGGGGGCAGAAACCTCTAGGCGCCAGGGCAAATTGTTTTTTTGTGTTTTTTTTTTTTTGTTTGTTGTTTTAGAGATGGGGAGCGACCCATTAGGCAAGGGTCGCTCCCCTGGGGGGCAAATTGTATTTAGACCATTTCTGCCCCCCTTGGTGGCAGATTGGCCGATTTTAGGTCAATCTGACCCCAAGGAGGCAGAAACCACAAGGCACCGGGGATTTTTTTTGGGGCGCAAATGTCACGCAGGGGGAGCGACCCCGTAGGCAAGGGTCGCTCCCAGGCGGGGTTGGGGGGGGAAATTTATTTTAGGCCATTTCTGCCCCCCCGGGGGGCAGATCGGTCTATTGTTATTAGGCCGATCTGCCCCCAGGAGGGGGCTGAAACCTCTAGGAGCCAGGGCAAATTGTTTTTTTGTGTTTTTGTTTTTGTTTGTTTGTTTTTTTAGAGATGGGGAGCGACCCATTAGGCAAGGGTCGCTCCCCTGAGGGACAAATTGTATTTAGACCATTTCTGCCCCCCTTGGGGGCAGATTGGCCGATTTTAGGTCAATCTGCCCCCAAGAGGGCAGAAACCACCAGGCACCGGGGATTTTGTTTTTTGGCGCCAATGTCACGAAGGGGGAGCGACCCCGTAAGCAAGGGTCGCTCCCGGGCAGGGGGGTCTTGGGGGGATGGGGGGCAAATTTATTTTAGGCCATTTCTGCCCCCCCTGGGGCCAGCTGAGCTAGAGGCCAAAATCCACTGTTTTCTATGAAAAAATTTGATGTGTCCACGTTGGGTTTTGGGCCATTTCCTGTCACGGGCGCTAGCCCTACCCACACAAGTGAGGTATCATTTTTATCGGGAGACTTGGGGGAACGCTGATTGGAAGGAAATTTGTGGCTCCTCTCAGATTCCAGAACTTTCTGTCACCGAAATGTGAGGAAAATGTGTTTTTTAGCCAAATTTTGAGGTTTGCAAAGGATTCTGGGTAACAGAACCTGGTCAGAGCCCCACAAGTCACCCCATCTTGGATTCCCCTGGGTTTCTAGTTTTCAAAAATGTGCTGGTTTGGTAGGTTTCCCTGGATGCCGGCTGAGCTAGAGGCCAAAATCTACAGGTAGGCACTTTGCAAAAAACACCTCTGTTTTCTTTCAAAAAATGTGATGTGTCCACGTTGTGTTTTGGGGCGTTTCTTGTCACAGGCGCTAGGCCTACCCACACAAGTGAGGTATCATTTTTATCGGGAGACTTGGGGGAACGCTGGGTGGAAGGAAATTTGTGGCTCCTCTCAGATTCCAGAACTTTCTGTCACCGAAAAGTGAGGAAAACTTGTTTTTTTAGCCATATTTTGAGGTTTGCAAAGGATTCTGGGTAACAGAACCTGGTCAGAGCCCCACACATCACGCCATCTTGGATTCCCCTAGGTCTCTAGTTTTCAAAAATGCACAGGTTTGGTAGGTTTCCCTAGGTGCCGGCTGAGCTAGAGGCCAAAATCTACAGGTAGGCACTTTGCAAAAAACACCTCTGTTTTCTTTAAAAAAATGTGATGTGTCCAGGTTGTGTTTTGGCGTGTTTCCTGTCACGGGCGCTAGGCCTACCCACACAAGTGAGGTATCATTTTTATTGGGAGACTTGAGGGAACGCTGGGTGGAAGGAAATTTGTGGCTCCTCTCAGATTCCAGAACTTTCTGTCACCGAAAAGTGAGGAAAACGTGTTTTTTTAGCCAAATGTTGAGGTTTGCAAAGGATTCTGGGTAACAGAACCTGGTCAGAGCCCCACAAGTCACCCCATCTTGGATTCCCCTAGGTCTCTAGTTTTAACAAATGCACAGGTTTGGTAAGTTTCCCTAGGTGCCGGCTGAGCTAGAGGCCAAAATCTACCGGTAGGCACTTTGAAAAAAACACCTCTGTTTTCTTTCAAAAAATGTGATGTGTCCACGTTGTGTGTTGGGGCATTTCCTGTCACGGGCGCTAGGCCTACCCACACAAGTGAGGTATCATTTTTATTGGGAGACCTGGGGGAACGTTGGGTGGAAGGAAATTTGTGGCTCCTCTCAGATTCCAGAACTTTCTGTCACCGAAAAGTGAGGAAAACTTGCTTTTTTAGCCATATTTTGAGGTTTGCAAAGGATTCTGGGTAACAGAACCTGGTCAGAGCCCCACACATCACGCCATCTTGGATTCCCCTAGGTCTCTAGTTTTAAAAAATGCACAGGTTTAGTAGGTTTTCCTAGGTGCCGGCTGAGCTAGAGGCCAAAATCTACTGGTAGGCACTTTGCAAAAAACACCTCTGTTTTCTTTAAAAAAATGTGATGTGTCCAGGTTGTGTTTTGGGGCGTTTCCTGTCACGGGCGCTAGGCCTACCCACACAAGTGAGGTATCATTTTTATTGGGAGACTTGAGGGAACGCTGGGTGGAAGGAAATTTGTGGCTCCTCTCAGATTCCAGAACTTTCTGTCACCGAAAAGTGAGGAAAACGTGTTTTATTAGCCAAATGTTGAGGTTTGCAAAGGATTCTGGGTAACAGAACCTGGTCAGAGCCCCACAAGTCACCCCATCTTGGATTCCCCTAGGTCTCTAGTTTTAAAAAATGCACAGGTTTGGTAAGTTTCCCTAGGTGCCGGCTGAGCTAGAGGCCAAAATCTACCGGTAGGCACTTTGCAAAAAACACCTCTGTTTTCATTCAAAAAATGTGATGTGTCCACGTTGTGTGTTGGGGCATTTCTTGTCACGGGCGCTAGGCCTACCCACACAAGTGATGTATCATTTTTATTGGGAGGCTTGGGGGAACGCTGGGTGGAAGGAAATTTGTGGCTCCTCTCAGATTCCAGAACTTTCTGTCACCGAAAAGTGAGGAAAACGTGTTTTTTTAGCCATATTTTGAGGTTTGCAAAGCATTCTGGGTCACAGAACCTGGTCAGAGCCCCACACATCACGCCATCTTGGATTCCCCTAGGTCTCTAGTTTTCAAAAATGCACAGGTTTGGTAAGTTTCCCTAGGTGCCGGCTGAGCTATAGGCCAAAATCTACAGGTAGGCACTTTGCAAAAAACACCTCTGTTTTCTTTCAAAAAATGTGATGTGTCCAGGTTGTGTTTTGGGGTGTTTCCAGTCACGGGCGCTAGGCCTACCCACACAAGTGAGGTATCATTTTTATTGGGAGACCTGGGGGAACGTTGGGTGGAAGGAAATTTGTGGCTCCTCTCAGATTCCAGAACTTTCTGTCACCGAAAAGTGAGGAAAACGTGTTTTTTTAGCCAAATGTTGAGGTTTGCAAAGGATTCTGGGTAACAGAACCTGGTCAGAGCCCCACAAGTCACCCCATCTTGGATTCCCCTAGGTCTCTAGTTTTAACAAATGCACAGGTTTGGTAAGTTTCCCTAGGTGCCGGCTGAGCTAGAGGCCAAAATCTACCGGTAGGCACTTTGAAAAAAACACCTCTGTTTTCTTTCAAAAAATGTGATGTGTCCACGTTGTGTGTTGGGGCATTTCCTGTCACGGGCGCTAGGCCTACCCACACAAGTGAGGTATCATTTTTATTGGGAGACCTGGGGGAACGTTGGGTGGAAGGAAATTTGTGGCTCCTCTCAGATTCCAGAACTTTCTGTCACCGAAAAGTGAGGAAAACTTGCTTTTTTAGCCATATTTTGAGGTTTGCAAAGGATTCTGGGTAACAGAACCTGGTCAGAGCCCCACACATCACGCCATCTTGGATTCCCCTAGGTCTCTAGTTTTAAAAAATGCACAGGTTTGGTAGGTTTTCCTAGGTGCCGGCTGAGCTAGAGGCCAAAATCTACTGGTAGGCACTTTGCAAAAAACACCTCTGTTTTCTTTCAAAAAATGTGATGTGTCCAGGTTGTGTTTTGGGGCGTTTCCTGTCACGGGCGCTAGGCCTACCCACACAAGTGAGGTATCATTTTTATTGGGAGACTTGAGGGAACGCTGGGTGGAAGGAAATTTGTGGCTCCTCTCAGATTCCAGAAATTTCTGTCACCGAAAAGTGAGGAAAACGTGTTTTATTAGCCAAATGTTGAGGTTTGCAAAGGATTCTGGGTAACAGAACCTGGTCAGAGCCCCACAAGTCACCCCATCTTGGATTCCCCTAGGACTCTAGTTTTAAAAAATGCACAGGTTTGGTAAGTTTCCCTAGGTGCCGGCTGAGCTAGAGGCCAAAATCTACCGGTAGGCACTTTGCAAAAAACACCTCTGTTTTCATTCAAAAAATGTGATGTGTCCACGTTGTGTGTTGGGGCATTTCTTGTCACGGGCGCTAGGCCTACCCACACAAGTGATGTATCATTTTTATTGGGAGGCTTGGGGGAACGCTGGGTGGAAGGAAATTTGTGGCTCCTCTCAGATTCCAGAACTTTCTGTCACCGAAAAGTGAGGAAAACGTGTTTTTTTAGCCATATTTTGAGGTTTGCAAAGCATTCTGGGTCACAGAACCTGGTCAGAGCCCCACACATCACGCCATCTTGGATTCCCCTAGGTCTCTAGTTTTCAAAAATGCACAGGTTTGGTAAGTTTCCCTAGGTGCCGGCTGAGCTATAGGCCAAAATCAACAGGTAGGCACTTTGCAAAAAACACCTCTGTTTTCTTTCAAAAAATGTGATGTGTCCAGGTTGTGTTTTGGGGTGTTTCCAGTCACGGGCGCTAGGCCTACCCACACAAGTGAGGTATCATTTTTATTGGGAGACTTGAGGGAACGCTGGGTGGAAGGAAATTTGTGGCTCCTCTCAGATTCCAGAACTTTCTGTCACCGAAAAGTGAGGAAAATGTGTTTTTTTAGCCAAATGTTGAGGTTTGCAAAGGATTCTGGGTAACAGAACCTGGTCAGAGCCCCACAAGTCACCCCATATTGGATTCCCCTGGGTCTCTAGTTTTCAAAAATGCACAGGTTTGGTAGGTTTCCCTAGGTGCCGGCTGAGCTATAGGCCAAAATCTACAGGTAGGCACTTTGCAAAAAACACCTCTGTTTTCTTTCAAAAAATGTGATGTGTCCAGGTTGTGTTTTGGGGTGTTTCCAGTCACGGGCGCTAGGCCTACCCACACAAGTGAGGTATCATTTTTATTGGGAGACCTGGGGGAACGTTGGGTGGAAGGAAATTTGTGGCTCCTCTCAGATTCCAGAACTTTCTGTCACCGAAAAGTGAGGAAAACGTGTTTTTTTAGCCAAATGTTGAGGTTTGCAAAGGATTCTGGGTAACAGAACCTGGTCAGAGCCCCACAAGTCACCCCATCTTGGATTCCCCTAGGTCTCTAGTTTTAACAAATGCACAGGTTTGGTAAGTTTCCCTAGGTGCCGGCTGAGCTAGAGGCCAAAATCTACCGGTAGGCACTTTGAAAAAAACACCTCTGTTTTCTTTCAAAAAATGTGATGTGTCCACGTTGTGTGTTGGGGCATTTCCTGTCACGGGCGCTAGGCCTACCCACACAAGTGAGGTATCATTTTTATTGGGAGACCTGGGGGAACGTTGGGTGGAAGGAAATTTGTGGCTCCTCTCAGATTCCAGAACTTTCTGTCACCGAAAAGTGAGGAAAACGTGTTTTTTTAGCCAAATGTTGAGGTTTGCAAAGGATTCTGGGTAACAGAACCTGGTCAGAGCCCCACAAGTCACCCCATCTTGGATTCCCCTAGGTCTCTAGTTTTAACAAATGCACAGGTTTGGTAAGTTTCCCTAGGTGCCGGCTGAGCTAGAGGCCAAAATCTACCGGTAGGCACTTTGAAAAAAACACCTCTGTTTTCTTTCAAAAAATGTGATGTGTCCACGTTGTGTGTTGGGGCATTTCCTGTCACGGGCGCTAGGCCTACCCACACAAGTGAGGTATCATTTTTATTGGGAGACCTGCGGGAACGTTGGGTGGAAGGAAATTTGTGGCTCCTCTCAGATTCCAGAACTTTCTGTCACCGAAAAGTGAGGAAAACTTGCTTTTTTAGCCATATTTTGAGGTTTGCAAAGGATTCTGGGTAACAGAACCTGGTCAGAGCCCCACACATCACGCCATCTTGGATTCCCCTAGGTCTCTAGTTTTAAAAAATGCACAGGTTTGGTAGGTTTTCCTAGGTGCCGGCTGAGCTAGAGGCCAAAATCTACTGGTAGGCACTTTGCAAAAAACACCTCTGTTTTCTTTCAAAAAATGTGATGTGTCCAGGTTGTGTTTTGGGGCGTTTCCTGTCACGGGCGCTAGGCCTACCCACACAAGTGAGGTATCATTTTTATTGGGAGACTTGAGGGAACGCTGGGTGGAAGGAAATTTGTGGCTCCTCTCAGATTCCAGAACTTTCTGTCACCGAAAAGTGAGGAAAACGTGTTTTATTAGCCAAATGTTGAGGTTTGCAAAGGATTCTGGGTAACAGAACCTGGTCAGAGCCCCACAAGTCACCCCATCTTGGATTCCCCTAGGTCTCTAGTTTTAAAAAATGCACAGGTTTGGTAAGTTTCCCTAGGTGCCGGCTGAGCTAGAGGCCAAAATCTACCGGTAGGCACTTTGCAAAAAACACCTCTGTTTTCATTCAAAAAATGTGATGTGTCCACGTTGTGTGTTGGGGCATTTCTTGTCACGGGCGCTAGGCCTACCCACACAAGTGATGTATCATTTTTATTGGGAGGCTTGGGGGAACGCTGGGTGGAAGGAAATTTGTGGCTCCTCTCAGATTCCAGAACTTTCTGTCACCGAAAAGTGAGGAAAACGTGTTTTTTTAGCCATATTTTGAGGTTTGCAAAGCATTCTGGGTCACAGAACCTGGTCAGAGCCCCACACATCATGCCATCTTGGATTCCCCTAGGTCTCTAGTTTTCAAAAATGCACAGGTTTGGTAAGTTTCCCTAGGTGCCGGCTGAGCTATAGGCCAAAATCTACAGGTAGGCACTTTGCAAAAAACACCTCTGTTTTCTTTCAAAAAATGTGATGTGTCCAGGTTGTGTTTTGGGGTGTTTCCAGTCACGGGCGCTAGGCCTACCCACACAAGTGAGGTATCATTTTTATTGGGAGACTTGAGGGAACGCTGGGTGGAAGGAAATTTGTGGCTCCTCTCAGATTCCAGAACTTTCTGTCACCGAAAAGTGAGGAAAATGTGTTTTTTGAGCCAAATGTTGAGGTTTGCAAAGGATTCTGGGAAACAGAACCTGGTCAGAGCCCCACAAGTCACCCCATATTGGATTCCCCTGGGTCTCTAGTTTTCAAAAATGCACAGGTTTGGTAGGTTTCCCTAGGTGCCGGCTGAGCTAGAGGCCAAATCTACAGGTAGGCACTTTGCAAAAATCACCTGTTTTCTTTAAAAAAATGTGATGTGTCCATTTTGTGTTTTGGGGCATTTCCTGTCATGGGCGCTAGGCCTACCCACACAAGTGAGGTACCATTTTTATCGGGAGACTTGGGGGAACGCTGGGTGGAAGGAAATTTGTGGCTCCTCTCAGATTCCAGAACTTTCTGTCACCGAAATGTGAGGAAAACTTGTTTTTTAGCCAAATTTTCAGGTTTGCAAAGGATTCTGGGTAACAGAACCTGGTCAGAGCCCCACAAGTCACCCCATCTTGGATTCCCCTGGGTTTCTAGTTTTCAAAAATGTGCTGATTTGGTAGGTTTCCCTAGATGCTGGCTGAGCTTGAGGCCAAAATCTACAGGTAGGCACTTTGCAAAAAACACCTCTGTTTTCTTTCAAAAAATGTGATGTGTCCACGTTGTGTTTTGGGGCGTTTCCTGTCACGGGCGCTAGGCCTACCCACACAAGTGAGGTATCATTTTTATCGGGAGACTTGGAGGAACGCTGGGTGGAAAGAAATTTGTGGCTCCTCTCAGATTCCAGAACTTTCTGTCACCGAAAAGTGAGGAAAACTTGTTTTTTTAGCCATATTTTGAGGTTTGCAAATGATTCTGGGTAACAGAACCTGGTCAGAGCCCCACACATCACGCCATCTTGGATTCCGCTAGGTCTCTGGTTACAAAAATGCACAGGTTTGGTAGGTTTCCCTAGGTGCCGGCTGAGCTAGAGGCCAAAATCTAAAGGTAGGCACTTTGCAAAAAACACCTCTGTTTTCTTTCAAAAAATGTGATGTGTCCTGGTTGTGTTCTGGGGCGTTTCCTGTCACGGGCGATAGGCCTACCCACACAAGTGAGGTATCATTTTTATCGGGAGACTTGGGGGAACGCTGGGTGGAAGGAAATTTGTGGCTCCTCTCGGATTCCAGAACTTTCTGTCACCGAAAAGTGAGGAAAACGTGTTTTATTAGCCAAATGTTGAGGTTTGCAAAGGATTCTGGGTAACAGAACCTGGTCAGAGCCCCACAAGTCACCCCATCTTGGATTCCCCTAGGTCTCTAGTTTTAAAAAATGCACAGGTTTGGTAAGTTTCCCTATGTGCCGGCTGAGCTAGAGGCCAAAATCTACCGGTAGGCACTTTGCAAAAAACACCTCTGTTTTCATTCAAAAAATGTGATGTGTCCACGTTGTGTGTTGGGGCATTTCTTGTCACGGGCGCTAGGCCTACCCACACAAGTGATGTATCATTTTTATTGGGAGGCTTGGGGGAACGCTGGGTGGAAGGAAATTTGTGGCTCCTCTCAGATTCCAGAACTTTCTGTCACCGAAAAGTGAGGAAAACGTGTTTTTTTAGCCATATTTTGAGGTTTGCAAAGCATTCTGGGTCACAGAACCTGGTCAGAGCCCCACACATCATGCCATCTTGGATTCCCCTAGGTCTCTAGTTTTCAAAAATGCACAGGTTTGGTAAGTTTCCCTAGGTGCCGGCTGAGCTATAGGCCAAAATCTACAGGTAGGCACTTTGCAAAAAACACCTCTGTTTTCTTTCAAAAAATGTGATGTGTCCAGGTTGTGTTTTGGGGTGTTTCCAGTCACGGGCGCTAGGCCTACCCACACAAGTGAGGTATCATTTTTATTGGGAGACTTGAGGGAACGCTGGGTGGAAGGAAATTTGTGGCTCCTCTCAGATTCCAGAACTTTCTGTCACCGAAAAGTGAGGAAAATGTGTTTTTTGAGCCAAATGTTGAGGTTTGCAAAGGATTCTGGGTAACAGAACCTGGTCAGAGCCCCACAAGTCACCCCATATTGGATTCCCCTGGGTCTCTAGTTTTCAAAAATGCACAGGTTTGATAGGTTTCCCTAGGTGCCGGCTGAGCTAGAGGCCAAATCTACAGGTAGGCACTTTGCAAAAATCACCTGTTTTCTTTCAAAAAATGTGATGTGTCCATTTTGTGTTTTGGGGCATTTCCTGTCATGGGCGCTAGGCCTACCCACACAAGTGAGGTACCATTTTTATCGGGAGACTTGGGGGAACGCTGGGTGGAAGGAAATTTGTGGCTCCTCTCAGATTCCAGAACTTTCTGTCACCGAAATGTGAGGAAAACGTGTTTTTTAGCCAAATTTTGAGGTTTGCAAAGGATTCTGGGTAACAGAACCTGGTCAGAGCCCCACAAGTCACCCCATCTTGGATTCCCCTGGGTTTCTAGTTTTCAAAAATGTGCTGATTTGGTAGGTTTCCCTAGATGCTGGCTGAGCTTGAGGCCAAAATCTACAGGTAGGCACTTTGCAAAAAACACCTCTGTTTTCTTTCAAAAAATGTGATGTGTCCACGTTGTGTTTTGGGGCGTTTCCTGTCACGGGCGCTAGGCCTACCCACACAAGTGAGGTATCATTTTTATCGGGAGACTTGGAGGAACGCTGGGTGGAAAGAAATTTGTGGCTCCTCTCAGATTCCAGAACTTTCTGTCACCGAAAAGTGAGGTAAACTTGTTTTTTTAGCCATATTTTGAGGTTTGCAAAGGATTCTGGGTAACAGAACCTGGTCAGAGCCCCACACATCACGCCATCTTGGATTCCGCTAGGTCTCTGGTTACAAAAATGCACAGGTTTGGTAGGTTTCCCTAGGTGCCGGCTGAGCTAGAGGCCAAAATCTAAAGGTAGGCACTTTGCAAAAAACACCTCTGTTTTCTTTCAAAAAATGTGATGTGTCCTGGTTGTGTTCTGGGGCGTTTCCTGTCACGGGCGATAGGCCTACCCACACAAGTGAGGTATCATTTTTATCGGGAGACTTGGGGGAACGCTGGGTGGAAGGAAATTTGTGGCTCCTCTCGGATTCCAGAACTTTCTGTCACCGAAATGTGAGGAAAACGTGTTTTTTTAGCCAAATTTTGAGGTTTGCAAAGGATTCTGGGTAACAGAACCTGGTCAGAGCCCCACATGTCACCCCATCTTGGATTCCCCTAGGTCTCTAGTTTTAAAAAATGCACAGGTTTGGAAAGTTTCCCTAGGTGTCGGCTGAGCTAGAGGCCAAAATCTACCGGTAGGCACTTTGCAAAAAACACCTCTGTTTTCTTTCAAAAAATGTGATGTGTCCACGTTGTGTGTTGGGGCATTTCCTGTCACGGGCGCTAGGCCTACCCACACAAGTGAGGTATCATTTTTATTGGGAGACTTGGGGGAACGCTGGGTGGAAGGAAATTTGTGGCTCCTCTCAGATTCCAGAACTTTCTGTCACCGAAAAGTGAGGAAAACTTGTTTTTTTAGCCATATTTTGAGGTTTGCAAAGGATTCTGGGTAACAGAACCTGGTCAGAGCCCCACACATCACGCCATCTTGGATTCCCCTAGGTCTCTAGTTTTAAAAAATGCACAGGTTTGGTAGGTTTCCCTAGGTGCCGGCTGAGCTAGAGGCCAAAATCTACAGGTAGGGACTTTGCAAAAAACACCTCTGTTTTCTTTAAAAAAATTTGATGTGTCCAGGTTCTGTTTTGGGGTGTTTCCTGTCACGGGTGCTAGGCCTACCCACACAAGTGAGGCATCATTTTTATTGGGAGACTTGAGGGAACGCTGGGTGGAAGGAAATTTGTGGCTCCTCTCAGATTCCAGAACTTTCTGTCACCGAAATGTGAGGAAAACGTGTTTTTTTAGCCAAATGTTGAGGTTTGCAAAGGATTCTGGGTAACAGAGCCTGGTCAGAGAACCACAAGTCACCCCATATTGGATTCCCCTAGGTCTCTAGTTTTCAAAAATGCACAGGTTTGGTAGGTTTCCCTAGGTGCCGGCTGAGCTAGAGGCCAAATCTACAGGTAGGCACTTTGCAAAAAACACCTGTTTTCTTTCAAAAAATGTGATGTGTCCATTTTGTGTTTTGGGGCATTTCCTGTCATGGGCGCTAGGCCTACCCACACAAGTGAGGTACCATTTTTATCGGGAGACTTGGGGGAACGCTGGGTGGAAGGAAATTTGTGGCTCCTCTCAGATTCCAGAACTTTCTGTCACCGAAATGTGAGGAAAACGTGTTTTTTTAGCCAAATTTTGAGGTTTGCAAAGGATTCTGGGTAACAGAACCTGGTCAGAGCCCCACAAGTCACCCCATCTTGGATTCCCCTGGGTTTCTAGTTTTCAAAAATGTGCTGATTTGGTAGGTTTCCCTAGATGCCGGCTGTGCTAGAGGCCAAAATCTACAGGTAGGCACTTTGCAAAAAACACCTCTGTTTTCTTTCAAAAAATGTGATGTGTCCAGGTTGTGTTTTGGGGCATTTCCTGTCACGGGCGCTAGGCCTACCCACACAAGTGAGGTATCATTTTTATCGGGAGACTTGGGGGAACGCTGGGTGGAAAGAAATTTGTGGCTCCTCTCAGATTCCAGAACTTTCTGTCACCGAACAGTGAGGAAAACTTGTTTTTTTAACCATATTTTGAGGTTTGCAAAGGATTCTGGGTAACAGAACCTGGTCAGAGCCCCACACATCACGCCATCTTGGATTCCCCTAGGTCTCTTGTTTTAAAAAATGCACAGGTTTGGTAGGTTTCCCTAGGTGCCGGCTGAGCTAGAGGCCAAAATCTACAGGTAGGCACTTTGCAAAAAACACCTCTGTTTTCTTTCAAAAAATGTGATGTGTCCAGGTTGTGTTTTGGGGCATTTCCTGTCACGGGCGCTAGGCCTACCCACACAAGTGAGGTATCATTTTTATCGGGTGACTTGGGGGAAAGCTGGGTGGAAGGAAATTTGTGGCTCCTCTCAGATTCTAGAACTTTCTGTCACCGGAAAGTGAGGAAAACTTGTTTTTTTAGCCATATTTTGAGGTTTGCAAAGGATTCTGGGTAACAGAACCTGGTCAGAGCCCTACACATCACGCCATCTTGGATTCCCCTAGGTCTCTAGTTTAAAAAAATGCACAGGTTTGGTAGGTTTCCCTAGGTGCCGGCTGAGCTAGAGGCCAAAATCTACAGGTAGGCACTTTGCAAAAAACACCTCTGTTTTCTTTAAAAAAATGTGATGTGTCCACGTTGTGTTCTGGGGCGTTTCCTGTCACGGGCGATAGGCCTACCCACACAAGTGAGGTATCATTTTTATCGGGTGACTTGGGGGAACGCTGGGTGGAAGGAAATTTGTGGCTCCTCTCAGATTCTAGAACTTTCTGTCACCGGAAAGTGAGGAAAACTTGTTTTTTTAGCCATATTTTGAGGTTTGCAAAGGATTCTGAGTAACAGAACCTGGTCAGAGCCCCACACATCACGCCATCTTGGATTCCCCTAGGTTTCTAGTTTTCAAAAATGCACAGGTTTGGTAGGTTTCCCTAGGTGCCGGCTGAGCTAGAGGCCAAAATCTACAGGTAGGCACTTTGCAAAAACAACCTCTGTTTTCTTTAAAAAAATGTGATGTGTCCACGTTGTGTTCTGGGGCGTTTCCTGTCACGGGCGATAGACCTACCCACACAAGTGAGGTATCATTTTTATCGGGAGACTTGGGGGAACGCTGGGTGGAAGGAAATTTGTGGCTCCTCTCGGATTCCAGAACTTTCTGTCACCGAAATGTGAGGAAAACGTGTTTTTTTAGCCAAATTTTTAGGTTTGCAAAGGATTCTGGGTAACAGAACCTGGTCAGAGCCCCACAAGTCACCCCATCTTGGATTCCCCTGGGTTTCTAGTTTTAATAAATGTGCTGGTTTAGTAGGTTTCCCTAGATGCCGGCTGAGCTTGAGGCCAAAATCTACAGGTAGGCACTTTGCAAAAAACACCTCTGTTTTCTTTAAAAAAATGTGATGTGCCCATGTTGTGTTTTGGGGCGTTTCCTGTCACGGGCGCTAGGCCTACCCACACAAGTGAGGTATCGTTTTTATCGGGAGACTTGGGGGAACGCTGGGTGGAAGGAAATTTGTGGCTCCTCTCAGATTCTAGAACTTTCTGTCACCGGAATGTGAGGAAAACACGTTTTTTTAGCCAAATGTTGAGGTTTGCAAAGGATTATGGGTAACAGAACCTGGTCAGAGCCCCACAAGTCACCCCATCTTGGATTCCCCTGGGTTTCTAGTTTTAAAAAATGTGCTGGTTTAGTAGGTTTCCCTAGATGCCGGCTGAGCTTGAGGCCAAAATCTACAGGTAGGCACTTTGCAAAAAACACCTCTGTTTTCTTTAAAAAAATGTGATGTGCCCACGTTGTGTTTTGGGGCGTTGCCTGTCACGGGCGCTAGGCCTACCCACACAAGTGAGGTATCGTTTTTATCGGGAGACTTGGGGGAACGCTGGGTGGAAGGAAATTTGTGGCTCCTCTCAGATTCTAGAACTTTCTGTCACCGGAAAGTGAGGAAAACTTGTTTTTTTAGCCATATTTTGAGGTTTGCAAAGGATTCTGGGTAACAGAACCTGGTCAGAGCCCCACACATCACGCCATCTTGGATTCCCCTAGGTCTCTAGTTTTAAAAAATGCACAGGTTTGGTAGGTTTCCCTAGGTGCCGGCTGAGCTAGAGGCCAAAATCTACAGGTAGGCACTTTGCAAAAAACACCTCTGTTTTCTTTAAAAAAATGTGATGTGTCCACGTTGTGTTCTGGGGCGTTTCCTGTCACGGGCGATAGGCCTACCCACACAAGTGAGGTATCATTTTTATCGGGAGACTTGGGGGAACGCTGGGTGGAAGGAAATTTGTGGCTCCTCTCAGATTCCAGAACTTTCTGTCACCGAAAAGTGAGGAAAACTTGTTTTTTTAGCCATATTTTGAGGTTTGCAAAGGATTCTGGGTAACAGAACCTGGTCAGAGCCCCCACACATCACGCCATCTTGGATTCCCCTAGGTCTCTAGTTTTCAAAAAGGCACAGGTTTGGTATGTTTCCCTAGGTGCCGGCTGAGCTAGAGGCCAAAATCTACAGGTAGGCACTTTGCAAAAAACACCTCTGTTTTCTTTAAAAAAATGTGATGTGTCCAGGTTGTGTTTTGGGGCATTTCCTGTCACGGGCGCTAGGCCTACCCACACAAGTGAGGTATAATTTTTATCGGGTGACTTGGGGGAACGCTGGGTGGAAGGAAATTTGTGGCTCCTCTCAGATTCTAGAACTTTCTGTCACCGGAAAGTGAGGAAAACTTGTTTTTTTAGCCATATTTTGAGGTTTGCAAAGGATTCTGGGTAACAGAACCTGGTCAGAGCCCCCACACATCATGCCATCTTGGATTCCCCTAGGTCTCTAGTTTTCAAAAAGGCACAGGTTTGGTAGGTTTCCCTAGGTGCCGGCTGAGCTAGAGGCCAAAATCTACAGGTAGGCACTTTGCAAAAAACACCTCTGTTTTCTTTAAAAAAATGTGATGTGTCCAGGTTGTGTTTTGGGGCGTTTCCTGTCACGGGCGCTAGGCCTACCCACACAAGTGAGGTATCATTTTTATCGGGTGACTTGGGGGAACGCTGGGTGGAAGGAAATTTGTGGCTCCTCTCAGATTCTAGAACTTTCTGTCACCGGAAAGTGAGGAAAACTTGTTTTTTTAGCCATATTTTGAGGTTTGCAAAGGATTCTGAGTAACAGAACCTGGTCAGAGCCCCACACATCACGCCATCTTGGATTCCCCTAGGTTTCTAGTTTTCAAAAATGCACAGGTTTGGTAGGTTTCCCTAGGTGCCGGCTGAGCTAGAGGCCAAAATCTACAGGTAGGCACTTTGCAAAAAACACCTCTGTTTAATTTAAAAAAATGTGATGTGTCCACGTTGTGTTCTGGGGCGTTTCCTGTCACGGGCGATAGACCTACCCACACAAGTGAGGTATCATTTTTATCGGGAGACTTGGGGGAACGCTGGGTGGAAGGAAATTTGTGGCTCCTCTAGGATTCCAGAACTTTCTGTCACCGAAATGTGAGGAAAATGTGTTTTTTTAGCCAAATTTTTAGGTTTGCAAAGGATTCTGGGTAACAGAACCTGGTCAGAGCCCCACAAGTCACCCCATCTTGGATTCCCCTGGGTTTCTAGTTTTAAAAAATGTGCTGGTTTAGTAGGTTTCCCTAGATGCCGGCTGAGCTTGAGGCCAAAATCTACAGGTAGGCACTTTGCAAAAAACACCTCTGTTTTCTTTAAAAAAATGTGATGTGTCCACGTTGTGTTTTGGGGCGTTTCCTGTCACGGGCGCTAGGCCTACCCACACAAGTGAGGTATCGTTTTTATCGGGAGACTTGGGGGAACGCTGGGTGGAAGGAAATTTGTGGCTCCTCTCAGATTCCAGAACTTTCTGTCACTGAAAAGTGAGGAAAACTTGTTTTTTTAGCCATATTTTGAGGTTTGCAAAGGATTCTGGGTAACAGAACCTGATCAGAGCCCCCACACATCACGCCATCTTGGATTCCCCTAGGTCTCTAGTTTTCAAAAAGGCACAGGTTTGGTAGGTTTCCCTAGGTGCCGGCTGAGCTAGAGGCCAAAATCTACAGGTAGGCACTTTGCAAAAAACACCTCTGTTTTCTTTAAAAAAATGTGATGTGTCCAGGTTGTGTTTTGGGGCGTTTCCTGTCACGGGCGCTAGGCCTACCCACACAAGTGAGGTATCATTTTTATCGGGTGACTTGGGGGAACGCTGGGTGGAAGGAAATTGGTGGCTCCTCTCAGATTCTAGAACTTTCTGTCACCGGAAAGTGAGGAAAACTTGTTTTTTTAGCCATATTTTGAGGTTTGCAAAGGATTCTGGGTAACAGAACCTGGTCAGAGCCCCACACATCACGCCATCTTGGATTCCCCTAGGTTTCTAGTTTTCAAAAATGCACAGGTTTGGTAGGTTTCCCTAGGTGCCGGCTGAGCTAGAGGCCAAAATCTACAGGTAGGCACTTTGCAAAAAACACCTCTGTTTTCTTTAAAAAAAATGTGATGTGTCCACGTTGTGTTCTGGGGCATTTCCTGTCACGGGCGATAGGCCTACCCACACAAGTGAGGTATCATTTTTATCGGGAGACTTGGGGGAACGCTGGGTGGAAGGAAATTTGTGGCTCCTCTCGGATTCCAGAACTTTCTGTCACCGAAATGTGAGGAAAACGTGTTTTTTTAGCCAAAGTTTTAGGTTTGCAAAGGATTCTGGGTAACAGAACCTGGTCAGAGCCCCACAAGTCACCCCATCTTGGATTCCCCTGGGTTTCTAGTTTTCAAAAATGTGCTGGTTTGTTAGGTTTCCCTAGATGCCGGCTGAGCTTGAGGCCAAAATCTACAGGTAGGCACTTTGCAAAAAACACCTCTGTTTTCTTTAAAAAAATGTGATGTGTCCACGTTGTGTTTTGGGGCGTTTCCTGTCACGGGCGCTAGGCCTACCCACACAAGTGAGGTATCGTTTTTATCGGGAGACTTGGGGGAACGCTGGGTGGAAGGAAATTTGTGGCTCCTCTCAGATTCCAGAACTTTCTATCACCGAACAGTGAGGAAAACTTGTTTTTTTAGCCATATTTTGAGGTTTGCAAAGGATTCTGGGTAACAGAACCTGGTCAGAGCCCCCACACATCACGCCATCTTGGATTCCCCTAGGTCTCTAGTTTTCAAAAATGCACAGGTTTGGTAGGTTTCCCTAGGTGCCGGCTGAGCTAGAGGCCAAAATCTACAGGTAGGCACTTTGCAAAAAACACCTCTGTTTTCTTTAAAAAAATGTGATGTGTCCAGGTTGTGTTTTGGGGCGTTTCCTGTCACGGGCGCTAGGCCTACGCACACAAGTGAGGTATCATTTTTATCGGGTGACTTGGGGGAACGCTGGGTGGAAGGAAATTTGTGGCTCCTCTCAGATTCTAGAACTTTCTGTCACCGGAAAGTGAGGAAAACTTGTTTTTTTAGCCATATTTTGAGGTTTGCAAAGGATTCTGGGTAACAGAACCTGGTCAGAGCCCCACACATCACGCCATCTTGGATTCCCCTAGGTCTCTAGTTTTAAAAAATGCACAGGTTTGGTAGGTTTCCCTAGGTGCCGGCTGAGCTAGAGGCCAAAATCTACAGGTAGGCACTTTGCAAAAAACAACTCTGTTTTCTTTAAAAAAATGTGATGTGTCCACGTTGTGTTCTGGGGCGTTTCCTGTCACAGGCGATAGGCCTACCCACACAAGTGAGGTATCATTTTTATCGGGAGACTTGGGGGAACGCTGGGTGGAAGGAAATTTGTGGCTCCTCTCGGATTCCAGAACTTTCTGTCACCGAAATGTGAGGAAAACGTGTTTTTTTTAGCCAAATTTTGAGGTTTGCAAAGGATTCTGGGTAACAGAACCTGGTCAGAGCCCCACAAGTCACCCCATCTTGGATTCCCCTGGGTTTCTAGTTTTAAAAAATGTGCTGGTTTGTTAGGTTTCCCTAGATGCCGGCTGAGCTTGAGGCCAAAATCTACAGGTAGGCACTTTGCAAAAAACACCTCTGTTTTCTTTAAAAAAATGTGATGTGTCCACGTTGTGTTTTGGGGCGTTTCCTGTCACGGGCCCTAGGCCTACCCACACAAGTTAGGTATCGTTTTTATCGGGAGACTTGGGGGAACGCTGGGTGGAAGGAAATTTGTGGCTCTTCTCAGATTCCAGAACTTTCTGTCACCGAACAGTGAGGAAAACTTTTTTTTTTAGCCATATTTTGAGGTTTGCAAAGGATTCTGGGTAACAGAACCTGGTCAGAGCCCCCACACATCACGCCATCTTGGATTCCCCTAGGTCTCTAGTTTTACAAAAATGCACAGGTTTGGTAGGTTTCCCTAGGTGCCGGCTGAGCTAGAGGCCAAAATCTACAGGTAGGCACTTTGCAAAAAACACCTCTGTTTTCTTTAAAAAAATGTGATGTGTCCACGTTGTGTTCTGGGGCGTTTCCTGTCACAGGCGATAGGCCTACCCACACAAGTGAGGTATCATTTTTATCGGGAGACTTGGGGAAACGCTGGGTAGAAGGAAATTTGTGGCTCCTCTCAGATTCCAGAACTTTCTGTCACCGAAAAGTGAGGAAAACGTGTTTTTTTGCCATATTTTGAGGTTTGCAAAGGAATCTGGGTAACAGAACCTGGTCAGAGCCCCACACATCACGCCATCTTGGATTCCCCTAGGTCTCTAGTTTTAAAAAATGCACAGGTTTGGTAGGTTTCCCTAGGTGCCGGCTGAGCTAGAGGCCAAAATCTACAGGTAGGCACTTTGCAAAAAACACCTCTGTTTTCATTCAAAAAATGTGATGTGTCCACGTTGTGTGTTGGGGCATTTCCTGTCACAGGCGCTAGGCCTACCCACACAAGTGAGGTATCATTTGTATCGGGAGACTTGAGGGAACGCTGGGTGGAAGGAAATTTGTGGCTCCTCTCAGATTCTAGAACTTTCTGTCACCGAAAAGTGAGGAAAACTTGTTTTTTTAGCCATATTTTGAGGTTTGCAAAGGATTCTGGGTAACAGAACCTGGTCAGAGCCCCACACATCACGCCATCTTGGATTCCCCTAGGTCTCTAGTTTTCAAAAATGCACAGGTTAGGTAGGTTTCCCTAGGTGCCGGCTGAGCTAGAGGCCAAAATCTACAGGTAGGCACTTTGCAAAAAACACCTCTGTTTTCTTTAAAAAAATGTGATGTGTCCAGGTTGTGTTTTGGGGCGTTTCCTGTCACGGGCGCTAGGCCTACCCACACAAGTGAGGTATAATTTTTATCGGGTGACTTGGGGGAACGCTGGGTGGAAGGAAATTTGTGGCTCCTCTCAGATTCTAGAACTTTCTGTCACCGGAAAGTGAGGAAAACTTGTTTTTTTAGCCATATTTTGAGGTTTGCAAAGGATTCTGGGTAACAGAACCTGGTCAGAGCCCCCACACATCACGCCATCTTGGATTCCCCTAGGTCTCTAGTTTTCAAAAAGGCACAGGTTTGGTAGGTTTCCCTAGGTGCCGGCTGAGCTAGAGGCCAAAATCTACAGGTAGGCACTTTGCAAAAAACACCTCTGTTTTCTTTAAAAAAATGTGATGTGTCCAGGTTGTGTTTTGAGGCGTTTCCTGTCACGGGCGCTAGGCCTACCCACACAAGTGAGGTATCATTTTTATCGGGTGACTTGGGGGAACGCTGGGTGGAAGGAAATTTGTGGCTCCTCTCAGATTCTAGAACTTTCTGTCACCGGAAAGTGAGGAAAACTTGTTTTTTTAGCCATATTTTGAGGTTTGCAAAGGATTCTGAGTAACAGAACCTGGTCAGAGCCCCACACATCACGCCATCTTGGATTCCCCTAGGTTTCTAGTTTTCAAAAATGCACAGGTTTGGTAGGTTTCCCTAGGTGCCGGCTGAGCTAGAGGCCAAAATCTACAGGTAGGCACTTTGCAAAAAACACCTCTGTTTTCTTTAAAAAAATGTGATGTGTCCACGTTGTGTTCTGGGGCGTTTCCTGTCACGGGCGATAGACCTACCCACACAAGTGAGGTATCATTTTTATCGGGAGACTTGGGGGAACGCTGGGTGGAAGGAAATTTGTGGCTCCTCTCGGATTCCAGAACTTTCTGTCACCGAAATGTGAGGAAAATGTGTTTTTTTAGCCAAATTTTTAGGTTTGCAAAGGATTCTGGGTAACAGAACCTGGTCAGAGCCCCACAAGTCACCCCATCTTGGATTCCCCTGGGTTTCTAGTTTTAAAAAATGTGCTGGTTTAGTAGGTTTCCCTAGATGCCGGCTGAGCTTGAGGCAAAAATCTACAGGTAGGCACTTTGCAAAAAACACCTCTGTTTTCTTTAAAAAAATGTGATGTGTCCACGTTGTGTTTTGGGGCGTTTCCTGTCACGGGCGCTAGGCCTACCCACACAAGTGAGGTATCGTTTTTATCGGGAGACTTGGGGGAACGCTGGGTGGAAGGAAATTTGTGGCTCCTCTCAGATTCTAGAACTTTCTGTCACCGGAAAGTGAGGAAAACTTGTTTTTTTAGCCATATTTTGAGGTTTGCAAAGGATTCTGGGTAACAGAACCTGGTCAGAGCCCCACACATCACGCCATCTTGGATTCCCCTAGGTCTCTAGTTTTAAAAAATGCACAGGTTTGGTAGGTTTCCCTAGGTGCCGGCTGAGCTAGAGGCCAAAATCTACAGGTAGGCACTTTGCAAAAAACACCTCTGTTTTCTTTAAAAAAATGTGATGTGTCCACGTTGTGTTCTGGGGCGTTTCCTGTCACGGGCGATAGGCCTACCCACACAAGTGAGGTATCATTTTTATCGGGAGACTTGGGGGAACGCTGGGTGGAAGGAAATTTGTGGCTCCTCTCAGATTCCAGAACTTTCTGTCACCGAAAAGTGAGGAAAACTTGTTTTTTTAGCCATATTTTGAGGTTTGCAAAGGATTCTGGGTAACAGAACCTGGTCAGAGCCCCCACACATCACGCCATCTTGGATTCCCCTAGGTCTCTAGTTTTCAAAAAGGCACAGGTTTGGTAGGTTTCCCTAGGTGCCAGCTGAGCTAGAGGCCAAAATCTACAGGTAGGCACTTTGCAAAAAACACCTCTGTTTTCTTTAAAAAAATGTGATGTGTCCAGGTTGTGTTTTGGGGCGTTTCCTGTCACGGGCGCTAGGCCTACCCACACAAGTGAGGTATCATTTTTATCGGGTGACTTGGGGGAACGCTGGGTGGAAGGAAATTTGTGGCTCCTCTCAGATTCTAGAACTTTCTGTCACCGGAAAGTGAGGAAAACTTGTTTTTTTAGCCATATTTTGAGGTTTGCAAAGGATTCTGGGTAACAGAACCTGGTCAGAGCCCCACACATCACGCCATCTTGGATTCCCCTAGGTTTCTAGTTTTCAAAAATGCACAGGTTTGGTAGGTTTCCCTAGGTGCCGGCTGAGCTAGAGGCCAAAATCTACAGGTAGGCACTTTGCAAAAAACACCTCTGTTTTCTTTAAAAAAAATGTGATGTGTCCACGTTGTGTTCTGGGGCATTTCCTGTCACAGGCGATAGGCCTACCCACACAAGTGAGGTATCATTTTTATCGGGAGACTTGGGGGAATGCTGGGTGGAAGGAAATTTGTGGCTCCTCTCGGATTCCAGAACTTTCTGTCACCGAAATGTGAGGAAAACGTGTTTTTTTAGCCAAATTTTTAGGTTTGCAAAGGATTCTGGGTAACAGAACCTGGTCAGAGCCCCACAAGTCACCCCATCTTGGATTCCCCTGGGTTTCTAGTTTTCAAAAATGTGCTGGTTTGTTAGGTTTCCCTAGATGCCGGCTGAGCTTGAGGCCAAAATCTACAGGTAGGCACTTTGCAAAAAACACCTCTGTTTTCTTTAAAAAAATGTGATGTGTCCACGTTGTGTTTTGGGGCGTTTCCTGTCACGGACGCTAGGCCTACCCACACAAGTGAGGTATCGTTTTTATCGGGAGACTTGGGGGAACGCTGGGTGGAAGGAAATTTGTGGCTCCTCTCAGATTCTAGAACTTTCTGTCACCGGAAAGTGAGGAAAACTTGTTTTTTTAGCCATATTTTGAGGTTTGCAAAGGATTCTGGGTAACAGAACCTGGTCAGAGCCCCACACATCACGCCATCTTGGATTCCCCTAGGTCTCTAGTTTTAAAAAATGCACAGGTTTGGTAGGTTTCCCTAGGTGCCGGCTGAGCTAGAGGCCAAAATCTACAGGTAGGCACTTTGCAAAAAACAACTCTGTTTTCTTTAAAAAAATGTGATGTGTCCACTTTGTGTTCTGGGGCGTTTCCTGTCACAGGCGATAGGCCTACCCACACAAGTGAGGTATCATTTTTATCGGGAGACTTGGGGGAACGCTGGATGGAAGGAAATTTGTGGCTCCTCTCGGATTCCAGAACTTTCTGTCACCGAAATGTGAGGAAAACGTGTTTTTTTTAGCCAAATTTTGAGGTTTGCAAAGGATTCTGGGTAACAGAACCTGGTCAGAGCCCCACAACTCACCCCATCTTGGATTCCCCTGGGTTTCTAGTTTTAAAAAATGTGCTGGTTTGTTAGGTTTCCCTAGATGCCGGCTGAGCTTGAGGCCAAAATCTACAGGTAGGCACTTTGCAAAAAACACCTCTGTTTTCTTTAAAAAAATGTGATGTGTCCACGTTGTGTTTTGGGGCGTTTCCTGTCACGGGCCCTAGGCCTACCCACACAAGTTAGGTATCGTTTTTATCGGGAGACTTGGGGGAACGCTGGGTGGAAGGAAATTTGTGGCTCTTCTCAGATTCCAGAACTTTCTGTCACCGAACAGTGAGGAAAACTTGTTTTTTTAGCCATATTTTGAGGTTTGCAAAGGATTCTGGGTAACAGAACCTGGTCAGAGCCCCCACACATCACGCCATCTTGGATTCCCCTAGGTCTCTAGTTTTACAAAAATGCACAGGTTTGGTAGGTTTCCCTAGGTGCCGGCTGAGCTAGAGGCCAAAATCTACAGGTAGGCACTTTGCAAAAAACACCTCTGTTTTCTTTAAAAAAATGTGATGTGTCCACGTTGTGTTCTGGGGCGTTTCCTGTCACAGGCGATAGGCCTACCCACACAAGTGAGGTATCATTTTTATCGGGAGACTTGGGGAAACGCTGGGTAGAAGGAAATTTGTGGCTCCTCTCGGATTCCAGAACTTTCTGTCACCGAAATGTGAGGAAAATGTGTTTTTTTAGCCAAATTTTGAGGTTTGCAAAGGATTCTGGGTAACAGAACCTGGTCAGAGCCCCACAAGTCACCCCATCTTGGATTCCCCTAGGTCTCTAGTTTTCAAAAATGCACAGGTTTGGTAAGTTTCCCTAGGTGCCGGCTGAGCTAGAGGCCAAAATCTACAGGTAGGCACTTTGCAAAAAACACCTCTGTTTTCATTCAAAAAAATGTGATGTGTCCACGTTGTGTGTTGGGGCATTTCCTGTCACAGGCGCTAGGCCTACCCACACAAGTGAGGTATCATTTGTATCGGGAGACTTGAGGGAACGCTGGGTGGAAGGAAATTTGTGGCTCCTCTCAGATTCTAGAACTTTCTGTCACCGAAAAGTGAGGAAAACTTGTTTTTTTAGCCATATTTTGAGGTTTGCAAAGGATTCTGGGTAACAGAACCTGGTCAGAGCCCCACACATCACGCCATCTTGGATTCCCCTAGGTCTCTAGTTTTCAAAAATGCACAGGTTAGGTAGGTTTCCCTAGGTGCCGGCTGAGCTAGAGGCCAAAATCTACAGGTAGGCACTTTGCAAAAAACACCTCTGTTTTCTTTAAAAAAATGTGATGTGTCCAGGTTGTGTTTTGGGGCGTTTCCTGTCACGGGCGCTAGGCCTACCCACACAAGTGAGGTATAATTTTTATCGGGTGACTTGGGGGAACGCTGGGTGGAAGGAAATTTGTGGCTCCTCTCAGATTCTAGAACTTTCTGTCACCGGAAAGTGAGGAAAACTTGTTTTTTTAGCCATATTTTGAGGTTTGCAAAGGATTCTGGGTAACAGAACCTGGTCAGAGCCCCCACACATCACGCCATCTTGGATTCCCCTAGGTCTCTAGTTTTCAAAAAGGCACAGGTTTGGTAGGTTTCCCTAGGTGCCGGCTGAGCTAGAGGCCAAAATCTACAGGTAGGCACTTTGCAAAAAACACCTCTGTTTTCTTTAAAAAAATGTGATGTGTCCAGGTTGTGTTTTGGGGCGTTTCCTGTCACGGGCGCTAGGCCTACCCACACAAGTGAGGTATCATTTTTATCGGGTGACTTGGGGGAACGCTGGGTGGAAGGAAATTTGTGGCTCCTCTCAGATTCTAGAACTTTCTGTCACCGGAAAGTGAGGAAAACTTGTTTTTTTAGCCATATTTTGAGGTTTGCAAAGGATTCTGAGTAACAGAACCTGGTCAGAGCCCCACACATCACGCCATCTTGGATTCCCCTAGGTTTCTAGTTTTAAAAAATGCACAGGTTTGGTAGGTTTCCCTAGGTGCCGGCTGAGCTAGAGGCCAAAATCTACAGGTAGGCACTTTGCAAAAAACACCTCTGTTTTCTTTAAAAAAATGTGATGTGTCCACGTTGTGTTCTGGGGCGTTTCCTGTCACGGGCGATAGACCTACCCACACAAGTGAGGTATCATTTTTATCGGGAGACTTGGGGGAACGCTGGGTGGAAGGAAATTTGTGGCTCCTCTCGGATTCCAGAACTTTCTGTCACCGAAATGTGAGGAAAATGTGTTTTTTTAGCCAAATTTTTAGGTTTGCAAAGGATTCTGGGTAACAGAACCTGGTCAGAGCCCCACAAGTCACCCCATCTTGGATTCCCCTGGGTTTCTAGTTTTAAAAAATGTGCTGGTTTAGTAGGTTTCCCTAGATGCCGGCTGAGCTTGAGGCCAAAATCTACAGGTAGGCACTTTGCAAAAAACACCTCTGTTTTCTTTAAAAAAATGTGATGTGTCCACGTTGTGTTTTGGGGCGTTTCCTGTCACGGGCGCTAGGCCTACCCACACAAGTGAGGTATCGTTTTTATCGGGAGACTTGGGGGAACGCTGGTTGGAAGGAAATTTGTGGCTCCTCTCAGATTCTAGAACTTTCTGTCACCGGAAAGTGAGGAAAACTTGTTTTTTTAGCCATATTTTGAGGTTTGCAAAGGATTCTGGGTAACAGAACCTGGTCAGAGCCCCACACATCACGCCATCTTGGATTCCCCTAGGTCTCTAGTTTTAAAAAATGCACAGGTTTGGTAGGTTTCCCTAGGTGCCGGCTGAGCTAGAGGCCAAAATCTACGGGTAGGCACTTTGCAAAAAACACCTCTGTTTTCTTTAAAAAAATGTGATGTGTCCACGTTGTGTTCTGGGGCGTTTCCTGTCACGGGCGATAGGCCTACCCACACAAGTGAGGTATCATTTTTATCGGGAGACTTGGGGGAACGCTGGGTGGAAGGAAATTTGTGGCTCCTCTCAGATTCCAGAACTTTCTGTCACCGAAAAGTGAGGAAAACTTGTTTTTTTAGCCATATTTTGAGGTTTGCAAAGGATTCTGGGTAACAGAACCTGGTCAGAGCCCCCACACATCACGCCATCTTGGATTCCCCTAGGTCTCTAGTTTTCAAAAAGGCACAGGTTTGGTAGGTTTCCCTAGGTGCCGGCTGAGCTAGAGGCCAAAATCTACAGGTAGGCACTTTGCAAAAAACACCTCTGTTTTCTTTAAAAAAATGTGATGTGTCCAGGTTGTGTTTTGGGGCGTTTCCTGTCACGGGCGCTAGGCCTACCCACACAAGTGAGGTATCATTTTTATCGGGTGACTTGGGGGAACGCTGGGTGGAAGGAAATTTGTGGCTCCTCTCAGATTCTAGAACTTTCTGTCACCGGAAAGTGAGGAAAACTTGTTTTTTTAACCATATTTTGAGGTTTGCAAAGGATTCTGGGTAACAGAACCTGGTCAGAGCCCCACACATCATGCCATCTTGGATTCCCCTAGGTTTCTAGTTTTCAAAAATGCACAGGTTTGGTAGGTTTCCCTAGGTGCCGGCTGAGCTAGAGGCCAAAATCTACAGGTAGGCACTTTGCAAAAAACACCTCTGTTTTCTTTAAAAAAATGTGATGTGTCCACGTTGTGTTCTGGGGCATTTCCTGTCACGGGCGATAGGCCTACCCACACAAGTGAGGTATAATTTTTATCGGGAGACTTGGGGGAACGCTGGGTGGAAGGAAATTTGTGGCTCCTCTCGGATTCCAGAACTTTCTGTCACCGAAATGTGAGGAAAACGTGTTTTTTTAGCCAAATTTTTAGGTTTGCAAAGGATTCTGGGTAACAGAACCTGGTCAGAGCCCCACAAGTCACCCCATCTTGGATTCCCCTGGGTTTCTAGTTTTCAAAAATGTGCTGGTTTGTTAGGTTTCCCTAGATGCCGGCTGAGCTTGAGGCCAAAATCTACAGGTAGGCACTTTGCAAAAAACACCTCTGTTTTCTTTAAAAAAATGTGATGTGTCCACGTTGTGTTTTGGGGCGTTTCCTGTCACGGGCGCTAGGCCTACCCACACAAGTGAGGTATCGTTTTTATCGGGAGACTTGGGGGAACGCTGGGTGGAAGGAAATTTGTGGCTCCTCTCAGATTCCAGAACTTTCTATCACCGAACAGTGAGGAAAACTTGTTTTTTTAGCCATATTTTGAGGTTTGCAAAGGATTCTGGGTAACAGAACCTGGTCAGAGCCCCCACACATCACGCCATCTTGGATTCCCCTAGGTCTCTAGTTTTCAAAAATGCACAGGTTTGGTAGGTTTCCCTAGGTGCCGGCTGAGCTAGAGGCCAAAATCTACAGGTAGGCACTTTGCAAAAAACACCTCTGTTTTCTTTAAAAAAATGTGATGTGTCCAGGTTGTGTTTTGGGGCGTTTCCTGTCACGGGCGCTAGGCCTACGCACACAAGTGAGGTATCATTTTTATCGGGTGACTTGGGGGAACGCTGGGTGGAAGGAAATTTGTGGCTCCTCTCAGATTCTAGAACTTTCTGTCACCGGAAAGTGAGGAAAACTTGTTTTTTTAGCCATATTTTGAGGTTTGCAAAGGATTCTGGGTAACAGAACCTGGTCAGAGCCCCACACATCACGCCATCTTGGATTCCCCTAGGTCTCTAGTTTTCAAAAATGCACAGGTTAGGTAGGTTTCCCTAGGTGCCGGCTGAGCTAGAGGCCAAAATCTACAGGTAGGCACTTTGCAAAAAACACCTCTGTTTTCTTTAAAAAAATGTGATGTGTCCAGGTTGTGTTTTGGGGCGTTTCCTGTCACGGGCGCTAGGCCTACCCACACAAGTGAGGTATAATTTTTATCGGGTGACTTGGGGGAACGCTGGGTGGAAGGAAATTTGTGGCTCCTCTCAGATTCTAGAACTTTCTGTCACCGGAAAGTGAGGAAAACTTGTTTTTTTAGCCATATTTTGAGGTTTGCAAAGGATTCTGGGTAACAGAACCTGGTCAGAGCCCCACACATCACGCCATCTTGGATTCCCCTAGGTCTCTAGTTTTAAAAAATGCACAGGTTTGGTAGGTTTCCCTAGGTGCCGGCTGAGCTAGAGGCCAAAATCTACGGGTAGGCACTTTGCAAAAAACACCTCTGTTTTCTTTAAAAAAATGTGATGTGTCCACGTTGTGTTCTGGGGCGTTTCCTGTCACGGGCGATAGGCCTACCCACACAAGTGAGGTATCATTTTTATCGGGAGACTTGGGGGAACGCTGGGTGGAAGGAAATTTGTGGCTCCTCTCAGATTCCAGAACTTTCTGTCACCGAAAAGTGAGGAAAACTTGTTTTTTTAGCCATATTTTGAGGTTTGCAAAGGATTCTGGGTAACAGAACCTGGTCAGAGCCCCCACACATCACGCCATCTTGGATTCCCCTAGGTCTCTAGTTTTCAAAAAGGCACAGGTTTGGTAGGTTTCCCTAGGTGCCGGCTGAGCTAGAGGCCAAAATCTACAGGTAGGCACTTTGCAAAAAACACCTCTGTTTTCTTTAAAAAAATGTGATGTGTCCAGGTTGTGTTTTGGGGCGTTTCCTGTCACGGGCGCTAGGCCTACCCACACAAGTGAGGTATCATTTTTATCGGGTGACTTGGGGGAACGCTGGGTGGAAGGAAATTTGTGGCTCCTCTCAGATTCTAGAACTTTCTGTCACCGGAAAGTGAGGAAAACTTGTTTTTTTAACCATATTTTGAGGTTTGCAAAGGATTCTGGGTAACAGAACCTGGTCAGAGCCCCACACATCATGCCATCTTGGATTCCCCTAGGTTTCTAGTTTTCAAAAATGCACAGGTTTGGTAGGTTTCCCTAGGTGCCGGCTGAGCTAGAGGCCAAAATCTACAGGTAGGCACTTTGCAAAAAACACCTCTGTTTTCTTTAAAAAAATGTGATGTGTCCACGTTGTGTTCTGGGGCATTTCCTGTCACGGGCGATAGGCCTACCCACACAAGTGAGGTATAATTTTTATCGGGAGACTTGGGGGAACGCTGGGTGGAAGGAAATTTGTGGCTCCTCTCGGATTCCAGAACTTTCTGTCACCGAAATGTGAGGAAAACGTGTTTTTTTAGCCAAATTTTTAGGTTTGCAAAGGATTCTGGGTAACAGAACCTGGTCAGAGCCCCACAAGTCACCCCATCTTGGATTCCCCTGGGTTTCTAGTTTTCAAAAATGTGCTGGTTTGTTAGGTTTCCCTAGATGCCGGCTGAGCTTGAGGCCAAAATCTACAGGTAGGCACTTTGCAAAAAACACCTCTGTTTTCTTTAAAAAAATGTGATGTGTCCACGTTGTGTTTTGGGGCGTTTCCTGTCACGGGCGCTAGGCCTACCCACACAAGTGAGGTATCGTTTTTATCGGGAGACTTGGGGGAACGCTGGGTGGAAGGAAATGTGTGGCTCCTCTCAGATTCCAGAACTTTCTATCACCGAACAGTGAGGAAAACTTGTTTTTTTAGCCATATTTTGAGGTTTGCAAAGGATTCTGGGTAACAGAACCTGGTCAGAGCCCCCACACATCACGCCATCTTGGATTCCCCTAGGTCTCTAGTTTTCAAAAATGCACAGGTTTGGTAGGTTTCCCTAGGTGCCGGCTGAGCTAGAGGCCAAAATCTACAGGTAGGCACTTTGCAAAAAACACCTCTGTTTTCTTTAAAAAAATGTGATGTGTCCAGGTTGTGTTTTGGGGCGTTTCCTGTCACGGGCGCTAGGCCTACGCACACAAGTGAGGTATCATTTTTATCGGGTGACTTGGGGGAACGCTGGGTGGAAGGAAATTTGTGGCTCCTCTCAGATTCTAGAACTTTCTGTCACCGGAAAGTGAGGAAAACTTGTTTTTTTAGCCATATTTTGAGGTTTGCAAAGGATTCTGGGTAACAGAACCTGGTCAGAGCCCCACACATCACGCCATCTTGGATTCCCCTAGGTCTCTAGTTTTAAAAATGCACAGGTTTGGTAGGTTTCCCTAGGTGCCGGCTGAGCTAGAGGCCAAAATCTACAGGTAGGCACTTTGCAAAAAACAACTCTGTTTTCTTTAAAAAAATGTGATGTGTCCACGTTGTGTTCTGGGGCGTTTCCTGTCACAGGCGATAGGCCTACCCACACAAGTGAGGTATCATTTTTATCGGGAGACTTGGGGGAACGCTGGGTGGAAGGAAATTTGTGGCTCCTCTCGGATTCCAGAACTTTCTGTCACCGAAATGTGAGGAAAACGTGTTTTTTTTAGCCAAATTTTGAGGTTTGCAAATGATTCTGGGTAACAGAACCTGGTCAGAGCCCCCACACATCACGCCATCTTGGATTCCCCTAGGTCTCTAGTTTTACAAAAATGCACAGGTTTGGTAGGTTTCCCTAGGTGCCGGCTGAGCTAGAGGCCAAAATCTACAGGTAGGCACTTTGCAAAAAACACCTCTGTTTTCTTTAAAAAAATGTGATGTGTCCAGGTTGTGTTCTGGGGCGTTTCCTGTCACAGGCGATAGGCCTACCCGCACAAGTGAGGTATCATTTTTATCGGGAGACTTGGGGAAACGCTGGGTAGAAGGAAATTTGTGGCTCCTCTCGGATTCCAGAACTTTCTGTCACCGAAATGTGAGGAAAATGTGTTTTTTTAGCCAAATTTTGAGGTTTGCAAAGGATTCTGGGTAACAGAACCTGGTCAGAGCCCCACAAGTCACCCCATCTTGGATTCCCCTAGGTCTCTAGTTTTCAAAAATGCACAGGTTTGGTAAGTTTCCCTAGGTGCCGGCTGAGCTAGAGGCCAAAATCTACAGGTAGGCACTTTGCAAAAAACACACCTCTGTTTTCTTTAAAAAAATGTGATGTGTCCACGTTGTGTTTTGGGGCGTTTCCTGTCACGGGCGCTAGGCCTACCCACACAAGTGAGGTATCATTTGTATCGGGAGACTTGAGAGAACGCTGGGTGGAAGGAAATTTGTGGCTCCTCTCAGATTCTAGAACTTCCTGTCACCGAAAAGTGAGGAAAACTTGTTTTTTCAGCCATATTTTGAGGTTTGCAAAGGATTCTGGGTAACAGAACCTGGTCAGAGCCCCACACATCACGCCATCTTGGATTCCCCTAGGTCTCTAGTTTTCAAAAATGCACAGGTTAGGTAGGTTTCCCTAGGTGCCGGCTGAGCTAGAGGCCAAAATCTACAGGTAGGCACTTTGCAAAAAACACCTCTGTTTTCTTTAAAAAAATGTGATGTGTCCAGGTTGTGTTTTGGGGCGTTTCCTGTCACGGGCGCTAGGCCTACCCACACAAGTGAGGTATCATTTTTATCGGGAGACTTGAGGGAACGCTGGGTGGAAGGAAATATGTGGCTCCTCTCAGATTCCAGAACTTTCTGTCACCGAAATGTGAGGAAAATGTTTTTTTTTAGCCAAATGTTGAGGTTTGCAAAGGATTCTGGGTAACAGAACCTGGTCAGAGCCCCACAAGTCACCCCATATTGGATTCCCCTAGGTCTCTAGTTTTCAAAAATGCACAGGTTTGGTAGGTTTCCCTAGGTGCCGGCTGAGCTAGAGGCCAAATCTACAGGTAGGCATTTTGCAAAAAACACCTGTTTTCTTTAAAAAAATGTGATGTGTCCATATTGTGTTTTGGGGCATTTCCTGTCATGGGCGCTAGGCCTACCCACACAAGTGAGGTATCATTTTTATCGGGAGACTTGGGGGAACGCTGGGTGGAAGGAAATTTGTGGCTCCTCTCAGATTCCAGAACTTTCTGTCACTGAAATGTGAGGAAAACGTGTTTTTTTAGCCAAATTTTGAGGTTTGCAAAGGATTCTGGGTAACAGAACCTGGTCAAAGCCCCACAAGTCACCCCATCTTGGATTCCCCTGGGTTTCTAGTTTTCAAAAATGTGCTGGTTTGGTAGGTTTCCCTAGATGCCGGCTGAGCTAGAGGCCAAAATCTACAGGTAGGCACTTTGCAAAAAACACCTCTGTTTTCTTTAAAAAAATGTGATGTGTCCACGTTGTGTTTTGGGGCGTTTCCTGTCACGGGCGCTAGACCTACCCACACAAGTGAGGTATCATTTTTATCGGGAGACTTGGGGGAACGCTGGGTGGAAGGAAATTTGTGGCTCCTCTGAGATTCCAGAACTTTCTGTCACCGAAAAGTGAGGAAAACTTGTTTTTTTAGCCATATTTTGAGGTTTGCAAAGGATTCTGGGTAACAGAACCTGGTCAGAGCCCCACACATCACGCCATCTTGGATTCCCCTAGGTCTCTAGTTTTCAAAAATGCACAGGTTTGGTAGGTTTCCCTAGGTGCCGGCTGAGCTAGAGGCCAAAATCTACAGGTAGGGACTTTGCAAAAAACACCTCTGTTTTCTTTAAAAAAATGTGATGTGTCCAGGTTCTGTTTTGGGGTGTTTCCTGTCACGGGTGCTAGGCCTACCCACACAAGTGAGGAATCATTTTTATTGGGAGACTTGAGGGAACGCTGGGTGGAAGGAAATTTGTGGCTCCTCTCAGATTCCAGAACTTTCTGTCACCGAAATGTGAGGAAAACGTGTTTTTTTAGCCAAATGTTGAGGTTTGCAAAGGATTCTGGGTAACAGAGCCTGGTCAGAGCCCCACAAGTCACTCCATATTGGATTCCCCTAGGTCTCTAGTTTTTAAAAATGCACAGGTTTGGTAGGTTTCCCTAGGTGCCGGCTGAGCTAGAGGCCAAATCTACAGGTAGGCACTTTGCAAAAAACACCTGTTTTCTTTCAAAAAATGTGATGTGTCCATTTTGTGTTTTGGGGCATTTCCTGTCATGGGCGCTAGGCCTACCCACACAAGTGAGGTACCATTTTTATCGGGAGACTTGGGGGAACGCTGGGTGGAAGGAAATTTGTGGCTCCTCTCAGATTCCAGAACTTTCTGTCACCGAAATGTGAGGAAAACGTGTTTTTTTAGCCAAATTTTGAGGTTTGCAAAGGATTCTGGGTAACAGAACCTGGTCAGAGCCCCACAAGTCACCCCATCTTGGATTCCCCTGGGTTTCTAGTTTTCAAAAATGTGCTGATTTGGTAGGTTTCCCTAGATGCCGGCTGAGCTAGAGGCCAAAATCTACAGGTAGGCACTTTGCAAAAAACACCTCTGTTTTCTTTAAAAAAATGTGATGTGTCCACGTTGTGTTTTGGGGTGTTTCCTGTCACGGGCGCTAGGCCTACCCACACAAGTGAGGTATCATTTTTATCGGGAGACTTGGGGGAACGCTGGGTGGAAAGAAATTTGTGGCTCCTCTCAGATTCCAGAACTTTCTGTCACCGAACAGTGAGGAAAACTTGTTTTTTTAACCATATTTTGAGGTTTGCAAAGGATTCTGGGTAACAGAACCTGGTCAGAGCCCCACACATCACGCCATCTTGGATTCCCCTAGGTCTCTTGTTTTAAAAAATGCACAGGTTTGGTAGGTTTCCCTAGGTGCCGGCTGAGCTAGAGGCCAAAATCTACAGGTAGGCACTTTGCAAAAAACACCTCTGTTTTCTTTCAAAAAATGTGATGTGTCCAGGTTGTGTTTTGGGGCGTTTCCTGTCACGGGCGCTAGGCCTACCCACACAAGTGAGGTATCATTTTTATCGGGTGACTTGGGGGAAAGCTGGGTGGAAGGAAATTTGTGGCTCCTCTCAGATTCTAGAACTTTCTGTCACCGGAAAGTGAGGAAAACTTGTTTTTTTAGCCATATTTTGAGGTTTGCAAAGGATTCTGGGTAACAGAACCTGGTCAGAGCCCCACACATCATGCCATCTTGGATTCCCCTAGGTCTCTAGTTTAAAAAAATGCACAGGTTTGGTAGGTTTCCCTAGGTGCCGGCTGAGCTAGAGGCCAAAATCTACAGGTAGGCACTTTGCAAAAAACACCTCTGTTTTCTTTAAAAAAATGTGATGTGTCCACGTTGTGTTCTGGGGCGTTTCCTGTCACGGGCGATAGGCCTACCCACACAAGTGAGAGTATCATTTTTATCGGGAGACTTGGGGGAACGCTGGGTGGAAGGAAATTTGTGGCTCCTCTCGGATTCCAGAACTTTCTGTCACCGAAATGTGAGGAAAACATGTTTTTTTAGCCAAATTTTGAGGTTTGCAAAGGATTCTGGGTAACAGAACCTGGTCAGAGCCCCACAAGTCACCCCATCTTGGATTCCCCTGGGTTTCTAGTTTTCAAAAATGTGCTGGTTTGGTAGGTTTCCCTAGATGCCGGCTGAGCTAGAGGCCAAAATCTACAGGTAGGCACTTTGCAAAAAACACCTCTGTTTTCTTTCAAGAAACGTGATGTGTCCACGTTGTGTTTTGGGGCGTTTCCTGTCATGGGCGCTAGGCCTACCCACACAAGTGAGGTATAATTTTTATCGGGAGACTTGCGGGAACGCTGGGTGGAAAGAAATTTGTGGCTCCTCTCAGATTCCAGAACTTTCTGTCACCGAAAAGTGAGGAAAACTTGTTTTTTTAGCCATATTTTGAGGTTTGCAAAGGATTCTGGGTAACAGAACCTGGTCAGAGCCCCACACATCACGCCATCTTGGATTCCCCTAGGTCTCTAGTTTTCAAAAATGCACAGGTTTGGTAGGTTTCCCTAGGTGCCGGCTGAGCTAGAGGCCAAAATCTACAGGTAGGCACTTTGCAAAAAACACCTCTGTTTTCTTTCAAAAAATGTGATGTGTCCACGTTGTGTGCTGGGGCGTTTCCTGTCACGGGCGATAGGCCTACCCACACAAGTGAGGTATCATTTTTATCGGGAGACTTGGGGGAACGCTGGATGGAAGGAAATGTGTGGCTCCTCTCGGATTCCAGAACTTTCTGTCTCCGAAATGTGAGGAAAACGTGTTTTTTTTGCCAAATTTTGAGGTTTGCAAAGGATTCTGGGCAACAGAACCTGGTCAGAGCCCCACAAGTCACCCCATCTTGGATTCCCCTAGGTCTCTAGTTTTCAAAAATGCACAGGTTTGGTAAGTTTCCCTAGGTGCCGGCTGAGCTAGAGGCCAAAATCTACAGGTAGGCACTTTGCAAAAAACACCTCTGTTTTCTTTCAAAAAATGTGATGTGTCCAGGTTGTGTTTTGGGGCGTTTCCTGTCACGGGCGCTAGGCCTACCCACACAAGTGAGGTATAATTTTTATCGGGTGACTTGGGGGAACGCTGGGTGGAAGGAAATTTGTGGCTCCTCTCAGATTCTAGAACTTTCTGTCACCGGAAAGTAAGGAAAACTTGTTTTTTTAGCCATATTTTGAGGTTTGCAAAGGATTCTGAGTAACAGAACCTGGTCAGAGCCCCACACATCACGCCATCTTGGATTCCCCTAGGTTTCTAGTTTTCAAAAATGCACAGGTTTGGTAGGTTTCCCTAGGTGCCGGCTGAGCTAGAGGCCAAAATCTACAGGTAGGCACTTTGCAAAAAACACCTCTGTTTTCTTTAAAAAAATGTGATGTGTCCACGTTGTGTTCTGGGGCGTTTCCTGTCACGGGCGATAGACCTACCCACACAAGTGAGGTATCATTTTTATCGGGAGACTTGGGGGAACGCTGGGTGGAAGGAAATTTGTGGCTCCTCTCGGATTCCAGAACTTTCTGTCACCGAAATGTGAGGAAAATGTGTTTTTTTAGCCAAATTTTTAGGTTTGCAAAGGATTCTGGGTAACAGAACCTGGTCAGAGCCCCACAAGTCACCCCATCTTGGATTCCCCTGGGTTTCTAGTTTTAAAAAATGTGCTGGTTTAGTAGGTTTCCCTAGATGCCGGCTGAGCTTGAGGCCAAAATCTACAGGTAGGCACTTTGCAAAAAACACCTCTGTTTTCTTTAAAAAAATGTGATGTGTCCACGTTGTGTTTTGGGGCGTTTCCTGTCACGGGCGCTAGGCCTACCCACACAAGTGAGGTATCGTTTTTATCGGGAGACTTGGGGGAACGCTGGGTGGAAGGAAATTTGTGGCTCCTCTCAGATTCTAGAACTTTCTGTCACCGGAAAGTGAGGAAAACTTGTTTTTTTAGCCATATTTTGAGGTTTGCAAAGGATTCTGGGTAACAGAACCTGGTCAGAGCCCCCACACATCACGCCATCTTGGATTCCCCTAGGTCTCTAGTTTTCAAAAAGGCACAGGTTTGGTAGGTTTCCCTAGGTGCCGGCTGAGCTAGAGGCCAAAATCTACAGGTAGGCACTTTGCAAAAAACACCTCTGTTTTCTTTAAAAAAATGTGATGTGTCCAGGTTGTGTTTTGGGGCGTTTCCTGTCACGGGCGCTAGGCCTACCCACACAAGTGAGGTATCATTTTTATCGGGTGACTTGGGGGAACGCTGGGTGGAAGGAAATTTGTGGCTCCTCTCAGATTCTAGAACTTTCTGTCACCGGAAAGTGAGGAAAACTTGTTTTTTTAGCCATATTTTGAGGTTTGCAAAGGATTCTGGGTAACAGAACCTGGTCACAGCCCCCACACATCACGCCATCTTGGATTCCCCTAGGTCTCTAGTTTTCAAAAAGGCACAGGTTTGGTAGGTTTCCCTAGGTGCCGGCTGAGCTAGAGGCCAAAATCTACAGGTAGGCACTTTGCAAAAAACACCTCTGTTTTCTTTAAAAAAATGTGATGTGTCCAGGTTGTGTTTTGGGGCGTTTCCTGTCACGGGCGCTAGGCCTACCCACACAAGTGAGGTATAATTTTTATCGGGTGACTTGGGGGAACGCTGGGTGGAAGGAAATTTGTGGCTCCTCTCAGATTCTAGAACTTTCTGTCACCGGAAAGTGAGGAAAACTTGTTTTTTTAGCCATATTTTGAGGTTTGCAAAGGATTCTGGGTAACAGAACCTGGTCAGAGCCCCCACACATCACGCCATCTTGGATTCCCCTAGGTCTCTAGTTTTCAAAAAGGCACAGGTTTGGTAGGTTTCCCTAGGTGCCGGCTGAGCTAGAGGCCAAAATCTACAGGTAGGCACTTTGCAAAAAACACCTCTGTTTTCTTTAAAAAAATGTGATGTGTCCAGGTTGTGTTTTGGGGCGTTTCCTGTCACGGGTGCTAGGCCTACCCACACAAGTGAGGTATCATTTTTATCGGGTGACTTGGGGGAACGCTGGGTGGAAGGAAATTTGTGGCTCCTCTCAGATTTTAGAACTTTCTGTCACCGGAAAGTGAGGAAAACTTGTTTTTTTAGCCATATTTTGAGGTTTGCAAAGGATTCTGAGTAACAGAACCTGGTCAGAGCCCCACACATCACGCCATCTTGGATTCCCCTAGGTTTCTAGTTTTCAAAAATGCACAGGTTTGGTAGGTTTCCCTAGGTGCCGGCTGAGCTAGAGGCCAAAATCTACAGGTAGGCACTTTGCAAAAAACACCTCTGTTTTCTTTAAAAAAATGTGATGTGTCCACGTTGTGTTCTGGGGCGTTTCCTGTCACGGGCGATAGACCTACCCACACAAGTGAGGTATCATTTTTATCGGGAGACTTGGGGGAACGCTGGGTGGAAGGAAATTTGTGGCTCCTCTCGGATTCCAGAACTTTCTGTCACCGAAATGTGAGGAAAATGTGTTTTTTAAGCCAAATTTTTAGGTTTGCAAAGGATTCTGGGTAACAGAACCTGGTCAGAGCCCCACAAGTCACCCCATCTTGGATTCCCCTGGGTTTCTAGTTTTAAAAAATGTGCTGGTTTAGTAGGTTTCCCTAGATGCCGGCTGAGCTTGAGGCCAAAATCTACAGGTAGGCACTTTGCAAAAAACACCTCTGTTTTCTTTAAAAAAATGTGATGTGTCCATGTTGTGTTTTGGGGCGTTTCCTGTCACGGGCGCTAGGCCTACCCACACAAGTGAGGTATCATTTTTATCGGGAGACTTGGGGGAACGCTGGGTGGAAGGAAATTTGTGGCTCCTCTCAGATTCTAGAACTTTCTGTCACCGGAAAGTGAGGAAAACTTGTTTTTTTAGCCATATTTTGAGGTTTGCAAAGGATTCTGGGTAACAGAACCTGGTCAGAGCCCCACACATCACGCCATCTTGGATTCCCCTAGGTCTCTAGTTTTAAAAAATGCACAGGTTTGGTAGGTTTCCCTAGGTGCCGGCTGAGCTAGAGGCCAAAATCTACAGGTAGGCACTTTGCAAAAAACACCTCTGTTGTCTTTAAAAAAATGTGATGTGTCCACGTTGTGTTCTGGGGCGTTTCCTGTCACGGGCGATAGGCCTACCCACACAAGTGAGGTATCATTTTTATCGGGAGACTTGGGGGAACGCTGGGTGGAAGGAAATTTGTGGCTTCTCTCAGATTCCAGAACTTTCTGTCACCGAAAAGTGAGGAAAACTTGTTTTTTTAGCCATATTTTGAGGTTTGCAAAGGATTCTGGGTAACAGAACCTGGTCAGAGCCCCCACACATCACGCCATCTTGGATTCCCCTAGGTCTCTAGTTTTCAAAAAGGCACAGGTTTGGTAGGTTTCCCTAGGTGCCGGCTGAGCTAGAGGCCAAAATCTACAGGTAGGCACTTTGCAAAAAACACCTCTGTTTTCTTTAAAAAAATGTGATGTGTCCAGGTTGGGTTTTGGGGCGTTTCCTGTCACGGGCGCTAGGCCTACCCACACAAGTGAGGTATCATTTTTATCGGGTGACTTGGGGGAACGCTGGGTGGAAGGAAATTTGTGGCTCCTCTCAGATTCTAGAACTTTCTGTCACCGGAAAGTGAGGAAAACTTGTTTTTTTAGCCATATTTTGAGGTTTGCAAAGGATTCTGGGTAACAGAACCTGGTCAGAGCCCCACACATCACGCCATCTTGGATTCCCCTAGGTTTCTAGTTTTCAAAAATGCACAGGTTTGGTAGGTTTCCCTAGGTGCCGGCTGAGCTAGAGGCCAAAATCTACAGGTAGGCACTTTGCAAAAAACACCTCTGTTTTCTTTAAAAAAATGTGATGTGTCCACGTTGTGTTCTGGGGCATTTCCTGTCACGGGCGATAGGCCTACCCACACAAGTGAGGTATAATTTTTATCGGGAGACTTGGGGGAACGCTGGGTGGAAGGAAATTTGTGGCTCCTCTCGGATTCCAGAACTTTCTGTCACCGAAATGTGAGGAAAACGTGTTTTTTTAGCCAAATTTTTAGGTTTGCAAAGGATTCTGGGTAACAGAACCTGGTCAGAGCCCCACAAGTCACCCCATCTTGGATTCCCCTGGGTTTCTAGTTTTCAAAAATGTGCTGGTTTGTTAGGTTTCCCTAGATGCCGGCTGAGCTTGAGGCCAAAATCTACAGGTAGGCACTTTGCAAAAAACACCTCTGTTTTCTTTAAAAAAATGTGATGTGTCCACGTTGTGTTTTGGGGCGTTTCCTGTCACGGGCGCTAGGCCTACCCACACAAGTGAGGTATCGTTTTTATCGCGAGACTTGGGGGAACGCTGGGTGGAAGGAAATTTGTGGCTCCTCTCAGATTCCAGAACTTTGTATCACCGAACAGTGAGGAAAACTTGTTTTTTTAGCCATATTTTGAGGTTTGCAAAGGATTCTGGGTAACAGAACCTGGTCAGAGCCCCCACACATCACGCCATCTTGGATTCCCCTAGGTCTCTAGTTTTCAAAAATGTACAGGTTTGGTAGGTTTCCCTAGGTGCCGGCTGAGCTAGAGGCCAAAATCTACAGGTAGGCACTTTGCAAAAAACACCTCTGTTTTCTTTAAAAAAATGTGATGTGTCCAGGTTGTGTTTTGGGGCGTTTCCTGTCACGGGCGCTAGGCCTACCCACACAAGTGAGGTATCATTTTTATCGGGTGACTTGGGGGAACGCTGGGTGGAAGGAAATTTGTGGCTCCTCTCAGATTCTAGAACTTTCTGTCACCGGAAAGTGAGGAAAACTTGTTTTTTTAGCCATATTTTGAGGTTTGCAAAGGATTCTGGGTAACAGAACCTGGTCAGAGCCCCACACATCACGCCATCTTGGATTCCCCTAGGTCTCTAGTTTTAAAAAATGCACAGATTTGGTAGGTTTCCCTAGGTGCCGGCTGAGCTAGAGGCCAAAATCTACAGGTAGGCACTTTGCAAAAAACAACTCTGTTTTCTTTAAAAAAATGTGATGTGTCCACGTTGTGTTCTGGGGCGTTTCCTGTCACAGGCGATAGGCCTACCCACACAAGTGAGGTATCATTTTTATCGGGAGACTTGGGGGAACGCTGGGTGGAAGGAAATTTGTGGCTCCTCTCGGATTCCAGAACTTTCTGTCACCGAAATGTGAGGAAAACGTGTTTTTTTAGCCAAATTTTTAGGTTTGCAAAGGATTCTGGGTAACAGAACCTGGTCAGAGCCCCACAAGTCACCCCATCTTGGATTCCCCTGGGTTTCTAGTTTTCAAAAATGTGCTGGTTTGTTAGGTTTCCCTAGATGCCGGCTGAGCTTGAGGCCAAAATCTACAGGTAGGCACTTTGCAAAAAACACCTCTGTTTTCTTTAAAAAAATGTGATGTGTCCACGTTGTGTTTTGGGGCGTTTCCTGTCACGGGCGCTAGGCCTACCCACACAAGTGAGGTATCGTTTTTATCGCGAGACTTGGGGGAACGCTGGGTGGAAGGAAATTTGTGGCTCCTCTCAGATTCCAGAACTTTGTATCACCGAACAGTGAGGAAAACTTGTTTTTTTAGCCATATTTTGAGGTTTGCAAAGGATTCTGGGTAACAGAACCTGGTCAGAGCCCCCACACATCACGCCATCTTGGATTCCCCTAGGTCTCTAGTTTTCAAAAATGTACAGGTTTGGTAGGTTTCCCTAGGTGCCGGCTGAGCTAGAGGCCAAAATCTACAGGTAGGCACTTTGCAAAAAACACCTCTGTTTTCTTTAAAAAAATGTGATGTGTCCAGGTTGTGTTTTGGGGCGTTTCCTGTCACGGGCGCTAGGCCTACCCACACAAGTGAGGTATCATTTTTATCGGGTGACTTGGGGGAACGCTGGGTGGAAGGAAATTTGTGGCTCCTCTCAGATTCTAGAACTTTCTGTCACCGGAAAGTGAGGAAAACTTGTTTTTTTAGCCATATTTTGAGGTTTGCAAAGGATTCTGGGTAACAGAACCTGGTCAGAGCCCCACACATCACGCCATCTTGGATTCCCCTAGGTCTCTAGTTTTAAAAAATGCACAGATTTGGTAGGTTTCCCTAGGTGCCGGCTGAGCTAGAGGCCAAAATCTACAGGTAGGCACTTTGCAAAAAACAACTCTGTTTTCTTTAAAAAAATGTGATGTGTCCACGTTGTGTTCTGGGGCGTTTCCTGTCACAGGCGATAGGCCTACCCACACAAGTGAGGTATCATTTTTATCGGGAGACTTGGGGGAACGCTGGGTGGAAGGAAATTTGTGGCTCCTCTCGGATTCCAGAACTTTCTGTCACCGAAATGTGAGGAAAACGTGTTTTTTTAGCCAAATTTTTAGGTTTGCAAAGGATTCTGGGTAACAGAACCTGGTCAGAGCCCCACAAGTCACCCCATCTTGGATTCCCCTGGGTTTCTAGTTTTCAAAAATGTGCTGGTTTGTTAGGTTTCCCTAGATGCCGGCTGAGCTTGAGGCCAAAATCTACAGGTAGGCACTTTGCAAAAAACACCTCTGTTTTCTTTAAAAAAATGTGATGTGTCCACGTTGTGTTTTGGGGCGTTTCCTGTCACGGGCGCTAGGCCTACCCACACAAGTGAGGTATCGTTTTTATCGGGTGACTTGGGGGAACGCTGGGTGGAAGGAAATTTGTGGCTCCTCTCAGATTCTAGAACTTTCTGTCACCGGAAAGTGAGGAAAACTTGTTTTTTTAGCCATATTTTGAGGTTTGCAAAGGATTCTGAGTAACAGAACCTGGTCAGAGCCCCACACATCACGCCATCTTGGATTCCCCTAGGTTTCTAGTTTTCAAAAATGCACAGGTTTGGTAGGTTTCCCTAGGTGCCGGCTGAGCTAGAGGCCAAAATCTACAGGTAGGCACTTTGCAAAAAACACCTCTGTTTTCTTTAAAAAAATGTGATGTGTCCACGTTGTGTTCTGGGGCGTTTCCTGTCACGAACGATAGACCTACCCACACAAGTGAGGTATCATTTTTATCGGGAGACTTGGGGGAACGCTGGGTGGAAGGAAATTTGTGGCTCCTCTCGGATTCCAGAACTTTCTGTCACCGAAATGTGAGGAAAATGTGTTTTTTTAGCCAAATTTTTAGGTTTGCAAAGGATTCTGGGTAACAGAACCTGGTCAGAGCCCCACAAGTCACCCCATCTTGGATTCCCCTGGGTTTCTAGTTTTAAAAAATGTGCTGGTTTAGTAGGTTTCCCTAGATGCCGGCTGAGCTTGAGGCCAAAATCTACAGGTAGGCACTTTGCAAAAAACACCTCTGTTTTCTTTAAAAAAATGTGATGTGTCCACGTTGTGTTTTGGGGCGTTTCCTGTCACGGGCGCTAGGCCTACCCACACAAGTGAGGTATCGTTTTTATCGGGAGACTTGGGGGAACGCTGGGTGGAAGGAAATTTGTGGCTCCTCTCAGATTCTAGAACTTTCTGTCACCGGAAAGTGAGGAAAACTTGTTTTTTTAGCCATATTTTGAGGTTTGCAAAGGATTCTGGGTAACAGAACCTGGTCAGAGCCCCCACACATCACGCCATCTTGGATTCCCCTAGGTCTCTAGTTTTCAAAAAGGCACAGGTTTGGTAGGTTTCCCTAGGTGCCGGCTGAGCTAGAGGCCAAAATCTACAGGTAGGCACTTTGCAAAAAACACCTCTGTTTTCTTTAAAAAAATGTGATGTGTCCAGGTTGTGTTTTGGGGCGTTTCCTGTCACGGGCGCTAGGCCTACCCACACAAGTGAGGTATCATTTTTATCGGGTGACTTGGGGGAACGCTGGGTGGAAGGAAATTTGTGGCTCCTCTCAGATTCTAGAACTTTCTGTCACCGGAAAGTGAGGAAAACTTGTTTTTTTAGCCATATTTTGAGGTTTGCAAAGGATTCTGGGTAACAGAACCTGGTCAGAGCCCCCACACATCACGCCATCTTGGATTCCCCTAGGTCTCTAGTTTTCAAAAAGGCACAGGTTTGGTAGGTTTCCCTAGGTGCCGGCTGAGCTAGAGGCCAAAATCTACAGGTAGGCACTTTGCAAAAAACACCTCTGTTTTCTTTAAAAAAATGTGATGTGTACAGGTTGTGTTTTGGGGCGTTTCCTGTCACGGGCGCTAGGCCTACCCACACAAGTGAGGTATAATTTTTATCGGGTGACTTGGGGGAACGCTGGGTGGAAGGAAATTTGTGGCTCCTCTCAGATTCTAGAACTTTCTGTCACCGGAAAGTGAGGAAAACTTGTTTTTTTAGCCATATTTTGAGGTTTGCAAAGGATTCTGGGTAACAGAACCTGGTCAGAGCCCCCACACATCACGCCATCTTGGATTCCCCTAGGTCTCTAGTTTTCAAAAAGGCACAGGTTTGGTAGGTTTCCCTAGGTGCCGGCTGAGCTAGAGGCCAAAATCTACAGGTAGGCACTTTGCAAAAAACACCTCTGTTTTCTTTAAAAAAATGTGATGTGTCCAGGTTGTGTTTTGGGGCGTTTCCTGTCACGGGCGCTAGGCCTACCCACACAAGTGAGGTATCATTTTTATCGGGTGACTTGGGGGAACGCTGGGTGGAAGGAAATTTGTGGCTCCTCTCAGATTCTAGAACTTTCTGTCACCGGAAAGTGAGGAAAACTTGTTTTTTTAGCCATATTTTGAGGTTTGCAAAGGATTCTGGGTAACAGAACCTGGTCAGAGCCCCCACACATCACGCCATCTTGGATTCCCCTAGGTCTCTAGTTTTCAAAAAGGCACAGGTTTGGTAGGTTTCCCTAGGTGCCGGCTGAGCTAGAGGCCAAAATCTACAGGTAGGCACTTTGCAAAAAACACCTCTGTTTTCTTTAAAAAAATGTGATGTGTCCAGGTTGTGTTTTGGGGCGTTTCCTGTCACGGGCGCTAGGCCTACCCACACAAGTGAGGTATAATTTTTATCGGGTGCCTTGGGGGAACGCTGGGTGGAAGGAAATTTGTGGCTCCTCTCAGATTCTAGAACTTTCTGTCACCGGAAAGTGAGGAAAACTTGTTTTTTTAGCCATATTTTGAGGTTTGCAAAGGATTCTGGGTAACAGAACCTGGTCAGAGCCCCCACACATCACGCCATCTTGGATTCCCCTAGGTCTCTAGTTTTCAAAAAGGCACAGGTTTGGTAGGTTTCCCTAGGTGCCGGCTGAGCTAGAGGCCAAAATCTACAGGTAGGCACTTTGCAAAAAACACCTCTGTTTTCTTTAAAAAAATGTGATGTGTCCAGGTTGTGTTTTGGGGCGTTTCCTGTCACGGGCGCTAGGCCTACCCACACAAGTGAGGTATCATTTTTATCGGGTGACTTGAGGGAACGCTGGGTGGAAGGAAATTTGTCGCTCCTCTCAGATTCTAGAACTTTCTGTCACCGGAAAGTGAGGAAAACTTGTTTTTTTAGCCATATTTTGAGGTTTGCAAAGGATTCTGAGTAACAGAACCTGGTCAGAGCCCCACACATCACGCCATCTTGGATTCCCCTAGGTTTCTAGTTTTCAAAAATGCACAGGTTTGGTAGGTTTCCCTAGGTGCCGGCTGAGCTAGAGGCCAAAATCTACAGGTAGGCACTTTGCAAAAAACACCTCTGTTTTCTTTAAAAAAAATGTGATGTGTCCACGTTGTGTTCTGGGGCGTTTCCTGTCACGGGCGATAGACCTACCCACACAAGTGAGGTATCATTTTTATCGGGAGACTTGGGGGAACGCTGGGTGGAAGGAAATTTGTGGCTCCTCTCGGATTCCAGAACTTTCTGTCACCGAAATGTGAGGAAAATGTGTTTTTTAAGCCAAATTTTTAGGTTTGCAAAGGATTCTGGGTAACAGAACCTGGTCAGAGCCCCACAAGTCACCCCATCTTGGATTCCCCTGGGTTTCTAGTTTTAAAAAATGTGCTGGTTTAGTAGGTTTCCCTAGATGCCGGCTGAGCTTGAGGCCAAAATCTACAGGTAGGCACTTTGCAAAAAACACCTCTGTTTTCTTTAAAAAAATGTGATGTGTCCATGTTGTGTTTTGGGGCGTTTCCTGTCACGGGCGCTAGGCCTACCCACACAAGTGAGGTATCATTTTTATCGGGAGACTTGGGGGAACGCTGGGTGGAAGGAAATTTGTGGCTCCTCTCAGATTCTAGAACTTTCTGTCACCGGAAAGTGAGGAAAACTTGTTTTTTTAGCCATATTTTGAGGTTTGCAAAGGATTCTGGGTAACAGAACCTGGTCAGAGCCCCACACATCACGCCATCTTGGATTCCCCTAGGTCTCTAGTTTTAAAAAATGCACAGGTTTGGTAGGTTTCCCTAGGTGCCGGCTGAGCTAGAGGCCAAAATCTACAGGTAGGCACTTTGCAAAAAACACCTCTGTTGTCTTTAAAAAAATGTGATGTGTCCACGTTGTGTTCTGGGGCGTTTCCTGTCACGGGCGATAGGCCTACCCACACAAGTGAGGTATCATTTTTATCGGGAGACTTGGGGGAACGCTGGGTGGAAGGAAATTTGTGGCTTCTCTCAGATTCCAGAACTTTCTGTCACCGAAAAGTGAGGAAAACTTGTTTTTTTAGCCATATTTTGAGGTTTGCAAAGGATTCTGGGTAACAGAACCTGGTCAGAGCCCCACACATCACGCCATCTTGGATTCCCCTAGGTTTCTAGTTTTCAAAAATGCACAGGTTTGGTAGGTTTCCCTAGGTGCCGGCTGAGCTAGAGGCCAAAATCTACAGGTAGGCACTTTGCAAAAAACACCTCTGTTTTCTTTAAAAAAATGTGATGTGTCCACGTTGTGTTCTGGGGCATTTCCTGTCACGGGCGATAGGCCTACCCACACAAGTGAGGTATAATTTTTATCGGGAGACTTGGGGGAACGCTGGGTGGAAGGAAATTTGTGGCTCCTCTCGGATTCCAGAACTTTCTGTCACCGAAATGTGAGGAAAACGTGTTTTTTTAGCCAAATTTTTAGGTTTGCAAAGGATTCTGGGTAACAGAACCTGGTCAGAGCCCCACAAGTCACCCCATCTTGGATTCCCCTGGGTTTCTAGTTTTCAAAAATGTGCTGGTTTGTTAGGTTTCCCTAGATGCCGGCTGAGCTTGAGGCCAAAATCTACAGGTAGGCACTTTGCAAAAAACACCTCTGTTTTCTTTAAAAAAATGTGATGTGTCCACGTTGTGTTTTGGGGCGTTTCCTGTCACGGGCCCTAGGCCTACCCACACAAGTGAGGTATCGTTTTTATCGGGAGACTTGGGGGAACGCTGGGTGGAAGGAAATTTGTGGCTCCTCTCAGATTCCAGAACTTTGTATCACCGAACAGTGAGGAAAACTTGTTTTTTTAGCCATATTTTGAGGTTTGCAAAGGATTCTGGGTAACAGAACCTGGTCAGAGCCCCCACACATCACGCCATCTTGGATTCCCCTAGGTCTCTAGTTTTCAAAAATGTACAGGTTTGGTAGGTTTCCCTAGGTGCCGGCTGAGCTAGAGGCCAAAATCTACAGGTAGGCACTTTGCAAAAAACACCTCTGTTTTCTTTAAAAAAATGTGATGTGTCCAGGTTGTGTTTTGGGGCGTTTCCTGTCACGGGCGCTAGGCCTACGCACACAAGTGAGGTATCATTTTTATCGGGTGACTTGGGGGAACGCTGGGTGGAAGGAAATTTGTGGCTCCTCTCAGATTCTAGAACTTTCTGTCACCGGAAAGTGAGGAAAACTTGTTTTTTTAGCCATATTTTGAGGTTTGCAAAGGATTCTGGGTAACAGAACCTGGTCAGAGCCCCACACATCACGCCATCTTGGATTCCCCTAGGTCTCTAGTTTTAAAAAATGCACAGATTTGGTAGGTTTCCCTAGGTGCCGGCTGAGCTAGAGGCCAAAATCTACAGGTAGGCACTTTGCAAAAAACAACTCTGTTTTCTTTAAAAAAATGTGATGTGTCCACGTTGTGTTCTGGGGCGTTTCCTGTCACAGGCGATAGGCCTACCCACACAAGTGAGGTATCATTTTTATCGGTAGACTTGGGGGAACGCTGGGTGGAAGGAAATTTGTGGCTCCTCTCGGATTCCAGAACTTTCTGTCACCGAAATGTGAGGAAAACGTGTTTTTTTTAGCCAAATTTTGAGGTTTGCAAAGGATTCTGGGTAACAGAACCTGGTCAGAGCCCCACAAGTCACCCCATCTTGGATTCCCCTGGGTTTCTAGTTTTAAAAAATGTGCTGGTTTGTTAGGTTTCCCTAGATGCCGGCTGAGCTTGAGGCCAAAATCTACAGGTAGGCACTTTGCAAAAAACACCTCTGTTTTCTTTAAAAAAATGTGATGTGTCCACGTTGTGTTTTGGGGCGTTTCCTGTCACGGGCCCTAGGCCTACCCACACAAGTGAGGTATCGTTTTTATCGGGAGACTTGGGGGAACGCTGGGTGGAAGGAAATTTGTGGCTCTTCTCAGATTCCAGAACTTTCTGTCACCGAACAGTGAGGAAAACTTGTTTTTTTAGCCATATTTTGAGGTTTGCAAAGGATTCTGGGTAACAGAACCTGGTCAGAGCCCCCACACATCACACCATCTTGGATTCCCCTAGGTCTCTAGTTTTACAAAAATGCACAGGTTTGGTAGGTTTCCCTAGGTGCCGGCTGAGCTAGAGGCCAAAATCTACAGGTAGGCACTTTGCAAAAAACACCTCTGTTTTCTTAAAAAAAATGTGATGTGTCCACGTTGTGTTCTGGGGCGTTTCCTGTCACAGGCGATAGGCCTACCCACACAAGTGAGGTATCATTTTTATCGGGAGACTTGGGGAAACGCTGGGTAGAAGGTAATTTGTGGCTCCTCTCGGATTCCAGAACTTTCTGTCACCGAAATGTGAGGAAAATGTGTTTTTTTAGCCAAATTTTGAGGTTTGCAAAGGATTCTGGGTAACAGAACCTGGTCAGAGCCCCACAAGTCACCCCATCTTGGATTCCCCTAGGTCTCTAGTTTTCAAAAATGCACAGGTTTGGTAAGTTTCCCTAGGTGCCGGCTGAGCTAGAGGCCAAAATCTACAGGTAGGCACTTTGCAAAAAACACCTCTGTTTTCATTCAAAAAATGTGATGTGTCCACGTTGTGTGTTGGGGCATTTCCTGTCACAGGCGCTAGGCCTACCCACACAAGTGAGGTATCATTTTTATCGGGAGACTTGGGGGAACGCTGGGTGGAAGGACATTTGTGGCTCCTCTCAGATTCCAGAACTTTCTGTCACCGAAAAGTGAGGAAAACTTGTTTTTTTAGCCATATTTTGAGGTTTGCAAAGGATTCTGGGTAACTAAACCTGGTCAGAGCCCCACACATCACACCATCTTGGATTCCCCTAGGTCTCTAGTTTTAAAAAATGCACAGGTTTGGTAAGTTTCCCTAGGTGCCGGCTGAGCTAGAGGCCAAAATCTACAGGTAGGCACTTTGCAAAAAACACACCTCTGTTTTCTTTAAAAAAATGTGATGTGTCCACGTTGTGTTTTGGGGCGTTTCCTGTCACGGGCGCTAGGCCTACCCACACAAGTGAGGTATCATTTGTATCGGGAGACTTGAGGCAACGCTGGGTGGAAGGAAATTTGTGGCTCCTCTCAGATTCTAGAACTTTCTGTCACCGAAAAGTGAGGAAAACTTGTTTTGTTAGCCATATTTTGAGGTTTGCAAAGGATTCTGGGTAACAGAACCTGGTCAGAGCCCCACACATCACGCCATCTTGTATTCCCCTAGGTCTCTAGTTTTCAAAAATGCACAGGTTAGGTAGGTTTCCCTAGGTGCCGGCTGAGCTAGAGGCCAAAATCTACAGGTAGGCACTTTGCAAAAAACACCTCTGTTTTCTTTCAAAAAATGTGATGTGTCCAGGTTGTGTTTTGGGGCGTTTCCTGTCACGGGCGCTAGGCCTACCCACACAAGTGAGGTATCATTTTTATCGGGAGACTTGAGGGAACGCTGGGTGGAAGGAAATATGTGGCTCCTCTCAGATTCCAGAACTTTCTGTCACCGAAATGTGAGGAAAACGTTTTTTTTTAGCCAAATGTTGAGGTTTGCAAAGGATTCTGGGTAACAGAACCTGGTCAGAGCCCCACAAGTCACCCCATATTGGATTCCCCTAGGTCTCTAGTTTTCAAAAATGCACAGGTTTGGTAGGTTTCCCTAGGTGCCGGCTGAGCTAGAGGCCAAATCTACAGGTAGGCATTTTGCAAAAAACACCTGTTTTCTTTAAAAAAATGTGATGTGTCCATATTGTGTTTTGGGGCATTTCCTGTCATGGGCGCTAGGCCTACCCACACAAGTGAGGTATCATTTTTATCGGGAGACTTGGGGGAACGCTGGGTGGAAGGAAATTTGTGGCTCCTCTCAGATTCCAGAACTTTCTGTCACTGAAATGTGAGGAAAACGTGTTTTTTTAGCCAAATTTTGAGGTTTGCAAAGGATTCTGGGTAACAGAACCTGGTCAGAGCCCCACACATCACGCCATCTTGGATTCCCCTGGGTCTCTAGTTTTCAAAAATGCACAGGTTTGGTAGGTTTCCCTAGGTGCCGGCTGAGCTAGAGGCCAAAATCTACAGGTAGGCACTTTGCAAAAAACACCTCTGTTTTCATTCAAAAAATTTGATGTGTCCACGTTGTGTTCTGGGGCGTTTCCTGTCACGGGCGATAGGCCTACCCAGACAAGTGAGGTATCATTTTTATCGGGAGACTTGGGGGAACGCTGGGTGGAAGGAAATTTGTGGCTCCTCTCGGATTCCAGAACTTTCTGTCACCGAAATGTGAGGAAAACTTGTTTTTTGTAGCCAAATTTTGAGGTTTGCAAAGGATTCTGGGTAACAGAACCTGGTCAGAGCCCCACAAGTCACCCCATCTTGGATTCCCCTGGGTTTCTAGTTTTCAAAAATGTGCTGGTTTGTTAGGTTTCCCTAGATGCCGGCTGAGCTTGACGCCAAAATCTACAGGTAGGCACTTTGGAAAAAACACCTGTGTTTTCTTTCAAAAAATGTGATGTGTCCACGTTGTGTTTTGGGGCGTTTCCTGTCACGGGCGCTAGGCCTACCCACACAAGTGAGGTATCGTTTTTATCGGGAGACTTGGGGGAACGCTGGGTGGAAGGAAATTTGTGGCTCCTCTCAGATTCTAGAACTTTCTGTCACCGAACAGTGAGGAAAACTTGTTTTTTTAGCCATATTTTGAGGTTTGCAAAGGATTCTGGGTAACAGAACCTGGTCAGAGCCCCCACACATCACGCCATCTTGGATTCCCTTAGGTCTCTAGTTTTCAAAAATGCACAGGTTTGGTAGGTTTCCCTAGGTGCCGGCTGAGCTAGAGGCCAAAATCTACAGGTAGGCACTTTGCAAAAAACACCTCTGTTTTCTTTCAAAAAATGTGATGTGTCCACGTTGTGTTCTGGGGCGTTTCCTGTCACAGGCGATAGGCCTACCCACACAAGTGAGGTATCATTTTTATCGGGAGACTTAGGGGAACGCTGGGTGGAAGGAAATTTGTGGCTCCTCTTGGATTCCAGAACTTTCTGTCACCGAAATGTGAGGAAAACGTGTTTTTTTAGCCAAATTTTGAAGTTTGCAAAGGATTCTGGGTAACAGAACCTGGTCAGAGCCCCACAAGTCACCCCATCTTGGATTCCCCTAGGTCTCTAGTTTTCAAAAATGCACAGGTTTGGTAAGTTTCCCTAGGTGCCGGCTGAGCTAGAGGCCAAAATCTACAGGTAGGCACTTTGCAAAAAACACCTCTGTTTTCTTTCAAAAAATGTGATGTGTCCACGTTGTGTGTTGGGGCATTTCCTGTCACGGGCGCTAGGCCTACCCACACAAGTGAGGTATCATTTTTATCGGGAGACTTGGGGGAACGCTGGGTGGAAGGAAATTTGTGGCTCCTCTCAGATTCCAGAACTTTCTGTCACCGAAAAGTGAGGAAAACTTGTTTTTTTAGCCATATTTTGAGGTTTGCAAAGGATTCTGGGTAACGAAACCTGGTCAGAGCCCCACACATCACGCCATCTTGGATTCCCCTAGGTCTCTAGTTTTAAAAAAATGCACAGGTTTGGTAAGTTTCCCTAGGTGCCGGCTGAGCTAGAGGCCAAAATCTACAGGTAGGCACTTTGCAAAAAACACACCTCTGTTTTCTTTAAAAAAATGTGATGTGTCCACGTTGTGTTTTGGGGCGTTTCCTGTCACGGGCGCTAGGCCTTCCCACACAAGTGAGGTATCATTTGTATCGGGAGACTTGGGGGAACGCTGGGTGGAAGGAAATTTGTGGCTCCTCTCAGATTCTAGAACTTTCTGTCACCGAACAGTGAGGAAAACTTGTTTTTTTAGCCATATTTTGAGGTTTGCAAAGGATTCTGGGTAACAGAACCTGGTCAGAGCCCCCACACATCACGCCATCTTGGATTCCCTTAGGTCTCTAGTTTTCAAAAATGCACAGGTTTGGTAGGTTTCCCTAGGTGCCGGCTGAGCTAGAGGCCAAAATCTAGAGGTAGGCACTTTGCAAAAAACACCTCTGTTTTCTTTCAAAAAATGTGATGTGTCCACGTTGTGTTCTGGGGCGTTTCCTGTCACAGGCGATAGGCCTACCCACACAAGTGAGGTATCATTTTTATCGGGAGACTTAGGGGAACGCTGGGTGGAAGGAAATTTGTGGCTCCTCTTGGATTCCAGAACTTTCTGTCACCGAAATGTGAGGAAAACGTGTTTTTTTAGCCAAATTTTGAAGTTTGCAAAGGATTCTGGGTAACAGAACCTGGTCAGAGCCCACAAGTCACCCCATCTTGGATTCCCCTAGGTCTCTAGTTTTCAAAAATGCACAGGTTTGGTAAGTTTCCCTAGGTGCCGGCTGAGCTAGAGGCCAAAATCTACAGGTAGGCACTTTGCAAAAAACACCTCTGTTTTCTTTCAAAAAATGTGATGTGTCCACGTTGTGTGTTGGGGCATTTCCTGTCACGGGCGCTAGGCCTACCCACACAAGTGAGGTATCATTTTTATCGGGAGACTTGGGGGAACGCTGGGTGGAAGGAAATTTGTGGCTCCTCTCAGATTCCAGAACTTTCTGTCACCGAAAAGTGAGGAAAACTTGTTTTTTTAGCCATATTTTGAGGTTTGCAAAGGATTCTGGGTAACGAAACCTGGTCAGAGCCCCACACATCACGCCATCTTGGATTCCCCTAGGTCTCTAGTTTTAAAAAATGCACAGGTTTGGTAAGTTTCCCTAGGTGCCGGCTGAGCTAGAGGCCAAAATCTACAGGTAGGCACTTTGCAAAAAACACACCTCTGTTTTCTTTAAAAAAATGTGATGTGTCCACGTTGTGTTTTGGGGCGTTTCCTGTCACGGGCGCTAGGCCTTCCCACACAAGTGAGGTATCATTTGTATCGGGAGACTTGGGGGAACGCTGGGTGGAAGGAAATTTGTGGCTCCTCTCAGATTCTAGAACTTTCTGTCACCGAAAAGTGAGGAAAACTTGTTTTTTTAGCCATATTTTGAGGTTTGCAAAGGATTCTGGGTAACAGAACCTGGTCAGAGCCCCCACACATCACGCCATCTTGGATTCCCTTAGGTCTCTAGTTTTCAAAAATGCACAGGTTTGGTAGGTTTCCCTAGGTGCCGGCTGAGCTAGAGGCCAAAATCTACAGGTAGGCACTTTGCAAAAAACACCTCTGTTTTCTTTCAAAAAATGTGATGTGTCCACGTTGTGTTCTGGGGCGTTTCCTGTCACAGGCGATAGGCCTACCCACACAAGTGAGGTATCATTTTTATCGGGAGACTTAGGGGAACGCTGGGTGGAAGGAAATTTGTGGCTCCTCTTGGATTCCAGAACTTTCTGTCACCGAAATGTGAGGAAAACGTGTTTTTTTAGCCAAATTTTGAAGTTTGCAAAGGATTCTGGGTAACAGAACCTGGTCAGAGCCCCACAAGTCACCCCATCTTGGATTCCCCTAGGTCTCTAGTTTTCAAAAATGCACAGGTTTGGTAAGTTTCCCTAGGTGCCGGCTGAGCTAGAGGCCAAAATCTACAGGTAGGCACTTTGCAAAAAACACCTCTGTTTTCTTTCAAAAAATGTGATGTGTCCACGTTGTGTGTTGGGGCATTTCCTGTCACGGGCGCTAGGCCTACCCACACAAGTGAGGTATCATTTTTATCGGGAGACTTGGGGGAACGCTGGGTGGAAGGAAATTTGTGGCTCCTCTCAGATTCCAGAACTTTCTGTCACCGAAAAGTGAGGAAAACTTGTTTTTTTAGCCATATTTTGAGGTTTGCAAAGGATTCTGGGTAACGAAACCTGGTCAGAGCCCCACACATCACGCCATCTTGGATTCCCCTAGGTCTCTAGTTTTAAAAAATGCACAGGTTTGGTAAGTTTCCCTAGGTGCCGGCTGAGCTAGAGGCCAAAATCTACAGGTAGGCACTTTGCAAAAAACACACCTCTGTTTTCTTTAAAAAAATGTGATGTGTCCACGTTGTGTTTTGGGGCGTTTCCTGTCAAGGGCGCTAGGCCTTCCCACACAAGTGAGGTATCATTTGTATCGGGAGACTTGGGGGAACGCTGGGTGGAAGGAAATTTGTGGCTCCTCTCAGATTCTAGAACTTTCTGTCACCGAACAGTGAGGAAAACTTGTTTTTTTAGCCATATTTTGAGGTTTGCAAAGGATTCTGGGTAACAGAACCTGGTCAGAGCCCCCACACATCACGCCATCTTGGATTCCCTTAGGTCTCTAGTTTTCAAAAATGCACAGGTTTGGTAGGTTTCCCTAGGTGCCGGCTGAGCTAGAGGCCAAAATCTAGAGGTAGGCACTTTGCAAAAAACACCTCTGTTTTCTTTCAAAAAATGTGATGTGTCCACGTTGTGTTCTGGGGCGTTTCCTGTCACAGGCGATAGGCCTACCCACACAAGTGAGGTATCATTTTTATCGGGAGACTTAGGGGAACGCTGGGTGGAAGGAAATTTGTGGCTCCTCTTGGATTCCAGAACTTTCTGTCACCGAAATGTGAGGAAAACGTGTTTTTTTAGCCAAATTTTGAAGTTTGCAAAGGATTCTGGGTAACAGAACCTGGTCAGAGCCCACAAGTCACCCCATCTTGGATTCCCCTAGGTCTCTAGTTTTCAAAAATGCACAGGTTTGGTAAGTTTCCCTAGGTGCCGGCTGAGCTAGAGGCCAAAATCTACAGGTAGGCACTTTGCAAAAAACACCTCTGTTTTCTTTCAAAAAATGTGATGTGTCCACGTTGTGTGTTGGGGCATTTCCTGTCACGGGCGCTAGGCCTACCCACACAAGTGAGGTATCATTTTTATCGGGAGACTTGGGGGAACGCTGGGTGGAAGGAAATTTGTGGCTCCTCTCAGATTCCAGAACTTTCTGTCACCGAAAAGTGAGGAAAACTTGTTTTTTTAGCCATATTTTGAGGTTTGCAAAGGATTCTGGGTAACGAAACCTGGTCAGAGCCCCACACATCACGCCATCTTGGATTCCCCTAGGTCTCTAGTTTTAAAAAATGCACAGGTTTGGTAAGTTTCCCTAGGTGCCGGCTGAGCTAGAGGCCAAAATCTACAGGTAGGCACTTTGCAAAAAACACACCTCTGTTTTCTTTCAAAAAATGTGATGTGTCCACGTTGTGTTTTGGGGCGTTTCCTGTCACGGGCGCTAGGCCTTCCCACACAAGTGAGGTATCATTTGTATCGGGAGACTTGGGGGAACGCTGGGTGGAAGGAAATTTGTGGCTCCTCTCAGATTCTAGAACTTTCTGTCACCGAAAAGTGAGGAAAACTTGTTTTTTTAGCCATATTTTGAGGTTTGCAAAGGATTCTGGGTAACAGAACCTGGTCAGAGCCCCACACATCACGCCATCTTGGATTCCCCTAGGTCTCTAGTTTTAAAAAATGCACAGGTTTGGTAGGTTTCCCTAGGTGCCGGCTGAGCTAGAGGCCAAAATCTACAGGTAGGCACTTTGCAAAAAACACCTCTGTTTTCTTTAAAAAAATGTGATGTGTCCACGTTGTGTTCTGGGGCGTTTCCTGTCACGGGCGATAGGCCTACCCACACAAGTTAGGTATCATTTTTATCGGGAGACTTGGGGGAACGCTGGGTGGAAGGAAATTTGTGGCTCCTCTCGGATTCCAGAACTTTCTGTCACCGAAATGTGAGGAAAACGTGTTTTTTTAGCCAAATTTTGAGGTTTGCAAAGAATTCTGGGTAACAGAACCTGGTCAGAGCCCCACAAGTCACCCTATCCTGGATTCCCCTAGGTCTCTAGTTTTAAAAAATGCACAGGTTTGGTTAGTTTCCCTAGGTGCCGGCTGAGCTAGAGGCCAAAATCTACAGGTAGGCACTTTGCAAAAAACACCTCTGTTTTCTTTCAAAAAATGTAATGTGTCCACGTTGTGTGTTGGGGCATTTCCTGTCACAGGCGCTAGGCCTACCCACACAAGTGAGGTATCATTTTTATCGGGAGACTTGGGGGAACGCTGGGTGGAAGGAAATTTGTGGCTCCTCTCAGATTCCAGAACTTTCTATCACCGAAAAGTGAGGAAAACTTGTTTTTTTAGCCATATTTTGAGGTTTGCAAAAGATTCTCGGTAACAGAACCTGGTCAGAGCCCAACACATCACGCCATCTTGGATTCCCCTAGGTCTCTAGTTTTCACAAATGCACAGGTTTGGTAGGTTTCCCTAGGTGCCGGCTGAGCTAGAGGCCAAAATCTACAGGTAGGCACTTTGCAAAAAACACCTCTGTTTTCTTTCAAAAAATGTGATGTGTCCAGGTTGTGTTTTGGGGTGTTTCCTGTCACGGGCGCTAGGCCTACCCACACAAGTGAGGTATCATATTTATCAGGAGACTTGAGGGAACGCTTGCTGGAAGGAAATTCGTGGCTCCTCTCAGATTCCAGAACTTTCTGTCACCGAAATGTGAGGAAAACTTGTTTTTTTAGCCAAATGTTGAGGTTTGCAAAGGATTCTGGGTAACAGAACCTGGTCAGAGCCCCACAAGTCACCCCATATTGGATTCCCCTAGGTCTCTAGTTTTCAAAAATGCACAGGTTTGGTAGGTTTCCCTAGGTGCCGGCTGAGCTAGAGGCCAAATCTACAGGTAGGCATTTTGCAAAAAACACCTGTTTTCTTTCAAAAAATGTGATGTGTCCATTTTGTGTTTTGGGGCATTTCCTGTCATGGGCGCTAGGCCCACCCACACAAGTGAGGTATCATTTTTATCGGGAGACTTGGGGGAACGCTGGGTGGAAGGAAATTTGTGGCTCCTCTCAGATTCCAGAACTTTCTGTCACTGAAATGTGAGGAAAACGTGTTTTTTTAGCCAAATTTTGAGGTTTGCAAAGGATTCTGGGTAACAGAACCTGGTCAGAGCCCCACAAGTCACCCCATCTTGGATTCCCCTGGGTTTCTAGTTTTCAAAAATGTGCTGGTTTGGTAGGTTTCCCTAGATGCCGGCTGAGCTATTGGCCAAAATCTACAGGTAGGCTCTTTGCAAAAAACACCTCTGTTTTCTTTCAAAAAATGTGATGTGTCCACGTTGTGTTTTGGGGCGTTTCCTGTCACGGGCGCTAGACCTACCCACACAAGTGAGGTATAATTTTTATCGGGAGACTTGGGGGAACGCTGGGTGAAAGGAAATTTGTGGCTCCTCTCAGATTCCAGAACTTTCTGTCACCGAAAAGTGAGAAAAACTTGTTTTTTTAGCCATATTTTGAGGTTTGCAAAGGATTATGGGTAACAGAACCTGGTCAGAGCCCCGCACATCATGCCATCTTGGATTCCCCTAGGTCTCTAGTTTTCAAAAATGCACAGGTTTGGTCGGTTTCCCTAGGTGCCGGCTGAGCTAGAGGCCAAAATCTACAGGTAGGCACTTTGCAAAAAACACCTCTGTTTTATTTCAAAAAATGTGATGTGTCCACGTTGTGTTCTGGGGTGTTTCCTGTCACGGGCGATAGGCCTACCCACACAAGTGAGGTATCATTTTTATCGGGAGACTTGGGGGAACGCTGGGTGGAAGGAAATTTGTGGCTCCTCTCAGATTCTAGAACTTTCTGTCACCGAAAAGTGAGGAAAACTTGTTTTTTTAGCCATATTTTGAGGTTTGCAAAGGATTCTGGGTAACAAAACCTGGTCAGAGCCCCACACATCACGCCATCTTGGATTCCCCTAGGTCTCTAGTTTTCAAAAATGCACAGGTTTGGTAGGTTTCCCTAGGTGCCGGCTGAGCTAGAGGCCAAAATCTACAGGTAGGCACTTTGCAAAAAACACCTCTGTTTTCTTTAAAAAAATGTGATGTGTCCACGTTGTGTTCTGGGGCGTTTCCTGTCACGGGCGATAGGCCTACCCAGACAAGTGAGGTATCATTTTTATCGGGAGACTTGGGGGAACGCTGGGTGGAAGGAAATTTGTGGCTCCTCTCGGATTCCAGAACTTTCTGTCACCGAAATGTGAGGAAAACGTGTTTTTTTAGCCAAATTTTGAGGTTTGCAAAGGATTCTGGGTAACAGAACCTGGTCAGAGCCCCACAAGTCACCCCATCCTGGATTCCCCTAGGTCTCTAGTTTTCAAAAATGCACAGGTTTGGTTAGTTTCCCTAGGTGCCGGCTGAGCTAGAGGCCAAAATCTACAGGTAGGCACTTTGCAAAAAACACCTCTGTTTTCTTTAAAAAAAGGTGATGTGTCCAGGTTGTGTTTTGGGGCGTTTCCTGTCACGGGCGCTAGGCCTACCCACATAAGTGAGGTATCATTTTTATCCGGAGACTTGGGGGAACGCTGGGTGGAAGGAAATTTGTGGCTCCTCTCAGATTCCAGAACTTTCTGTCACTGAAATGTGAGGAAAACGTGTTTTTTTAGCCAAATGTTGAGGTTTGCAAAGGATTCTGGGTAACAGAACCTGGTCAGAGCCCCACAAGTCACCCCATCTTGGATTCCTCTGGGTTTCTAGTTTTCAAAAATGTGCTGGTTTGGTAGGTTTCCCTAGATGCCGGCTGAGCTAGAGGCCAAAATCTGCAGGTAGGCACTTTGCAAAAAACACCTCTGTTTTCTTTCAAAAAATGTGATGTGTCCACGTTGTATTTTCGGGCGTTTCCTGTCACGGGCGCTAGGCCTACCCACACAAGTGAGGTATCATTTTTATCGGGAGACTTGGGGGAACGCTGGGAGGAAGGAAATTTGTGGCTCCTCTCGGATTCCAGAACTTTCTGTCACCGAAATGTGAGGAAAACATGTTTCTTTAGCCAAATTCTGAGGTTTGCAAAGGATTCTGGGTAACAGAAACTGGTCAGAGCCCCACAAGTCACCCCATCATGGATTCCCCTAGGTCTCTAGTTTTCAAAAATGCACAGGTTTGGTAAGTTTCCCTAGGTGCCGGCTGAGCTAGAGGCCAAAATCTACAGGTAGGCACTTTGCAAAAAACACCTCTGTTTTCTTTCAAAAAATGTGATGTGTCCACGTTGTGTGTTGGGGCATTTCCTGTCACGGGCGCTAGGCCTACCCACACAAGTGAGGTATCATGTTTATCGGGAGACTTGGGGGAACGCTGGGTGGAAGGAAATTTGTGGCTCCTCTCGGATTCCAGAACTTTCTGTCACCGAAACGTGAGGAAAACGTGTTTTTTTAGCCAAATGTTGAGGTTTGCAAAGGATTCTGGGTAACAGAACCTGGTCAGAGCCCCACAAGTCACACCATCTTGGATTCCCCTGGGTTTCTAGTTTTCAAAAATGTGCTGGTTTGGTAGGTTTCCCTAGATGCCGGCTGAGCTAGAGGCCAAAATCTACAGGTAGGCACTTTGCAAAAAACACCTCTGTTTTCTCCCAAAATTTTGGATGTGTCCACGTTGCGCTTTGGGGTGTTTACTGTCGCCGGCGCTAGACCTACCCACGCAAGTGAGGTATCATTTTTATCGGGAGACTTGGGGGAACGCTGGGTGGAAGGAAATTTGTAGCTCCTCTCAGATTCCAGAACTTTCTGCCACAGAAATGTGAGGAACATGAGTTTTTTTAGCCAAATTTTGAGGTTTGCAAAGGATTCTGGGTAACAGAACCTGGTCCGAGCCCCGCAAGTCACCCCTGCTTGGATTCCCCTAGGTCTCTAGTTTTCAGAAATGCACAGGTTTGGTAGGTCTCCCTAGGTGCCGGCTGAGCTAGAGGCCAAAATCTACAGGTAGGCACTTCGCAAAAAACACCTCTTTTTTTTCCTAAATTTAGGATGTGTCCACGTTGCGCTTTGGGGTGTTTCCTGTCGCCGGCGCTAGGCCCTAGGGGGGGGCAGAACCCTCTAGGCGCCAGGGCAATTTTTTTTTTTTTTTTTTTTTTTTTTGTTGTTTCTTTTTTTAGAGATGGTGAGCGACCCATCAGGCAAGGGTCGCTCCCCTGGGGGGGCAAATTGTATTTAGACCATTTCTGCCCCCCTGGGGGCAGATTGGCCAATTTTAGGTCAATCTGCCCCAAAGGGGGCAGAAACCACTAGGCACCGGGGATTTGTTTTTTGGCGCCAATGTCACGCAGGGGGAGCGACCTCGTAGGCAAGGGTCGCTCCCGGGGGGAGGGGTGGGGGTTGGGGGCAAATTTATTTTAGGCCATTTCTGCCCCCCCTGGGGGCAGATCGGCCTATTGTTAGGCCGATCTGCCCCCGGGGGGGGGGGCAGAAACCTCTAGGCGCCAGGGCAATTTTTTTTTTTGTGTTTTTTTTTTTTTGTTGTTTCTTTTTTTAGAGATGGGGAGCGACCCATCAGGCAAGGGTCGCTCCCCTGGGGGGGCAAATTGTATTTAGACCATTTCTGCCCCCCTGGGGGCAGATTGGCCAATTTTAGGTCAATCTGCCCCCAAGGGGGCAGAAACCACTAGGCACCGGGGATTTGTTTTTTGGCGCCAATGTCACGCAGGGGGAGCGACCCCGTAGGCAAGGGTCGCTCCCGGGGCGAGGGGTGGGGGTTGGGGGGCAAATTTATTTTAGGCCATTTCTGCCCCCCCTGGTGGCAGATCGGCCTATTGTTAGGCCGATCTGCCCCCGGGGGGGGCAGAAACCTCTAGGCGCCAGGGGAATTTTTTTTTTTTGTAAATTTTTTTTCTTTGTTTGTTTTTTTAGAGATGGGGAGCGACCCATCAGGCAAGGGTCGCTCCCCTGGGGGGCAAATTGTATTTAGGCCATTTCCGCCCCCCTTGGGGGCAGATTGGCTGATTTTAGGTCAATCTGCCCCCAAGGGGGCAGAAACCGCTAGGCACCGGGGATTTGTTTTTTGGCGCCAATGTCACGCAGGGGGAGCGACCCCGTAGGCAAGGGTCGCTCCCGGGGGGGGGTGGGGGTTGGGGGGGCAAATTTATTTTAGGCCATTTCTGCCCCCCTGGGGGACAGATCGGCCTATTATTAGGCCGAACTGCCCCAAGGGGGGGGGCAGAACCCTCTAGGCGCCAGGGCAATTTTTTTTTTTTTTTTTTTTTTTTTTGTTGTTTCTTTTTTTAGAGATGGGGAGCGACCCATCAGGCAAGGGTCGCTCCCCTGGGGGGGCAAATTGTATTTAGGCCATTTCCGCCCCCCTTGGGGGCAGATTGGCCAATTTTAGGTCAATCTGCCCCCAAGGGGGCAGAAACCACTAGGCACCGGGGATTTGTTATTTGGTGCCAATGTCACGCAGGGGGAGCGACCCCGTAGGCAAGGGTCGCTCCCGGGGGAGGGGGGGGGTTGGGGGGCAAATTTATTTTAGGGCATTTCTGCCCCCCCCCCAGGGCCGGCTGAGCTACAGGCCAAACACCACAGGTAGGCACCTTGCAAAAAACACCTCTGTTTTCAGTGAAAAAATATGTTGTGTCCACGTTGTGTTTTGGGCCATTTCCTTTTGTGGGCGCTAGGCCTACCCACAGAAGTGAGGTACCATTTTTATCGAGAGACTTAGGGGAACGCTGGCTGGAAGGAAATTTGTGGCTCCTCTCAGATTCCAGAACTTTCTGTCACCGAAATGAGAGGAAAAAGTGTTTTTTGGGCCAAATTTTGATGTTTGCAAAGGATTCTGGGTAACATAACCTGGTCAGAGCCCCGCAAGTCACCCCATCTTGGATTCCCCTGGGTTTCTAGTTTTCAAAAATGCACTGGTTTGCTAGGTTTCCTCAGGTGCCGGCTGAGCTACAGGCCAAAATCCACAGGTAGGCACTGCTTTTTATAAAAAAATGTGATGTGTCCACGTTGTGTTTTGGGCCCTTTCCTTTCGTGGGCGCTAGTCCTACCCACACAAGTGAGGTATCATTTTTATCGGGAGACTTGGGGAAACGCTGGGTGGAAGGAAATTTGTGGCTCCTCTCAGATTCCAGAACTTTTTGCCACAGAAATGTGAGTAACGTGTTTTTTTAGCCATATGTTGAGGTTTGCAAAGGATTCTGGGTAACAGAACCTGGTCCGAGCCCCGCAAGTCACCCCTCCTTGGATTCCCCTAGGTCTCTAGTTTTCAGAAATGCACAGGTTTGGTAGGTTTCCCTAGGTGCCGGCTGAGCTAGAGGCCAAAATCTACAGGTAGGCACTTCGCAAAAAACACCTCTGTTTTCTCCAAAATTTTGGATGTGTCCACGTTGCGCTTTGGGGTGTTTCCTGTCGCCGGCGCTAGACCTACCCACGCAAGTGAGGTATCATTTTTATCGGGAGACTTGGGGGAACGCTGGGTGGAAGGAAATTTGTAGCTCCTCTCAGATTCCAGAACTTTCTGCCACAGAAATGTGAGGAACATGTGTTTTTTTAGCCAAATTGTGAGGTTTGCAAAGGATTCTGGGTAACAGAACCTGGTCCGAGCCCCGCAAGTCACCCCTCCTTGGATTCCCCTAGGTCTCTAGTTTTCAGAAATGCACAGGTTTGGTAGGTTTCCCTAGGTGCCGGCTGAGCTAGAGGCCAAAATCTACAGGTAGGCACTTCGCAAAAAAACACCTCTGTTTTTTTCCTAAATTTAGGATGTGTCCACGTTGCGCTTTGGGGTGTTTCCTGTCGCCGGCGCTAGGCCTACCCACGCAAGTGAGGTATCATTTTTATCGGGAGACTTGGGGGAACGCTGGGTGGAAGGAAATTTGTAGCTCCTCTCAGATTCCAGAACTTTCTGCCACAGAAATGTGAGGAACATGTGTTTTTTTAGCCAAATTTTGAGGTTTGCAAATTATTCTGGGTAACAGAACCTGGTCCGAGCCCCGCAAGTCACCCCTCCTTGGATTCCCCTAGGTCTCTAGTTTTCAGAAATGCACAGGTTTGGTAGGTTTCCCTATGTGCCGGCTGAGCTAGAGGCCAAAATCTACAGGTAGGCACTTCGCAAAAAACACCTCTGTTTTTTTCCTAAATTTAGGATGTGTCCACGTTGCGCTTTGGGGTGTTTCCTGTCGCCGGCGCTAGGCCTACCCACGCAAGTGAGGTATCATTTTTATCGGGAGACTTGGGGGAACGCTGGGTGGAAGGAAATTTGTAGCTCCTCTCAGATTCCAGAACTTTCTGCCACAGAAATGTGAGGAACATGTGTTTTTTTAGCCAAATTTTGAGGTTTGCAAAGGATTCTGGGTAACAGAACCTGGTCCGAGCCCCGCAAGTCACCCCTCCTTGGATTCCCCTAGGTCTCTAGTTTTCAGAAATGCACAGGTTTGGTAGGTTTCCCTAGGTGCCGGCTGAGCTTGAGGCCAAAATCTACAGGTAGGCACTTCGCAAAAAACACCTCTGTTTTTTTCCAAAATTTAGGATGTGTCCACGTTGCGCTTTGGGGTGTTTCCTGTCGCCGGCGCTAGGCCTACCCACGCAAGTGAGGTATCATTTTTATCGGGAGACTTGGGGGAACGCTGGGTGGAAGGAAATTTGTAGCTCCTCTCAGATTCCAGAACTTTATGCCACAGAAATGTGAGGAACATGTGTTTTTTTAGCCAAATTTTGAGGTTTGCAAAGGATTCTGGGTAACAGAACCTGGAACGAGCCCCGCAAGTCACCCCTCCTTGGATTCCCCTAGGTCTCTAGTTTTCAGAAATGCACAGGTTTGGTAGGTTTCCCTAGGTGCCGGCTGAGCTAGAGGCCAAAATCTACAGGAAGGCACTTCGCAAAAAACACCTCTGTTTTTTTCCTAAATTTAGGATGTGTCCACGTTGCGCTTTGGGGTGTTTCCTGTCGCCGGCGCTAGGCCTACCCACGCAAGTGAGGTATCATTTTTATCGGGAGACTTGGGGGAACGCTGGGTGGAAGGAAATTTGTAGCTCCTCTCAGATTCCAGAACTTTCTGCCACAGAAATGTGAGGAACATGTGTTTTTTTAGCCAAATTTTGAGGTTTGCAAAGGATTCTGGGTAACAGAACCTGGTCCGAGCCCCGCAAGTCACCCCTCCTTGGATTCCCCTAGGTCTCTAGTTTTCAGAAATGCACAGGTTTGGTAGGTTTCCCTAGGTGCCGGCTGAGCTAGAGGACAAAATCTACAGGTAGGCACTTCGCAAAAAACACCTCTGTTTTTTTCCAAAATTTAGGATGTGTCCACGTTGCGCTTTGGGGTGTTTCCTGTCGCCGGCGCTAGGCCTACCCACGCAAGTGAGGTATCATTTTTATCGGGAGACTTGGGGGAACGCTGGGTGGAAGGAAATTTGTAGCTCCTCTCAGATTCCAGAACTTTCTGCCACAGAAATGTGAGGAACATGTGTTTTTTAGCCAAATTTTGAGGTTTGCAAAGGATTCTGGGTAACAGAACCTGGTCCGAGCCCCGCAAGTCACCCCTCCTTGGATTCCCCTAGGTCTCTAGTTTTCAGAAATGCACAGGTTTGGTAGGTTTCCCTAGGTGCCGGCTGAGCTAGAGGCCAAAATCTACAGGTAGGCACTTCGCAAAAAACACCTCTGTTTTTTTCCTAAATTTAGGATGTGTCCACGTTGCGCTTTGGGGTGTTTCCTGTCGCCGGCGCTAGGCCTACCCACGCAAGTGAGGTATCATTTTTATCGGGAGACTTGGGGGAACGCTGGGTGGAAGGAAATTTGTAGCTCCTCTCAGATTCCAGAACTTTCTGCCACAGAAATGTGAGGAACATGTGTTTTTTTAGCCAAATTTTGAGGTTTGCAAAGGATTCTGGGTAACAGAACCTGGTCCGAGCCCCGCAAGTCACCCCTCCTTGGATTCCCCTAGGTCTCTAGTTTTCAGAAATGCACAGGTTTGGTAGGTTTCCCTAGGTGCCGGCTGAGCTAGAGGCCAAAATCTACAGGTAGGCACTTCGCAAAAAACACCTCTGTTTTTTTCCTAAATTTAGGCTGTGTCCACGTTGTGCTTTGGGGTGTTTCCTGTCGCCGGCGCTAGGCCTACCCACGCAAGTGAGGTATCATTTTTATCGGGAGACTTGGGGGAACGCTGGGTGGAAGGAAATTTGTAGCTCCTCTCAGATTCAAGAACTTTCTGCCACAGAAATGTGAGGAACATGTGTTTTTTTAGCCAAATTTTGAGGTTTGCAAAGGATTCTGGGTAACAGAACCTGGTCCGAGCCCCGCAAGTCACCCCTCCTTGGATTCCCCTAGGTCTCTAGTTTTCAGAAATGCACAGGTTTGGTAGGTTTCCCTAGGTGCCGGCTGAGCTAGAGGCCAAAATCTACAGGTAGGCACTTCGCAAAAAACACCTCTGTTTTTTTCCAAAATTTAGGATGTGTCCACGTTGCGCTTTGGGGTGTTTCCTGTCGCCGGCGCTAGGCCTACCCACGCAAGTGAGGTATCATTTTTATCGGGAGACTTGGGGGAACGCTGGGTGGAAGGAAATTTGTAGCTCCTGTCAGATTCCAGAACTTTCTGCCACAGAAATGTGAGGAACATGTGTTTTTTTAGCCAAATTTTGAGGTTTGCAAAGGATTCTGGGTAACAGAACCTGGTCCGAGCCCCGCAAGTCACCCCTCCTTGGATTCCCCTAGGTCTCTAGTTTTCAGAAATGCACAGGTTTGGTAGGTTTCCATAGGTGCCGGCTGAGCTAGAGGCCAAAATCTACAGGTAGGCACTTCGCAAAAAACACCTCTGTTTTCTTCCAAAAATTTGGATGTGTCCACGTTGCGCTTTGGGGCGCTTCCTGTCGCGGGCGCTAGGCCTACCCACACAAGTGAGGTATCTTTTTTATCGGGAGACTTGGGGGAACATAGATTAGCAAAACAAGTGTTATTGCCCCTTGTCTTTCTCTACATTTTTTCCTTCCAAATATTGGAGAGTGTGTAAAAAAGACTTCTATTTGAGAAATGCCCTGTAATTCACATGCTAGTTTGGTCACCCCGGAATTCAGATATGTGCAAATAACCACTGCTCCTCAACACCTTATCTTGTGCCCTTTTTGGAAATACAAAGGTTTTCTTGATAGCAATTTTTTACTCTTTATATTTCAGCAAATGAATTGCTTTATACCCGTTATAGAATGAAAACGCACGTCAGGGTGCAGCTCATTTATTGGCTCTGAGTTCCTTGGGTTCTTGATGAACCTACAAGCCCTATATATCCCCGCAACCAGAGGAGTCCAGCAGACGTAACGGTATATTGCTTTCGATAATCTGACATTGCAGGTAAAAGTTACAGAGTAAAACGTAGAGAAACATTTATGTTTTTTTCACCTCAATTTCAATATTTTTCTTTTTCAGTTGTTATATTCTGTAGGAAACCCTTGTAGGATCTACACAAATGACCCCTTGCTGAATTCAGAATTGTGTCTACTTTTCAGAAATGTTTAGGTTTCTGGGATCCAGCATTGGTTTCATGCCCATTTCTGTCACTGACTGGAAGGAGGCTGAAAGCACAAAAAATTGCAAAAATGGGGTATGCCCCAGTAAAATGCCAAAATTGTGTTGAAAAATTGGGTTTTCTGATTCAAGTCTGCCTGTTCCTGAAAGCTAGGAAGCTGCTGAGTTTAGCACTACAAACCCTTTGTTAATGCCATTTTCAGGGGGAAATCCACAAGCCTTCTTCTGCAGCCACTTTTTCCATTTTTTTTTTTTAAAACAAAATTTTCACTGTATTTTGGCCAATTTCTTGGCCTCCTTCAAGGGAACCCACAAAGTCTGGGTACCTCTAGAATCCCTAGGATGTTGGAAAAAAAGGACGCAAATTTGGCTTGGTTAGCTTATGTGGACAAAAAGTTATGAGGGCCTAAGCGCGAACTGCCCCAAATAGGCAAAAAAAGGCCTGGCACAGGAGGGGGAAAAGGCCTGGCAGCGAAGGGGTTAAAAAAATGTGATGTGTCCACGTTGTGTTCTTGGGCGTTTCCTGTCACGGGCGATAGGCCTACCCACACAAGTGAGGTATCATTTTTATCGGGAGACTTGGGGGAACGCTGGGTGGAAGGAAATTTGTGGCTCCTCTCGGATTCCAGAACTTTCTGTCACCGAAATGTGAGGAAAACGTGTTTTTTTAGCCAAATTTTGAGATTTGCAAAGGATTCTGGGTAACAGAACCTGGTCAGAGCCCCACAAGTCACCCCATCTTGGATTCCCCTAGGTCTCTAGTTTTAAAAAATGCACAGGTTTGGTAAGATTCCCTAGGTGCCGGCTGAGCTAGAGGCCAAAATCTACAGGTAGGCACTTTGCAAAAAACACCTGTTTTCATTCAAAAAATGTGATGTGTCCAGGTTGTGTTTTGGGGTGTTTCCTGTCACGGGCGCTAGGCCTACCCACACAAGTGAGGTATCATTTTTATCGGGAGACTTGAGGGAACGCTGGGTGGAAGGAAATTTGTGGCTCCTCTCGGATTCCAGAACTTTCTGTCACCGAAATGTGAGGAAAACGTGTTTTTTTAGCTAAATGTTGAGGTTTGCAAAGGATTCTGGGTAACAGAACCTGGTCAGAGCCCCACAAGTCACCCCATCTTGGATTCCCCTGGGTTTCTAGTTTTCAAAAAAGTGCTGGTTTGGTAGGTTTCCCTAGATGCCGGCTGAGCTAGAGGCCAAAATCTACAGGTAGGCACTTTGCAAAAAACACCTCTGTTTTCTTTAAAAAAATGTGATGTGTCCACGTTGTGTTTTGGGGCGTTTCCTGTCACGGGCGCTAGGCCTACCCACACAAGTGAGGTATCATTTTTATCGGGAGACTTGGGGGAACGCTGGGTGGAAGGAAATTTGTGGCTCCTCTCAGATTCCAGAACTTTCTGTCAATGAAAAGTGAGGAAAACTTGTTTTTTTAGCCATATTTTGAGGTTTGCAAAGGATTCTGGGTAACAGAACCTGGTCAGAGCCCCCACACATCACGCCATCTTGGATTCCCCTAGGTCTCTAGTTTTCAAAAATGCACAGGTTTGGTAGGTTTCCCTAGGTGCCGGCTGAGCTAGAGGCAAAAATCTACAGGTAGGCACTTTGCAAAAAACACCTCTGTTTTCTTTAAAAAAATGTGATGTGTCCACGTTGTGTTTTGGGGGGCTTCCTGTCACGGGCGATAGGCCTACCCACACAAGTGAGGTATCATTTTTATCGGGAGACTTGGGGGAACGCTGGGAGGAAGGAAATTTGTGGCTCCTCTCGGATTCTAGAACTTTCTGTCACCAAAATGTGAGGAAAACATGTTTCTTTAGCCAAATTCTGAGGTTTGCAAAGGATTCTGGGTAATAGAAACTGGTCAGAGCCCCACAAGTCACCCCATCATGGATTTCCCTAGGTCTCTAGTTTTCAAAAATGCACAGGTTTGGTAAGTTTCCCTAGGTACCGGCTGAGCTAGAGGCCAAAATCTACAGGTAGGCACTTTGCAAAAAACACCTCTGTTTTCTTTAAAAAAATGTGATGTGTCCACGTTGTGTGTTGGGGCATTTCCTGTCACGGGCGCTAGGCCTACCCACACAAGTGAGGTATCATGTTTATCGGGAGACTTGGGGGAACGCTGGGTGGAAGGAAATTTGTGTCTCCTCTCAGAATCCAGAACTTTCTGTCACAGAAAAGTGAGGAAAACTTGTTTTTTTAGCCATATTTTGAGGTTTGCAAAGGATTCTGGGTAACAGAACCTGGTCAGAGCCCCACACATCACGCCATCTTGGATTCCCCTAGGTCTCTAGTTTTAAAAAATGCACAGGTTTGGTAAGTCTCCCTAGGTGCTGGCTGAGCTAGAGGCCAAAATCTACAGGTAGGCACTTTGCAAAAAACACACCTCTGTTTTCTTTAAAAAAATGTGATGTGTCCAGGTTGTGTTTTGGGGCGTTTCCTGTCACGGGCGCTAGGCCTACCCACACAAGTGAGGTATCATTTTTATCGGGAGACTTGGGGGAACGCTGGGTGGAAGGAAATTTGTGGCTCCTCTCAGATTCTAGAACTTTCTGTCACTGAAATGTGAGGAAAACGCGTTTTTTTAGCCAAATGTTGAGGTTTGCAAAGGATTATGGGTAACAGAACCTGGTCAGAGCCCCACAAGTCACCCCATCTTGGATTCCCCTGGGTTTCTAGTTTTCAAAAATGTGCTGGTTTGGTAGGTTTCCCTAGATGCCGGCTGAGCTAGAGGCCAAAATCTACAGGTAGGCACTTTGCAAAAAACACCTCTGTTTTCTTTAAAAAAATGTGATGTGTCCACGTTGTGTTTTGGGGCGTTTCCTGTCACGTGCGCTAGGCCTACCCACACAAGTGAGGTATCATTTTTATCGGGAGACTTGGGGGAACGCTGGGTGGAAGGAAATTAGTGGCTCCTCTCAGATTCCAGAACTTTCTGTCACCGAAAAGTGAGGAAAACTTGTTTTTTTAGCCATATTTTGAGGTTTGCAAAGGATTCTGGGTAACAGAACCTGGTCAGAGCCCCACACATCACGCCATCTTGGATTCCCCTAGGTCTCTAGTTTTCAAAAATGCACAGGTTTGGTCGGTTTCCCTAGGTGCCGGCTGAGCTAGAGGCAAAATCTACAGGTAGGCACTTTGCAAAAAACACCTCTGTTTTCTTTAAAAAAATGTGATGTGTCCACGTTGTGTTCTGGGGCGTTTCCTGTCACGGGCGATAGGCCTACCCACACAAGTGAGGTATCATTTTTATCGGGAGACTTGGGGGAACGCTGGGTGGAAGGAAATTTGTGGCTCCTCTCGGATTCCAGAACTTTCTGTCACCGAAATGTGAGGAAAACATGTTTTTTTAGCCAAATTTTGAGATTTGCAAAGGATTCTGGGTAACAGAACCTGGTCAGAGCCCCACAAGTCACCCCATCTTGGATTCCCCTAGGTCTCTAGTTTTAAAAAATGCACAGGTTTGGTAAGATTCCCTAGGTGCCGGCTGAGCTAGAGGCCAAAATCTACAGGTAGGCACTTTGCAAAAAACACCTGTTTTCATTCAAAAAATGTGATGTGTCCAGGTTGTGTTTTGGGGTGTTTCCTGTCACGGGCGCTAGGCCTACCCACACAAGTGAGGTATCATTTTTATCGGGAGACTTGAGGGAACGCTGGGTGGAAGGAAATTTGTGGCTCCTCTCGGATTCCAGAACTTTCTGTCACCGAAATGTGAGGAAAACGTGTTTTTTTAGCTAAATGTTGAGGTTTGCAAAGGATTCTGGGTAACAGAACCTGGTCAGAGCCCCACAAGTCACCCCATCTTGGATTCCCCTGGGTTTCTAGTTTTCAAAAAAGTGCTGGTTTGGTAGGTTTCCCTAGATGCCGGCTGAGCTAGAGGCCAAAATCTACAGGTAGGCACTTTGCAAAAAACACCTCTGTTTTCTTTAAAAAAATGTGATGTGTCCACGTTGTGTTTTGGGGCGTTTCCTGTCACGGGCGCTAGGCCTACCCACACAAGTGAGGTATCATTTTTATCGGGAGACTTGGGGGAACGCTGGGTGGAAGGAAATTTGTGGCTCCTCTCAGATTCCAGAACTTTCTGTCAATGAAAAGTGAGGAAAACTTGTTTTTTTAGCCATATTTTGAGGTTTGCAAAGGATTCTGGGTAACAGAACCTGGTCAGAGCCCCCACACATCACGCCATCTTGGATTCCCCTAGGTCTCTAGTTTTCAAAAATGCACAGGTTTGGTAGGTTTCCCTAGGTGCCGGCTGAGCTAGAGGCAAAAATCTACAGGTAGGCACTTTGCAAAAAACACCTCTGTTTTCTTTAAAAAAATGTGATGTGTCCACGTTGTGTTTTGGGGGGCTTCCTGTCACGGGCGATAGGCCTACCCACACAAGTGAGGTATCATTTTTATCGGGAGACTTGGGGGAACGCTGGGAGGAAGGAAATTTGTGGCTCCTCTCGGATTCTAGAACTTTCTGTCACCAAAATGTGAGGAAAACATGTTTCTTTAGCCAAATTCTGAGGTTTGCAAAGGATTCTGGGTAATAGAAACTGGTCAGAGCCCCACAAGTCACCCCATCATGGATTTCCCTAGGTCTCTAGTTTTCAAAAATGCACAGGTTTGGTAAGTTTCCCTAGGTACCGGCTGAGCTAGAGGCCAAAATCTACAGGTAGGCACTTTGCAAAAAACACCTCTGTTTTCTTTAAAAAAATGTGATGTGTCCACGTTGTGTGTTGGGGCATTTCCTGTCACGGGCGCTAGGCCTACCCACACAAGTGAGGTATCATGTTTATCGGGAGACTTGGGGGAACGCTGGGTGGAAGGAAATTTGTGTCTCCTCTCAGAATCCAGAACTTTCTGTCACAGAAAAGTGAGGAAAACTTGTTTTTTTAGCCATATTTTGAGGTTTGCAAAGGATTCTGGGTAACAGAACCTGGTCAGAGCCCCACACATCACGCCATCTTGGATTCCCCTAGGTCTCTAGTTTTAAAAAATGCACAGGTTTGGTAAGTCTCCCTAGGTGCTGGCTGAGCTAGAGGCCAAAATCTACAGGTAGGCACTTTGCAAAAAACACACCTCTGTTTTCTTTAAAAAAATGTGATGTGTCCAGGTTGTGTTTTGGGGCGTTTCCTGTCACGGGCGCTAGGCCTACCCACACAAGTGAGGTATCATTTTTATCGGGAGACTTGGGGGAACGCTGGGTGGAAGGAAATTTGTGGCTCCTCTCAGATTCTAGAACTTTCTGTCACTGAAATGTGAGGAAAACGCGTTTTTTTAGCCAAATGTTGAGGTTTGCAAAGGATTATGGGTAACAGAACCTGGTCAGAGCCCCACAAGTCACCCCATCTTGGATTCCCCTGGGTTTCTAGTTTTCAAAAATGTGCTGGTTTGGTAGGTTTCCCTAGATGCCGGCTGAGCTAGAGGCCAAAATCTACAGGTAGGCACTTTGCAAAAAACACCTCTGTTTTCTTTAAAAAAATGTGATGTGTCCACGTTGTGTTTTGGGGCGTTTCCTGTCACGTGCGCTAGGCCTACCCACACAAGTGAGGTATCATTTTTATCGGGAGACTTGGGGGAACGCTGGGTGGAAGGAAATTAGTGGCTCCTCTCAGATTCCAGAACTTTCTGTCACCGAAAAGTGAGGAAAACTTGTTTTTTTAGCCATATTTTGAGGTTTGCAAAGGATTCTGGGTAACAGAACCTGGTCAGAGCCCCACACATCACGCCATCTTGGATTCCCCTAGGTCTCTAGTTTTCAAAAATGCACAGGTTTGGTCGGTTTCCCTAGGTGCCGGCTGAGCTAGAGGCAAAATCTACAGGTAGGCACTTTGCAAAAAACACCTCTGTTTTCTTTAAAAAAATGTGATGTGTCCACGTTGTGTTCTGGGGCGTTTCCTGTCACGGGCGATAGGCCTACCCACACAAGTGAGGTATCATTTTTATCGGGAGACTTGGGGGAACGCTGGGTGGAAGGAAATTTGTGGCTCCTCTCGGATTCCAGAACTTGCTGTCACCGAAATGTGAGGAAAACGTGTTTTTTTAGCCAAATTTTGAGGTTTGCAAAGGATTCTGGGTAACAGAACCTGGTCACAGCCCCACACATCACGCCATCTTGGATTCCCCTAGGTCTCTAGTTTTCAAAAATGCACAGGTTTGGTAAGTCTCCCTAGGTGCTGGCTGAGCTAGAGGCCAAAATCTACAGGTAGGCCCTTTGAAAAAAACAAACCTCTGTTTTCTTTAAAAAAATGTGATGTGTCCAGGTTGTGTTTTGGGGCGTTTCCTGTCACGGGCGCTAGGCCAACCCACACAAGTGAGGTATCATTTTTATCGGGAGACTTGGGGGAACGCTGGGTGGAAGGAAATTTGTGGCTCCACTCAGATTCCAGAACTTTCTGTCACTGAAATGTGAGGAAAACGCGTTTTTTTAGCCAAATGTTGAGGTTTGCAAAGGATTATGGGTAACAGAACCTGGTCAGAGCCCCACAAGTCACCCCATCTTGGATTCCCCTGGGTTTCTAGTTTTCAAAAATGTGCTGGTTTGGTAGGTTTCCCTAGATGCCGGCTGAGCTAGAGGCCAAAATCTACAGGTAGGCACTTTGCAAAAAACACCTTTGTTTTCTTTAAAAAAATGTGATGTGTCCACGTTGTGTTTTGGGGCGTTTCCTGTCACGGGCGCTAGGCCTACCCACACAAGTGAGGTATCATTTTTATCGGGAGACTTGGGGGAACGCTGGGGGGAAGGAAATTTGTGGCTCCTCTCAGATTCCAGAACTTTCTGTCACCGAAAAGTGAGGAAAACTTGTTTTTTTAGCCATATTTTGAGGTTTGCAAAGGATTCTGGGTAACAGAACCTGGTCAGAGCCCCACACATCACACCATCTTGGATTCCCCTAGGTCTCTAGTTTTCAAAAATGTACAGGTTTGGTCGGTTTCCCTAGGTGCCGGCTGAGCTAGAGGCAAAATCTACAGGTAGGCACTTTGCAAAAAACACCTCTGTTTTCTTTAAAAAAATGTGATGTGTCCACGTTTTGTTCTGGGGCGTTTCCTGTCATGGGCGATAGGCCTACCCACACAAGTGAGGTATCATGTTTATCGGGAGACTTGGGGGAACGCTGGGTGGAAGGAAATTTGTGTCTCCTCTCAGAATCCAGAACTTTCTGTCACAGAAAAGTGAGGAAAACTTGTTTTTTTAGCCATATTTTGAGGTTTGCAAAGGATTCTGGGTAACAGAACCTGGTCAGAGCCCCCACACATCACGCCATCTTGGATTCCCCTAGGTCTCTAGTTTTCAAAAATGCACAGGTTTGGTAGGTTTCCCTAGGTGCCGGCTGAGCTAGAGGCAAAAATCTACAGGTAGGCACTTTGCAAAAAACACCTCTGTTTTCTTTAAAAAAATGTGATGTGTCCACGTTGTGTTTTGGGGGGCTTCCTGTCACGGGCGATAGGCCTACCCACACAAGTGAGGTATCATTTTTATCGGGAGACTTGGGGGAACGCTGGGAGGAAGGAAATTTGTGGCTCCTCTCGGATTCTAGAACTTTCTGTCACCAAAATGTGAGGAAAACATGTTTCTTTAGCCAAATTCTGAGGTTTGCAAAGGATTCTGGGTAATAGAAACTGGTCAGAGCCCCACAAGTCACCCCATCATGGATTTCCCTAGGTCTCTAGTTTTCAAAAATGCACAGGTTTGGTAAGTTTCCCTAGGTACCGGCTGAGCTAGAGGCCAAAATCTACAGGTAGGCACTTTGCAAAAAACACCTCTGTTTTCTTTAAAAAAATGTGATGTGTCCACGTTGTGTGTTGGGGCATTTCCTGTCACGGGCGCTAGGCCTACCCACACAAGTGAGGTATCATGTTTATCGGGAGACTTGGGGGAACGCTGGGTGGAAGGAAATTTGTGTCTCCTCTCAGAATCCAGAACTTTCTGTCACAGAAAAGTGAGGAAAACTTGTTTTTTTAGCCATATTTTGAGGTTTGCAAAGGATTCTGGGTAACAGAACCTGGTCAGAGCCCCACACATCACGCCATCTTGGATTCCCCTAGGTCTCTAGTTTTAAAAAATGCACAGGTTTGGTAAGTCTCCCTAGGTGCTGGCTGAGCTAGAGGCCAAAATCTACAGGTAGGCACTTTGCAAAAAACACACCTCTGTTTTCTTTAAAAAAATGTGATGTGTCCAGGTTGTGTTTTGGGGCGTTTCCTGTCACGGGCGCTAGGCCTACCCACACAAGTGAGGTATCATTTTTATCGGGAGACTTGGGGGAACGCTGGGTGGAAGGAAATTTGTGGCTCCTCTCAGATTCTAGAACTTTCTGTCACTGAAATGTGAGGAAAACGCGTTTTTTTAGCCAAATGTTGAGGTTTGCAAAGGATTATGGGTAACAGAACCTGGTCAGAGCCCCACAAGTCACCCCATCTTGGATTCCCCTGGGTTTCTAGTTTTCAAAAATGTGCTGGTTTGGTAGGTTTCCCTAGATGCCGGCTGAGCTAGAGGCCAAAATCTACAGGTAGGCACTTTGCAAAAAACACCTCTGTTTTCTTTAAAAAAATGTGATGTGTCCACGTTGTGTTTTGGGGCGTTTCCTGTCACGTGCGCTAGGCCTACCCACACAAGTGAGGTATCATTTTTATCGGGAGACTTGGGGGAACGCTGGGTGGAAGGAAATTAGTGGCTCCTCTCAGATTCCAGAACTTTCTGTCACCGAAAAGTGAGGAAAACTTGTTTTTTTAGCCATATTTTGAGGTTTGCAAAGGATTCTGGGTAACAGAACCTGGTCAGAGCCCCACACATCACGCCATCTTGGATTCCCCTAGGTCTCTAGTTTTCAAAAATGCACAGGTTTGGTCGGTTTCCCTAGGTGCCGGCTGAGCTAGAGGCAAAATCTACAGGTAGGCACTTTGCAAAAAACACCTCTGTTTTCTTTAAAAAAATGTGATGTGTCCACGTTGTGTTCTGGGGCGTTTCCTGTCACGGGCGATAGGCCTACCCACACAAGTGAGGTATCATTTTTATCGGGAGACTTGGGGGAACGCTGGGTGGAAGGAAATTTGTGGCTCCTCTCGGATTCCAGAACTTGCTGTCACCGAAATGTGAGGAAAACGTGTTTTTTTAGCCAAATTTTGAGGTTTGCAAAGGATTCTGGGTAACAGAACCTGGTCACAGCCCCACACATCACGCCATCTTGGATTCCCCTAGGTCTCTAGTTTTCAAAAATGCACAGGTTTGGTAAGTCTCCCTAGGTGCTGGCTGAGCTAGAGGCCAAAATCTACAGGTAGGCCCTTTGCAAAAAACAAACCTCTGTTTTCTTTAAAAAAATGTGATGTGTCCAGGTTGTGTTTTGGGGCGTTTCCTGTCACGGGCGCTAGGCCTACCCACACAAGTGAGGTATCATTTTTATCGGGAGACTTGGGGGAACGCTGGGTGGAAGGAAATTTGTGGCTCCACTCAGATTCCAGAACTTTCTGTCACTGAAATGTGAGGAAAACGCGTTTTTTTAGCCAAATGTTGAGGTTTGCAAAGGATTATGGGTAACAGAACCTGGTCAGAGCCCCACAAGTCACCCCATCTTGGATTCCCCTGGGTTTCTAGTTTTCAAAAATGTGCTGGTTTGGTAGGTTTCCCTAGATGCCGGCTGAGCTAGAGGCCAAAATCTACAGGTAGGCACTTTGCAAAAAACACCTCTGTTTTCTTTAAAAAAATGTGATGTGTCCACGTTGTGTTTTGGGGCGTTTCCTGTCACGGGCGCTAGGCCTACCCACACAAGTGAGGTATCATTTTTATCGGGAGACTTGGGGGAACGCTGGGGGGAAGGAAATTTGTGGCTCCTCTCAGATTCCAGAACTTTCTGTCACCGAAAAGTGAGGAAAACTTGTTTTTTTAGCCATATTTTGAGGTTTGCAAAGGATTCTGGGTAACAGAACCTGGTCAGAGCCCCACACATCACACCATCTTGGATTCCCCTAGGTCTCTAGTTTTCAAAAATGTACAGGTTTGGTCGGTTTCCCTAGGTGCCGGCTGAGCTAGAGGCAAAATCTACAGGTAGGCACTTTGCAAAAAACACCTCTGTTTTCTTTAAAAAAATGTGATGTGTCCACGTTTTGTTCTGGGGCGTTTCCTGTCATGGGCGATAGGCCTACCCACACAAGTGAGGTATCATGTTTATCGGGAGACTTGGGGGAACGCTGGGTGGAAGGAAATTTGTGTCTCCTCTCAGAATCCAGAACTTTCTGTCACAGAAAAGTGAGGAAAACTTGTTTTTTTAGCCATATTTTGAGGTTTGCAAAGGATTCTGGGTAACAGAACCTGGTCAGAGCCCCACACATCACGCCATCTTGGATTCCCCTAGGTCTCTAGTTTTAAAAAATGCACAGGTTTGGTAAGTCTCCCTAGGTGCTGGCTGAGCTAGAGGCCAAAATCTACAGGTAGGCACTTTGCAAAAAACACACCTCTGTTTTCTTTAAAAAAATGTGATGTGTCCAGGTTGTGTTTTGGGGCGTTTCCTGTCACGGGCGCTAGGCCTACCCACACAAGTGAGGTATAATTTTTATCGGGAGACTTGGGGGAACGCTGGGTGGAAGGAAATTTGTGGCTCCTCTCAGATTCTAGAACTTTCTGTCACTGAAATGTGAGGAAAACGCGTTTTTTTAGCCAAATGTTGAGGTTTGCAAAGGATTATGGGTAACAGAACCTGGTCAGAGCCCCACAAGTCACCCCATCTTGGATTCCCATGGGTTTCTAGTTTTCAAAAATGTGCTGGTTTGGTAGGTTTCCCTAGATGCCGGCTGAGCTAGAGGCCAAAATCTACAGGTAGGCACTTTGCAAAAAACACCTCTGTTTTCTTTAAAAAAATGTGATGTGTCCACGTTGTGTTTTGGGGTGTTTCCTGTCACGTGCGCTAGGCCTACCCACACAAGTGAGGTATCATTTTTATCGGGAGACTTGGGGGAACGCTGGGTGGAAGGAAATTAGTGGCTCCTCTCAGATTCCAGAACTTTCTGTCACCGAAAAGTGAGGAAAACTTGTTTTTTTAGCCATATTTTGAGGTTTGCAAAGGATTCTGGGTAACAGAACCTGGTCAGAGCCCCACACATCACGCCATCTTGGATTCCCCTAGGTCTCTAGTTTTCAAAAATGCACAGGTTTGGTCGGTTTCCCTAGGTGCCGGCTGAGCTAGAGGCAAAATCTACAGGTAGGCACTTTGCAAAAAACACCTCTGTTTTCTTTAAAAAAATGTGATGTGTCCACGTTGTGTTCTGGGGCGTTTCCTGTCACGGGCGATAGGCCTACCCACACAAGTGAGGTATCATTTTTATCGGGAGACTTGGGGGAACGCTGGGTGGAAGGAAATTTGTGGCTCCTCTCGGATTCCAGAACTTTCTGTCACCGAAATGTGAGGAAAACGTGTTTTTTTAGCCAAATTTTGAGGTTTGCAAAGGATTCTGGGTAACAGAACCTGGTCACAGCCCCACACATCACGCCATCTTGGATTCCCCTAGGTCTCTAGTTTTCAAAAATGCACAGGTTTGGTAAGTCTCCCTAGGTGCTGGCTGAGCTAGAGGCCAAAATCTACAGGTAGGCACTTTGCAAAAAACAAACCTCTGTTTTCTTTAAAAAAATGTGATGTGTCCAGGTTGTGTTTTGGGGCGTTTCCTGTCACGGGCGCTAGGCCTACCCACACAAGTGAGGTATCATTTTTATCGGGAGACTTGGGGGAACGCTGGGTGGAAGGAAATTTGTGGCTCCTCTCAGATTCCAGAACTTTCTGTCACTGAAATGTGAGGAAAACGCGTTTTTTTAGCCAAATGTTGAGGTTTGCAAAGGATTATGGGTAACAGAACCTGGTCAGAGCCCCACAAGTCAACCCATCTTGGATTCCCCTGGGTTTCTAGTTTTCAAAAATGTGCTGGTTTGGTAGGTTTCCCTAGATGCCGGCTGAGCTAGAGGCCAAAATCTACAGGTAGGCACTTTGCAAAAAACACCTCTGTTTTCTTTAAAAAAATGTGATGTGTCCACGTTGTGTTTTGGGGCGTTTCCTGTCACGGGCGCTAGGCCTACCCACACAAGTGAGGTATCATTTTTATCGGGAGACTTGGGGGAACGCTGGGTGGAAGGAAATTTGTGGCTCCTCTCAGATTCCAGAACTTTCTGTCACCGAAAAGTGAGGAAAACTTGTTTTTTTAGCCATATTTTGAGGTTTGCAAAGGATTCTGGGTAACAGAACCTGGTCAGAGCCCCACACATCACACCATCTTGGATTCCCCTAGGTCTCTAGTTTTCAAAAATGTACAGGTTTGGTCGGTTTCCCTAGGTGCCGGCTGAGCTAGAGGCAAAATCTACAGGTAGGCACTTTGCAAAAAACACCTCTGTTTTCTTTAAAAAAATTTGATGTGTCCACGTTTTGTTCTGGGGCATTTCCTGTCATGGGCGATAGGCCTACCCACACAAGTGAGGTATCATTTTTATCGGGAGACTTGGGGGAACGCTGGGTGGAAGGAAATTTGTGGCTCCTCTCGGATTCCAGAACTTTCTGTCACCGAAATGTGAGGAAAACGTGTTTTTTTAGCCAAATTTTGAGGTTTGCAAAGGATTCTGGGTAACAGAACCTGGTCACAGCCCCACAATTCACCCCATCTTGGATTCCCCTAGGTCTCTAGTTTTAAAAAATGCACAGGTTTGGTAAGTTTCCCTAGGTGCCGGCTGAGCTAGAGGCCAAAATCTACAGGTAGGCACTTTGCAAAAAACACCTCTGTTTTCTTTCAAAAAATGTGATGTGTCCAGGTTGTGTTTTGGAGTGTTTCCTGTCACGGGCGCTAGGCCTACCCACACAAGTGAGGTATCATTTTTATCGGGAGACTTGAGGGAACGCTGGGTGGAAGGAAATTTGTGGCTCCTCTCGGATTCCAGAACTTTCTGTCACCGAAATGTGAGGCAAAACGTGTTTTTTTAGCCAAATGTTGAGGTTTGCAAAGGATTCTGGGTAACAGAACCTGGTCAGAGCCCCACAAGTCACCCTATCTTGGATTCCCCTGGGTTTCTAGTTTTCAAAAATGTGCTGGTTTGGTAGGTTTCCCTAGATGCCGGCTGAGCTAGAGGCCAAAATCTACAGGTAGGCACTTTCCAAAAAACACCTCTGTTTTCTTTCAAAAAATGTGATGTGTCCACGTTGTGTTTTGGGGCGTTTCCTGTCACAGGCGCTAGGCCTACCCACACAAGTGAGGTATCATTTTTATCGGGAGACTTGGGGGAATGCTGGGTGGAAGGAAATTTGTGGCTCCTCTCAGATTCCAGAACTTTCTGTCAATGAAAAGTGAGGAAACTTGTTTTTTTAGCCATATTTTGAGGTTTGCAAAGGATTCTGGGTAACGGAACCTGGTCAGAGCCCCCACACATCACGCCATCTTGGATTCCCCTAGGTCTCTAGTTTTCAAAAATGCACAGGTTTGGTAGGTTTCCCTAGGTGCCGGCTGAGCTAGAGGCCAAAATCTACAGGTAGGCACTTTGCAAAAAACACCTCTGTTTTCTTTCAAAAAATGTGATGTGTCCACATTGTGTTTTGGGGCGTTTCCTGTCACGGGCGATAGGCCTACCCACACAAGCGAGGTATCATTTTTATCGGGAGACTTGGGGGAACGCTGGGAGGAAGGAAATTTGTGGCTCCTCTCGGATTCCAGAACTTTCTGTCACCGAAATGTGAGGAAAACATGTTTCTTTAGCCAAATTCTGAGGTTTGCAAAGGATTCTGGGTAACAGAAACTGGTCAGAGCCCCACAAGTCACCCCATCTTGGATTCCCCTAGGTCTCTAGTTTTCAAAAATTCACAGGTTTGGTAAGTTTCCCTAGGTGCCGGCTGAGCTAGAGGCCAAAATCTACAGGTAGGCACTTTGCAAAAAACACCTCTGTTTTCTTTAAAAAAATGTGATGTGTCCACGTTGTGTGTTGGGGCATTTCCTGTCACGGGCGCTAGGCCTACCCACACAAGTGAGGTATCATTTTTATCGGGAGACTTGGGGGAACGCTGGGTGGAAGGAAATTTGTGGCTCCTCTCAGATTCCAGAACTTTCTGTCACCGAAAAGTGAGGATAACTTGTTTTTTTAGCCATATTTTGAGGTTTGCAAAGGATTCTGAGTAACAGAACCTGGTCAGAGCCCCACACATCACGCCATCTTGGATTCCCCTAGGTCTCTAGTTTTCAAAAATGCACAGGTTTGGTAAGTCTCCCTAGGTGCTGGCTGAGCTAGAGGCCAAAATCTACAGGTAGGCACTTTGCAAAAAACACACCTCTGTTTTCTTTAAAAAAATGTGATGTGTCCAGGTTGTGTTTTGGGGCGTTTCCTGTCACGGGCGCTAGGCCTACCCACACAAGTGAGGTATCATTTTTATCGGGAGACTTGGGGGAACGCTGGGTGGAAGGAAATTTGTGGCTCCTCTCAGATTCTAGAACTTTCTGTCACTGAAATGTGAGGAAAACGTGTTTTTTTAGCCAAATGTTGAGGTTTGCAAAGGATTCTGGGTAACAGAATCTGGTCAGAGCCCCACCCCATCTTGGATTCCCCTGGGTTTCTAGTTTTCAAAAATGTGCTGGTTTGGTAGGTTTCCCTAGATGCCGGCTGAGCTAGAGGCCAAAATCTACAGGTAGGCACTTTGCAAAAAACACCTCTGTTTTCTTTAAAAAAAATGTGATGTGTCCACGTTGTGTTTTGGGGTGTTTCCTGTCACGGGCGCTAGGCCTACCCACACAAGTGAGGTATCATTTTTATCGGGAGACTTGAGGGAACGCTGGGTGGAAGGAAATTTGTGGCTCCTCTCGGATTCCAGAACTTCCCGTCACCGAAATGTGAGGAAAACGTGTTTTTTTAGCCAAATGTTGAGGTTTGCAAAGGATTCTGGGTAACAGAACCTGGTCAGAGCCCCCACACATCACGTCATCTTGGATTCCCCTAGGTCACTAGTTTTCAAAAATGCACAGGTTTGGTAGGTTTCCCTAGGTGCCGGCTGAGCTAGAGGCCAAAATCTACAGGTAGGCACTTTGCAAAAAACACCTCTGTTTTCTTTAAAAAAATGTGATGTGTCCACGTTGTGTTTTGGGGCGTTTCCTGTCACGGGCGATAGGCCTACCCACACAATTGAGGTATCATTTTTATCGGGAGACTTGGGGGAACGCTGGGAGGAAGGAAATTTGTGGCTCCTCTCGGATTCCAGAACTTTCTGTCACCGAAATGTGAGGAAAACATGTTTCTTTAGCCAAATTCTGAGGTTTGCAAAGGATTCTGGGTAACAGAAACTGGTCAGAGCCCCACAAGTCACCCCATCTTGAATTCCCCTAGGTCTCTAGTTTTCAAAAATGCACAGGTTTGGTAGGTTTCCCTAGGTGCCGGCTGAGCTAGAGGCCAAAATCTACAGGTAGGCACTTTGCAAAAAACACCTCTGTTTTCTTTAAAAAAATGTGATGTGTCCAGGTTGTGTTTCTGGGCGTTTCCTGTCACGGGCGCTAGGCCTACCCACACAAGTGAGGTATCATTTTTATCGGGAGACTTGAGGGAACGCTGGGTGGAAGGAAATTTGTGGCTCCTCTCAGATTCCAGAACTTTCTGTCACCGAAATGTGAGGAAAACGTGTTTTTTTAGCCAAATTTTGAGGTTTGCAAAGGATTCTGGGTAACATAACCTGGTCAGAGCCCCACAAGTCACCCCATTTTGGATTCCCCTAGGTCTCTAGTTTTCAAAAATGCACAGGTTTGGTAGGTTTCCCTAGGTGCCGGCTGAGCTAGAGGCCAAAATCTACAGGTAGGCACTTTGCAAAAAACACCTCTGTTTTCTTTAAAAAAATGTGATGTGTCCACGTTGTGTTTTGGGGCATTTCCTGTCACGGGCACTAGGCCTACCCACACAAGTGAGGTATCATTTTTATCGGGAGACTTGGGGGAACGCTGGGTGGAAGGAAATTTGTGGCTCCTCTCAGATTCCAGAACTTTCTGTCACCGAAAATTGAGGAAAACTTGTTTTTTTAGCCATATTTTGAGGTTTGCAAAGGATTCTGGGTAACAGAACCTGGTCAGAGCCCCACACATCACGCCATCTTCGATTACCCTAGGTCTCTAGTTTTCAAAAATGCACAGGTTTGGTTAGTTTCCCTAGGTGCCGGCTGAGCTAGAGGCCAAAACCTACAGGTAGGCACTTTGCAAAAAACACCTCTGTTTTCTTTCAAAAAATGTGATGTGTCCACGTTGTGGCCCGTATTTATACTTTTTTTAGCGCCGCATTTGCGCCGCTTTTTGACGCAAAACGGCGCAAACCTACAAAATACAATGGTATTTTGCAAGTTTGCGCCGTTTTTGCGTCAAAAAACGACGCAAATGCGGCGCAAAAAAAGTATAAATACGGGCCTGTGTGTTGGGGCATTTCCTGTCACGGGCGATAGGCCTACCCACACAAGTGAGGTATCATTTTTATCGGGAGACTTGGGGGAACGCTGGGTGGAAGGAAATATGTGGCTCCTCTCAGATTCCAGAACTTTCTGTCACGAAAAGTGAGGAAAACTTGTTTTTTTAGCCATATTTTGAGGTTTGCAAAAGATTCTGGGTAACAGAACCTGGTCAGAGCCCCACACATCACGCCATCTTGGATTCCCCTAGGTCTCTAGTTTTCAAAAATGCACAGGTTTGGTAGATTTCCCTAGGTACCGGCTGAGCTAGAGGCCAAAATCTACAGGTAGGCACTTTGCAAAAAACACCTCTGTTTTCTTTCAAAAAATGTGATGTGTCCACGTTGTGTTTTGGGGCGTTTCCTGTCACGGGCGCTAGGCCTACCCACACAAGTGAGGTATCATTTTTATCGGGAGACTTGAGGGAACGCTGGGTGGAAGGAAATTTGTGGCTCCTCTCAGATTCCAGAACTTTCTGTCACCGAAATGTGAGGAAAACGTGTTTTTATAGCCATATTTTGAGGTTTGCAAAGGATTCTGGGTAACAGAACCTGGTCACAGCCCCACAAGTCACCCCATCTTGGATTCCCCTAGGTCTCTAGTTTTCAAAAATTCACAGGTTTGGTAAGTTTCCCTAGGTGCCGGCTGAGCTAGAGGCCAAAATCTACAGGTAGGCACTTTGGAAAAAACACCTCTGTTTTCTTTAAAAAAATGTGATGTGTCCACGTTGTGTTTTGGGGCGTTTCCTGTCACGGGCGCTAGGCCTACCCACACAAGTGAGGTATCATTTTTATCGGGAGACTTGGGGGAATGCTGGGTGGAAGGAAATTTGTGGCTCCTCTCAGATTCCAGAACTTTCTGTCACCGAAATATGAGGAAAATGCGTTTTTTAGCCAAATTTTGAGGTTTGCAAAGGATTCTGGGTAACAGAACCTGGTCAGAGTCCCACCAGTCTCCCCATCTTGGATTCCCCTAGGTCTCTAGTTTTAAAAAATGCACAGGTTTGGTACGTTTCCCTACGTGCCGGCTGAGCTAGAGGCCAAAATCTACAAGTAGGCACTTTGCAAAAAACACCTCTGTTTTCTTTAAAAAAATGTGATGTGTCCACGTTGTGTTTTGGGGCATTTCCTGTCACGGGCGCTAGGCCTACCCACAAAAGTGAGGTATCATTTTTATCGGGAGACTTGGGGGAACGATGGGTGGAAGGAAATTTGTGGCTCCTCTCAGATTCCAGAACTTTCTGTCACCGAAATGTGAGTTAAACATGTTTTTTTAGCCAAATTTTAAGGTTTGCAAAGGATTCTGGGTAACATAACCTGGTCAGAGCCCCACAAGTCACCCCATCTTGGATTTCCCTAGGTCTCTAGTTTTCAAAAATGCACAGGTTTGGTAGGTTTCCCAAGGTGCCGGCTGAGCTAGAGGCCAAAATCTACAGGTAGGCACTTTGGGAAAAACACCTCTGTTGTCTTTCAAAAAATGTGATGTGTCCACGTTGTGTTCTGGGGCGTTTCCTGTCACGGGCGCTAGGCCTACCCACAGAAGTGAGGTATCATTTTTATCGGGAGACTTTTGGGAACGCTGGGTGGAAGGAAATTTGTGGCTCCTCTCGGATTCCAGAACTTTCTGTCACCGAAATGCGAGGAAAACTTGTTTTTTTAGCCAAATTTTGAGGTTTGCAAAGGATTCTGGGTAACAGAACCTGGTCAGAGCCCCAGAAGTCACGCAATCTTGGATTCCCCTAGGTCTATAGTTTTAAAAAATGCACAGGTTTGGTAAGTTTCCCTAGGTGCCGGCTGAGCTAGAGGCCAAAATCTACAGGTAGGCACTTTGCAAAAAACACATCTGTTTTCTTTCAAAAAATGTGATGTGTCCACGTTGTGTTTTGGGGCATTTCCTGTCACGGGCGCTAGGCCTACCCACACAAGTGAGGTATCATTTTTATCAGGAGACTTGGGGGAATGCTTTGTGGAAGGAAATTTGTGGCTCTTCTCAGATTCCAGAACTTTCTGTCACCGAAAAGTGAGGAAAACTAGTTTTTTTAGCCATATTTTGAGGTTTGCAAAGGATTCTGGGTAACAGAACCTGGTCAGAGCCCCACACATCACGCCATCTTGGATTCCCCTAGGTCTCTAGTTTTCAAAAATGCACAGGTTTGGTAGGTTTCCCAAGGTGCCGGCTGAGTTAGAGGCCAAAATCTATAGGTAGGCACTTTGCAAAAAACACCTCTGTTTTCTTTCAAAAAATGTGATGTGTCCACGTTGTGTTTTGGGGCGTTTCCTGTCACGGGCGCTAGGCCTACCCACACAAGTGAGGTATCATTTTTATCGGGAGACTTGGGGGAATGCTGGGTGGAAGGAAATTTGTGGCTCCTCTCGGATTCCAGAACTTTCTGTCACCGAAATGTGAGGAAAACATGTTTCTTTAGCCAAATTCTGAGGTTTGCAAAGGATTCTGGGTAACAGAAACTGGTCAGAGCCCCACAAGTCACCCCATCTTGGATTCCCCTAGGTCTCTAGTTTTAAAAAATGCTCAGGTTTGGTACGTCTCCCTAGGTGCCGGCTGAGCTAGAGGCCAAAATCTACAAGTAGGCACTTTTCAAAAAACACCTCCGTTTTCTTTAAAAAAATGTGATGTGTCCACGTTGTGTGTTTGGGGCATTTCCTGTCACGGGCGCTAGGCCTACCCACACAAGAGAGGTATCATTTTTATCGGGAGACTTGGGGTAACGCTGGGTGGAAGGAAATTTGTGGCTCCTCTCGGATTCCAGAACTTTCTGTCACCGAAATGCGAGGAAAACGTGTTTTTTTTTTGCCAAATTTTGAGGTTTGCAAAGGATTCTGGGTAGCAGAACCTGGTCAGAGCCCCACAAGTCACCCCATCTTGGATTCCCCTAGGTCTCTAGTTTTCAAAAATGCACAGGTTTGGTAAGTTTCCCTAGGTGCCGGCTGAGCTAGAGGCCAAAATCTACAGGTAGGCACTTTGCAAAAAACACATCTGTTTTCTTTAAAAAAATGTGATGTGTCCACGTTGTGTTTTGGGGCATTTCCTGTCACGGGCGCTAGGCCTACCCACACAAGTGAGTTATCATTTTTATCAGGAGACTTGGGGGAATGCTGGGTGGAAGGAAATGTGTGGCTCTTCTCAGATTCCAGTACTTTCTGTCACCGAAAAGTGAGGAAAACTAGTTTTTTTAGCCATATTTTGAGGTTTGCAAAGGATTCTGGGTAACAGAACCTGGTCAGAGCCCCACACATCATGCCATCTTGGATTCCCCTAGGTCTCTAGTTTTCAAAAATGCACAGGTTTGGTAGGTTTCCCAAGGTGCCGGCTGAGCTAGAGGCCAAAATCTACAGGTAGGCACTTTGCAAAAAACACCTCTGTTTTCTTTCAAAAAATGTGATGTGTCCACGTTGTGTTTTTGGGGCATTTCCTGTCACGGGCGTTAGGCCTACCCACACAAGAGAGGTATCATTTTTATCGCGAGACTTGGGGGAACGCTGGGTGGAAGGAAATTTGTGGCTCCTCTCAGATTCCAGAACTTTCTGTCACCGAAATGTGAGGAAAAGGTGTTTTTTTAGCCAAATTTTGAGGTTTGCAAAGGATTCTGGGTAACATAACCTGGTCAGAGCCCCACAAGTCACCCCATCTTGGATTCCCCTAGGTCTCTAGTTTTAAAAAATGCACAGGTTTGGTAGGTTTCCCTAGGTGCCGGCTGAGCTAGAGGCCAAAATCTACAGGTAGGCACTTAGCAAAAAACACCTCTGTTTTCTTTAAAAAAATGTGATGTGTTCACGTTGTGTTTTGGGGCATTTCCTGTCACGGGCGCTAGGCCTACCCACACAAGTGAGGTATCATTTTTATCGGGAGACTTGGGGGAACGCTGGGTGGAAGGAAATTTGTGGCTCCTCTCAGATTCCAGAACTTTCTGTCACCGAAAAGTGAGGAAAACTTGTTTTTTTAGCCATATTTTGAGGTTTGCAAAGGATTCTGGGTAACAGAACCTGGTCAGAGCCCCACACATCACACCATCTTGGATTCCCCTAGGTCTCTAGTTTTCAAAAATGTACAGGTTTGGTCGGTTTCCCTAGGTGCCGGCTGAGCTAGAGGCAAAATCTACAGGTAGGCACTTTGCAAAAAACACCTCTGTTTTCTTTAAAAAAATTTGATGTGTCCACGTTTTGTTCTGGGGCGTTTCCTGTCATGGGCGATAGGCCTACCCACACAAGTGAGGTATCATTTTTATCGGGAGACTTGGGGGAACGCTGGGTGGAAGGAAATTTGTGGCTCCTCTCGGATTCCAGAACTTTCTGTCACCGAAATGTGAGGAAAACGTGTTTTTTTAGCCAAATTTTGTGGTTTGCAAAGGATTCTGGGTAACAGAACCTGGTCACAGCCCCACAATTCACCCCATCCTGGATTCCCCTAGGTCTCTAGTTTTCAAAAATGCACAGGTTTGGTAAGTTTCCCTAGGTGCCGGCTGAGCTAGAGGCCAAAATCTACAGGTAGGCACTTTGCAAAAAACACCTCTGTTTTCTTTCAAAAAATGTGATGTGTCCAGGTTGTGTTTTGGAGTGTTTCCTGTCACGGGCGCTAGGCCTACCCACACAAGTGAGGTATCATTTTTATCGGGAGACTTGAGGGAACGCTGGGTGGAAGGAAATTTGTGGCTCCTCTCGGATTCCAGAACTTTCTGTCACCGAAATGTGAGGAAAACGTGTTTTTTTAGCCAAATGTTGAGGTTTGCAAAGGATTCTGGGTAACAGAACCTGGTCAGAGCCCCACAAGTCACCCTATCTTGGATTCCCCTGGGTTTCTAGTTTTCAAAAATGTGCTGGTTTGGTAGGTTTCCCTAGATGCCGGCTGAGCTAGAGGCCAAAATCTACAGGTAGGCACTTTCCAAAAAACACCTCTGTTTTCTTTCAAAAAATGTGATGTGTCCACGTTGTGTTTTGGGGCGTTTCCTGTCACAGGCGCTAGGCCTACCCACACAAGTGAGGTATCATTTTTATCGGGAGACTTGGGGGAATGCTGGGTGGAAGGAAATTTGTGGCTCCTCTCAGATTCCAGAACTTTCTGTCAATGAAAAGTGAGGAAACTTGTTTTTTTAGCCATATTTTGAGGTTTGCAAAGGATTCTGGGTAACGGAACCTGGTCAGAGCCCCCACACATCACGCCATCTTGGATTCCCCTAGGTCTCTAGTTTTCAAAAATGCACAGGTTTGGTAGGTTTCCCTAGGTGCCGGCTGAGCTAGAGGCCAAAATCTACAGGTAGGCACTTTGCAAAAAACACCTCTGTTTTCTTTCAAAAAATGTGATGTGTCCACATTGTGTTTTGGGGCGTTTCCTGTCACGGGCGATAGGCCTACCCACACAAGTGAGGTATCATTTTTATCGGGAGACTTGGGGGAACGCTGGGAGGAAGGAAATTTGTGGCTCCTCTCGGATTCCAGAACTTTCTGTCACCGAAATGTGAGGAAAACATGTTTCTTTAGCCAAATTCTGAGGTTTGCAAAGGATTCTGGGTAACAGAAACTGGTCAGAGCCCCACAAGTCACCCCATCTTGGATTCCCCTAGGTCTCTAGTTTTCAAAAATTCACAGGTTTGGTAAGTTTCCCTAGGTGCCGGCTGAGCTAGAGGCCAAAATCTACAGGTAGGCACTTTGCAAAAAACACCTCTGTTTTCTTTCAAAAAATGTGATGTGTCCACGTTGTGTGTTGGGGCATTTCCTGTCACGGGCGCTAGGCCTACCCACACAAGTGAGGTATCATTTTTATCGGGAGACTTGGGGGAACGCTGGGTGGAAGGAAATTTGTGGCTCCTCTCAGATTCCAGAACTTTCTGTCACCGAAAAGTGAGGATAACTTGTTTTTTTAGCCATATTTTGAGGTTTGCAAAGGATTCTGAGTAACAGAACCTGGTCAGAGCCCCACACATCACGCCATCTTGGATTCCCCTAGGTCTCTAGTTTTCAAAAATGCACAGGTTTGGTAAGTCTCCCTAGGTGCTGGCTGAGCTAGAGGCCAAAATCTACAGGTAGGCACTTTGCAAAAAACACACCTCTGTTTTCTTTAAAAAAATGTGATGTGTCCAGGTTGTGTTTTGGGGCGTTTCCTGTCACGGGCGCTAGGCCTACCCACACAAGTGAGGTATCATTTTTATCGGGAGACTTGGGGGAACGCTGGGTGGAAGGAAATTTGTGGCTCCTCTCAGATTCTAGAACTTTCTGTCACTGAAATGTGAGGAAAACGTGTTTTTTTAGCCAAATGTTGAGGTTTGCAAAGGATTCTGGGTAACAGAATCTGGTCAGAGCCCACCCCATCTTGGATTCCCCTGGGTTTCTAGTTTTCAAAAATGTGCTGGTTTGGTAGGTTTCCCTAGATGCCGGCTGAGCTAGAGGCCAAAATCTACAGGTAGGCACTTTGCAAAAAACACCTCTGTTTTCTTTAAAAAAAATGTGATGTGTCCACGTTGTGTTTTGGGGTGTTTCCTGTCACGGGCGCTAGGCCTACCCACACAAGTGAGGTATCATTTTTATCGGGAGACTTGGGGGAACGCTGGGTGGAAGGAAATTTGTGGCTCCTCTCGGATTCCAGAACTTCCCGTCACCGAAATGTGAGGAAAACGTGTTTTTTTAGCCAAATGTTGAGGTTTGCAAAGGATTCTGGGTAACAGAACCTGGTCAGAGCCCCCACACATCACGTCATCTTGGATTCCCCTAGGTCACTAGTTTTCAAAAATGCACAGGTTTGGTAGGTTTCCCTAGGTGCCGGCTGAGCTAGAGGCCAAAATCTACAGGTAGGCACTTTGCAAAAAACACCTCTGTTTTCTTTAAAAAAATGTGATGTGTCCACGTTGTGTTTTGGGGCGTTTCCTGTCACGGGCGATAGGCCTACCCACACAATTGAGGTATCATTTTTATCGGGAGACTTGGGGGAACGCTGGGAGGAAGGAAATTTGTGGCTCCTCTCGGATTCCAGAACTTTCTGTCACCGAAATGTGAGGAAAACATGTTTCTTTAGCCAAATTCTGAGGTTTGCAAAGGATTCTGGGTAACAGAAACTGGTCAGAGCCCCACAAGTCACCCCATCTTGAATTCCCCTAGGTCTCTAGTTTTCAAAAATGCACAGGTTTGGTAGGTTTCCCTAGGTGCCGGCTGAGCTAGAGGCCAAAATCTACAGGTAGGCACTTTGCAAAAAACACCTCTGTTTTCTTTAAAAAAATGTGATGTGTCCAGGTTGTGTTTCTGGGCGTTTCCTGTCACGGGCGCTAGGCCTACCCACACAAGTGAGGTATCATTTTTATCGGGAGACTTGAGGGAACGCTGGGTGGAAGGAAATTTGTGGCTCCTCTCAGATTCCAGAACTTTCTGTCACCGAAATGTGAGGAAAACGTGTTTTTTTAGCCAAATTTTGAGGTTTGCAAAGGATTCTGGGTAACATAACCTGGTCAGAGCCCCACAAGTCACCCCATTTTGGATTCCCCTAGGTCTCTAGTTTTCAAAAATGCACAGGTTTGGTAGGTTTCCCTAGGTGCCGGCTGAGCTAGAGGCCAAAATCTACAGGTAGGCACTTTGCAAAAAACACCTCTGTTTTCTTTAAAAAAATGTGATGTGTCCACGTTGTGTTTTGGGGCATTTCCTGTCACGGGCACTAGGCCTACCCACACAAGTGAGGTATCATTTTTATCAGGAGACTTGGGGGAATGCTTTGTGGAAGGAAATTTGTGGCTCTTCTCAGATTCCAGAACTTTCTGTCACCGAAAAGTGAGGAAAACTAGTTTTTTTAGCCATATTTTGAGGTTTGCAAAGGATTCTGGGTAACAGAACCTGGTCAGAGCCCCACACATCACGCCATCTTGAATTCCCCTAGGTCTCTAGTTTTCAAAAATGCACAGGTTTGGTAGGTTTCCCTAGGTGCCGGCTGAGCTAGAGGCCAAAATCTACAGGTAGGCACTTTGCAAAAAACACCTCTGTTTTCTTTAAAAAAATGTGATGTGTCCAGGTTGTGTTTCTGGGCGTTTCCTGTCACGGGCGCTAGGCCTACCCACACAAGTGAGGTATCATTTTTATCGGGAGACTTGAGGGAACGCTGGGTGGAAGGAAATTTGTGGCTCCTCTCAGATTCCAGAACTTTCTGTCACCGAAATGTGAGGAAAACGTGTTTTTTTAGCCAAATTTTGAGGTTTGCAAAGGATTCTGGGTAACAGAACCTGGTCAGAGCCCCACACATCACGCCATCTTGAATTCCCCTAGGTCTCTAGTTTTCAAAAATGCACAGGTTTGGTAGGTTTCCCTAGGTGCCGGCTGAGCTAGAGGCCAAAATCTACAGGTAGGCACTTTGCAAAAAACACCTCTGTTTTCTTTAAAAAAATGTGATGTGTCCACGTTGTGTTTTGGGGCATTTCCTGTCACGGGCACTAGGCCTACCCACACAAGTGAGGTATCATTTTTATCAGGAGACTTGGGGGAATGCTTTGTGGAAGGAAATTTGTGGCTCTTCTCAGATTCCAGAACTTTCTGTCACCGAAAAGTGAGGAAAACTAGTTTTTTTAGCCATATTTTGAGGTTTGCAAAGGATTCTGGGTAACAGAACCTGGTCAGAGCCCCACACATCACGCCATCTTGAATTCCCCTAGGTCTCTAGTTTTCAAAAATGCACAGGTTTGGTAGGTTTCCCTAGGTGCCGGCTGAGCTAGAGGCCAAAATCTACAGGTAGGCACTTTGCAAAAAACACCTCTGTTTTCTTTAAAAAAATGTGATGTGTCCAGGTTGTGTTTCTGGGCGTTTCCTGTCACGGGCGCTAGGCCTACCCACACAAGTGAGGTATCATTTTTATCGGGAGACTTGAGGGAACGCTGGGTGGAAGGAAATTTGTGGCTCCTCTCAGATTCCAGAACTTTCTGTCACCGAAATGTGAGGAAAACGTGTTTTTTTAGCCAAATGTTGAGGTTTGCAAAGGATTCTGGGTAACAGAACCTGGTCAGAGCCCCACAAGTCACCCTATCTTGGATTCCCCTGGGTTTCTAGTTTTCAAAAATGTGCTGGTTTGGTAGGTTTCCCTAGATGCCGGCTGAGCTAGAGGCCAAAATCTACAGGTAGGCACTTTCCAAAAAACACCTCTGTTTTCTTTCAAAAAATGTGATGTGTCCACGTTGTGTTTTGGGGCGTTTCCTGTCACAGGCGCTAGGCCTACCCACACAAGTGAGGTATCATTTTTATCGGGAGACTTGGGGGAATGCTGGGTGGAAGGAAATTTGTGGCTCCTCTCAGATTCCAGAACTTTCTGTCAATGAAAAGTGAGGAAACTTGTTTTTTTAGCCATATTTTGAGGTTTGCAAAGGATTCTGGGTAACGGAACCTGGTCAGAGCCCCCACACATCACGCCATCTTGGATTCCCCTAGGTCTCTAGTTTTCAAAAATGCACAGGTTTGGTAGGTTTCCCTAGGTGCCGGCTGAGCTAGAGGCCAAAATCTACAGGTAGGCACTTTGCAAAAAACACCTCTGTTTTCTTTCAAAAAATGTGATGTGTCCACATTGTGTTTTGGGGCGTTTCCTGTCACGGGCGATAGGCCTACCCACACAAGTGAGGTATCATTTTTATCGGGAGACTTGGGGGAACGCTGGGAGGAAGGAAATTTGTGGCTCCTCTCGGATTCCAGAACTTTCTGTCACCGAAATGTGAGGAAAACATGTTTCTTTAGCCAAATTCTGAGGTTTGCAAAGGATTCTGGGTAACAGAAACTGGTCAGAGCCCCACAAGTCACCCCATCTTGGATTCCCCTAGGTCTCTAGTTTTCAAAAATTCACAGGTTTGGTAAGTTTCCCTAGGTGCCGGCTGAGCTAGAGGCCAAAATCTACAGGTAGGCACTTTGCAAAAAACACCTCTGTTTTCTTTCAAAAAATGTGATGTGTCCACGTTGTGTGTTGGGGCATTTCCTGTCACGGGCGCTAGGCCTACCCACACAAGTGAGGTATCATTTTTATCGGGAGACTTGGGGGAACGCTGGGTGGAAGGAAATTTGTGGCTCCTCTCAGATTCCAGAACTTTCTGTCACCGAAAAGTGAGGATAACTTGTTTTTTTAGCCATATTTTGAGGTTTGCAAAGGATTCTGAGTAACAGAACCTGGTCAGAGCCCCACACATCACGCCATCTTGGATTCCCCTAGGTCTCTAGTTTTCAAAAATGCACAGGTTTGGTAAGTCTCCCTAGGTGCTGGCTGAGCTAGAGGCCAAAATCTACAGGTAGGCACTTTGCAAAAAACACACCTCTGTTTTCTTTAAAAAAATGTGATGTGTCCAGGTTGTGTTTTGGGGCGTTTCCTGTCACGGGCGCTAGGCCTACCCACACAAGTGAGGTATCATTTTTATCGGGAGACTTGGGGGAACGCTGGGTGGAAGGAAATTTGTGGCTCCTCTCAGATTCTAGAACTTTCTGTCACTGAAATGTGAGGAAAACGTGTTTTTTTAGCCAAATGTTGAGGTTTGCAAAGGATTCTGGGTAACAGAATCTGGTCAGAGCCCCACCCCATCTTGGATTCCCCTGGGTTTCTAGTTTTCAAAAATGTGCTGGTTTGGTAGGTTTCCCTAGATGCCGGCTGAGCTAGAGGCCAAAATCTACAGGTAGGCACTTTGCAAAAAACACCTCTGTTTTCTTTAAAAAAAATGTGATGTGTCCACGTTGTGTTTTGGGGTGTTTCCTGTCACGGGCGCTAGGCCTACCCACACAAGTGAGGTATCATTTTTATCGGGAGACTTGGGGGAACGCTGGGTGGAAGGAAATTTGTGGCTCCTCTCGGATTCCAGAACTTCCCGTCACCGAAATGTGAGGAAAACGTGTTTTTTTAGCCAAATGTTGAGGTTTGCAAAGGATTCTGGGTAACAGAACCTGGTCAGAGCCCCCACACATCACGTCATCTTGGATTCCCCTAGGTCACTAGTTTTCAAAAATGCACAGGTTTGGTAGGTTTCCCTAGGTGCCGGCTGAGCTAGAGGCCAAAATCTACAGGTAGGCACTTTGCAAAAAACACCTCTGTTTTCTTTAAAAAAATGTGATGTGTCCACGTTGTGTTTTGGGGCGTTTCCTGTCACGGGCGATAGGCCTACCCACACAATTGAGGTATCATTTTTATCGGGAGACTTGGGGGAACGCTGGGAGGAAGGAAATTTGTGGCTCCTCTCGGATTCCAGAACTTTCTGTCACCGAAATGTGAGGAAAACATGTTTCTTTAGCCAAATTCTGAGGTTTGCAAAGGATTCTGGGTAACAGAAACTGGTCAGAGCCCCACAAGTCACCCCATCTTGAATTCCCCTAGGTCTCTAGTTTTCAAAAATGCACAGGTTTGGTAGGTTTCCCTAGGTGCCGGCTGAGCTAGAGGCCAAAATCTACAGGTAGGCACTTTGCAAAAAACACCTCTGTTTTCTTTAAAAAAATGTGATGTGTCCAGGTTGTGTTTCTGGGCGTTTCCTGTCACGGGCGCTAGGCCTACCCACACAAGTGAGGTATCATTTTTATCGGGAGACTTGAGGGAACGCTGGGTGGAAGGAAATTTGTGGCTCCTCTCAGATTCCAGAACTTTCTGTCACCGAAATGTGAGGAAAACGTGTTTTTTTAGCCAAATTTTGAGGTTTGCAAAGGATTCTGGGTAACATAACCTGGTCAGAGCCCCACAAGTCACCCCATTTTGGATTCCCCTAGGTCTCTAGTTTTCAAAAATGCACAGGTTTGGTAGGTTTCCCTAGGTGCCGGCTGAGCTAGAGGCCAAAATCTACAGGTAGGCACTTTGCAAAAAACACCTCTGTTTTCTTTAAAAAAATGTGATGTGTCCACGTTGTGTTTTGGGGCATTTCCTGTCACGGGCACTAGGCCTACCCACACAAGTGAGGTATCATTTTTATCAGGAGACTTGGGGGAATGCTTTGTGGAAGGAAATTTGTGGCTCTTCTCAGATTCCAGAACTTTCTGTCACCGAAAAGTGAGGAAAACTAGTTTTTTTAGCCATATTTTGAGGTTTGCAAAGGATTCTGGGTAACAGAACCTGGTCAGAGCCCCACACATCACGCCATCTTGAATTCCCCTAGGTCTCTAGTTTTCAAAAATGCACAGGTTTGGTAGGTTTCCCTAGGTGCCGGCTGAGCTAGAGGCCAAAATCTACAGGTAGGCACTTTGCAAAAAACACCTCTGTTTTCTTTAAAAAAATGTGATGTGTCCAGGTTGTGTTTCTGGGCGTTTCCTGTCACGGGCGCTAGGCCTACCCACACAAGTGAGGTATCATTTTTATCGGGAGACTTGAGGGAACGCTGGGTGGAAGGAAATTTGTGGCTCCTCTCAGATTCCAGAACTTTCTGTCACCGAAATGTGAGGAAAACGTGTTTTTTTAGCCAAATTTTGAGGTTTGCAAAGGATTCTGGGTAACATAACCTGGTCAGAGCCCCACAAGTCACCCCATTTTGGATTCCCCTAGGTCTCTAGTTTTCAAAAATGCACAGGTTTGGTAGGTTTCCCTAGGTGCCGGCTGAGCTAGAGGCCAAAATCTACAGGTAGGCACTTTGCAAAAAACACCTCTGTTTTCTTTAAAAAAATGTGATGTGTCCACGTTGTGTTTTGGGGCATTTCCTGTCACGGGCACTAGGCCTACCCACACAAGTGAGGTATCATTTTTATCGGGAGACTTGGGGGAACGCTGGGTGGAAGGAAATTTGTGGCTCCTCTCAGATTCCAGAACTTTCTGTCACCAAAAATTGAGGAAAACTTGTTTTTTTAGCCATATTTTGAGGTTTGCAAAGGATTCTGGGTAACAGAACCTGGTCAGAGCCCCACACATCACGCCATCTTCGATTACCCTAGGTCTCTAGTTTTCAAAAATGCACAGGTTTGGTTAGTTTCCCTAGGTGCCGGCTGAGCTAGAGGCCAAAACCTACAGGTAGGCACTTTGCAAAAAACACCTCTGTTTTCTTTCAAAAAATGTGATGTGTCCACGTTGTGGCCCGTATTTATACTTTTTTTAGCGCCGCATTTGCGCCGCTTTTTGACGCAAAACGGCGCAAACCTACAAAATACAATGGTATTTTGCAAGTTTGCGCCGTTTTTGCGTCAAAAAACGACGCAAATGCGGCGCAACAAAAGTATAAATACGGGCCTGTGTGTTGGGGCATTTCCTGTCACGGGCGATAGGCCTACCCACACAAGTGAGGTATCATTTTTATCGGGAGACTTGGGGGAACGCTGGGTGGAAGGAAATATGTGGCTCCTCTCAGATTCCAGAACTTTCTGTCACGAAAAGTGAGGAAAACTTGTTTTTTTAGCCATATTTTGAGGTTTGCAAAAGATTCTGGGTAACAGAACCTGGTCAGAGCCCCACACATCACGCCATCTTGGATTCCCCTAGGTCTCTAGTTTTCAAAAATGCACAGGTTTGGTAGATTTCCCTAGGTACCGGCTGAGCTAGAGGCCAAAATCTACAGGTAGGCACTTTGCAAAAAACACCTCTGTTTTCTTTCAAAAAATGTGATGTGTCCACGTTGTGTTTTGGGGCGTTTCCTGTCACGGGCGCTAGGCCTACCCACACAAGTGAGGTATCATTTTTATCGGGAGACTTGAGGGAACGCTGGGTGGAAGGAAATTTGTGGCTCCTCTCAGATTCCAGAACTTTCTGTCACCGAAATGTGAGGAAAACGTGTTTTTTTAGCCATATTTTGAGGTTTGCAAAGGATTCTGGGTAACAGAACCTGGTCACAGCCCCACAAGTCACCCCATCTTGGATTCCCCTAGGTCTCTAGTTTTCAAAAATTCACAGGTTTGGTAAGTTTCCCTAGGTGCCGGCTGAGCTAGAGGCCAAAATCTACAGGTAGGCACTTTGGAAAAAACACCTCTGTTTTCTTTAAAAAAATGTGATGTGTCCACGTTGTGTTTTGGGGCGTTTCCTGTCACGGTCGCTAGGCCTACCCACACAAGTGAGGTATCATTTTTATCGGGAGACTTGGGGGAATGCTGGGTGGAAGGAAATTTGTGGCTCCTCTCAGATTCCAGAACTTTCTGTCACCGAAATATGAGGAAAATGCGTTTTTTAGCCAAATTTTGAGGTTTGCAAAGGATTCTGGGTAACAGAACCTGGTCAGAGTCCCACCAGTCTCCCCATATTGGATTCCCCTAGGTCTCTAGTTTTTAAAAATGCACAGGTTTTGTACGTTTCCCTACGTGCCGGCTGAGCTAGAGGCCAAAATCTACAAGTAGGCACTTTGCAAAAAACACCTCTGTTTTCTTTAAAAAAATGTGATGTGTCCACGTTGTGTTTTGGGGCATTTCCTGTCACGGGCGCTAGGCCTACCCACAAAAGTGAGGTATCATTTTTATCGGGAGACTTGGGGGAACGCTGGGTGGAAGGAAATTTGTGGCTCCTCTCAGATTCTAGAACTTTCTGTCACTGAAATGTGAGGAAAACGTGTTTTTTTAGCCAAATGTTGAGGGTTGCAAAGGATTCTGGGTAACAGAATCTGGTCAGAGCCCCACCCCATCTTGGATTCCCCTGGGTTTCTAGTTTTCAAAAATGTGCTGGTTTGGTAGGTTTCCCTAGATGCCGGCTGAGCTAGAGGCCAAAATCTACAGGTAGGCACTTTGCAAAAAACACCTCTGTTTTCTTTAAAAAAAATGTGATGTGTCCACGTTGTGTTTTGGGGTGTTTCCTGTCACGGGCGCTAGGCCTACCCACACAAGTGAGGTATCATTTTTATCGGGAGACTTGAGGGAACGCTGGGTGGAAGGAAATTTGTGGCTCCTCTCGGATTCCAGAACTTCCCGTCACCGAAATGTGAGGAAAACGTGTTTTTTTAGCCAAATGTTGAGGTTTGCAAAGGATTCTGGGTAACAGAACCTGGTCAGAGCCCCCACACATCACGTCATCTTGGATTCCCCTAGGTCACTAGTTTTCAAAAATGCACAGGTTTGGTAGGTTTCCCTAGGTGCCGGCTGAGCTAGAGGCCAAAATCTACAGGTAGGCACTTTGCAAAAAACACCTCTGTTTTCTTTAAAAAAATGTGATGTGTCCACGTTGTGTTTTGGGGCGTTTCCTGTCACGGGCGATAGGCCTACCCACACAATTGAGGTATCATTTTTATCGGGAGACTTGGGGGAACGCTGGGAGGAAGGAAATTTGTGGCTCCTCTCGGATTCCAGAACTTTCTGTCACCGAAATGTGAGGAAAACATGTTTCTTTAGCCAAATTCTGAGGTTTGCAAAGGATTCTGGGTAACAGAAACTGGTCAGAGCCCCCAAGTCACCCCATCTTGAATTCCCCTAGGTCTCTAGTTTTCAAAAATGCACAGGTTTGGTAGGTTTCCCTAGGTGCCGGCTGAGCTAGAGGCCAAAATCTACAGGTAGGCACTTTGCAAAAAACACCTCTGTTTTCTTTAAAAAAATGTGATGTGTCCAGGTTGTGTTTCTGGGCGTTTCCTGTCACGGGCGCTAGGCCTACCCACAAAAGTGAGGTATCATTTTTATCGGGAGACTTGGGGGAACGCTGGGTGGAAGGAAATTTGTGGCTCCTCTCAGATTCTAGAACTTTCTGTCACTGAAATGTGAGGAAAACGTGTTTTTTTAGCCAAATGTTGAGGGTTGCAAAGGATTCTGGGTAACAGAATCTGGTCAGAGCCCCACCCCATCTTGGATTCCCCTGGGTTTCTAGTTTTCAAAAATGTGCTGGTTTGGTAGGTTTCCCTAGATGCCGGCTGAGCTAGAGGCCAAAATCTACAGGTAGGCACTTTGCAAAAAACACCTCTGTTTTCTTTAAAAAAAATGTGATGTGTCCACGTTGTGTTTTGGGGTGTTTCCTGTCACGGGCGCTAGGCCTACCCACACAAGTGAGGTATCATTTTTATCGGGAGACTTGAGGGAACGCTGGGTGGAAGGAAATTTGTGGCTCCTCTCGGATTCCAGAACTTCCCGTCACCGAAATGTGAGGAAAACGTGTTTTTTTAGCCAAATGTTGAGGTTTGCAAAGGATTCTGGGTAACAGAACCTGGTCAGAGCCCCCACACATCACGTCATCTTGGATTCCCCTAGGTCACTAGTTTTCAAAAATGCACAGGTTTGGTAGGTTTCCCTAGGTGCCGGCTGAGCTAGAGGCCAAAATCTACAGGTAGGCACTTTGCAAAAAACACCTCTGTTTTCTTTAAAAAAATGTGATGTGTCCACGTTGTGTTTTGGGGCGTTTCCTGTCACGGGCGATAGGCCTACCCACACAATTGAGGTATCATTTTTATCGGGAGACTTGGGGGAACGCTGGGAGGAAGGAAATTTGTGGCTCCTCTCGGATTCCAGAACTTTCTGTCACCGAAATGTGAGGAAAACATGTTTCTATAGCCAAATTCTGAGGTTTGCAAAGGATTCTGGGTAACAGAAACTGGTCAGAGCCCCCAAGTCACCCCATCTTGAATTCCCCTAGGTCTCTAGTTTTCAAAAATGCACAGGTTTGGTAGGTTTCCCTAGGTGCCGGCTGAGCTAGAGGCCAAAATCTACAGGTAGGCACTTTGCAAAAAACACCTCTGTTTTCTTTAAAAAAATGTGATGTGTCCAGGTTGTGTTTCTGGGCGTTTCCTGTCACGGGCGCTAGGCCTACCCACACAAGTGAGGTATCATTTTTATCGGGAGACTTGAGGGAACGCTGGGTGGAAGGAAATTTGTGGCTCCTCTCAGATTCCAGAACTTTCTGTCACCGAAATGTGAGGAAAACGTGTTTTTTTAGCCAAATTTTGAGGTTTGCAAAGGATTCTGGGTAACATAACCTGGTCAGAGCCCCACAAGTCACCCCATTTTGGATTCCCCTAGGTCTCTAGTTTTCAAAAATGCACAGGTTTGGTAGGTTTCCCTAGGTGCCGGCTGAGCTAGAGGCCAAAATCTACAGGTAGGCACTTTGCAAAAAACACCTCTGTTTTCTTTAAAAAAATGTGATGTGTCCACGTTGTGTTTTGGGGCATTTCCTGTCACGGGCACTAGGCCTACCCACACAAGTGAGGTATCATTTTTATCGGGAGACTTGGGGGAACGCTGGGTGGAAGGAAATTTGTGGCTCCTCTCAGATTCCAGAACTTTCTGTCACCGAAAATTGAGGAAAACTTGTTTTTTTAGCCATATTTTGAGGTTTGCAAAGGATTCTGGGTAACAGAACCTGGTCAGAGCCCCACACATCACGCCATCTTCGATTACCCTAGGTCTCTAGTTTTCAAAAATGCACAGGTTTGGTAGGTTTCCCTAGGTGCCGGCTGAGCTAGAGGCCAAAACCTACAGGTAGGCACTTTGCAAAAAACACCTCTGTTTTCTTTCAAAAAATGTGATGTGTCCACGTTGTGGCCCGTATTTATACTTTTTTTAGCGCCGCATTTGCGCCGCTTTTTGACGCAAAACGGCGCAAACCTACAAAATACAATGGTATTTTGCAAGTTTGCGCCGTTTTTGCGTCAAAAAACGACGCAAATGCGGCGCAAAAAAAGTATAAATACAGGCCTGTGTGTTGGGGCATTTCCTGTCACGGGCGATAGGCCTACCCACACAAGTGAGGTATCATTTTTATCGGGAGACTTGGGGGAACGCTGGGTGGAAGGAAATATGTGGCTCCTCTCAGATTCCAGAACTTTCTGTCACGAAAAGTGAGGAAAACTTGTTTTTTTAGCCATATTTTGAGGTTTGCAAAAGATTCTGGGTAACAGAACCTGGTCAGAGCCCCACACATCACGCCATCTTGGATTCCCCTAGGTCTCTAGTTTTCAAAAATGCACAGGTTTGGTAGATTTCCCTAGGTACCGGCTGAGCTAGAGGCCAAAATCTACAGGTAGGCACTTTGCAAAAAACACCTCTGTTTTCTTTCAAAAAATGTGATGTGTCCACGTTGTGTTTTGGGGCGTTTCCTGTCACGGGCGCTAGGCCTACCCACACAAGTGAGGTATCATTTTTATCGGGAGACTTGAGGGAACGCTGGGTGGAAGGAAATTTGTGGCTCCTCTCAGATTCCAGAACTTTCTGTCACCGAAATGTGAGGAAAACGTGTTTTTATAGCCATATTTTGAGGTTTGCAAAGGATTCTGGGTAACAGAACCTGGTCACAGCCCCACAAGTCACCCCATCTTGGATTCCCCTAGGTCTCTAGTTTTCAAAAATTCACAGGTTTGGTAAGTTTCCCTAGGTGCCGGCTGAGCTAGAGGCCAAAATCTACAGGTAGGCACTTTGGAAAAAACACCTCTGTTTTCTTTAAAAAAATGTGATGTGTCCACGTTGTGTTTTGGGGCGTTTCCTGTCACGGGCGCTAGGCCTACCCACACAAGTGAGGTATCATTTTTATCGGGAGACTTGGGGGAATGCTGGGTGGACGGAAATTTGTGGCTCCTCTCAGATTCCAGAACTTTCTGTCACCGAAATATGAGGAAAATGCGTTTTTTAGCCAAATTTTGAGGTTTGCAAAGGATTCTGGGTAACAGAACCTGGTCAGAGTCCCACCAGTCTCCCCATCTTGGATTCCCCTAGGTCTCTAGTTTTAAAAAATGCACAGGTTTGGTACGTTTCCCTACGTGCCGGCTGAGCTAGAGGCCAAAATCTACAAGTAGGCACTTTGCAAAAAACACCTCTGTTTTCTTTAAAAAAATGTGATGTGTCCACGTTGTGTTTTGGGGCATTTCCTGTCACGGGCGCTAGGCCTACCCACAAAAGTGAGGTATCATTTTTATCGGGAGACTTGGGGGAACGCTGGGTGGAAGGAAATTTGTGGCTCCTCTCAGATTCCAGAACTTTCTGTCAGCGAAATGTGAGTTAAACATGGTTTTTTAGCCAAATTTTAAGGTTTGCAAAGGATTCTGGGTAACATAACCTGGTCAGAGCCCCACAAGTCACCCCATCTTGGATTTCCCTAGGTCTCTAGTTTTCAAAAATGCACAGGTTTGGTAGGTTTCCCAAGGTGCCGGCTGAGCTAGAGGCCAAAATCTACAGGTAGGCACTTTGGGAAAAACACCTCTGTTGTCTTTCAAAAAATGTGATGTGTCCACGTTGTGTTCTGGGGCGTTTCCTGTCACGAGCGCTAGGCCTACCCACAGAAGTGAGGTATCATTTTTATCGGGAGACTTTTGGGAACGCTGGGTGGAAGGAAATTTGTGGCTCCTCTCGGATTCCAGAACTTTCTGTCACCGAAATGCGAGGAAAACGTGTTTTTTTAGCCAAATTTTGAGGTTTGCAAAGGATTCTGGGTAACAGAACCTGGTCAGAGCCCCAGAAGTCACCCAATCTTGGATTCCCCTAGGTCTATAGTTTTAAAAAATGCACAGGTTTGGTAAGTTTCCCTAGGTGCCGGCTGAGCTAGAGGCCAAAATCTACAGGTAGGCACTTTGCAAAAAACACATCTGTTTTCTTTCAAAAAATGTGATGTGTCCACGTTGTGTTTTGGGGCATTTCCTGTCACGGGCGCTAGGCCTACCCACACAAGTGAGGTATCATTTTTATCAGGAGACTTGGGGGAATGCTTTGTGGAAGGAAATTTGTGGCTCTTCTCAGATTCCAGAACTTTCTGTCACCGAAAAGTGAGGAAAACTAGTTTTTTTAGCCATATTTTGAGGTTTGCAAAGGATTCTGGGTAACAGAACCTGGTCAGAGCCCCACACATCACGCCATCTTGGATTCCCCTAGGTCTCTAGTTTTCAAAAATGCACAGGTTTGGTAGGTTTCCCAAGGTGCCGGCTGAGTTAGAGGCCAAAATCTATAGGTAGGCACTTTGCAAAAAACACCTCTGTTTTCTTTCAAAAAATGTGATGTGTCCACGTTGTGTTTTGGGGCGTTTCCTGTCACGGGCGCTAGGCCTACCCACACAAGTGAGGTATCATTTATATCGGGAGACTTGCGGGAATGCTGGGTGGAAGGAAATGTGTGGCTCCTCTCAGACTCCAGAACTTTCTGTCACCGAAATATGAGGAAAATGCGTTTTTTAGCCAAATTTTGAGGTTTGCAAAGGATTCTGGGTAACAGAAACTGGTCAGAGCCCCACAAGTCACCCCATCTTGAATTCCCCTAGGTCTCTAGTTTTCAAAAATGCACAGGTTTGGTAGGTTTCCCTAGGTGCCGGCTGAGCTAGAGGCCAAAATCTACAGGTAGGCACTTTGCAAAAAACACCTCTGTTTTCTTTAAAAAAATGTGATGTGTCCAGGTTGTGTTTCTGGGCGTTTCCTGTCACGGGCGCTAGGCCTACCCACACAAGTGAGGTATCATTTTTATCGGGAGACTTGAGGGAACGCTGGGTGGAAGGAAATTTGTGGCTCCTCTCAGATTCCAGAACTTTCTGTCACCGAAATGTGAGGAAAACGTGTTTTTTTAGCCAAATTTTGAGGTTTGCAAAGGATTCTGGGTAACATAACCTGGTCAGAGCCCCACAAGTCACCCCGTTTTGGATTCCCCTAGGTCTCTAGTTTTCAAAAATGCACAGGTTTGGTAGGTTTCCCTAGGTGCCGGCTGAGCTAGAGGCCAAAATCTACAGGTAGGCACTTTGCAAAAAACACCTCTGTTTTCTTTAAAAAAATGTGATGTGTCCACGTTGTGTTTTGGGGCATTTCCTGTCACGGGCACTAGGCCTACCCACACAAGTGAGGTATCATTTTTATCGGGAGACTTGGGGGAACGCTGGGTGGAAGGAAATTTGTGGCTCCTCTCAGATTCCAGAACTTTCTGTCACCGAAAATTGAGGAAAACTTGTTTTTTTAGCCATATTTTGAGGTTTGCAAAGGATTCTGGGTAACAGAACCTGGTCAGAGCCCCACACATCACGCCATCTTCGATTACCCTAGGTCTCTAGTTTTCAAAAATGCACAGGTTTGGTTAGTTTCCCTAGGTGCCGGCTGAGCTAGAGGCCAAAACCTACAGGTAGGCACTTTGCAAAAAACACCTCTGTTTTCTTTCAAAAAATGTGATGTGTCCACGTTGTGGCCCGTATTTATACTTTTTTTAGCGCCGCATTTGCGCCGCTTTTTGACGCAAAACGGCGCAAACCTACAAAATACAATGGTATTTTGCAAGTTTGCGCCGTTTTTGCGTCAAAAAACGACGCAAATGCGGCGCAAAAAAAGTATAAATACGGGCCTGTGCGTTGGGGCATTTCCTGTCACGGGCGATAGGCCTACCCACACAAGTGAGGTATCATTTTTATCGGGAGACTTGGGGGAACGCTGGGTGGAAGGAAATATGTGGCTCCTCTCAGATTCCAGAACTTTCTGTCACGAAAAGTGAGGAAAACTTGTTTTTTTAGCCATATTTTGAGGTTTGCAAAAGATTCTGGGTAACAGAACCTGGTCAGAGCCCCACACATCACGCCATCTTGGATTCCCCTAGGTCTCTAGTTTTCAAAAATGCACAGGTTTGGTAGATTTCCCTAGGTACCGGCTGAGCTAGAGGCCAAAATCTACAGGTAGGCACTTTGCAAAAAACACCTCTGTTTTCTTTCAAAAAATGTGATGTGTCCACGTTGTGTTTTGGGGCGTTTCCTGTCACGGGCGCTAGGCCTACCCACACAAGTGAGGTATCATTTTTATCGGGAGACTTGGGGGAACGCTGGGTGGAAGGAAATTTGTGGCTCCTCTCAGATTCCAGAACTTTCTGTCACCGAAATGTGAGGAAAACGTGTTTTTATAGCCATATTTTGAGGTTTGCAAAGGATTCTGGGTAACAGAACCTGGTCACAGCCCCACAAGTCACCCCATCTTGGATTCCCCTAGGTCTCTAGTTTTCAAAAATTCACAGGTTTGGTAAGTTTCCCTAGGTGCCGGCTGAGCTAGAGGCCAAAATCTACAGGTAGGCACTTTGGAAAAAACACCTCTGTTTTCTTTAAAAAAATGTGATGTGTCCACGTTGTGTTTTGGGGCGTTTCCTGTCACGGGCGCTAGGCCTACCCACACAAGTGAGGTATCATTTTTATCGGGAGACTTGGGGGAATGCTGGGTGGAAGGAAATTTGTGGCTCCTCTCAGATTCCAGAACTTTCTGTCACCGAAATATGAGGAAAATGCGTTTTTTAGCCAAATTTTGAGGTTTGCAAAGGATTCTGGGTAACAGAACCTGGTCAGAGTCCCACCAGTCTCCCCATCTTGGATTCCCCTAGGTCTCTAGTTTTAAAAAATGCACAGGTTTGGTACGTTTCCCTACGTGCCGGCTGAGCTAGAGGCCAAAATCTACAAGTAGGCACTTTGCAAAAAACACCTCTGTTTTCTTTAAAAAAATGTGATGTGTCCACGTTGTGTTTTGGGGCATTTCCTGTCACGGGCGCTAGGCCTACCCACAAAAGTGAGGTATCATTTTTATCGGGAGACTTGGGGGAACGCTGGGTGGAAGGAAATTTGTGGCTCCTCTCAGATTCCAGAACTTTCTGTCACCGAAATGTGAGTTAAACATGGTTTTTTAGCCAAATTTTAAGGTTTGCAAAGGATTCTGGGTAACATAACCTGGTCAGAGCCCCACAAGTCACCCCATCTTGGATTTCCCTAGGTCTCTAGTTTTCAAAAATGCACAGGTTTGGTAGGTTTCCCAAGGTGCCGGCTGAGCTAGAGGCCAAAATCTACAGGTAGGCACTTTGGGAAAAACACCTCTGTTGTCTTTCAAAAAATGTGATGTGTCCACGTTGTGTTCTGGGGCGTTTCCTGTCACGGGCGCTAGGCCTACCCACAGAAGTGAGGTATCATTTTTATCGGGAGACTTTTGGGAACGCTGGGTGGAAGGAAATTTGTGGCTCCTCTCGGATTCCAGAACTTTCTGTCACCGAAATGCGAGGAAAACGTGTTTTTTTAGCCAAATTTTGAGGTTTGCAAAGGATTCTGGGTAACAGAACCTGGTCAGAGCCCCAGAAGTCACCCAATCTTGGATTCCCCTAGGTCTATAGTTTTAAAAAATGCACAGGTTTGGTAAGTTTCCCTAGGTGCCGGCTGAGCTAGAGGCCAAAATCTACAGGTAGGCACTTTGCAAAAAACACATCTGTTTTCTTTCAAAAAATGTGATGTGTCCACGTTGTGTTTTGGGGCATTTCCTGTCACGGGCGCTAGGCCTACCCACACAAGTGAGGTATCATTTTTATCAGGAGACTTGGGGGAATGCTTTGTGGAAGGAAATTTGTGGCTCTTCTCAGATTCCAGAACTTTCTGTCACCGAAAAGTGAGGAAAACTAGTTTTTTTAGCCATATTTTGAGGTTTGCAAAGGATTCTGGGTAACAGAACCTGGTCAGAGCCCCACACATCACGCCATCTTGGATTCCCCTAGGTCTCTAGTTTTCAAAAATGCACAGGTTTGGTAGGTTTCCCAAGGTGCCGGCTGAGTTAGAGGCCAAAATCTATAGGTAGGCACTTTGCAAAAAACACCTCTGTTTTCTTTCAAAAAATGTGATGTGTCCACGTTGTGTTTTGGGGCGTTTCCTGTCACGGGCGCTAGGCCTACCCACACAAGTGAGGTATCATTTTTATCGGGAGACTTGCGGGAATGCTGGGTGGAAGGAAATGTGTGGCTCCTCTCAGACTCCAGAACTTTCTGTCACCGAAATATGAGGAAAATGCGTTTTTTAGCCAAATTTTGAGGTTTGCAAAGGATTCTGGGTAACAGAACCTGGTCAGAGCCCCACAAGTCCCCCCATCTTGGATTCCCCTAGGTCTCTAGTTTTAAAAAATGCTCAGGTTTGGTACGTCTCCCTAGGTGCCGGCTGAGCTAGAGGCCAAAATCTACAAGTAGGCACTTTTCAAAAAACACCTCCGTTTTCTTTAAAAAAATGTGATGTGTCCACGTTGTGTGTTTGGGGCATTTCCTGTCACGGGCGCTAGGCCTACCCACACAAGAGAGGTATCATTTTTATCGGGAGACTTGGGGGAACGCTGGGTGGAAGGAAATTTGTGGCTCCTCTCGGATTCCAGAACTTTCTGTCACCGAAATGCGAGGAAAACGTGTTTTTTTTTTAGCCAAATTTTGAGGTTTGCAAAGGATTCTGGGTAACAGAACCTGGTCAGAGCCCCACAAGTCACCCCATCTTGGATTCCCCTAGGTCTCTAGTTTTCAAAAATGCACAGGTTTGGTAAGTTTCCCTAGGTGCCGGCTGAGCTAGAGGCCAAAATCTACAGGTAGGCACTTTGCAAAAAACACATCTGTTTTCTTTCAAAAAATGTGATGTGTCCACGTTGTGTTTTGGGGCATTTCCTGTCACGGGCGCTAGGCCTACCCACACAAGTGAGTTATCATTTTTATCAGGAGACTTGGGGGAATGCTGGGTGGAAGGAAATGTGTGGCTCTTCTCAGATTCCAGTACTTTCTGTCACCGAAAAGTGAGGAAAACTAGTTTTTTTAGCCATATTTTGAGGTTTGCAAAGGATTCTGGGTAACAGAACCTGGTCAGAGCCCCACACATCATGCCATCTTGGATTCCCCTAGGTCTCTAGTTTTCAAAAATGCACAGGTTTGGTAGGTTTCCCAAGGTGCCGGCTGAGCTAGAGGCCAAAATCTACAGGTAGGCACTTTGCAAAAAACACCTCTGTTTTCTTTCAAAAAATGTGATGTGTCCACGTTGTGTTTTTGGGGCATTTCCTGTCACGGGCGTTAGGCCTACCCACACAAGAGAGGTATCATTTTTATCGCGAGACTTGGGGGAACGCTGGGTGGAAGGAAATTTGTGGCTCCTCTCAGTTTCCAGAACTTTCTGTCACCGAAATGTGAGGAAAAGGTGTTTTTTTAGCCAAATTTTGAGGTTTGCAAAGGATTCTGGGTAACATAACCTGGTCAGAGCCCCACAAGTCACCCCATCTTGGATTCCCCTAGGTCTCTAGTTTTCAAAAATGCACAGGTTTGGTAGGTTTCCCTAGGTGCCGGCTGAGCTAGAGGCCAAAATCTACAGGTAGGCACTTTGCAAAAAACACCTCTGTTTTCTTTAAAAAAATGTGATGTGTCCACGTTGTGTTTTGGGGCATTTCCTGTCACGGGCACTAGGCCTACCCACACAAGTGAGGTATCATTTTTATCGGGAGACTTGGGGGAACGCTGGGTGGAAGGAAATTTGTGGCTCCTCTCAGATTCCAGAACTTTCTGTCACCGAAAAGTGAGGAAAACTTGTTTTTTTAGCCATATTTTGAGGTTTGCAAAGGATTCTGGGTAACAGAACCTGGTCAGATCCCCACACATCACGCCATCTTCGATTACCTTAGGTCTCTAGTTTTCAAAAATGCACAGGTTTGGTAGGTTTCCCTAGGTGCCGGCTGAGCTAGAGGCCAAAATCTACAGGTAGGCACTTTGCAAAAAACACCTCTGTTTTCTTTCAAAAAATGTGATGTGTCCAGGTTGTGTTTTGGGGTGTTTCCTGTCACGGGCGCTAGGCCTACCCACACAAGTGAGGTATCATTTTTATTGGGAGACTTGAGGGAACGCTGGGTGGAAGGAAATTTGTGGCTCCTCTCAGATTCCAGAACTTTCTGTCACCGAAATGTGAGGAAAACGTGTTTTTTTAGCCAAATGTTGAGGTTTGCAATTGATTCTGGGTAACAGAGCCCCACAAGTCACCCCATAATGGATTCCCCTAGGTCTCTAGTTTTCAAAAATGCACAGGTTTGGTAGGTTTCCCTAGGTGCCGGCTGAGCTAGAGGCCAAATCTACAGGTAGGCACTTTGCAAAAAACACCTGTTTTCTTTAAAAAAATGTGATGTGTCCATTTTGTGATTTGGGGCATTTCCTGTCATGGGCGATAGGCCTACCCATACAAGTGAGGTATCATTTTTATCGGGAGACTTGGGGGAACGCTGCGTGGAAGGAAATGTGTGGCTCCTCTCAGATTCCAGAACTTTCTGTCACCGAAATATGAGGAAAACGTGTTTTTTTAGCCAAATTTTGAGGTTTGCAAAGGATTCTGGGTAACAGAACCTGGTCAGAGCCCCACAAGTCACCCCATCTTGGATTCCCCTAGGTCTCTAGTTTTCAAAAATGCACAGGTTTGGTAGGTTTCCCTAGGTGCCGGCTGAGCCAGAGGCCAAAATCTACAGGTAGGCACTTTGCAAGAAACACCTCTGTTTTCTTTAAAAAAATGTGATGTGTCCACGTTGTGTTCTGAGGCGTTTCCTGTCACAGGCGATAGGCCTACCCACACAAGTGAGGTATCATTTTTATCGGGAGACTTGGGGGAACGCTTGGTGGAAGGAAATTTGTGGCTCCTCTCATATTCCAAAACTTTCTGTCACCGAAATGTGAGGAAAGTGTGTTTTTTTAGCCAAATTTTGAGGTTTGCAAAGGATTCTGTGTAACAGAACCTGGTCAGAGTCACCCCATCTTGGATTCCCCTAAGTCTCTAGTTTTAAAAAATGCACAGGTTTGGTAGGTTTCCCTAGGTGCCGGCTGAGCTAGAGGCCAAAATCTACAGGTAGGCACTTTGCAAAAACACCTCTGTTTTCTTTCAAAAAATGTGATGTGTCCACGTTGTGTTCTGGGGCGTTTCCTGTCACAGGCGATAGGCCTACCTACACAAGTGAGGTATAATTTTTATCAGGAGACTTGGGGGAACGCTGGGTGGAAGGAAATTTGTGGCTCCTCTCAGATTCCAGAACTTTCTGTCACCGAAAAGTGAGGAAAACTTGTTTCTTTAGCCATATTTTGAGGTTTGCAAAGTATTCTGGGTAACAGAACCTGGTCAGAGCCCCACACATCACGCCATCTTGGATTCCCCTAGGTCTCTAGTTTTCAAAAATGCACAGGTTTGGTAGGTTTCCCTAGGTGCCGGCTGAGCTAGAGGCCAAAATCTACAGGTAGGCACTTTGCAAAAAACACCTCTGTTTTCTTTAAAAAAATGTGATGTGTCCAGGTTGTGTTTTGGGGCGTTTCCTGTCACGGGCGCTAGGCCTACCCACACAAGTGAGGTATCATTCTTATCGGGAGACTTGAGGGAACGCTGGGTGGAAGGAAATTTGTGGCTCCTCTCAGATTCCAGAACTTTCTGTCACCGAAATGTGAGGAAAACGTGTTTTTTTAGCCAAATGTTGAGGTTTGCAATGGATTCTGGGTAACAGAACCTGGTCAGAGCCCCACAAGTCACCCCATAATGGATTCCCCTAGGTCTCTAGTTTTCAAAAATGCACAGGTTTGGTAGGTTTCCCTAGGTGCCGGCTGAGCTAGAGGCCAAATCTACAGGTAGGCACTTTGCAAAAAACACCTCTGTTTTCTTTAAAAAAATTTGATGTGTCCATTTTGTGTTTTGGGGCATTTCCTGTCATGGGCGGTAGGCCTACCCACACAAGTGAGGTATAATTTTTATCGGGAGACTTGGGGGAACGCTGGGTGGAAGGAAATTTGTGGCTCCTCTCAGATTCCAGAACTTTCGGTCACCAAAATGTGAGGAAAACGTGTTTTTTTAGCCAAATTTTGAGGTTTGCAAAGGATTCTGGGTAACAGAACCTGGTCAGAGCCCCACAAGTCACCCCATCTTCGATTCCCCTAGGTCTCTAGTTTTAAAAAATGCACAGGTTTGGTACGTTTCCCTAGGTGCCGGCTGAGCTAGAGGCCAAAATCTACAGGTAGGCACTTTGCAAAAAACACCTCTGTTTTCTTTAAAAAAATGTGGTGTCCACGTTGTGTTTTGGGGCATTTCCTGTCACGGGCGCTAGGCCTACCCACACACGTGAGGTATCATTTTTATCGGGAGACTTGGGGGAACGCTGCGTGGAAGGAAATTCGTGGCTCCTCTCATATTCCAAAACTTTCTGTCACCGAAATGTGAGGAAAACTTGTTTTTTTAGCCAAATTTTGAGGTTTGCAAAGGATTCTGTGTAACAGAACCTGGTCAGAGTCACCCCATCTTGGATTCCCCTAGGTCTCTAGTTTTAAAAAATGCTCAGGTTTGGTAGGTTTCCCTTGGTGCCGGCTGAGCTTGAGGCCAAAATCTACAGGTAGGCACTTTGGAAAAAACACCTCTGTTTTCTTTCAAAAAATGTGATGTGTCCACGTTGTGTTTTGGGGCGTTTCCTGTCACGGGCGCTAGGCCTACCCACACAAGTGAGGTATCATTTTTATCAGGAGTCTTGGGGGAACGCTGGGTGGAAGGAAATTTGTGGCTCCTCTCAGATTCCAGAACTTTCTGTCACCGAAATGTGAGGAAAACTTGTTTTTTTAGCCATATTTTGAGGTTTGCAAAGGATTATGGGTAACAGAACCTGGTCAGAGCCCCACAAGTCACCCCATATTGGTTTCCCCGAGGTCTGTAGTTTTAAAAAATGCACAGGTTTGGTAGGTTTCCCTAGGTGCCGGCTAAGCTAGAGGCCAAAATCTACAGGTAGGCACTTTGCAAAAAACACCTCTGTTTTCTTTAAAAAAATGTGATGTGTCCACGTTGTGTTTTGGGGTGTTTCCTGTCACGGGCGCTAGGCCTACCCACACAAGTGAGGTATCATTTTTATCGAGAGACTTGGGGGAATGCTGGGTGGAAGGAAATTTGTGGCTCCTCTCAGATTCCAGAACTTTCTGTCACCGAAATATGAGGAAAATGCGTTTTTTAGCCACATTTTGAGGTTTGCAAAGGATTATGGGTAACAGAACCTGGTCAGAGCCCCACAAGTCACCCCATCTTGGATTGCCCTAGGTCTCTAGTTTTCAAAAATTCACAGATTTGGTACGTTTCAATAGGTGCCGGCTGAGCTAGAGGCCAAAATCTACAGGTAGGCACTTTGAAAAAAACACCTCTGTTTTCTTTAAAAAAATGTGATGTGTCCACATTGTGTTTTGGGGCGTTTCCTGCCACGGGCGCTAGGCCTACCCACACAAGTGAGGTATCATTTTTATTGGGAGACTTGGGGGAACGCTGGGTGGAAGGAAATTTGTGGCTCCTCTCAGATTCCAGAACTTTCTGTCACCGAAAAGTGAGGAAAACGTGCTTTTTAGCCATATTTTGAGGTTTGCAAAGGAATCTGGGTAACAGAACCTGGTCAGAGCCCCACACATCACGCCATCTTGGATTCCCCTAGGTCTCTAGTTTTCAAAAATGCACAGGTTTGGTAGGTTTCCCTAGGTGCCGGCTGAGCTAGAGGCCAAAATCTACAGGTAGGCACTTTGCAAAAAACACCTCTGTTTTCTTTAAAAAAATGTGATGTGTCCAGGTTGTGTTTCTGGGCGTTTCCTGTCACGGGCGCTAGGCCTACCCACACAAGTGAGGTATCATTTTTATCGGGAGACTTGAGGGAACGCTGGGTGGAAGGAAATTTGTGGCTCCTCTCAGATTCCAGAACTTTCTGTCACCGAAATGTGAGGAAAACGTGTTTTTTTAGCCAAATTTTGAGGTTTGCAAAGGATTCTGGGTAACATAACCTGGTCAGAGCCCCACAAGTCACCCCATTTTGGATTCCCCTAGGTCTCTAGTTTTCAAAAATGCACAGGTTTGGTAGGTTTCCCTAGGTGCCGGCTGAGCTAGAGGCCAAAATCTACAGGTAGGCACTTTGCAAAAAACACCTCTGTTTTCTTTAAAAAAATGTGATGTGTCCACGTTGTGTTTTGGGGCATTTCCTGTCACGGGCACTAGGCCTACCCACACAAGTGAGGTATCATTTTTATCGGGAGACTTGGGGGAACGCTGGGTGGAAGGAAATTTGTGGCTCCTCTCAGATTCCAGAACTTTCTGTCACCGAAAATTGAGGAAAACTTGTTTTTTTAGCCATATTTTGAGGTTTGCAAAGGATTCTGGGTAACAGAACCTGGTCAGAGCCCCACACATCACGCCATCTTCGATTACCCTAGGTCTCTAGTTTTCAAAAATGCACAGGTTTGGTAGGTTTCCCTAGGTGCCGGCTGAGCTAGAGGCCAAAATCTACAGGTAGGCACTTTGCAAAAAACACCTCTGTTTTATTTAAAAAAATGTGATGTGTCCAGGTTGTGTTTTGGGGTGTTTCCTGTCACGGGCGCTAGGCCTACCCACACAAGTGAGGTATCATTTTTATTGGGAGACTTGGGGGAACGCTGGGTGGAAGGAAATTTGTGGCTCCTCTCAGATTCCAGAACTTTCTGTCACCGAAAAGTGAGGAAAACGTGCTTTTTAGCCATATTTTGAGGTTTGCAAAGGAATCTGGGTAACAGAACCTGGTCAGAGCCCCACACATCACGCCATCTTGGATTCCCCTAGGTCTCTAGTTTTCAAAAATGCACAGGTTTGGTAGGTTTCCCTAGGTGCCGGCTGAGCTAGAGGCCAAAATCTACAGGTAGGCACTTTGCAAAAAACACCTCTGTTTTCTTTAAAAAAATGTGATGTGTCCAGGTTGTGTTTCTGGGCGTTTCCTGTCACGGGCGCTAGGCCTACCCACACAAGTGAGGTATCATTTTTATCGGGAGACTTGAGGGAACGCTGGGTGGAAGGAAATTTGTGGCTCCTCTCAGATTCCAGAACTTTCTGTCACCGAAATGTGAGGAAAAACGTGTTTTTATAGCCAAATTTTGAGGTTTGCAAAGGATTCTGGGTAACATAACCTGGTCAGAGCCCCACAAGTCACCCCATTTTGGATTCCCCTAGGTCTCTAGTTTTCAAAAATGCACAGGTTTGGTAGGTTTCCCTAGGTGCCGGCTGAGCTAGAGGCCAAAATCTACAGGTAGGCACTTTGCAAAAAACACCTCTGTTTTCTTTAAAAAAATGTGATGTGTCCACGTTGTGTTTTGGGGCATTTCCTGTCACGGGCACTAGGCCTACCCACACAAGTGAGGTATCATTTTTATCAGGAGACTTGGGGGAACGCTGGGTGGAAGGAAATTTGTGGCTCCTCTCAGATTCCAGAACTTTCTGTCACCGAAAATTGAGGAAAACTTGTTTTTTTAGCCATATTTTGAGGTTTGCAAAGGATTCTGGGTAACAGAACCTGGTCAGAGCCCCACACATCACGCCATCTTCGATTACCCTAGGTCTCTAGTTTTCAAAAATGCACAGGTTTGGTAGGTTTCCCTAGGTGCCGGCTGAGCTAGAGGCCAAAATCTACAGGTAGGCACTTTGCAAAAAACACCTCTGTTTTATTTCAAAAAATGTGATGTGTCCAGGTTGTGTTTTGGGGTGTTTCCTGTCACGGGCGCTAGACCTACCCACACAAGTGAGGTATCATTTTTATTGGGAGACTTGAGGGAACGTTGGGTGGAAGGAAATTTGTGGCTCCTCTCAGATTCCAGAACTTTCTGTCACCGAAATGTGAGGAAAACGTGTTTTTTTAGCCAAATGTTGAGGTTTGCAATTGATTCTGGGTAACAGAGCCCCACAAGTCACCCCATAATGGATTCCCCTAGGTCTCTAGTTTTCAAAAATGCACAGGTTTGGTAGGTTTCCCTAGGTGCCGGCTGAGCTAGAGGCCAAATCTACATGTAGGCACTTTGCAAAAAACACCTGTTTTCTTTAAAAAAATGTGATGTGTCCATTTTGTGATTTGGGGCATTTCCTGTCATGGGCGATAGGCCTACCCATACAAGTGAGGTATCATTTTTATCGGGAGACTTGGGGGAACGCTGCGTGGAAGGAAATGTGTGGCTCCTCTCAGATTCCAGAACTTTCTGTCACCGAAATGTGAGGAAAACGTGTTTTTTTAGCCAAATTTTGAGGTTTGCAAAGGATTCTGGGTAACAGAACCTGGTCAGAGCCCCACAAGTCACCCCATCTTGGATTCCCCTAGGTCTCTAGTTTTCAAAAATGCACAGGTTTGGTAGGTTTCCCTAGGTGCCGGCTGAGCCAGAGGCCAAAATCTACAGGTAGGCACTTTGCAAGAAACACCTCTGTTTTCTTTAAAAAAATGTGATGTGTCCACGTTGTGTTCTGGGGCGTTTCCTGTCACAGGCGAGAGGCCTACCCACACAAGTGAGGTATCATTTTTATCGGGAGACTTGGGGGAACGCTTGGTGGAAGGAAATGTGTGGCTCCTCTCAGATTCCAGAACTTTCTGTCACCGAAATGTGAGGAAAACGTGTTTTTTTAGCCAAATTTTGAGGTTTGCAAAGGATTCTGGGTAACAGAACCTGGTCAGAGCCCCACAAGTCACCCCATCTTGGATTCCCCTAGGTCTCTAGTTTTCAAAAATGCACAGGTTTGGTAGGTTTCCCTAGGTGCCGGCTGAGCCAGAGGCCAAAATCTACAGGTAGGCACTTTGCAAGAAACACCTCTGTTTTCTTTAAAAAAATGTGATGTGTCCACGTTGTGTTCTGGGGCGTTTCCTGTCACAGGCGAGAGGCCTACCCACACAAGTGAGGTATCATTTTTATCGGGAGACTTGGGGGAACGCTTGGTGGAAGGAAATTTGTGGCTCCTCTCATATTCCAAAACTTTCTGTCACCGAAATGTGAGGAAAATGTGTTTTTTTAGCCAAATTTTGAGGTTTGCAAAGGATTCTGTGTAACAGAACCTGGTCAGAGTCACACCATCTTGGATTCCCCTAGGTCTCTAGTTTTAAAAAATGCACAGGTTTGGTAGGTTTCCCTAGGTGCCGGCTGAGCTAGAGGCCAAAATCTACAGGTAGGCACTTTGAAAAAACACCTCTGTTTTCTTTCAAAAAATGTGATGTGTCCACGTTGTGTTCTGGGGCGTTTCCTGTCACAGGCGATAGGCCTACCTACACAAGTGAGGTATAATTTTTATCAGGAGACTTGGGGGAACGTTGGGTGGAAGGAAATTTGTGGCTCCTCTCAGATTCCAGAACTTTCTGTCACCGAAAAGTGAGAAAAACTTGTTTCTTTAGCCATATTTTGAGGTTTGCAAAGTATTCTGGGTAACAGAACCTGGTCAGAGCCCCACACATCACGCCATCTTGGATTCCCCTAGGTCTCTAGTTTTCAAAAATGCACAGGTTTGGTAGGTTTCCCTAGGTGCCGGCTGAGCTAGAGGCCAAAATCTACAGGTAGGCACTTTGCAAAAAACACCTCTGTTTTCTTTAAAAAAATGTGATGTGTCCACGTTGTATTTTGGGGCGTTTCCTGTCACGGGCGCTAGGCCTACCCACACAAGTGAGGTATCATTTTTATCGGGAGACTTGAGGGAACGCTGGGTGGAAGGAAATTTGTGGCTCCTCTCAGATTCCAGAACTTTCTGTCACCGAAATGTGAGGAAAACGTGTTTTTTTAGCCAAATGTTGAGGTTTGCAATTGATTCTGGGTAACAGAACCTGGTCAGAGCCCCACAAGTCACCCCATAATGGATTCCCCTAGGTCTCTAGGTTTCAAAAATGCACAGGTTTGGTAGGTTTCCCTAGGTGCCGGCTGAGCTAGAGGCCAAATCTACAGGTAGGCACTTTGCAAAAAACACCTCTGTTTTCTTTAAAAAAATTTGATGTGTCCATTTTGTGTTTTGGGGCATTTCCTGTCATGGGCGGTAGGCCTACCCACACAAGTGAGGTATCATTTTTATCGGGAGACTTGGGGGAACGCTGGGTGGAAGGAAATTTGTGGCTCCTCTCAGATTCCAGAACTTTCGGTCACCGAAATATGAGGAAAACGTGTTTTTTTAGCCAAATTTTGAGGTTTGCAATGGATTCTGGGTAACAGAACCTGGTCAGAGCCCCACAAGTCACCCCATCTTGGATTCCCCTAGGTCTCTAGTTTTCAAAAATGCATAGGTTTGGTAGGTTTCCCTTGGTGCCGGCTGAGCTAGAGGCCAAAATCTACAGGTAGGCACTTTGCAAAAAACACCTCTGTTTTCTTTAAAAAAATGTGATGTGTCCACGTTGTGTTTTGGGGCATTTCCTGTCACGGGAGCTAGGCCTACCAACACAAGTGAGGTATCATTTTTATCGGGAGACTTGGGGGAACGCTGGGTGGAAGGAAATTTGTGGCTCCTCTCAGATTCCAGAACTTTCTGTCACCGAAATGTGAGGAAAACGTGTTTTTTTAGCCAAATTTTGAGGTTTGCAAAGGATTCTGGGTAACATAACCTGGTCAGAGCCCCACAAGTCACCCCATCTTCGATTCCCCTAGGTCTCTAGTTTTAAAAAATGCACAGGTTTGGTACGTTTCCCTAGGTGCCGGCTGAGCTAGAGGCCAAAAACTACAGGTAGGCACTTTGTAAAAAACACCTCTGTTTTCTTTAAAAAAATGTGGTGTCCACGTTCTGTTTTGGGGCATTTCCTGTCACGGGCGCTAGGCCTACCCACACACGTGAGGTATCATTTTTATCGGGAGACTTGGGGGAACGCTGCGTGGAAGGAAATTCGTGGCTCCTCTCATATTCCAAAACTTTCTGTCACCGAAATGTGAGGAAAACTTGTTTTTTTAGCCAAATTTTGAGGTTTGCAAAGGATTCTGTGTAACAGAACCTGGTCAGAGTCACCCCATCTTGGATTCCCCTAGGTCTCTAGTTTTAAAAAATGCTCAGGTTTAGTAGGTTTCCCTTGGTGCCGGCTGAGCTTGAGGCCAAAATCTACAGGTAGGCACTTTGGAAAAAACACCTCTGTTTTCTTTCAAAAAATGTGATGTGTCTACGTTGTGTTTTGGGGCGTTTCCTGTCACGGGCTCTAGGCCTACCCACACAAGTGAGGTATCATTTTTATCAGGAGTCTTGGGGGAACGCTGGGTGGAAGGAAATTTGTGGCTCCTCTCAGATTCCAGAACTTTCTGTCACCGAAATGTGAGGAAAACTTGTTTTTTTAGCCATATTTTGAGGTTTGCAAAGGATTCTGGGTAACAGAACCTGGTCAGAGCCCCACAAGTCACCCCATATTGGTTTCCCCGAGGTCTGTAGTTTTAAAAAATGCACAGGTTTGGTAGGTTTCCCTAGGTGCCGGCTAAGCTAGAGTCCAAAATCTACAGGTAGGCACTTTGCAAAAAACACCTCTGTTTTCTTTAAAAAAATGTGATGTGTCCACGTTGTGTTTTGGGGTGTTTCCTGTCACGGGCGCTAGGCCTACCCACACAAGTGAGGTATCATTTTTATTGGGAGACTTGGGGGAACGCTGGGTGGAAGAAAATTTGTGGCTCCTCTCAGATTCCAGAACTTTCTGTCACCGAAAAGTGAGGAAAACGTGCTTTTTAGCCATATTTTGAGGTTTGCAAAGGAATCTGGGTAACAGAACCTGGTCAGAGCCCCACACATCACGCCATCTTGGATTCCCCTAGGTCTCTAGTTTTCAAAAATGCACAGGTTTGGTAGGTTTCCCTAGGTGCCGGCTGAGCTAGAGGCCAAAATCTACAGGTAGGCACTTTGCAAAAAACACCTCTGTTTTCTTTAAAAAAATGTGATGTGTCCAGGTTGTGTTTTGGGGCGTTTCCTGTCACGGGCGCTAGGCCTACCCACACAAGTGAGGTATCATTTTTATAGGGAGAGTTGAGGGAACGCTGGGTGGAAGGAAATTTGTGGCTCCTCTCAGATTCCAGAACTTTCTGTCACCGAAATGTGAGGAAAACTTGTTTTTTTCAGCCAAATGTTGAGGTTTGCAAAGGATTCTGGATGACAGAACCTGGTCAGAGCCCCACAAGTCACCCGATATTGGATTTCCCTAGGTCTCTAGTTTTCAAAAATGCACAGGTTTGGTAGGTTTCCCTAGGTGCCGGCTGAGCTAGAGGCCAAAATCTACAGGTAGGCACTTTGCAAAAAACACCTCTGTTTTCTTTAAAAAAATTTGATGTGTCCAGGTTGTGTTTTGGGGCGTTTCCTGTCACGGGCGCTAGGCCTACCCACACAAGTGAGGTATCATTTTTATCGGGAGACTTGAGGGAACGCTGGGTGGAAGGAAATTTGTGGCTCCTCTCAGATTCCAGAACTTTCTGTCACCGAAATGTGAGGAAAACGTGTTTTTTTAGCCAAATGTTGAGGTTTGCAATTGATTCTGGGTAACAGAACCTGGTCAGAGCCCCACAAGTCACCCCATAATGGATTCCCCTAGGTCTCTAGGTTTCAAAAATGCACAGGTTTGGTAGGTTTCCCTAGGTGCCGGCTGAGCTAGAGGCCAAATCTACAGGTAGGCACTTTGCAAAAAACACCTCTGTTTTCTTTAAAAAAATTTGATGTGTCCATTTTGTGTTTTGGGGCATTTCCTGTCATGGGCGGTAGGCCTACCCACACAAGTGAGGTATCATTTTTATCGGGAGACTTGGGGGAACGCTGGGTGGAAGGAAATTTGTGGCTCCTCTCAGATTCCAGAACTTTCGGTCACCGAAATGTGAGGAAAACGTGTTTTTTTTGCCAAATTTTGAGGTTTGCAATGGATTCTGGGTAACAGAACCTGGTCAGAGCCCCACAAGTCACCCCATCTTGGATTCCCCTAGGTCTCTAGTTTTCAAAAATGCATAGGTTTGGTAGGTTTCCCTAGGTGCCGGCTGAGCTAGAGGCCAAAATCTACAGGTAGGCACTTTGCAAAAAACACCTCTGTTTTCTTTAAAAAAATGTGATGTGTCCTCGTTGTGTTTTGGGGCATTTCCTGTCACGGGAGCTAGGCCTACCCACACAAGTGAGGTATCATTTTTATCGGGAGACTTGGGGGAACGCTGGGTGGAAGGAAATTTGTGGCTCCTCTCAGATTCCAGAACTTTCTGTCACCGAAATGTGAGGAAAACGTGTTTTTTTAGCCAAATTTTGAGGTTTGCAAAGGATTCTGGGTAACATAACCTGGTCAGAGCCCCACAAGTCACCCCATCTTCGATTCCCCTAGGTCTCTAGTTTTAAAAAATGCACAGGTTTGGTACGTTTCCCTAGGTGCCGGCTGAGCTAGAGGCCAAAAACTACAGGTAGGCACTTTGCAAAAAACACCTCTGTTTTCTTTAAAAAAATGTGGTGTCCACGTTCTGTTTTGGGGCATTTCCTGTCACGGGCGCTATGCCTACCCACACACGTGAGGTATCATTTTTATCGGGAGACTTGGGGGAACGCTGCGTGGAAGGAAATTCGTGGCTCCTCTCATATTCCAAAACTTTCTGTCACCGAAATGTGAGGAAAACTTGTTTTTTTAGCCAAATTTTGAGGTTTGCAAAGGATTCTGTGTAACAGAACCTGGTCAGAGTCACCCCATCTTGGATTCCCCTAGGTCTCTAGTTTTAAAAAATGCTCAGGTTTGGTAGGTTTCCCTTGGTGCCGGCTGAGCTTGAGGCCAAAATCTACAGGTAGGCACTTTGGAAAAAACACCTCTGTTTTCTTTCAAAAAATTTGATGTGTCCACGTTGTGTTTTGGGGCGTTTCCTGTCACGGGCGCTAGGCCTACCCACACAAGTGAGGTATCATTTTTATCAGGAGTCTTGGGGGAACGCTGGGTGGAAGGAAATTTGTGGCTCCTCTCAGATTCCAGAACTTTCTGTCACCGAAATGTGAGGAAAACGTGTTTTTTTAGCCAAATGTTGAGGTTTGCAATTGATTCTGGGTAACAGAACCTGGTCAGAGCCCCACAAGTCACCCCATCTTGGATTGCCCTAGGTCTCTAGTTTTCAAAAATTCACAGATTTGGTACGTTTCAATAGGTGCCGGCTGAGCTAGAGGCCAAAATCTACAGGTAGGCACTTTGAAAAAAACACCTCTGTTTTCTTTCAAAAAATGTGATGTGTCCACGTTGTGTTTTGGGGCGTTTCCTGCCACGGGCGCTAGGCCTACCCACACAAGTGAGGTATCATTTTTATTGGGAGACTTGGGGGAACGCTGGGTGGAAGGAAATTTGTGGCTCCTCTCAGATTCCAGAACTTTCTGTCACCGAAAAGTGAGGAAAACGTGCTTTTTAGCCATATTTTGAGGTTTGCAAAGGAATCTGGGTAACAGAACCTGGTCAGAGCCCCACACATCACGCCATCTTGGATTCCCCTAGGTCTCTAGTTTTCAAAAATGCACAGGTTTGGTAGGTTTCCCTAGGTGCCGGCTGAGCTAGAGGCCAAAATCTACAGGTAGGCACTTTGCAAAAAACACCTCTGTTTTCTTTAAAAAAATGTGATGTGTCCAGGTTGTGTTTCTGGGCGTTTCCTGTCACGGGCGCTAGGCCTACCCACACAAGTGAGGTATCATTTTTATCGGGAGACTTGAGGGAACGCTGGATGGAAGGAAATTTGTGGCTCCTCTCAGATTCCAGAACTTTCTGTCACCGAAATGTGAGGAAAACGTGTTTTTTTAGCCAAATTTTGAGGTTTGCAAAGGATTCTGGGTAACATAACCTGGTCAGAGCCCCACAAGTCACCCCATTTTGGATTCCCCTAGGTCTCTAGTTTTAAAAAATGCACAGGTTTGGTACGTTTCCCTAGGTGCCGGCTGAGCTAGAGGCCAAAATCTACAGGTAGGAACTTTGCAAAAAACACCTCTGTTTTCTTTCAAAAAATGTGGTGTCCATGTTGTGTTTTGGGGCATTTCCTGTCACGGGCGCTAGGCCTACCCACAGAAGTGAGGTATCATTTTTATCGGGAGACTTGGGGGAACGCTGGGTGGAAGGAAATTTGTGGCTCCTCTCAGATTCCAGAGCTTATTGTCACCGAAATGTGAGGAAAACGTGTTTTTTTAGCCAAATTTTGAGGTTTGCAAAGTATTCTGGGTAACAGAACCTGGTCAGAGCCCCACAAGTCACCCCATCTTGGATTCCCCTAGGTCTCTAGTTTTCAAAAATGCACAGGTTTGGTACGTTTCCCTATGTGCCGGCTGAGCTAGAGGCCAAAATCTACAGGTAGGCACTTTGCAAAAAACACCTCTGTTTTCTTTCAAAAAATGTGATGTGTCCATGTTGTGTTTTGGGGCGTTTTCTGTCACGGGCGCTAGGCCTACCCACACAAGTGAGGTATCATTTTTATCGGGAGACTTGGGGGAACGCTGGGTGGAAGGAAATGTGTGGCTCCTCTCAGATTCCAGAACTTTCTGTCACTGAAATGTGAGGAAAACATGTTTTTTTTGCCATATTTTGAGGTTTGCAAAGGATTCTGGGTACCAGAACCTGGTCAGAGCCCCACACATCACGCCATCTTGGATTCCCTAGGTCTCTAGTTTTCAAAAATGCACAGGTTTGGTAGGTTTCCCTAGGTGCCGGCTGAGCTAGAGGCCAAAATCTACAGGTAGGCACTTTGCAAAAAACACCTCTGTTTTCTTTAAAAAAATGTGATGTGTCCAGGTTGTGTTTTGGGGCGTTTCCTGTCACGGGCGCTAGGCCTACCCACACAAGTGAGGTATCATTTTTATCGGGAGACTTGAGGGAACGCTGGGTGGAAGGAAATTTGTGGCTCCTCTCAGATTCCAGAACTTTCTGTCACCGAAATGTGAGGAAAACGTGTTTTTTTAGCCAAATGTTGAGGTTTGCAATGGATTCTGGGTAACAGAACCTGGTCAGAGCCCCACAAGTCACCCCATAATGGATTACCCTAGGTCTCTAGTTTTCAAAAATGCACAGGTTTGGTAGGTTTCCCTAGGTGCCGGCTGAGCTAGAGGCCAAATCTACAGGTAAGCACTTTGTAAAAAACACCTCTGTTTTCTTTCAAAAAATGTGATGTGTCCATGTTGTGTTTTGGTGCATTTCCTGTCATGGGCGCTAGGCCTACCCACACAAGTGAGGTATCATTTTTATCGGGAGACTTGGGGGAACGCTGGGTGGAAGGAAATTTGTGGCTCCTTTCAGATTCCAGAACTTTCTGTCACCAAAATATGAGGAAAATGTGTTTTTTTTAGCTAAATTTTGAGGTTTGCAAAGGATTCTGGGTAACAGAACCTGGTCAGAGCCCCACAAGTCACCCCATCTTGGATTCCCCTAGGTCTCTAGTTTTAAAAAATGCACAGGTTTGGTATGTTTCCCTAGGTGCCGGCTGAGCTAGAGGCCAAAATCTACAGGTAGGAACTTTGCAAAAAACAACTCTGTTTTCTTTCAAAAAATGTGGTGTCCATGTTGTGTTTTGGGGCATTTCCTGTCACGGGCGCTAGGCCTACCCACCAAAATGAGGTATCATTTTTATCGGGAGACTTGGGGGAACGCTGGGTGGAAGGAAATTTGTGGCTCCTCTCAGATTCCAGAACTTTCTGTCACCGAAATGTGAGGAAAACTTGTTTTTTTAGCCAAATGTTGAGGTTTGCAAAGGATTCTGGGTAACAGAACCTGGTCAGAGCCCCACAAGTCACCCCATATTGGATTCCCCGAGATCTGTAGTTTTAAAAAATGCACAGGTTTGGTAGGTTTCCCTAGGTGCCGGCTGAGCTAGAGGCCAAAATCTACAGGTAGGCACTTTGCAAAAAACACCTCTGTTTTCTTTAAAAAAATGTGATGTGTCCACGTTGTGTTTTGGGGCATTTCCTGTCACAGGCGCTAGGCCTAACCACACAAGTGAGGTATCATTTTTATCGGGAGACTTGGGGGAATGCTGGGTGGAAGGAAATTTGTGGCTCCTCTCAGATTCCAGAACTTTCTGTCACTGAAATGTGAGGAAAACTTGTTTTTTTTAGCCAAATGTTGAGGTTTGCAAAGGATTCTGGATGACAGAACCAGGTCAGAGCCCCACAAGTCACCCCATATTGGATTTCCCTAGGTCTCTAGTTTTCAAAAATGCACAGGTTTGGTAGGTTTCCCTTGGTGCCGGCTGAGCTAGAGACCAAAATCTACAGGTAGGCACTTTGCAAAAAACACCTCTGTTTTCTTTAAAAAAATGTGATGTGTCCAGGTTGTGTTTTGGGGCGTTTCCTGTCACGGGCGCTAGGCCTACCCACACAAGTGAGGTATCATTTTTATCGGGAGACTTGAGGGAACGCTGGGTGGAAGGAAATTTGTGGCTCCTCTCAGATTCCAGAACTTTCTGTCACCGAAAAGTGAGGAAAACGTGTTTTTTTGCCATATTTTGAGGTTTGCAAAGGAATCTGGGTAACAGAACCTGGTCAGAGCCCCACACATCACGCCATCTTGGATTCCCCTAGGTCTCTAGTTTTAAAAAATGCACAGGTTTGGTAGGTTTCCCTAGGTGCCGGCTGAGCTAGAGGCCAAAATCTACAAGTGGGCACTTTGCAAAAAATACCTCTGTTTTCTTTAAAAAAATGTGATGTGACAAGGTTGTGTTTTGGGGCGTTTCCTGTCACGGGCGCTAGGCCTACTACACAAGTAAGGTATCATTTTTATCGGGAGACTTCAGGGAACGCTGGGTGGAAGGAAATTTGTGGCTCCTCTCAGATTCCAGAACTTTCTGTCACCGAAAAGTGAGGAAAACGTGTTTTTTTAGTCAAATGTTGAGGTTTGCAAAGGATTCTGGGTAGCAGAAACTGGTCAGAGCCCGACAAGTCACCCCATATTGGATTTCCCTAGGTCTCTAGTTTTCAAAAATGCACAGGTTTGGTAGGTTTCCCTAGGTGCCGGCTGAGCTAGAGGCCAAAATCTACAGGTAGGCACTTTGCAAAAAACACCTCTGTTTTCTTGCAAAAAATGTGATGTGTCCAGGTTGTGTTTTGGGGCGTTTCCTGTCACGGGCGCTAGGCCTACCCACACAAGTGAGGTATCATTTCTATAGGGAGACTTGAGGGAACGCTGGGTGGAAGGAAATTTGTGGCTCCTCTCAGATTCCAGAACTTTCTGTCACCGAAATGTGAGGAAAACTTGTTTTTTTTAGCCAAATGTTGAGGTTTGCAAAGGATTCTGGATGACAGAACCTGGTCAGAGCCCCACAAGTCACCCCATTTTGGATTTCCCTAGGTCTCTAGTTTTCAAAAATGCACAGGTTTGGTAGGTTTCCCTAGGTGCCGGCTGAGCTAGAGGCCAAAATCTACAGGTAGGCACTTTGCAAAAAACACCTCTGTTTTCTTTAAAAAAATGTGATGTGTCCAGGTTGTGTTTTGGGGCGTTTCCTGTCACGGGCGCTAGGCCTACCCACACAAGTGAGGTATCATTTTTATCGGGAGACTTGAGGGAACGCTGGGTGGAAGGAAATTTGTGGCTCCTCTCAGATTCCAGAACTTTCTGTCACCGAAAAGTGAGGAAAACGTGTTTTTTTGCCATATTTTGAGGTTTGCAAAGGAATCTGGGTAACAGAACCTGGTCAGAGCCCCACACATCACGCCATCTTGGATTCCCCTAGGTCTCTAGTTTTAAAAAATGCACAGGTTTGGTAGGTTTCCCTAGGTGCCGGCTGAGCTAGAGGCCAAAATCTACAAGTGGGCACTTTGCAAAAAATACCTCTGTTTTCTTTAAAAAAATGTGATGTGACCAGGTTGTGTTTTGGGGCGTTTCCTGTCACGGGCGCTAGGCCTACCCACACAAGTAAGGTATCATTTTTATCGGGAGACTTCAGGGAACGCTGAGTGGAAGGAAATTTGTGGCTCCTCTCAGATTCCAGAACTTTCTGTCACCGAAAAGTGAGGAAAACGTGTTTTTTTAGCCAAATGTTGAGGTTTGCAAAGGATTCTGGGTAACAGAAACTGGTCAGAGCCCGACAAGTCACCACATATTGGATTTCCCTAGGTCTCTAGTTTTCAAAAATGCACAGGTTTGGTAGGTTTCCCTAGGTGCCGGCTGAGCTAGAGGCCAAAATCTACAGGTAGGCACTTTGCAAAAAACACCTCTGTTTTCTTGCAAAAAATGTGATGTGTCCAGGTTGTGTTTTGGGGCGTTTCCTGTCACGGGCGCTAGGCCTACCCACACAAGTGAGGTATCATTTTTATAGGGAGACTTGAGGGAACGCTGGGTGGAAGGAAATTTGTGGCTCCTCTCGGATTCCAGAACTTTCTGTCACCGAAATGTGAGGAAAACTTGTTTTTTTTAGCCAAATGTTGAGGTTTGCAAAGGATTCTGGATGACAGAACCTGGTCAGAGCCCCACAAGTCACCCCATATTGGATTTCCCTAGGTCTCTAGTTTTCAAAAATGCACAGGTTTGGTAGGTTTCCCTAGGTGCCGGCTGAGCTAAAGGCCAAAATCTACAGGTAGGCACTTTGCAAAAAACACCTCTGTTTTCTTTAAAAAAATGTGATGTGTCCACATTGTGTTCTGGGGCGTTTCCTGTCACGGGCGCTAGGCCTACCCACAGAAGTGAGGTATCATTTTTATCGGGAGACTTGGGGGAACGCTGGGTGGAAGGAAATTTGTGGCTCCTCTCAGATTCCAGAGCTTTCTGTCACCGAAATGTGAGGAAAACGTGTTTTTTTAGCCAAATTTTGAGGTTTGCAAAGGATTCTGGGTAACAGAACCTGGTCAGAGCCCCACAAGTCACCCCATCTTGGATTCCCCTAGGTCTCTAGTTTTCAAAAATGCACAGGTTTGGTACGTTTCCCTATGTGCCGGCTGAGCTAGAGGCCAAAATCTACAGGTAGGCACTTTGCAAAAAACACCTCTGTTTTCTTTAAAAAAATGTGATGTGTCCATGTTGTGTTTTGGGGCATTTCCTGTCACGGGCGCCAGGCCTACCCACACAAGTGAGGTATCATTTTTATCGGGAGACTTGGGGGAACGCTGGGTGGAAGGAAATTTGTGGCTCCTCTCAGATTCCAGAACTTTCTGTCACCGAAATGTGAGGAAAACTTGTTTTTTTTAGCCAAATGTTGAGGTTTGCAAAGGATTCTGGATGACAGAACCTGGTCAGAGCCCCACAAGTCACCCCATATTGGATTTCCCTAGGTCTCTAGTTTTCAAAAATGCACAGGTTTGGTAGGTTTCCCTAGGTACCCGGCTGAGCTAGAGGCCAAAATCTACAGGTAGGCACTTTGCAAAAAACACCTCTGTTTTCTTTCAAAAAATGTGATGTGTCCATGCTGTGTTTTGGGGCATTTCCTGTCATGGGCGCTAGGCCTACCCACACAAGTGAGGTATCATTTTTATCGGGAGACTTGGGGGAACGCTGGGCGGAAGGAAATTTGTGGCTCCTTTCAGATTCCAGAACTTTCTGCCACCAAAATATGAGGAAAATGTGTTTTTTTAGCTAAATTTTGAGGTTTGCAAAGGATTCTGGGTAACAGAACCTGGTCAGAGCCCCACAAGTCACCCCATCTTGGATTCCCCTAGGTCTCTAGTTTTAAAAAATGCACAGGTTTGGTACGTTTCCCTAGGTGCCGGCTAAGCTAGAGGCCAAAATCTACAGGTAGGAACTTTGCAAAAAACACCTCTGTTTTCTTTAAAAAAATGTGGTGTCCATGTTGTGTTTTGGGGCATTTCCTGTACGGGCGCTAGGCCTACCCACCAAAATGAGGTATAATTTTTATCGGGAGACTTGGGGGAACGCTGGGTGGAAGGAAATTTGTGGCTCCTCTCAGATTCCAGAACTTTCTGTCACCGAAATGTGAGGAAAACTTGTTTTTTTAGCCAAATGTTGAGGTTTGCAAAGGATTCTGGGTAACAGAACCTGGTCAGAGCCCCACAAGTCACCCCATATTGGATTCCCCGAGGTCTGTAGTTTTAAAAAATGCACAGGTTTGGTAGGTTTCCCTAGGTGCCGGCTGAGCTAGAGGCCAAAATCTACAGGTAGGCACTTTGCAAAAAACACCTCTGTTTTCTTTAAAAAAATGTGATGTGTCCAGGTTGTGTTTTGGGGCATTTCCTGTCACGGGCGCTAGGCCTACCCACACAAGTGAGGTATCATTTTTATCGGGAGACTTGAGGGAACGCTGGGTGGAAGGAAATTTGTGGCTCCTCTCAGATTCCAGAACTTTCTGTCACCGAAATGTGAGGAAAACGTGTTTTTTTAGCCAAATGTTGAGGTTTGCAATGGATTCTGGGTAACAGAACCTGGTCAGAGCCCCACAAGTCACCCCATAATGGATTACCCTAGGTCTCTAGTTTTAAAAAATGCACAGGTTTGGTAGGTTTCCCTAGGTGCCGGCTGAGCTAGAGGCCAAATCTACAGGTAAGCACTTTGTAAAAAACACCTCTGTTTTCTTTCAAAAAATGTGATGTGTCCATGTTGTGTTTTGGGGCATTTCCTGTCATGGTCGCTAGGCCTACCCACACAAGTGAGGTATCATTTTTATCGGGAGACTTGGGGGAACGCTGGGTGGAAGGAAATTTGTGGCTCCTTTCAGATTCCAGAACTTTCTGTCACCAAAATATGAGGAAAATGTGTTTTTTTAGCAAAATTTTGAGGTTTGCAAAGGATTCTGGGTAACAGAACCTGGTCAGAGCCCCACAAGTCACCCCATCTTGGATTCCCCTAGGTCTCTAGTTTTAAAAAATGCACAGGTTTGGTACGTTTCCCTAGGTGCCGGCTGAGCTAGAGGCCAAAATCTACAGGTAGGAACTTTGCAAAAAACACCTCTGTTTTCTTTCAAAAAATGTGGTGTCCATGTTGTGTTTTGGGGCATTTCCTGTCACGGGCGCTAGGCCTACCCACAGAAGTGAGGTATCATTTTTATCGGGAGACTTGGGGGAACGCTGGGTGGAAGGAAATTTGTGGCTCCTCTCAGATTCCAGAGCTTTCTGTCACCGAAATGTGAGGAAAACGTGTTTTTTTAGCCAAATTTTGAGGTTTGCAAAGTATTCTGGGTAACAGAACCTGGTCAGAGCCCCACAAGTCACCCCATCTTGGATTCCCCTAGGTCTCTAGTTTTCAAAAATGCACAGGTTTGGTACGTTTCCCTATGTGCCGGCTGAGCTAGAGGCCAAAATCTACAGGTAGGCACTTTGCAAAAAACACCTCTGTTTTCTTTAAAAAAATTTGATGTGTCCATTTTGTGTTTTGGGGCATTTCCTGTCATGGGCGGTAGGCCTACCCACACAAGTGAGGTATCATTTTTATCGGGAGACTTGGGGGAACGCTGGGTGGAAGGAAATTTGTGGCTCCTCTCAGATTCCAGAACTTTCGGTCACCGAAATGTGAGGAAAACGTGTTTTTTTTGCCAAATTTTGAGGTTTGCAATGGATTCTGGGTAACAGAACCTGGTCAGAGCCCCACAAGTCACCCCATCTTGGATTCCCCTAGGTCTCTAGTTTTCAAAAATGCATAGGTTTGGTAGGTTTCCCTAGGTGCCGGCTGAGCTAGAGGCCAAAATCTACAGGTAGGCACTTTGCAAAAAACACCTCTGTTTTCTTTAATAAAATGTGATGTGTCCTCGTTGTGTTTTGGGGCATTTCCTGTCACGGGAGCTAGGCCTACCCACACAAGTGAGGTATCATTTTTATCGGGAGACTTGGGGGAACGCTGGGTGGAAGGAAATTTGTGGCTCCTCTCAGATTCCAGAACTTTCTGTCACCGAAATGTGAGGAAAACGTGTTTTTTTAGCCAAATTTTGAGGTTTGCAAAGGATTCTGGGTAACATAACCTGGTCAGAGCCCCACAAGTCACCCCATCTTCGATTCCCCTAGGTCTCTAGTTTTAAAAAATGCACAGGTTTGGTACGTTTCCCTAGGTGCCGGCTGAGCTAGAGGCCAAAAACTACAGGTAGGCACTTTGCAAAAAACACCTCTGTTTTCTTTAAAAAAATGTGGTGTCCACGTTCTGTTTTGGGGCATTTCCTGTCACGGGCGCTATGCCTACCCACACACGTGAGGTATCATTTTTATCGGGAGACTTGGGGGAACGCTGCGTGGAAGGAAATTCGTGGCTCCTCTCATATTCCAAAACTTTCTGTCACCGAAATGTGAGGAAAACTTGTTTTTTTAGCCAAATTTTGAGGTTTGCAAAGGATTCTGTGTAACAGAACCTGGTCAGAGTCACCCCATCTTGGATTCCCCTAGGTCTCTAGTTTTAAAAAATGCTCAGGTTTGGTAGGTTTCCCTTGGTGCCGGCTGAGCTTGAGGCCAAAATCTACAGGTAGGCACTTTGGAAAAAACACCTCTGTTTTCTTTCAAAAAATTTGATGTGTCCACGTTGTGTTTTGGGGCGTTTCCTGTCACGGGCGCTAGGCCTACCCACACAAGTGAGGTATCATTTTTATCAGGAGTCTTGGGGGAACGCTGGGTGGAAGGAAATTTGTGGCTCCTCTCAGATTCCAGAACTTTCTGTCACCGAAATGTGAGGAAAACGTGTTTTTTTAGCCAAATGTTGAGGTTTGCAATTGATTCTGGGTAACAGAACCTGGTCAGAGCCCCACAAGTCACCCCATCTTGGATTGCCCTAGGTCTCTAGTTTTCAAAAATTCACAGATTTGGTACGTTTCAATAGGTGCCGGCTGAGCTAGAGGCCAAAATCTACAGGTAGGCACTTTGAAAAAAACACCTCTGTTTTCTTTCAAAAAATGTGATGTGTCCACGTTGTGTTTTGGGGCGTTTCCTGCCACGGGCGCTAGGCCTACCCACACAAGTGAGGTATCATTTTTATTGGGAGACTTGGGGGAACGCTGGGTGGAAGGAAATTTGTGGCTCCTCTCAGATTCCAGAACTTTCTGTCACCGAAAAGTGAGGAAAACGTGCTTTTTAGCCATATTTTGAGGTTTGCAAAGGAATCTGGGTAACAGAACCTGGTCAGAGCCCCACACATCACGCCATCTTGGATTCCCCTAGGTCTCTAGTTTTCAAAAATGCACAGGTTTGGTAGGTTTCCCTAGGTGCCGGCTGAGCTAGAGGCCAAAATCTACAGGTAGGCACTTTGCAAAAAACACCTCTGTTTTCTTTAAAAAAATGTGATGTGTCCAGGTTGTGTTTCTGGGCGTTTCCTGTCACGGGCGCTAGGCCTACCCACACAAGTGAGGTATCATTTTTATCGGGAGACTTGAGGGAACGCTGGATGGAAGGAAATTTGTGGCTCCTCTCAGATTCCAGAACTTTCTGTCACCGAAATGTGAGGAAAACGTGTTTTTTTAGCCAAATTTTGAGGTTTGCAAAGGATTCTGGGTAACATAACCTGGTCAGAGCCCCACAAGTCACCCCATTTTGGATTCCCCTAGGTCTCTAGTTTTCAAAAATGCACAGGTTTGGTAGGTTTCCCTAGGTGCCGGCTGAGCTAGAGGCCAAAATCTACAGGTAGGCACTTTGCAAAAAACACCTCTGTTTTCTTTAAAAAAATGTGATGTGTCCACGTTGTGTTTTGGGGCATTTCCTGTCACGGGCACTAGGCCTACCCACACAAGTGAGGTATCATTTTTATCGGGAGACTTGGGGGAACGCTGGGTGGAAGGAAATTTGTGGCTCCTCTCAGATTCCAGAACTTTCTGTCACCGAAAATTGAGGAAAACTTGTTTTTTTAGCCATATTTTGAGGTTTGCAAAGGATTCTGGGTAACAGAACCTGGTCAGAGCCCCACACATCACGCCATCTTCGATTACCCTAGGTCTCTAGTTTTCAAAAATGCACAGGTTTGGTAGGTTTCCCTAGGTGCCGGCTGAGCTAGAGGCCAAAATCTACAGGTAGGCACTTTGCAAAAAACACCTCTGTTTTATTTAAAAAAATGTGATGTGTCCAGGTTGTGTTTTGGGGTGTTTCCTGTCACGGGCGCTAGACCTACCCACACAAGTGAGGTATCATTTTTATTGGGAGACTTGAGGGAACGTTGGGTGGAAGGAAATTTGTGGCTCCTCTCAGATTCCAGAACTTTCTGTCACCGAAATGTGAGGAAAACGTGTTTTTTTAGCCAAATGTTGAGGTTTGCAATTGATTCTGGGTAACAGAGCCCCACAAGTCACCCCATAATGGATTCCCCTAGGTCTCTAGTTTTCAAAAATGCACAGGTTTGGTAGGTTTCCCTAGGTGCCGGCTGAGCTAGAGGCCAAATCTACAGGTAGGCACTTTGCAAAAAACACCTGTTTTCTTTAAAAAAATGTGATGTGTCCATTTTGTGATTTGGGGCATTTCCTGTCATGGGCGATAGGCCTACCCATACAAGTGAGGTATCATTTTTATCGGGAGACTTGGGGGAACGCTGCGTGGAAGGAAATGTGTGGCTCCTCTCAGATTCCAGAACTTTCTGTCACCGAAATGTGAGGAAAACGTGTTTTTTTAGCCAAATTTTGAGGTTTGCAAAGGATTCTGGGTAACAGAACCTGGTCAGAGCCCCACAAGTCACCCCATCTTGGATTCCCCTAGGTCTCTAGTTTTCAAAAATGCACAGGTTTGGTAGGTTTCCCTAGGTGCCGGCTGAGCCAGAGGCCAAAATCTACAGGTAGGCACTTTGCAAGAAACACCTCTGTTTTCTTTAAAAAAATGTGATGTGTCCACGTTGTGTTCTGGGGCGTTTCCTGTCACAGGCGAGAGGCCTACCCACACAAGTGAGGTATCATTTTTATCGGGAGACTTGGGGGAACGCTTGGTGGAAGGAAATTTGTGGCTCCTCTCATATTCCAAAACTTTCTGTCACCGAAATGTGAGGAAAATGTGTTTTTTTAGCCAAATTTTGAGGTTTGCAAAGGATTCTGTGTAACAGAACCTGGTCAGAGTCACACCATCTTGGATTCCCCTAGGTCTCTAGTTTTAAAAAATGCACAGGTTTGGTAGGTTTCCCTAGGTGCCGGCTGAGCTAGAGGCCAAAATCTACAGGTAGGCACTTTGAAAAAACACCTCTGTTTTCTTTCAAAAAATGTGATGTGTCCACGTTGTGTTCTGGGGCGTTTCCTGTCACAGGCGATAGGCCTACCTACACAAGTGAGGTATAATTTTTATCAGGAGACTTGGGGGAACGTTGGGTGGAAGGAAATTTGTGGCTCCTCTCAGATTCCAGAACTTTCTGTCACCGAAAAGTGAGAAAAACTTGTTTCTTTAGCCATATTTTGAGGTTTGCAAAGTATTCTGGGTAACAGAACCTGGTCAGAGCCCCACACATCACGCCATCTTGGATTCCCCTAGGTCTCTAGTTTTAAAAAATGCACAGGTTTGGTAGGTTTCCCTAGGTGCCGGCTGAGCTAGAGGCCAAAATCTACAGGTAGGCACTTTGCAAAAAACACCTCTGTTTTCTTTAAAAAAATGTGATGTGTCCAGGTTGTGTTTTGGGGCGTTTCCTGTCACGGGCGCTAGGCCTACCCACACAAGTGAGGTATCATTTTTATCGGGAGACTTGAGGGAACGCTGGGTGGAAGGAAATTTGTGGCTCCTCTCAGATTCCAGAACTTTCTGTCACCGAAATGTGAGGAAAACGTGTTTTTTTAGCCAAATGTTGAGGTTTGCAATTGATTCTGGGTAACAGAACCTGGTCAGAGCCCCACAAGTCACCCCATAATGGATTCCCCTAGGTCTCTAGGTTTAAAAAATGCACAGGTTTGGTAGGTTTCCCTAGGTGCCGGCTGAGCTAGAGGCCAAATCTACAGGTAGGCACTTTGCAAAAAACACCTCTGTTTTCTTTAAAAAAATTTGATGTGTCCATTTTGTGTTTTGGGGCATTTCCTGTCATGGGCGGTAGGCCTACCCACACAAGTGAGGTATCATTTTTATCGGGAGACTTGGGGGAACGCTGGGTGGAAGGAAATTTGTGGCTCCTCTCAGATTCCAGAACTTTCGGTCACCGAAATGTGAGGAAAACGTGTTTTTTTAGCCAAATTTTGAGGTTTGCAATGGATTCTGGGTAACAGAACCTGGTCAGAGCCCCACAAGTCACCCCATCTTGGATTCCCCTAGGTCTCTAGTTTTCAAAAATGCATAGGTTTGGTAGGTTTCCCTAGGTGCCGGCTGAGCTAGAGGCCAAAATCTACAGGTAGGCACTTTGCAAAAAACACCTCTGTTTTCTTTAAAAAAATGTGATGTGTCCACGTTGTGTTTTGGGGCATTTCCTGTCACGGGAGTTAGGCCTACCAACACAAGTGAGGTATCATTTTTATCGGGAGACTTGGGGGAACGCTGGGTGGAAGGAAATTTGTGGCTCCTCTCAGATTCCAGAACTTTCTGTCACCGAAATGTGAGGAAAACGTGTTTTTTTAGCCAAATTTTGAGGTTTGCAAAGGATTCTGGGTAACATAACCTGGTCAGAGCCCCACAAGTCACCCCATCTTCGATTCCCCTAGGTCTCTAGTTTTAAAAAATGCACAGGTTTGGTACGTTTCCCTAGGTGCCGGCTGAGCTAGAGGCCAAAAACTACAGGTAGGCACTTTGCAAAAAACACCTCTGTTTTCTTTAAAAAAATGTGGTGTCCACGTTCTGTTTTGGGGAATTTCCTGTCACGGGCGCTAGGCCTACCCACACACGTGAGGTATCATTTTTATCGGGAGACTTGGGGGAACGCTGCGTGGAAGGAAATTCGTGGCTCCTCTCATATTCCAAAACTTTCTGTCACCGAAATGTGAGGAAAACTTGTTTTTTTACCCAAATTTTGAGGTTTGCAAAGGATTCTGTGTAACAGAACCTGGTCAGAGTCACCCCATCTTGGATTCCCCTAGGTCTCTAGTTTTAAAAAATGCTCAGGTTTGGTAGGTTTCCCTTGGTGCCGGCTGAGCTTGAGGCCAAAATCTACAGGTAGGCACTTTGGAAAAAACACCTCTGTTTTCTTTCAAAAAATGTGATGTGTCCACGTTGTGTTTTGGGGCGTTTCCTGTCACGGGCGCTAGGCCTACCCACACAAGTGAGGTATCATTTTTATCAGGAGTCTTGGGGGAACGCTGGGTGGAAGGAAATTTGTGGCTCCTCTCAGATTCCAGAACTTTCTGTCACCGAAATGTGAGGAAAACTTGTTTTTTTAGCCATATTTTGAGGTTTGCAAAGGATTATGGGTAACAGAACCTGGTCAGAGCCCCACAAGTCACCCCATATTGGTTTCCCCGAGGTCTGTAGTTTTAAAAAATGCACAGGTTTGGTAGGTTTCCCTAGGTGCCGGCTAAGCTAGAGGCCAAAATCTACAGGTAGGCACTTTGCAAAAAACACCTCTGTTTTCTTTAAAAAAATGTGATGTGTCCACGTTGTGTTTTGGGGTGTTTCCTGTCACGGGCGCTAGGCCTACCCACACAAGTGAGGTATCATTTTTATTGGGAGACTTGGGGGAACGCTGGGTGGAAGAAAATTTGTGGCTCCTCTCAGATTCCAGAACTTTCTGTCACCGAAAAGTGAGGAAAACGTGCTTTTTAGCCATATTTTGAGGTTTGCAAAGGAATCTGGGTAACAGAACCTGGTTAGAGCCCCACACATCACGCCATCTTGGATTCCCCTAGGTCTCTAGTTTTCAAAAATGCACAGGTTTGGTAGGTTTCCCTAGGTGCCGGCTGAGCTAGAGGCCAAAATCTACAGGTAGGCACTTTGCAAAAAACACCTCTGTTTTCTTTAAAAAAATGTGATGTGTCCAGGTTGTGTTTTGGGGCGTTTCCTGTCACGGGCGCTAGGCCTACCCACACAAGTGAGGTATCATTTTTATAGGGAGAGTTGAGGGAACGCTGGGTGGAAGGAAATTTGTGGCTCCTCTCAGATTCCAGAACTTTCTGTCACCGAAATGTGAGGAAAACTTGTTTTTTTTAGCCAAATGTTGAGGTTTGCAAAGGATTCTGGATGACAGAACCTGGTCAGAGCCCCACAAGTCACCCGATATTGGATTTCCCTAGGTCTCTAGTTTTCAAAAATGCACAGGTTTGGTAGGTTTCCCTAGGTGCCGGCTGAGCTAGAGGCCAAAATCTACAGGTAGGCACTTTGCAAAAAACACCTCTGTTTTCTTTAAAAAAATGTGATGTGTCCAGGTTGTGTTTTGGGGCGTTTCCTGTCACGGGCGCTAGGCCTACCCACACAAGTGAGGTATCATTTTTATCGGGAGACTTGAGGGAACGCTGGGTGGAAGGAAATTTGTGGCTCCTCTCAGATTCCAGAACTTTCTGTCACCGAAAAGTGAGGCAAACGTGTTTTTTAGCCATATTTTGAGGTTTGCAAAGGAATCTGGGTAACAGAACCTGGTCAGAGCCCCACACATCACGCCATCTTGGATTCCCCTAGGTCTCTAGTTTTCAAAAATGCACAGGTTTGGTAGGTTTCCCTAGGTGCCGGCTGAGCTAGAGGCCAAAATCGACAAGTGGGCACTTTGCAAAAAATACCTCTGTTTTCTTTAAAAAAATGTGATGTGACCAGGTTGTGTTTTGGGGCGTTTCCTGTCACGGGCGCTAGGCCTACCCACACAAGTAAGGTATCATTTTTATCGGGAGACTTCAGGGAACGCTGGGTGGAAGGAAATTTGTGGCTCCTCTCAGATTCCAGAACTTTCTGGCACCGAAAAGTGAGGAAAACGTGTTTTTTTAGCCAAATGTTGAGGTTTGCAAAGGATTCTGGGTAACAGAAACTGGTCAGAGCCCGACAAGTCACCCCATATTGGATTTCCCTAGGTCTCTAGTTTTCAAAAATGCACAGGTTTGGTAGGTTTCCCTAGGTGCCGGCTGAGCTAGAGGCCAAAATCTACAGGTAGGCACTTTGCAAAAAACACCTCTGTTTTCTTTCAAAAAATGTGATGTGTCCAGGTTGTGTTTTGGGGCGTTTCCTGTCACGGGCGCTAGGCCTACCCACACAAGTGAGGTATCATTTTTATAGGGAGACTTGAGGGAACGCTGGGTGGAAGGAAATTTGTGGCTCCTTTCAGATTCCAGAACTTTCTGTCACCGAAATGTGAGGAAAACCTGTTTTTTTTAGCCAAATGTTGAGGTTTGCAAAGGATTCTGGATGACAGAACCTGGTCAGAGCCCCACAAGTCACCCCATATTGGATTTCCCTAGGTCTCTAGTTTTAAAAAATGCTCAGGTTTGGTAGGTTTCCCTAGGTGCCGGCTGAGCTAAAGGCCAAAATCTACAGGTAGGCACTTTGCAAAAAACACCTCTGTTTTCTTTAAAAAAATGTGATGTGTCCACATTGTGTTCTGGGGCGTTTCCTGTCACGGGCGCTAGGCCTACCCACAGAAGTGAGGTATCATTTTTATCGGGAGACTTGGGGGAACGCTGGGTGGAAGGAAATTTGTGGCTCCTCTCAGATTCCAGAGCTTTCTGTCACCGAAATGTGAGGAAAACGTGTTTTTTTAGCCAAATTTTGAGGTTTGCAAAGGATTCTGGGTAACAGAACCTGGTCAGAGCCCCACAAGTCACCCCATCTTGGATTCCCCTAGGTCTCTAGTTTTCAAAAATGCACAGGTTTGGTACGTTTCCCTATGTGCCGGCTGAGCTAGAGGCCAAAATCTACAGGTAGGCACTTTGCAAAAAACACCTCTGTTTTCTTTAAAAAAATGTGATGTGTCCATGTTGTGTTTTGGGGCATTTCCTGTCACGGGCGCCAGGCCTACCCACACAAGTGAGGTATCATTTTTATCGGGAGACTTGGGGGAACGCTGGGTGGAAGGAAATTTGTGGCTCCTCTCAGATTCCAGAACTTTCTGTCACCGAAATGTGAGGAAAACTTGTTTTTTTTAGCCAAATGTTGAGGTTTGCAAAGGATTCTGGATGACAGAACCTGGTCAGAGCCCCACAAGTCACCCGATATTGGATTTCCCTAGGTCTCTAGTTTTCAAAAATGCACAGGTTTGGTAGGTTTCCCTAGGTGCCGGCTGAGCTAGAGGCCAAAATCTACAGGTAGGCACTTTGCAAAAAACACCTCTGTTTTCTTTAAAAAAATGTGATGTGTCCAGGTTGTGTTTTGGGGCGTTTCCTGTCACGGGCGCTAGGCCTACCCACACAAGTGAGGTATTATTTTTATCGGGAGACTTGAGGGAACGCTGGGTGGAAGGAAATTTGTGGCTCCTCTCAGATTCCAGAACTTTCTGTCACCGAAAAGTGAGGAAAACGTGTTTTTTAGCCATATTTTGAGGTTTGCAAAGGAATCTGGGTAACAGAACCTGGTCAGAGCCCCACACATCACGCCATCTTGGATTCCCCTAGGTCTCTAGTTTTCAAAAATGCACAGGTTTGGTAGGTTTCCCTAGGTGCCGGCTGAGCTAGAGGCCAAAATCTACAAGTGGGCACTTTGCAAAAAATACCTCTGTTTTCTTTAAAAAAATGTGATGTGACCAGGTTGTGTTTTGGGGCGTTTCCTGTCACGGGTGCTAGGCCTACCCACACAAGTAAGGTATCATTTTTATCGGGAGACTTCAGGGAACGCTGGGTGGAAGGAAATTTGTGGCTCCTCTCAGATTCCAGAACTTTCTGGCACCGAAAAGTGAGGAAAACGTGTTTTTTTAGCCAAATGTTGAGGTTTGCAAAGGATTCTGGGTAACAGAAACTGGTCAGAGCCCGACAAGTCACCCCATATTGGATTTCCCTAGGTCTCTAGTTTTCAAAAATGCACAGGTTTGGTAGGTTTCCCTAGGTGCCGGCTGAGCTAGAGGCCAAAATCTACAGGTAGGCACTTTGCAAAAAACACCTCTGTTTTCTTTCAAAAAATGTGATGTGTCCAGGTTGTGTTTTGGGGCGTTTCCTGTCACGGGCGCTAGGCCTACCCACACAAGTGAGGTATCATTTTTATAGGGAGACTTGAGGGAACGCTGGGTGGAAGGAAATTTGTGGCTCCTTTCAGATTCCAGAACTTTCTGTCACCGAAATGTGAGGAAAACCTGTTTTTTTTAGCCAAATGTTGAGGTTTGCAAAGGATTCTGGATGACAGAACCTGGTCAGAGCCCCACAAGTCACCCCATATTGGATTTCCCTAGGTCTCTAGTTTTAAAAAATGCACAGGTTTGGTAGGTTTCCCTAGGTGCCGGCTGAGCTAAAGGCCAAAATCTACAGGTAGGCACTTTGCAAAAAACACCTCAGTTTTCTTTAAAAAAATGTGATGTGTCCACATTGTGTTCTGGGGCGTTTCCTGTCACGGGCGCTAGGCCTACCCACAGAAGTGAGGTATCATTTTTATCGGGAGACTTGGGGGAACGCTGGGTGGAAGGAAATTTGTGGCTCCTCTCAGATTCCAGAGCTTTCTGTCACCGAAATGTGAGGAAAACGTGTTTTTGTAGCCAAATTTTGAGGTTTGCAAAGGATTCTGGGTAACAGAACCTGGTCAGAGCCCCACAAGTCACCCCATCTTGGATTCCCCTAGGTCTCTAGTTTTCAAAAATGCACAGGTTTGGTATGTTTCCCTATGTGCCGGCTGAGCTAGAGGCCAAAATCTACAGGTAGGCACTTTGCAAAAAACACCTCTGTTTTCTTTAAAAAAATGTGATGTGTCCATGTTGTGTTTTGGGGCATTTCCTGTCACGGGCGCCAGGCCTACCCACACAAGTGAGGTATCATTTTTATCGGGAGACTTGGGGGAACGCTGGGTGGAAGGAAATTTGTGGCTCCTCTCAGATTCCAGAACTTTCTGTCACCGAAATGTGAGGAAAACTTGTTTTTTTTAGCCAAATGTTGAGGTTTGCAAAGGATTCTGGATGACAGAACCTGGTCAGAGCCCCACAAGTCACCCCATATTGGATTTCCCTAGGTCTCTAGTTTTCAAAAATGCACAGGTTTGGTAGGTTTCCCTAGGTGCCGGCTGAGCTAGAGGCCAAAATCTACAGGTAGGCACTTTGCAAAAAACACCTCTGTTTTCTTTAAAAAAATGTGATGTGTCCAGGTTGTGTTTTGGGGCGTTTCCTGTCACGGGCGCTAGGCCTACCCACACAAGTGAGGTATCATTTTTATCGGGAGACTTGAGGGAACGCTGGGTGGAAGGAAATTTGTGGTCCTCTCAGATTCCAGAACTTTCTGTCACCGAAATGTGAGGAAAACGTGTTTTTTTAGCCAAATGTTGAGGTTTGCAATGGATTCTGGGTAACAGAACCTGGTCAGAGCCCCACAAGTCACCCCATAATGGATTACCCTAGGTCTCTAGTTTTCAAAAATGCACAGGTTTGGTAGGTTTCCCTAGGTGCCGGCTGAGCTAGAGGCCAAATCTACAGGTAAGCACTTTGTAAAAAACACCTCTGTTTTCTTTCAAAAAATGTGATGTGTCCATGTTGTGTTTTGGGGCATTTCCTGTCATGGGCGCTAGGCCTACCCACACAAGTGAGGTATCATTTTTATCGGGAGACTTGGGGGAACGCTGGGCGGAAGGAAATTTTTGGCTCCTTTCAGATTCCAGAACTTTCTGTCACCAAAATAAGAGGAAAATGTGTTTTTTTAGCTACATTTTGAGGTTTGCAAAGGATTCTGGGTAACAGAACCTGGTCAGAGCCCCACAAGTCACCCCATCTTGGATTCCCCTAGGTCTCTAGTTTTAAAAAATGCACAGGTTTGGTACGTTTCCCTAGGTGCCGGCTGAGCTAGAGGCCAAAATCTACAGGTAGGAACTTTGCAAAAAACACCTCTGTTTTCTTTCAAAAAATGTGGTGTCCATGTTGTGTTTTGGGGCATTTTCTGTACGGGCGCTAGGCCTACCCACCAAAATGAGGTATCATTTTTATCGGGAGACTTGGGGGAACGCTGGGTGGAAGGAAATTTGTGGCTCCTCTCAGATTCCAGAACTTTCTGTCACCGAAATGTGAGGAAAACTTGTTTTTTTAGCCAAATGTTGAGGTTTGCAAAGGATTCTGGGTAACAGAACCTGGTCAGAGCCCCACAACTCACCCCATATTGGATTCCCCGAGGTCTGTAGTTTTAAAAAATGTACTGTTTTGGTAGGTTTCCCTAGGTGCCGGCTGAGCTAGAGGCCAAAATCTACAGGTAGGCACTTTGCAAAAAACACCTCTGTTTTCTTTAAAAAAATGTGATGTGTCCACGTTGTGTTTTGGGGCATTTCCTGTCACAGGCGCTAGGCCTACCCACACAAGTGAGGTATCATTTTTATCGGGAGACTTGGGGGAACGCTGGGTGGAAGGAAATTTGTGGCTCCTCTCAGATTCCAGAACTTTCTGTCACCGAAATGTGAGGAAAACTTGTTTTTTTTAGCCAAATGTTGAGGTTTGCAAAGGATTCTGGATGACAGAACCTGGTCAGAGCCCCACAAGTCACCCCATCTTGGATTCCCCTAGGTCTCTAGTTTTAAAAAATGCACAGGTTTGGTACGTTTCCCTAGGTGCCGGCTGAGCTAGAGGCCAAAATCTACAGGTAGGAACTTTGCAAAAAACACCTCTGTTTTCTTTCAAAAAATGTGGTGTCCATGTTGTGTTTTGGGGCATTTCCTGTCACGGGCGCTAGGCCTACCCACAGAAGTGAGGTATCATTTTTATCGGGAGACTTGGGGGAACGCTGGGTGGAAGGAAATTTGTGGCTCCTCTCAGATTCCAGAGCTTATTGTCACCGAAATGTGAGGAAAACGTGTTTTTTTAGCCAAATTTTGAGGTTTGCAAAGTATTCTGGGTAACAGAACCTGGTCAGAGCCCCACAAGTCACCCCATCTTGGATTCCCCTAGGTCTCTAGTTTTCAAAAATGCACAGGTTTGGTACGTTTCCCTATGTGCCGGCTGAGCTAGAGGCCAAAATCTACAGGTAGGCACTTTGCAAAAAACACCTCTGTTTTCTTTCAAAAAATGTGATGTGTCCATGTTGTGTTTTGGGGCGTTTCCTGTCACGGGCGCTAGGCCTACCCACACAAGTGAGGTATCATTTTTATCGGGAGACTTGGGGGAACGCTGGGTGGAAGGAAATGTGTGGCTCCTCTCAGATTCCAGAACTTTCTGTCACTGAAATGTGAGGAAAACATGTTTTTTTTGCCATATTTTGAGGTTTGCAAAGGATTCTGGGTACCAGAACCTGGTCAGAGCCCCACACATCACGCCATCTTGGATTCCCTAGGTCTCTAGTTTTCAAAAATGCACAGGTTTGGTAGGTTTCCCTAGGTGCCGGCTGAGCTAGAGGCCAAAATCTACAGGTAGGCACTTTGCAAAAAACACCTCTGTTTTCTTTAAAAAAATGTGATGTGTCCAGGTTGTGTTTTGGGGCGTTTCCTGTCACGGGCGCTAGGCCTACCCACACAAGTGAGGTATCATTTTTATCGGGAGACTTGAGGGAACGCTGGGTGGAAGGAAATTTGTGGCTCCTCTCAGATTCCAGAACTTTCTGTCACCGAAATGTGAGGAAAACGTGTTTTTTTAGCCAAATGTTGAGGTTTGCAATGGATTCTGGGTAACAGAACCTGGTCAGAGCCCCACAAGTCACCCCATAATGGATTACCCTAGGTCTCTAGTTTTCAAAAATGCACAGGTTTGGTAGGTTTCCCTAGGTGCCGGCTGAGCTAGAGGCCAAATCTACAGGTAAGCACTTTGTAAAAAACACCTCTGTTTTCTTTCAAAAAATGTGATGTGTCCATGTTGTGTTTTGGTGCATTTCCTGTCATGGGCGCTAGGCCTACCCACACAAGTGAGGTATCATTTTTATCGGGAGACTTGGGGGAACGCTGGGTGGAAGGAAATTTGTGGCTCCTTTCAGATTCCAGAACTTTCTGTCACCAAAATATGAGGAAAATGTGTTTTTTTTAGCTAAATTTTGAGGTTTGCAAAGGATTCTGGGTAACAGAACCTGGTCAGAGCCCCACAAGTCACCCCATCTTGGATTCCCCTAGGTCTCTAGTTTTAAAAAATGCACAGGTTTGGTATGTTTCCCTAGGTGCCGGCTGAGCTAGAGGCCAAAATCTACAGGTAGGAACTTTGCAAAAAACAACTCTGTTTTCTTTCAAAAAATGTGGTGTCCATGTTGTGTTTTGGGGCATTTCCTGTCACGGGCGCTAGGCCTACCCACCAAAATGAGGTATCATTTTTATCGGGAGACTTGGGGGAACGCTGGGTGGAAGGAAATTTGTGGCTCCTCTCAGATTCCAGAACTTTCTGTCACCGAAATGTGAGGAAAACTTGTTTTTTTAGCCAAATGTTGAGGTTTGCAAAGGATTCTGGGTAACAGAACCTGGTCAGAGCCCCACAAGTCACCCCATATTGGATTCCCCGAGATCTGTAGTTTTAAAAAATGCACAGGTTTGGTAGGTTTCCCTAGGTGCCGGCTGAGCTAGAGGCCAAAATCTACAGGTAGGCACTTTGCAAAAAACACCTCTGTTTTCTTTAAAAAAATGTGATGTGTCCACGTTGTGTTTTGGGGCATTTCCTGTCACAGGCGATAGGCCTAACCACACAAGTGAGGTATCATTTTTATCGGGAGACTTGGGGGAATGCTGGGTGGAAGGAAATTTGTGGCTCCTCTCAGATTCCAGAACTTTCTGTCACTGAAATGTGAGGAAAACTTGTTTTTTTTAGCCAAATGTTGAGGTTTGCAAAGGATTCTGGATGACAGAACCAGGTCAGAGCCCCACAAGTCACCCCATATTGGATTTCCCTAGGTCTCTAGTTTTCAAAAATGCACAGGTTTGGTAGGTTTCCCTAGGTGCCGGCTGAGCTAGAGACCAAAATCTACAGGTAGGCACTTTGCAAAAAACACCTCTGTTTTCTTTAAAAAAATGTGATGTGTCCAGGTTGTGTTTTGGGGCGTTTCCTGTCACGGGCGCTAGGCCTACCCACACAAGTGAGGTATCATTTTTATCGGGAGACTTGAGGGAACGCTGGGTGGAAGGAAATTTGTGGCTCCTCTCAGATTCCAGAACTTTCTGTCACCGAAAAGTGAGGAAAACGTGTTTTTTTGCCATATTTTGAGGTTTGCAAAGGAATCTGGGTAACAGAACCTGGTCAGAGCCCCACACATCACGCCATCTTGGATTCCCCTAGGTCTCTAGTTTTAAAAAATGCACAGGTTTGGTAGGTTTCCCTAGGTGCCGGCTGAGCTAGAGGCCAAAATCTACAAGTGGGCACTTTGCAAAAAATACCTCTGTTTTCTTTAAAAAAATGTGATGTGACAAGGTTGTGTTTTGGGGCGTTTCCTGTCACGGGCGCTAGGCCTACTACACAAGTAAGGTATCATTTTTATCGGGAGACTTCAGGGAACGCTGGGTGGAAGGAAATTTGTGGCTCCTCTCAGATTCCAGAACTTTCTGTCACCGAAAAGTGAGGAAAACGTGTTTTTTTAGCCAAATGTTGAGGTTTGCAAAGGATTCTGGGTAACAGAAACTGGTCAGAGCCCGACAAGTCACCCCATATTGGATTTCCCTAGGTCTCTAGTTTTCAAAAATGCACAGGTTTGGTAGGTTTCCCTAGGTGCCGGCTGAGCTAGAGGCCAAAATCTACAGGTAGGCACTTTGCAAAAAACACCTCTGTTTTCTTGCAAAAAATGTGATGTGTCCAGGTTGTGTTTTGGGGCGTTTCCTGTCACGGGCGCTAGGCCTACCCACACAAGTGAGGTATCATTTCTATAGGGAGACTTGAGGGAACGCTGGGTGGAAGGAAATTTGTGGCTCCTCTCAGATTCCAGAACTTTCTGTCACCGAAATGTGAGGAAAACTTGTTTTTTTTAGCCAAATGTTGAGGTTTGCAAAGGATTCTGGATGACAGAACCTGGTCAGAGCCCCACAAGTCACCCCATTTTGGATTTCCCTAGGTCTCTAGTTTTCAAAAATGCACAGGTTTGGTAGGTTTCCCTAGGTGCCGGCTGAGCTAGAGGCCAAAATCTACAGGTAGGCACTTTGCAAAAAACACCTCTGTTTTCTTTAAAAAAATGTGATGTGTCCAGGTTGTGTTTTGGGGCGTTTCCTGTCACGGGCGCTAGGCCTACCCACACAAGTGAGGTATCATTTTTATCGGGAGACTTGAGGGAACGCTGGGTGGAAGGAAATTTGTGGCTCCTCTCAGATTCCAGAACTTTCTGTCACCGAAAAGTGAGGAAAACGTGTTTTTTTGCCATATTTTGAGGTTTGCAAAGGAATCTGGGTAACAGAACCTGGTCAGAGCCCCACACATCACGCCATCTTGGATTCCCCTAGGTCTCTAGTTTTAAAAAATGCACAGGTTTGGTAGGTTTCCCTAGGTGCCGGCTGAGCTAGAGGCCAAAATCTACAAGTGGGCACTTTGCAAAAAATACCTCTGTTTTCTTTAAAAAAATGTGATGTGACCAGGTTGTGTTTTGGGGCGTTTCCTGTCACGGGCGCTAGGCCTACCCACACAAGTAAGGTATCATTTTTATCGGGAGACTTCAGGGAACGCTGAGTGGAAGGAAATTTGTGGCTCCTCTCAGATTCCAGAACTTTCTGTCACCGAAAAGTGAGGAAAACGTGTTTTTTTAGCCAAATGTTGAGGTTTGCAAAGGATTCTGGGTAACAGAAACTGGTCAGAGCCCGACAAGTCACCACATATTGGATTTCCCTAGGTCTCTAGTTTTCAAAAATGCACAGGTTTGGTAGGTTTCCCTAGGTGCCGGCTGAGCTAGAGGCCAAAATCTACAGGTAGGCACTTTGCAAAAAACACCTCTGTTTTCTTGCAAAAAATGTGATGTGTCCAGGTTGTGTTTTGGGGCGTTTCCTGTCACGGGCGCTAGGCCTACCCACACAAGTGAGGTATCATTTTTATAGGGAGACTTGAGGGAACGCTGGGTGGAAGGAAATTTGTGGCTCCTCTCGGATTCCAGAACTTTCTGTCACCGAAATGTGAGGAAAACTTGTTTTTTTTAGCCAAATGTTGAGGTTTGCAAAGGATTCTGGATGACAGAACCTGGTCAGAGCCCCACAAGTCACCCCATATTGGATTTCCCTAGGTCTCTAGTTTTCAAAAATGCACAGGTTTGGTAGGTTTCCCTAGGTGCCGGCTGAGCTAAAGGCCAAAATCTACAGGTAGGCACTTTGCAAAAAACACCTCTGTTTTCTTTAAAAAAATGTGATGTGTCCACATTGTGTTCTGGGGCGTTTCCTGTCACGGGCGCTAGGCCTACCCACAGAAGTGAGGTATCATTTTTATCGGGAGACTTGGGGGAACGCTGGGTGGAAGGAAATTTGTGGCTCCTCTCAGATTCCAGAGCTTTCTGTCACCGAAATGTGAGGAAAACGTGTTTTTTTAGCCAAATTTTGAGGTTTGCAAAGGATTCTGGGTAACAGAACCTGGTCAGAGCCCCACAAGTCACCCCATCTTGGATTCCCCTAGGTCTCTAGTTTTCAAAAATGCACAGGTTTGGTACGTTTCCCTATGTGCCGGCTGAGCTAGAGGCCAAAATCTACAGGTAGGCACTTTGCAAAAAACACCTCTGTTTTCTTTAAAAAAATGTGATGTGTCCATGTTGTGTTTTGGGGCATTTCCTGTCACGGGCGCCAGGCCTACCCACACAAGTGAGGTATCATTTTTATCGGGAGACTTGGGGGAACGCTGGGTGGAAGGAAATTTGTGGCTCCTCTCAGATTCCAGAACTTTCTGTCACCGAAATGTGAGGAAAACTTGTTTTTTTTAGCCAAATGTTGAGGTTTGCAAAGGATTCTGGATGACAGAACCTGGTCAGAGCCCCACAAGTCACCCCATATTGGATTTCCCTAGGTCTCTAGTTTTCAAAAATGCACAGGTTTGGTAGGTTTCCCTAGGTACCCGGCTGAGCTAGAGGCCAAAATCTACAGGTAGGCACTTTGCAAAAAACACCTCTGTTTTCTTTCAAAAAATGTGATGTGTCCATGCTGTGTTTTGGGGCATTTCCTGTCATGGGCGCTAGGCCTACCCACACAAGTGAGGTATCATTTTTATCGGGAGACTTGGGGGAACGCTGGGCGGAAGGAAATTTGTGGCTCCTTTCAGATTCCAGAACTTTCTGCCACCAAAATATGAGGAAAATGTGTTTTTTTAGCTAAATTTTGAGGTTTGCAAAGGATTCTGGGTAACAGAACTGGTCAGAGCCCCACAAGTCACCCCATCTTGGATTCCCCTAGGTCTCTAGTTTTAAAAAATGCACAGGTTTGGTACGTTTCCCTAGGTGCCGGCTAAGCTAGAGGCCAAAATCTACAGGTAGGAACTTTGCAAAAAACACCTCTGTTTTCTTTAAAAAAATGTGGTGTCCATGTTGTGTTTTGGGGCATTTCCTGTACGGGCGCTAGGCCTACCCACCAAAATGAGGTATAATTTTTATCGGGAGACTTGGGGGAACGCTGGGTGGAAGGAAATTTGTGGCTCCTCTCAGATTCCAGAACTTTCTGTCACCGAAATGTGAGGAAAACTTGTTTTTTTAGCCAAATGTTGAGGTTTGCAAAGGATTCTGGGTAACAGAACCTGGTCAGAGCCCCACAAGTCACCCCATATTGGATTCCCCGAGGTCTGTAGTTTTAAAAAATGCACAGGTTTGGTAGGTTTCCCTAGGTGCCGGCTGAGCTAGAGGCCAAAATCTACAGGTAGGCACTTTGCAAAAAACACCTCTGTTTTCTTTAAAAAAATGTGATGTGTCCAGGTTGTGTTTTGGGGCATTTCCTGTCACGGGCGCTAGGCCTACCCACACAAGTGAGGTATCATTTTTATCGGGAGACTTGAGGGAACGCTGGGTGGAAGGAAATTTGTGGCTCCTCTCAGATTCCAGAACTTTCTGTCACCGAAATGTGAGGAAAACGTGTTTTTTTAGCCAAATGTTGAGGTTTGCAATGGATTCTGGGTAACAGAACCTGGTCAGAGCCCCACAAGTCACCCCATAATGGATTACCCTAGGTCTCTAGTTTTAAAAAATGCACAGGTTTGGTAGGTTTCCCTAGGTGCCGGCTGAGCTAGAGGCCAAATCTACAGGTAAGCACTTTGTAAAAAACACCTCTGTTTTCTTTCAAAAAATGTGATGTGTCCATGTTGTGTTTTGGGGCATTTCCTGTCATGGTCGCTAGGCCTACCCACACAAGTGAGGTATCATTTTTATCGGGAGACTTGGGGGAACGCTGGGTGGAAGGAAATTTGTGGCTCCTTTCAGATTCCAGAACTTTCTGTCACCAAAATATGAGGAAAATGTGTTTTTTTAGCAAAATTTTGAGGTTTGCAAAGGATTCTGGGTAACAGAACCTGGTCAGAGCCCCACAAGTCACCCCATCTTGGATTCCCCTAGGTCTCTAGTTTTAAAAAATGCACAGGTTTGGTACGTTTCCCTAGGTGCCGGCTGAGCTAGAGGCCAAAATCTACAGGTAGGAACTTTGCAAAAAACACCTCTGTTTTCTTTCAAAAAATGTGGTGTCCATGTTGTGTTTTGGGGCATTTCCTGTCACGGGCGCTAGGCCTACCCACAGAAGTGAGGTATCATTTTTATCGGGAGACTTGGGGGAACGCTGGGTGGAAGGAAATTTGTGGCTCCTCTCAGATTCCAGAGCTTTCTGTCACCGAAATGTGAGGAAAACGTGTTTTTTTAGCCAAATTTTGAGGTTTGCAAAGTATTCTGGGTAACAGAACCTGGTCAGAGCCCCACAAGTCACCCCATCTTGGATTCCCCTAGGTCTCTAGTTTTCAAAAATGCACAGGTTTGGTACGTTTCCCTATGTGCCGGCTGAGCTAGAGGCCAAAATCTACAGGTAGGCACTTTGCAAAAAACACCTCTGTTTTCTTTCAAAAAATGTGATGTGTCCATGTTGTGTTTTGGGGCGTTTCCTGTCACGGGCGCTAGGCCTACCCACACAAGTGAGGTATCATTTTTATCGGGAGACTTGAGGGAACGCTGGGTGGAAGGAAATGTGTGGCTCCTCTCAGATTCCAGAACTTTCTGTCACTGAAATGTGAGGAAAACGTGTTTTTTTTGCCATATTTTGAGGTTTGCAAAGGATTCTGGGTACCAGAACCTGGTCAGAGCCCCACACATCACGCCATCTTGGATTCCCTAGGTCTCTAGTTTTCAAAAATGCACAGGTTTGGTAGGTTTCCCTAGGTGCCGGCTGAGCTAGAGGCCAAAATCTACAGGTAGGCACTTTGCAAAAAACACCTCTGTTTTCTTTAAAAAAATGTGATGTGTCCAGGTTGTGTTTTGGGGCGTTTCCTGTCACGGGCCCTAGGCCTACCCACACAAGTAAGGTATCATTTTTATCGGGAGACTTGAGGGAACGCTGGGTGGAAGGAAATTTGTGGCTCCTCTCAGATTCCAGAACTTTCTGTCACCGAAAAGTGAGGAAAACGTGTTTTTTTGCCATATTTTGAGGTTTGCAAAGGAATCTGGGTAACAGAACCTGGTCAGAGCCCCACACATCACGCCATCTTGGATTCCCCTAGGTCTCTAGTTTTAAAAAATGCACAGGTTTGGTAGGTTTCCCTAGGTGCCGGCTGAGCTAGAGGCCAAAATCTACAAGTGGGCACTTTGCAAAAAATACCTCTGTTTTCTTTAAAAAAATGTGATATGACCAGGTTGTGTTTTGGGGCGTTTCCTGTCACGGGCGCTAGGCCTACTACACAAGTAAGGTATCATTTTTATCGGGAGTCTTCAGGGAACGCTGGGTGGAAGGAAATTTGTGGCTCCTCTCAGATTCCAGAACTTTCTGTCACCGAAAAGTGAGGAAAACGTGTTTTTTTAGTCAAATGTTGAGGTTTGCAAAGGATTCTGGGTAACAGAAACTGGTCAGAGCCCGACAAGTCACCCCATATTGGATTTCCCTAGGTCTCTAGTTTTCAAAAATGCACAGGTTTGGTAGGTTTCCCTAGGTGCCGGCTGAGCTAGAGGCCAAAATCTACAGGTAGGCACTTTGCAAAAAACACCTCTGTTTTCTTGCAAAAAATGTGATGTGTCCAGGTTGTGTTTTGGGGCGTTTCCTGTCACGGGCGCTAGGCCTACCCACACAAGTGAGGTATCATTTTTATAGGGAGACTAGAGGGAACGCTGGGTGGAAGGAAATTTGTGGCTCCTCTCAGATTCCAGAACTTTCTGTCACCGAAATGTGAGGAAAACTTGTTTTTTTTACCCAAATGTTGAGGTTTGCAAAGGATTCTGGATGACAGAACCTGGTCAGAGCCCCACAAGTCACCCCATATTGGATTTCCCTAGGTCTCTAGTTTTCAAAAATGCACAGGTTTGGTAGGTTTCCCTAGGTGCCGGCTGAGCTAGAGGCCAAAATCTACAGGTAGGCACTTTGCAAAAAACACCTCTGTTTTCTTTAAAAAAATGTGATGTGTCCAGGTTGTGTTTTGGGGCGTTTCCTGTCACGGGCAATAGGCCTACCCACACAAGTGAGGTATCATTTTTATCGGGAGACTTGAGGGAACGCTGGGTGGAAGGAAATTTGTGGCTCCTCTCAGATTCCAGAACTTTCTGTCACCGAAAAGTGAGGAAAACGTGTTTTTTTGCCATATTTTGAGGTTTGCAAAGGAATCTGGGTAACAGAACCTGGTCAGAGCCCCACACATCACGCCATCTTGGATTCCCCTAGGTCTCTAGTTTTAAAAAATGCACAGGTTTGGTAGGTTTCCCTAGGTGCCGGCTGAGCTAGAGGCCAAAATCTACAAGTGGGCACTTTGCAAAAAATACCTCTGTTTTCTTTAAAAAAATGTGATGTGACCAGGTTGTGTTTTGGGGCGTTTCCTGTCACGGGCGCTAGGCCTACCCACACAAGTAAGGTATCATTTTTATCGGGAGACTTCAGGGAACGCTGGGTGGAAGGAAATTTGTGGCTCCTCTCAGATTCCAGAACTTTCTGTCACCGAAAAGTGAGGAAAACGTGTTTTTTTAGCCAAATGTTGAGGTTTGCAAAGGATTCTGGGTAACAGAAACTGGTCAGAGCCCGACAAGTCACCCCATATTGGATTTCCCTAGGTCTCTAGTTTTCAAAAATGCACAGGTTTGGTAGGTTTCCCTAGGTGCCGGCTGAGCTAGAGGCCAAAATCTACAGGTAGGCACTTTGCAAAAAACACCTCTGTTTTCTTTCAAAAAATGTGATGTGTCCAGGTTGTGTTTTGGGGCGTTTCCTGTCACGGGCGCTAGGCCTACCCACACAAGTGAGGTATCATTTTTATAGGGAGACTTGAGGGAACGCTGGGTGGAAGGAAATTTGTGGCTCCTTTCAGATTCCAGAACTTTCTGTCACCGAAATGTGAGGAAAACCTGTTTTTTTTAGCCAAATGTTGAGGTTTGCAAAGGATTCTGGATGACAGAACCTGGTCAGAGCCCCACAAGTCACCCCATATTGGATTTCCCTAGGTCTCTAGTTTTAAAAAATGCACAGGTTTGGTAGGTTTCCCTAGGTGCCGGCTGAGCTAAAGGCCAAAATCTACAGGTAGGCACTTTGCAAAAAACACCTCAGTTTTCTTTAAAAAAATGTGATGTGTCCACATTGTGTTCTGGGGCGTTTCCTGTCACGGGCGCTAGACCTACCCACAGAAGTGAGGTATCATTTTTATCGGGAGACTTGGGGGAACGCTGGGTGGAAGGAAATTTGTGGCTCCTCTCAGATTCCAGAGCTTTCTGTCACCGAAATGTGAGGAAAACGTGTTTTTGTAGCCAAATTTTGAGGTTTGCAAAGGATTCTGGGTAACAGAACCTGGTCAGAGCCCCACAAGTCACCCCATCTTGGATTCCCCTAGGTCTCTAGTTTTCAAAAATGCACAGGTTTGGTATGTTTCCCTATGTGCCGGCTGAGCTAGAGGCCAAAATCTACAGGTAGGCACTTTGCAAAAAACACCTCTGTTTTCTTTAAAAAAATGTGATGTGTCCATGTTGTGTTTTGGGGCATTTCCTGTCACGGGCGCCAGGCCTACCCACACAAGTGAGGTATCATTTTTATCGGGAGACTTGGGGGAACGCTGGGTGGAAGGAAATTTGTGGCTCCTCTCAGATTCCAGAACTTTCTGTCACCGAAATGTGAGGAAAACTTTTTTTTTTTAGCCAAATGTTGAGGTTTGCAAAGGATTCTGGATGACAGAACCTGGTCAGAGCCCCACAAGTCACCCCATATTGGATTTCCCTAGGTCTCTAGTTTTCAAAAATGCACAGGTTTGGTAGGTTTCCCTAGGTGCCGGCTGAGCTAGAGGCCAAAATCTACAGGTAGGCACTTTGCAAAAAACACCTCTGTTTTCTTTAAAAAAATGTGATGTGTCCAGGTTGTGTTTTGGGGCGTTTCCTGTCACGGGCGCTAGGCCTACCCACACAAGTGAGGTATCATTTTTATCGGGAGACTTGAGGGAACGCTGGGTGGAAGGAAATTTGTGGTCCTCTCAGATTCCAGAACTTTCTGTCACCGAAATGTGAGGAAAACGTGTTTTTTTAGCCAAATGTTGAGGTTTGCAATGGATTCTGGGTAACAGAACCTGGTCAGAGCCCCACAAGTCACCCCATAATGGATTACCCTAGGTCTCTAGTTTTCAAAAATGCACAGGTTTGGTAGGTTTCCCTAGGTGCCGGCTGAGCTAGAGGCCAAATCTACAGGTAAGCACTTTGTAAAAAACACCTCTGTTTTCTTTCAAAAAATGTGATGTGTCCATGTTGTGTTTTGGGGCATTTCCTGTCATGGGCGCTAGGCCTACCCACACAAGTGAGGTATCATTTTTATCGGGAGACTTGGGGGAACGCTGGGCGGAAGGACATTTTTGGCTCCTTTCAGATTCCAGAACTTTCTGTCACCAAAATAAGAGGAAAATGTGTTTTTTTAGCTACATTTTGAGGTTTGCAAAGGATTCTGGGTAACAGAACCTGGTCAGAGCCCCACAAGTCACCCCATCTTGGATTCCCCTAGGTCTCTAGTTTTAAAAAATGCACAGGTTTGGTACGTTTCCCTAGGTGCCGGCTGAGCTAGAGGCCAAAATCTACAGGTAGGAACTTTGCAAAAAACACCTCTGTTTTCTTTCAAAAAATGTGGTGTCCATGTTGTGTTTTGGGGCATTTTCTGTACGGGCGCTAGGCCTACCCACCAAAATGAGGTATCATTTTTATCGGGAGACTTGGGGGAACGCTGGGTGGAAGGAAATTTGTGGCTCCTCTCAGATTCCAGAACTTTCTGTCACCGAAATGTGAGGAAAACTTGTTTTTTTAGCCAAATGTTGAGGTTTGCAAAGGATTCTGGGTAACAGAACCTGGTCAGAGCCCCACAACTCACCCCATATTGGATTCCCCGAGGTCTGTAGTTTTAAAAAATGTACTGTTTTGGTAGGTTTCCCTAGGTGCCGGCTGAGCTAGAGGCCAAAATCTACAGGTAGGCACTTTGCAAAAAACACCTCTGTTTTCTTTCAAAAAATGTGATGTGTCCACGTTGTGTTTTGGGGCATTTCCTGTCACAGGCGCTAGGCCTACCCACACAAGTGAGGTATCATTTTTATCGGGAGACTTGGGGGAACGCTGGGTGGAAGGAAATTTGTGGCTCCTCTCAGATTCCAGAACTTTCTGTCACCGAAATGTGAGGAAAACTTGTTTTTTTTAGCCAAATGTTGAGGTTTGCAAAGGATTCTGGATGACAGAACCTGGTCAGAGCCCCACAAGTCACCCCATCTTGGATTCCCCTAGGTCTCTAGTTTTAAAAAATGCACAGGTTTGGTACGTTTCCCTAGGTGCCGGCTGAGCTAGAGGCCAAAATCTACAGGTAGGAACTTTGCAAAAAACACCTCTGTTTTCTTTCAAAAAATGTGGTGTCCATGTTGTGTTTTGGGGCATTTCCTGTCACGGGCGCTAGGCCTACCCACAGAAGTGAGGTATCATTTTTATCGGGAGACTTGGGGGAACGCTGGGTGGAAGGAAATTTGTGGCTCCTCTCAGATTCCAGAGCTTATTGTCACCGAAATGTGAGGAAAACGTGTTTTTTTAGCCAAATTTTGAGGTTTGCAAAGTATTCTGGGTAACAGAACCTGGTCAGAGCCCCACAAGTCACCCCATCTTGGATTCCCCTAGGTCTCTAGTTTTCAAAAATGCACAGGTTTGGTACGTTTCCCTATGTGCCGGCTGAGCTAGAGGCCAAAATCTACAGGTAGGCACTTTGCAAAAAACACCTCTGTTTTCTTTCAAAAAATGTGATGTGTCCATGTTGTGTTTTGGGGCGTTTCCTGTCACGGGCGCTAGGCCTACCCACACAAGTGAGGTATCATTTTTATCGGGAGACTTGGGGGAACGCTGGGTGGAAGGAAATGTGTGGCTCCTCTCAGATTCCAGAACTTTCTGTCACTGAAATGTGAGGAAAACATGTTTTTTTTGCCATATTTTGAGGTTTGCAAAGGATTCTGGGTACCAGAACCTGGTCAGAGCCCCACACATCACGCCATCTTGGATTCCCTAGGTCTCTAGTTTTCAAAAATGCACAGGTTTGGTAGGTTTCCCTAGGTGCCGGCTGAGCTAGAGGCCAAAATCTACAGGTAGGCACTTTGCAAAAAACACCTCTGTTTTCTTTAAAAAAATGTGATGTGTCCAGGTTGTGTTTTGGGGCGTTTCCTGTCACGGGCGCTAGGCCTACCCACACAAGTGAGGTATCATTTTTATCGGGAGACTTGAGGGAACGCTGGGTGGAAGGAAATTTGTGGCTCCTCTCAGATTCCAGAACTTTCTGTCACCGAAATGTGAGGAAAACGTGTTTTTTTAGCCAAATGTTGAGGTTTGCAATGGATTCTGGGTAACAGAACCTGGTCAGAGCCCCACAAGTCACCCCATAATGGATTACCCTAGGTCTCTAGTTTTCAAAAATGCACAGGTTTGGTAGGTTTCCCTAGGTGCCGGCTGAGCTAGAGGCCAAATCTACAGGTAAGCACTTTGTAAAAAACACCTCTGTTTTCTTTCAAAAAATGTGATGTGTCCATGTTGTGTTTTGGGGCATTTCCTGTCATGGGCGCTAGGCCTACCCACACAAGTGAGGTATCATTTTTATCGGGAGACTTGGGGGAACGCTGGGTGGAAGGAAATTTGTGGCTCCTTTCAGATTCCAGAACTTTCTGTCACCAAAATATGAGGAAAATGTGTTTTTTTTAGCTAAATTTTGAGGTTTGCAAAGGATTCTGGGTAACAGAACCTGGTCAGAGCCCCACAAGTCACCCCATCTTGGATTCCCCTAGGTCTCTAGTTTTAAAAAATGCACAGGTTTGGTACGTTTCCCTAGGTGCCGGCTGAGCTAGAGGCCAAAATCTACAGGTAGGAACTTTGCAAAAAACAACTCTGTTTTCTTTCAAAAAATGTGGTGTCCATGTTGTGTTTTGGGGCATTTCCTGTCACGGGCGCTAGGCCTACCCACCAAAATGAGGTATCATTTTTATCGGGAGACTTGGGGGAACGCTGGGTGGAAGGAAATTTGTGGCTCCTCTCAGATTCCAGAACTTTCTGTCACCGAAATGTGAGGAAAACTTGTTTTTTTAGCCAAATGTTGAGGTTTGCAAAGGATTCTGGGTAACAGAACCTGGTCAGAGCCCCACAAGTCACCCCATATTGGATTCCCCGAGATCTGTAGTTTTAAAAAATGCACAGGTTTGGTAGGTTTCCCTAGGTGCCGGCTGAGCTAGAGGCCAAAATCTACAGGTAGGCACTTTGCAAAAAACACCTCTGTTTTCTTTAAAAAAATGTGATGTGTCCACGTTGTGTTTTTCTGGCATTTCCTGTCACAGGCGCTAGGCCTAACCACACAAGTGAGGTATCATTTTTATCGGGAGACTTGGGGGAATGCTGGGTGGAAGGAAATTTGTGGCTCCTCTCAGATTCCAGAACTTTCTGTCACTGAAATGTGAGGAAAACTTGTTTTTTTTAGCCAAATGTTGAGGTTTGCAAAGGATTCTGGATGACAGAACCAGGTCAGAGCCCCACAAGTCACCCCATATTGGATTTCCCTAGGTCTCTAGTTTTCAAAAATGCACAGGTTTGGTAGGTTTCCCTAGGTGCCGGCTGAGCTAGAGACCAAAATCTACAGGTAGGCACTTTGCAAAAAACACCTCTGTTTTCTTTAAAAAAATGTGATGTGTCCAGGTTGTGTTTTGGGGCGTTTCCTGTCACGGGCGCTAGGCCTACCCACACAAGTGAGGTATCATTTTTATCGGGAGACTTGAGGGAACGCTGGGTGGAAGGAAATTTGTGGCTCCTCTCAGATTCCAGAACTTTCTGTCACCGAAAAGTGAGGAAAACGTGTTTTTTTGCCATATTTTGAGGTTTGCAAAGGAATCTGGGTAACAGAACCTGGTCAGAGCCCCACACATCACGCCATCTTGGATTCCCCTAGGTCTCTAGTTTTAAAAAATGCACAGGTTTGGTAGGTTTCCCTAGGTGCCGGCTGAGCTAGAGGCCAAAATCTACAAGTGGGCACTTTGCAAAAAATACCTCTGTTTTCTTTAAAAAAATGTGATGTGACGAGGTTGTGTTTTGGGGCGTTTCCTGTCACGGGCGCTAGGCCTACTACACAAGTAAGGTATCATTTTTATCGGGAGACTTCAGGGAACGCTGGGTGGAAGGAAATTTGTGGCTCCTCTCAGATTCCAGAACTTTCTGTCACCGAAAAGTGAGGAAAACGTGTTTTTTTAGTCAAATGTTGAGGTTTGCAAAGGATTCTGGGTAACAGAAACTGGTCAGAGCCCGACAAGTCACCCCATATTGGATTTCCCTAGGTCTCTAGTTTTCAAAAATGCACAGGTTTGGTAGGTTTCCCTAGGTGCCGGCTGAGCTAGAGGCCAAAATCTACAGGTAGGCACTTTGCAAAAAACACCTCTGTTTTCTTGCAAAAAATGTGATGTGTCCAGGTTGTGTTTTGGGGCGTTTCCTGTCACGGGCGCTAGGCCTACCCACACAAGTGAGGTATCATTTCTATAGGGAGACTTGAGGGAACGCTGGGTGGAAGGAAATTTGTGGCTCCTCTCAGATTCCAGAACTTTCTGTCACCGAAATGTGAGGAAAACTTGTTTTTTTTAGCCAAATGTTGAGGTTTGCAAAGGATTCTGGATGACAGAACCTGGTCAGAGCCCCACAAGTCACCCCATTTTGGATTTCCCTAGGTCTCTAGTTTTCAAAAATGCACAGGTTTGGTAGGTTTCCCTAGGTGCCGGCTGAGCTAGAGGCCAAAATCTACAGGTAGGCACTTTGCAAAAAACACCTCTGTTTTCTTTAAAAAAATGTGATGTGTCCAGGTTGTGTTTTGGGGCGTTTCCTGTCACGGGCGCTAGGCCTACCCACACAAGTGAGGTATCATTTTTATCGGGAGACTTGAGGGAACGCTGGGTGGAAGGAAATTTGTGGCTCCTCTCAGATTCCAGAACTTTCTGTCACCGAAAAGTGAGGAAAACGTGTTTTTTTGCCATATTTTGAGGTTTGCAAAGGAATCTGGGTAACAGAACCTGGTCAGAGCCCCACACATCACGCCATCTTGGATTCCCCTAGGTCTCTAGTTTTAAAAAATGCACAGGTTTGGTAGGTTTCCCTAGGTGCCGGCTGAGCTAGAGGCCAAAATCTACAAGTGGGCACTTTGCAAAAAATACCTCTGTTTTCTTTAAAAAAATGTGATGTGACCAGGTTGTGTTTTGGGGCGTTTCCTGTCACGGGCGCTAGGCCTACCCACACAAGTAAGGTATCATTTTTATCGGGAGACTTCAGGGAACGCTGAGTGGAAGGAAATTTGTGGCTCCTCTCAGATTCCAGAACTTTCTGTCACCGAAAAGTGAGGAAAACGTGTTTTTTTAGCCAAATGTTGAGGTTTGCAAAGGATTCTGGGTAACAGAAACTGGTCAGAGCCCGACAAGTCACCACATATTGGATTTCCCTAGGTCTCTAGTTTTCAAAAATGCACAGGTTTGGTAGGTTTCCCTAGGTGCCGGCTGAGCTAGAGGCCAAAATCTACAGGTAGGCACTTTGCAAAAAACACCTCTGTTTTCTTGCAAAAAATGTGATGTGTCCAGGTTGTGTTTTGGGGCGTTTCCTGTCACGGGCGCTAGGCCTACCCACACAAGTGAGGTATCATTTTTATAGGGAGACTTGAGGGAACGCTGGGTGGAAGGAAATTTGTGGCTCCTCTCGGATTCCAGAACTTTCTGTCACCGAAATGTGAGGAAAACTTGTTTTTTTTAGCCAAATGTTGAGGTTTGCAAAGGATTCTGGATGACAGAACCTGGTCAGAGCCCCACAAGTCACCCCATATTGGATTTCCCTAGGTCTCTAGTTTTCAAAAATGCACAGGTTTGGTAGGTTTCCCTAGGTGCCGGCTGAGCTAAAGGCCAAAATCTACAGGTAGGCACTTTGCAAAAAACACCTCTGTTTTCTTTAAAAAAATGTGATGTGTCCACATTGTGTTCTGGGGCGTTTCCTGTCACGGGCGCTAGGCCTACCCACAGAAGTGAGGTATCATTTTTATCGGGAGACTTGGGGGAACGCTGGGTGGAAGGAAATTTGTGGCTCCTCTCAGATTCCAGAGCTTTCTGTCACCGAAATGTGAGGAAAACGTGTTTTTTTAGCCAAATTTTGAGGTTTGCAAAGGATTCTGGGTAACAGAACCTGGTCAGAGCCCCACAAGTCACCCCATCTTGGATTCCCCTAGGTCTCTAGTTTTCAAAAATGCACAGGTTTGGTACGTTTCCCTATGTGCCGGCTGAGCTAGAGGCCAAAATCTACAGGTAGGCACTTTGCAAAAAACACCTCTGTTTTCTTTAAAAAAATGTGATGTGTCCATGTTGTGTTTTGGGGCATTTCCTGTCACGGGCGCCAGGCCTACCCACACAAGTGAGGTATCATTTTTATCGGGAGACTTGGGGGAACGCTGGGTGGAAGGAAATTTGTGGCTCCTCTCAGATTCCAGAACTTTCTGTCACCGAAATGTGAGGAAAACTTGTTTTTTTTAGCCAAATGTTGAGGTTTGCAAAGGATTCTGGATGACAGAACCTGGTCAGAGCCCCACAAGTCACCCCATATTGGATTTCCCTAGGTCTCTAGTTTTCAAAAATGCACAGGTTTGGTAGGTTTCCCTAGGTACCCGGCTGAGCTAGAGGCCAAAATCTACAGGTAGGCACTTTGCAAAAAACACCTCTGTTTTCTTTAAAAAAATGTGATGTGTCCATGCTGTGTTTTGGGGCATTTCCTGTCATGGGCGCTAGGCCTACCCACACAAGTGAGGTATCATTTTTATCGGGAGACTTGGGGGAACGCTGGGCGGAAGGAAATTTGTGGCTCCTTTCAGATTCCAGAACTTTCTGCCACCAAAATATGAGGAAAATGTGTTTTTTTAGCTAAATTTTGAGGTTTGCAAAGGATTCTGGGTAACAGAACCTGGTCAGAGCCCCACAAGTCACCCCATCTTGGATTCCCCTAGGTCTCTAGTTTTAAAAAATGCACAGGTTTGGTACGTTTCCCTAGGTGCCGGCTAAGCTAGAGGCCAAAATCTACAGGTAGGAACTTTGCAAAAAACACCTCTGTTTTCTTTAAAAAAATGTGGTGTCCATGTTGTGTTTTGGGGCATTTCCTGTACGGGCGCTAGGCCTACCCACCAAAATGAGGTATAATTTTTATCGGGAGACTTGGGGGAACGCTGGGTGGAAGGAAATTTGTGGCTCCTCTCAGATTCCAGAACTTTCTGTCACCGAAATGTGAGGAAAACTTGTTTTTTTAGCCAAATGTTGAGGTTTGCAAAGGATTCTGGGTAACAGAACCTGGTCAGAGCCCCACAAGTCACCCCATATTGGATTCCCCGAGGTCTGTAGTTTTAAAAAATGCACAGGTTTGGTAGGTTTCCCTAGGTGCCGGCTGAGCTAGAGGCCAAAATCTACAGGTAGGCACTTTGCAAAAAACACCTCTGTTTTCTTTAAAAAAATGTGATGTGTCCAGGTTGTGTTTTGGGGCATTTCCTGTCACGGGCGCTAGGCCTACCCACACAAGTGAGGTATCATTTTTATCGGGAGACTTGAGGGAACGCTGGGTGGAAGGAAATTTGTGGCTCCTCTCAGATTCCAGAACTTTCTGTCACCGAAATGTGAGGAAAACGTGTTTTTTTAGCCAAATGTTGAGGTTTGCAATGGATTCTGGGTAACAGAACCTGGTCAGAGCCCCACAAGTCACCCCATAATGGATTACCCTAGGTCTCTAGTTTTAAAAAATGCACAGGTTTGGTAGGTTTCCCTAGGTGCCGGCTGAGCTACAGGCCAAATCTACAGGTAAGCACTTTGTAAAAAACACCTCTGTTTTCTTTCAAAAAATGTGATGTGTCCATGTTGTGTTTTGGGGCATTTCCTGTCATGGTCGCTAGGCCTACCCACACAAGTGAGGTATCATTTTTATCGGGAGACTTGAGGGAACGCTGGGTGGAAGGAAATTTGTGGCTCCTCTCAGATTCCAGAACTTTCTGTCACCGAAAAGTGAGGAAAACGTGTTTTTTTGCCATATTTTGAGGTTTGCAAAGGAATCTGGGTAACAGAACCTGGTCAGAGCCCCACACATCACGCCATCTTGGATTCCCCTAGGTCTCTAGTTTTAAAAAATGCACAGGTTTGGTAGGTTTCCCTAGGTGCCGGCTGAGCTAGAGGCCAAAATCTACAAGTGGGCACTTTGCAAAAAATACCTCTGTTTTCTTTAAAAAAATGTGATGTGACGAGGTTGTGTTTTGGGGCGTTTCCTGTCACGGGCGCTAGGCCTACTACACAAGTAAGGTATCATTTTTATCGGGAGACTTCAGGGAACGCTGGGTGGAAGGAAATTTGTGGCTCCTCTCAGATTCCAGAACTTTCTGTCACCGAAAAGTGAGGAAAACGTGTTTTTTTAGTCAAATGTTGAGGTTTGCAAAGGATTCTGGGTAACAGAAACTGGTCAGAGCCCGACAAGTCACCCCATATTGGATTTCCCTAGGTCTCTAGTTTTCAAAAATGCACAGGTTTGGTAGGTTTCCCTAGGTGCCGGCTGAGCTAGAGGCCAAAATCTACAGGTAGGCACTTTGCAAAAAACACCTCTGTTTTCTTGCAAAAAATGTGATGTGTCCAGGTTGTGTTTTGGGGCGTTTCCTGTCACGGGCGCTAGGCCTACCCACACAAGTGAGGTATCATTTCTATAGGGAGACTTGAGGGAACGCTGGGTGGAAGGAAATTTGTGGCTCCTCTCAGATTCCAGAACTTTCTGTCACCGAAATGTGAGGAAAACTTGTTTTTTTTAGCCAAATGTTGAGGTTTGCAAAGGATTCTGGATGACAGAACCTGGTCAGAGCCCCACAAGTCACCCCATTTTGGATTTCCCTAGGTCTCTAGTTTTCAAAAATGCACAGGTTTGGTAGGTTTCCCTAGGTGCCGGCTGAGCTAGAGGCCAAAATCTACAGGTAGGCACTTTGCAAAAAACACCTCTGTTTTCTTTAAAAAAATGTGATGTGTCCAGGTTGTGTTTTGGGGCGTTTCCTGTCACGGGCGCTAGGCCTACCCACACAAGTGAGGTATCATTTTTATCGGGAGACTTGAGGGAACGCTGGGTGGAAGGAAATTTGTGGCTCCTCTCAGATTCCAGAACTTTCTGTCACCGAAAAGTGAGGAAAACGTGTTTTTTTGCCATATTTTGAGGTTTGCAAAGGAATCTGGGTAACAGAACCTGGTCAGAGCCCCACACATCACGCCATCTTGGATTCCCCTAGGTCTCTAGTTTTAAAAAATGCACAGGTTTGGTAGGTTTCCCTAGGTGCCGGCTGAGCTAGAGGCCAAAATCTACAAGTGGGCACTTTGCAAAAAATACCTCTGTTTTCTTTAAAAAAATGTGATGTGACCAGGTTGTGTTTTGGGGCGTTTCCTGTCACGGGCGCTAGGCCTACCCACACAAGTAAGGTATCATTTTTATCGGGAGACTTCAGGGAACGCTGAGTGGAAGGAAATTTGTGGCTCCTCTCAGATTCCAGAACTTTCTGTCACCGAAAAGTGAGGAAAACGTGTTTTTTTAGCCAAATGTTGAGGTTTGCAAAGGATTCTGGGTAACAGAAACTGGTCAGAGCCCGACAAGTCACCACATATTGGATTTCCCTAGGTCTCTAGTTTTCAAAAATGCACAGGTTTGGTAGGTTTCCCTAGGTGCCGGCTGAGCTAGAGGCCAAAATCTACAGGTAGGCACTTTGCAAAAAACACCTCTGTTTTCTTGCAAAAAATGTGATGTGTCCAGGTTGTGTTTTGGGGCGTTTCCTGTCACGGGCGCTAGGCCTACCCACACAAGTGAGGTATCATTTTTATAGGGAGACTTGAGGGAACGCTGGGTGGAAGGAAATTTGTGGCTCCTCTCGGATTCCAGAACTTTCTGTCACCAAAATGTGAGGAAAACTTGTTTTTTTTAGCCAAATGTTGAGGTTTGCAAAGGATTCTGGATGACAGAACCTGGTCAGAGCCCCACAAGTCACCCCATATTGGATTTCCCTAGGTCTCTAGTTTTCAAAAATGCACAGGTTTGGTAGGTTTCCCTAGGTGCCGGCTGAGCTAAAGGCCAAAATCTACAGGTAGGCACTTTGCAAAAAACACCTCTGTTTTCTTTAAAAAAATGTGATGTGTCCACATTGTGTTCTGGGGCGTTTCCTGTCACGGGCGCTAGGCCTACCCACAGAAGTGAGGTATCATTTTTATCGGGAGACTTGGGGGAACGCTGGGTGGAAGGAAATTTGTGGCTCCTCTCAGATTCCAGAGCTTTCTGTCACCGAAATGTGAGGAAAACGTGTTTTTTTAGCCAAATTTTGAGGTTTGCAAAGGATTCTGGGTAACAGAACCTGGTCAGAGCCCCACAAGTCACCCCATCTTGGATTCCCCTAGGTCTCTAGTTTTCAAAAATGCACAGGTTTGGTACGTTTCCCTATGTGCCGGCTGAGCTAGAGGCCAAAATCTACAGGTAGGCACTTTGCAAAAAACACCTCTGTTTTCTTTAAAAAAATGTGATGTGTCCATGTTGTGTTTTGGGGCATTTCCTGTCACGGGCGCCAGGCCTACCCACACAAGTGAGGTATCATTTTTATCGGGAGACTTGGGGGAACGCTGGGTGGAAGGAAATTTGTGGCTCCTCTCAGATTCCAGAACTTTCTGTCACCGAAATGTGAGGAAAACTTGTTTTTTTTAGCCAAATGTTGAGGTTTGCAAAGGATTCTGGATGACAGAACCTGGTCAGAGCCCCACAAGTCACCCCATATTGGATTTCCCTAGGTCTCTAGTTTTCAAAAATGCACAGGTTTGGTAGGTTTCCCTAGGTACCCGGCTGAGCTAGAGGCCAAAATCTACAGGTAGGCACTTTGCAAAAAACACCTCTGTTTTCTTTAAAAAAATGTGATGTGTCCATGCTGTGTTTTGGGGCATTTCCTGTCATGGGCGCTAGGCCTACCCACACAAGTGAGGTATCATTTTTATCGGGAGACTTGGGGGAACGCTGGGCGGAAGGAAATTTGTGGCTCCTTTCAGATTCCAGAACTTTCTGCCACCAAAATATGAGGAAAATGTGTTTTTTTAGCTAAATTTTGAGGTTTGCAAAGGATTCTGGGTAACAGAACCTGGTCAGAGCCCCACAAGTCACCCCATCTTGGATTCCCCTAGGTCTCTAGTTTTAAAAAATGCACAGGTTTGGTACGTTTCCCTAGGTGCCGGCTAAGCTAGAGGCCAAAATCTACAGGTAGGAACTTTGCAAAAAACACCTCTGTTTTCTTTAAAAAAATGTGGTGTCCATGTTGTGTTTTGGGGCATTTCCTGTACGGGCGCTAGGCCTACCCACCAAAATGAGGTATAATTTTTATCGGGAGACTTGGGGGAACGCTGGGTGGAAGGAAATTTGTGGCTCCTCTCAGATTCCAGAACTTTCTGTCACCGAAATGTGAGGAAAACTTGTTTTTTTAGCCAAATGTTGAGGTTTGCAAAGGATTCTGGGTAACAGAACCTGGTCAGAGCCCCACAAGTCACCCCATATTGGATTCCCCGAGGTCTGTAGTTTTAAAAAATGCACAGGTTTGGTAGGTTTCCCTAGGTGCCGGCTGAGCTAGAGGCCAAAATCTACAGGTAGGCACTTTGCAAAAAACACCTCTGTTTTCTTTAAAAAAATGTGATGTGTCCAGGTTGTGTTTTGGGGCATTTCCTGTCACGGGCGCTAGGCCTACCCACACAAGTGAGGTATCATTTTTATCGGGAGACTTGAGGGAACGCTGGGTGGAAGGAAATTTGTGGCTCCTCTCAGATTCCAGAACTTTCTGTCACCGAAATGTGAGGAAAACGTGTTTTTTTAGCCAAATGTTGAGGTTTGCAATGGATTCTGGGTAACAGAACCTGGTCAGAGCCCCACAAGTCACCCCATAATGGATTACCCTAGGTCTCTAGTTTTAAAAAATGCACAGGTTTGGTAGGTTTCCCTAGGTGCCGGCTGAGCTAGAGGCCAAATCTACAGGTAAGCACTTTGTAAAAAACACCTCTGTTTTCTTTCAAAAAATGTGATGTGTCCATGTTGTGTTTTGGGGCATTTCCTGTCATGGTCGCTAGGCCTACCCACACAAGTGAGGTATCATTTTTATCGGGAGACTTGGGGGAACGCTGGGTGGAAGGAAATTTGTGGCTCCTTTCAGATTCCAGAACTTTCTGTCACCAAAATATGAGGAAAATGTGTTTTTTTAGCAAAATTTTGAGGTTTGCAAAGGATTCTGGGTAACAGAACCTGGTCAGAGCCCCACAAGTCACCCCATCTTGGATTCCCCTAGGTCTCTAGTTTTAAAAAATGCACAGGTTTGGTACGTTTCCCTAGGTGCCGGCTGAGCTAGAGGCCAAAATCTACAGGTAGGAACTTTGCAAAAAACACCTCTGTTTTCTTTCAAAAAATGTGGTGTCCATGTTGTGTTTTGGGGCATTTCCTGTCACGGGCGCTAGGCCTACCCACAGAAGTGAGGTATCATTTTTATCGGGAGACTTGGGGGAACGCTGGGTGGAAGGAAATTTGTGGCTCCTCTCAGATTCCAGAGCTTTCTGTCACCGAAATGTGAGGAAAACGTGTTTTTTTAGCCAAATTTTGAGGTTTGCAAAGTATTCTGGGTAACAGAACCTGGTCAGAGCCCCACAAGTCACCCCATCTTGGATTCCCCTAGGTCTCTAGTTTTCAAAAATGCACAGGTTTGGTACGTTTCCCTATGTGCCGGCTGAGCTAGAGGCCAAAATCTACAGGTAGGCACTTTGCAAAAAACACCTCTGTTTTCTTTCAAAAAATGTGATGTGTCCATGTTGTGTTTTGGGGCTTTTCCTGTCACGGGCGCTAGGCCTACCCACACAAGTGAGGTATCATTTTTATCGGGAGACTTGAGGGAACGCTGGGTGGAAGGAAATGTGTGGCTCCTCTCAGATTCCAGAACTTTCTGTCACTGAAATGTGAGGAAAACGTGTTTTTTTTGCCATATTTTGAGGTTTGCAAAGGATTCTGGGTACCAGAACCTGGTCAGAGCCCCACACATCACGCCATCTTGGATTCCCTAGGTCTCTAGTTTTCAAAAATGCACAGGTTTGGTAGGTTTCCCTAGGTGCCGGCTGAGCTAGAGGCCAAAATCTACAGGTAGGCACTTTGCAAAAAACACCTCTGTTGGTTGTGTTTTGGGGCGTTTCCTGTCACGGGCCCTAGGCCTACCCACACAAGTAAGGTATCATTTTTATCGGGAGACTTGAGGGAACGCTGGGTGGAAGGAAATTTGTGGCTCCTCTCAGATTCCAGAACTTTCTGTCACCGAAAAGTGAGGAAAACGTGTTTTTTTGCCATATTTTGAGGTTTGCAAAGGAATCTGGGTAACAGAACCTGGTCAGAGCCCCACACATCACGCCATCTTGGATTCCCCTAGGTCTCTAGTTTTAAAAAATGCACAGGTTTGGTAGGTTTCCCTAGGTGCCGGCTGAGCTAGAGGCCAAAATCTACAAGTGGGCACTTTGCAAAAAATACCTCTGTTTTCTTTAAAAAAATGTGATATGACCAGGTTGTGTTTTGGGGCGTTTCCTGTCACGGGCGCTAGGCCTACTACACAAGTAAGGTATCATTTTTATCGGGAGTCTTCAGGGAACGCTGGGTGGAAGGAAATTTGTGGCTCCTCTCAGATTCCAGAACTTTCTGTCACCGAAAAGTGAGGAAAACGTGTTTTTTTAGTCAAATGTTGAGGTTTGCAAAGGATTCTGGGTAACAGAAACTGGTCAGAGCCCGACAAGTCACCCCATATTGGATTTCCCTAGGTCTCTAGTTTTCAAAAATGCACAGGTTTGGTAGGTTTCCCTAGGTGCCGGCTGAGCTAGAGGCCAAAATCTACAGGTAGGCACTTTGCAAAAAACACCTCTGTTTTCTTGCAAAAAATGTGATGTGTCCAGGTTGTGTTTTGGGGCGTTTCCTGTCACGGGCGCTAGGCCTACCCACACAAGTGAGGTATCATTTTTATAGGGAGACTAGAGGGAACGCTGGGTGGAAGGAAATTTGTGGCTCCTCTCAGATTCCAGAACTTTCTGTCACCGAAATGTGAGGAAAACTTGTTTTTTTTACCCAAATGTTGAGGTTTGCAAAGGATTCTGGATGACAGAACCTGGTCAGAGCCCCACAAGTCACCCCATATTGGATTTCCCTAGGTCTCTAGTTTTCAAAAATGCACAGGTTTGGTAGGTTTCCCTAGGTGCCGGCTGAGCTAGAGGCCAAAATCTACAGGTAGGCACTTTGCAAAAAACACCTCTGTTTTCTTTAAAAAAATGTGATGTGTCCAGGTTGTGTTTTGGGGCGTTTCCTGTCACGGGCAATAGGCCTACCCACACAAGTGAGGTATCATTTTTATCGGGAGACTTGAGGGAACGCTGGGTGGAAGGAAATTTGTGGCTCCTCTCAGATTCCAGAACTTTCTGTCACCGAAAAGTGAGGAAAACGTGTTTTTTTGCCATATTTTGAGGTTTGCAAAGGAATCTGGGTAACAGAACCTGGTCAGAGCCCCACACATCACGCCATCTTGGATTCCCCTAGGTCTCTAGTTTTAAAAAATGCACAGGTTTGGTAGGTTTCCCTAGGTGCCGGCTGAGCTAGAGGCCAAAATCTACAAGTGGGCACTTTGCAAAAAATACCTCTGTTTTCTTTAAAAAAATGTGATGTGACCAGGTTGTGTTTTGGGGCGTTTCCTGTCACGGGCGCTAGGCCTACCCACACAAGTAAGGTATCATTTTTATCGGGAGACTTCAGGGAACGCTGGGTGGAAGGAAATTTGTGGCTCCTCTCAGATTCCAGAACTTTCTGTCACCGAAAAGTGAGGAAAACGTGTTTTTTTAGCCAAATGTTGAGGTTTGCAAAGGATTCTGGGTAACAGAAACTGGTCAGAGCCCGACAAGTCACCCCATATTGGATTTCCCTAGGTCTCTAGTTTTCAAAAATGCACAGGTTTGGTAGGTTTCCCTAGGTGCCGGCTGAGCTAGAGGCCAAAATCTACAGGTAGGCACTTTGCAAAAAACACCTCTGTTTTCTTTCAAAAAATGTGATGTGTCCAGGTTGTGTTTTGGGGCGTTTCCTGTCACGGGCGCTAGGCCTACCCACACAAGTGAGGTATCATTTTTATAGGGAGACTTGAGGGAACGCTGGGTGGAAGGAAATTTGTGGCTCCTTTCAGATTCCAGAACTTTCTGTCACCGAAATGTGAGGAAAACCTGTTTTTTTTAGCCAAATGTTGAGGTTTGCAAAGGATTCTGGATGACAGAACCTGGTCAGAGCCCCACAAGTCACCCCATATTGGATTTCCCTAGGTCTCTAGTTTTAAAAAATGCACAGGTTTGGTAGGTTTCCCTAGGTGCCGGCTGAGCTAAAGGCCAAAATCTACAGGTAGGCACTTTGCAAAAAACACCTCAGTTTTCTTTAAAAAAATGTGATGTGTCCACATTGTGTTCTGGGGCGTTTCCTGTCACGGGCGCTAGGCCTACCCACAGAAGTGAGGTATCATTTTTATCGGGAGACTTGGGGGAACGCTGGGTGGAAGGAAATTTGTGGCTCCTCTCAGATTCCAGAGCTTTCTGTCACCGAAATGTGAGGAAAACGTGTTTTTGTAGCCAAATTTTGAGGTTTGCAAAGGATTCTGGGTAACAGAACCTGGTCAGAGCCCCACAAGTCACCCCATCTTGGATTCCCCTAGGTCTCTAGTTTTCAAAAATGCACAGGTTTGGTATGTTTCCCTATGTGCCGGCTGAGCTAGAGGCCAAAATCTACAGGTAGGCACTTTGCAAAAAACACCTCTGTTTTCTTTAAAAAAATGTGATGTGTCCATGTTGTGTTTTGGGGCATTTCCTGTCACGGGCGCCAGGCCTACCCACACAAGTGAGGTATCATTTTTATCGGGAGACTTGGGGGAACGCTGGGTGGAAGGAAATTTGTGGCTCCTCTCAGATTCCAGAACTTTCTGTCACCGAAATGTGAGGAAAACTTGTTTTTTTTAGCCAAATGTTGAGGTTTGCAAAGGATTCTGGATGACAGAACCTGGTCAGAGCCCCACAAGTCACCCCATATTGGATTTCCCTAGGTCTCTAGTTTTCAAAAATGCACAGGTTTGGTAGGTTTCCCTAGGTGCCGGCTGAGCTAGAGGCCAAAATCTACAGGTAGGCACTTTGCAAAAAACACCTCTGTTTTCTTTAAAAAAATGTGATGTGTCCAGGTTGTGTTTTGGGGCGTTTCCTGTCACGGGCGCTAGGCCTACCCACACAAGTGAGGTATCATTTTTATCGGGAGACTTGAGGGAACGCTGGGTGGAAGGAAATTTGTGGTCCTCTCAGATTCCAGAACTTTCTGTCACCGAAATGTGAGGAAAACGTGTTTTTTTAGCCAAATGTTGAGGTTTGCAATGGATTCTGGGTAACAGAACCTGGTCAGAGCCCCACAAGTCACCCCATAATGGATTACCCTAGGTCTCTAGTTTTCAAAAATGCACAGGTTTGGTAGGTTTCCCTAGGTGCCGGCTGAGCTAGAGGCCAAATCTACAGGTAAGCACTTTGTAAAAAACACCTCTGTTTTCTTTCAAAAAATGTGATGTGTCCATGTTGTGTTTTGGGGCATTTCCTGTCATGGGCGCTAGGCCTACCCACACAAGTGAGGTATCATTTTTATCGGGAGACTTGGGGGAACGCTGGGCGGAAGGACATTTTTGGCTCCTTTCAGATTCCAGAACTTTCTGTCACCAAAATAAGAGGAAAATGTGTTTTTTTAGCTACATTTTGAGGTTTGCAAAGGATTCTGGGTAACAGAACCTGGTCAGAGCCCCACAAGTCACCCCATCTTGGATTCCCCTAGGTCTCTAGTTTTAAAAAATGCACAGGTTTGGTACGTTTCCCTAGGTGCCGGCTGAGCTAGAGGCCAAAATCTACAGGTAGGAACTTTGCAAAAAACACCTCTGTTTTCTTTCAAAAAATGTGGTGTCCATGTTGTGTTTTGGGGCATTTTCTGTACGGGCGCTAGGCCTACCCACCAAAATGAGGTATCATTTTTATCGGGAGACTTGGGGGAACGCTGGGTGGAAGGAAATTTGTGGCTCCTCTCAGATTCCAGAACTTTCTGTCACCGAAATGTGAGGAAAACTTGTTTTTTTAGCCAAATGTTGAGGTTTGCAAAGGATTCTGGGTAACAGAACCTGGTCAGAGCCCCACAACTCACCCCATATTGGATTCCCCGAGGTCTGTAGTTTTAAAAAATGTACTGTTTTGGTAGGTTTCCCTAGGTGCCGGCTGAGCTAGAGGCCAAAATCTACAGGTAGGCACTTTGCAAAAAACACCTCTGTTTTCTTTCAAAAAATGTGATGTGTCCACGTTGTGTTTTGGGGCATTTCCTGTCACAGGCGCTAGGCCTACCCACACAAGTGAGGTATCATTTTTATCGGGAGACTTGGGGGAACGCTGGGTGGAAGGAAATTTGTGGCTCCTCTCAGATTCCAGAACTTTCTGTCACCGAAATGTGAGGAAAACTTGTTTTTTTTAGCCAAATGTTGAGGTTTGCAAAGGATTCTGGATGACAGAACCTGGTCAGAGCCCCACAAGTCACCCCATCTTGGATTCCCCTAGGTCTCTAGTTTTAAAAAATGCACAGGTTTGGTACGTTTCCCTAGGTGCCGGCTGAGCTAGAGGCCAAAATCTACAGGTAGGAACTTTGCAAAAAACACCTCTGTTTTCTTTCAAAAAATGTGGTGTCCATGTTGTGTTTTGGGGCATTTCCTGTCACGGGCGCTAGGCCTACCCACAGAAGTGAGGTATCATTTTTATCGGGAGACTTGGGGGAACGCTGGGTGGAAGGAAATTTGTGGCTCCTCTCAGATTCCAGAGCTTATTGTCACCGAAATGTGAGGAAAACGTGTTTTTTTAGCCAAATTTTGAGGTTTGCAAAGTATTCTGGGTAACAGAACCTGGTCAGAGCCCCACAAGTCACCCCATCTTGGATTCCCCTAGGTCTCTAGTTTTCAAAAATGCACAGGTTTGGTACGTTTCCCTATGTGCCGGCTGAGCTAGAGGCCAAAATCTACAGGTAGGCACTTTGCAAAAAACACCTCTGTTTTCTTTCAAAAAATGTGATGTGTCCATGTTGTGTTTTGGGGCGTTTCCTGTCACGGGCGCTAGGCCTACCCACACAAGTGAGGTATCATTTTTATCGGGAGACTTGGGGGAACGCTGGGTGGAAGGAAATGTGTGGCTCCTCTCAGATTCCAGAACTTTCTGTCACTGAAATGTGAGGAAAACATGTTTTTTTTGCCATATTTTGAGGTTTGCAAAGGATTCTGGGTACCAGAACCTGGTCAGAGCCCCACACATCACGCCATCTTGGATTCCCTAGGTCTCTAGTTTTCAAAAATGCACAGGTTTGGTAGGTTTCCCTAGGTGCCGGCTGAGCTAGAGGCCAAAATCTACAGGTAGGCACTTTGCAAAAAACACCTCTGTTTTCTTTAAAAAAATGTGATGTGTCCAGGTTGTGTTTTGGGGCGTTTCCTGTCACGGGCGCTAGGCCTACCCACACAAGTGAGGTATCATTTTTATCGGGAGACTTGAGGGAACGCTGGGTGGAAGGAAATTTGTGGCTCCTCTCAGATTCCAGAACTTTCTGTCACCGAAATGTGAGGAAAACGTGTTTTTTTAGCCAAATGTTGAGGTTTGCAATGGATTCTGGGTAACAGAACCTGGTCAGAGCCCCACAAGTCACCCCATAATGGATTACCCTAGGTCTCTAGTTTTCAAAAATGCACAGGTTTGGTAGGTTTCCCTAGGTGCCGGCTGAGCTAGAGGCCAAATCTACAGGTAAGCACTTTGTAAAAAACACCTCTGTTTTCTTTCAAAAAATGTGATGTGTCCATGTTGTGTTTTGGGGCATTTCCTGTCATGGGCGCTAGGCCTACCCACACAAGTGAGGTATCATTTTTATCGGGAGACTTGGGGGAACGCTGGGTGGAAGGAAATTTGTGGCTCCTTTCAGATTCCAGAACTTTCTGTCACCAAAATATGAGGAAAATGTGTTTTTTTTAGCTAAATTTTGAGGTTTGCAAAGGATTCTGGGTAACAGAACCTGGTCAGAGCCCCACAAGTCACCCCATCTTGGATTCCCCTAGGTCTCTAGTTTTAAAAAATGCACAGGTTTGGTACGTTTCCCTAGGTGCCGGCTGAGCTAGAGGCCAAAATCTACAGGTAGGAACTTTGCAAAAAACAACTCTGTTTTCTTTCAAAAAATGTGGTGTCCATGTTGTGTTTTGGGGCATTTCCTGTCACGGGCGCTAGGCCTACCCACCAAAATGAGGTATCATTTTTATCGGGAGACTTGGGGGAACGCTGGGTGGAAGGAAATTTGTGGCTCCTCTCAGATTCCAGAACTTTCTGTCACCGAAATGTGAGGAAAACTTGTTTTTTTAGCCAAATGTTGAGGTTTGCAAAGGATTCTGGGTAACAGAACCTGGTCAGAGCCCCACAAGTCACCCCATATTGGATTCCCCGAGATCTGTAGTTTTAAAAAATGCACAGGTTTGGTAGGTTTCCCTAGGTGCCGGCTGAGCTAGAGGCCAAAATCTACAGGTAGGCACTTTGCAAAAAACACCTCTGTTTTCTTTAAAAAAATGTGATGTGTCCACGTTGTGTTTTTCTGGCATTTCCTGTCACAGGCGCTAGGCCTAACCACACAAGTGAGGTATCATTTTTATCGGGAGACTTGGGGGAATGCTGGGTGGAAGGAAATTTGTGGCTCCTCTCAGATTCCAGAACTTTCTGTCACTGAAATGTGAGGAAAACTTGTTTTTTTTAGCCAAATGTTGAGGTTTGCAAAGGATTCTGGATGACAGAACCAGGTCAGAGCCCCACAAGTCACCCCATATTGGATTTCCCTAGGTCTCTAGTTTTCAAAAATGCACAGGTTTGGTAGGTTTCCCTAGGTGCCGGCTGAGCTAGAGACCAAAATCTACAGGTAGGCACTTTGCAAAAAACACCTCTGTTTTCTTTAAAAAAATGTGATGTGTCCAGGTTGTGTTTTGGGGCGTTTCCTGTCACGGGCGCTAGGCCTACCCACACAAGTGAGGTATCATTTTTATCGGGAGACTTGAGGGAACGCTGGGTGGAAGGAAATTTGTGGCTCCTCTCAGATTCCAGAACTTTCTGTCACCGAAAAGTGAGGAAAACGTGTTTTTTTGCCATATTTTGAGGTTTGCAAAGGAATCTGGGTAACAGAACCTGGTCAGAGCCCCACACATCACGCCATCTTGGATTCCCCTAGGTCTCTAGTTTTAAAAAATGCACAGGTTTGGTAGGTTTCCCTAGGTGCCGGCTGAGCTAGAGGCCAAAATCTACAAGTGGGCACTTTGCAAAAAATACCTCTGTTTTCTTTAAAAAAATGTGATGTGACGAGGTTGTGTTTTGGGGCGTTTCCTGTCACGGGCGCTAGGCCTACTACACAAGTAAGGTATCATTTTTATCGGGAGACTTCAGGGAACGCTGGGTGGAAGGAAATTTGTGGCTCCTCTCAGATTCCAGAACTTTCTGTCACCGAAAAGTGAGGAAAACGTGTTTTTTTAGTCAAATGTTGAGGTTTGCAAAGGATTCTGGGTAACAGAAACTGGTCAGAGCCCGACAAGTCACCCCATATTGGATTTCCCTAGGTCTCTAGTTTTCAAAAATGCACAGGTTTGGTAGGTTTCCCTAGGTGCCGGCTGAGCTAGAGGCCAAAATCTACAGGTAGGCACTTTGCAAAAAACACCTCTGTTTTCTTGCAAAAAATGTGATGTGTCCAGGTTGTGTTTTGGGGCGTTTCCTGTCACGGGCGCTAGGCCTACCCACACAAGTGAGGTATCATTTCTATAGGGAGACTTGAGGGAACGCTGGGTGGAAGGAAATTTGTGGCTCCTCTCAGATTCCAGAACTTTCTGTCACCGAAATGTGAGGAAAACTTGTTTTTTTTAGCCAAATGTTGAGGTTTGCAAAGGATTCTGGATGACAGAACCTGGTCAGAGCCCCACAAGTCACCCCATTTTGGATTTCCCTAGGTCTCTAGTTTTCAAAAATGCACAGGTTTGGTAGGTTTCCCTAGGTGCCGGCTGAGCTAGAGGCCAAAATCTACAGGTAGGCACTTTGCAAAAAACACCTCTGTTTTCTTTAAAAAAATGTGATGTGTCCAGGTTGTGTTTTGGGGCGTTTCCTGTCACGGGCGCTAGGCCTACCCACACAAGTGAGGTATCATTTTTATCGGGAGACTTGAGGGAACGCTGGGTGGAAGGAAATTTGTGGCTCCTCTCAGATTCCAGAACTTTCTGTCACCGAAAAGTGAGGAAAACGTGTTTTTTTGCCATATTTTGAGGTTTGCAAAGGAATCTGGGTAACAGAACCTGGTCAGAGCCCCACACATCACGCCATCTTGGATTCCCCTAGGTCTCTAGTTTTAAAAAATGCACAGGTTTGGTAGGTTTCCCTAGGTGCCGGCTGAGCTAGAGGCCAAAATCTACAAGTGGGCACTTTGCAAAAAATACCTCTGTTTTCTTTAAAAAAATGTGATGTGACCAGGTTGTGTTTTGGGGCGTTTCCTGTCACGGGCGCTAGGCCTACCCACACAAGTAAGGTATCATTTTTATCGGGAGACTTCAGGGAACGCTGAGTGGAAGGAAATTTGTGGCTCCTCTCAGATTCCAGAACTTTCTGTCACCGAAAAGTGAGGAAAACGTGTTTTTTTAGCCAAATGTTGAGGTTTGCAAAGGATTCTGGGTAACAGAAACTGGTCAGAGCCCGACAAGTCACCACATATTGGATTTCCCTTGGTCTCTAGTTTTCAAAAATGCACAGGTTTGGTAGGTTTCCCTAGGTGCCGGCTGAGCTAGAGGCCAAAATCTACAGGTAGGCACTTTGCAAAAAACACCTCTGTTTTCTTGCAAAAAATGTGATGTGTCCAGGTTGTGTTTTGGGGCGTTTCCTGTCACGGGCGCTAGGCCTACCCACACAAGTGAGGTATCATTTTTATAGGGAGACTTGAGGGAACGCTGGGTGGAAGGAAATTTGTGGCTCCTCTCGGATTCCAGAACTTTCTGTCACCGAAATGTGAGGAAAACTTGTTTTTTTTAGCCAAATGTTGAGGTTTGCAAAGGATTCTGGATGACAGAACCTGGTCAGAGCCCCACAAGTCACCCCATATTGGATTTCCCTAGGTCTCTAGTTTTCAAAAATGCACAGGTTTGGTAGGTTTCCCTAGGTGCCGGCTGAGCTAAAGGCCAAAATCTACAGGTAGGCACTTTGCAAAAAACACCTCTGTTTTCTTTAAAAAAATGTGATGTGTCCACATTGTGTTCTGGGGCGTTTCCTGTCACGGGCGCTAGGCCTACCCACAGAAGTGAGGTATCATTTTTATCGGGAGACTTGGGGGAACGCTGGGTGGAAGGAAATTTGTGGCTCCTCTCAGATTCCAGAGCTTTCTGTCACCGAAATGTGAGGAAAACGTGTTTTTTTAGCCAAATTTTGAGGTTTGCAAAGGATTCTGGGTAACAGAACCTGGTCAGAGCCCCACAAGTCACCCCATCTTGGATTCCCCTAGGTCTCTAGTTTTCAAAAATGCACAGGTTTGGTACGTTTCCCTATGTGCCGGCTGAGCTAGAGGCCAAAATCTACAGGTAGGCACTTTGCAAAAAACACCTCTGTTTTCTTTAAAAAAATGTGATGTGTCCATGTTGTGTTTTGGGGCATTTCCTGTCACGGGCGCCAGGCCTACCCACACAAGTGAGGTATCATTTTTATCGGGAGACTTGGGGGAACGCTGGGTGGAAGGAAATTTGTGGCTCCTCTCAGATTCCAGAACTTTCTGTCACCGAAATGTGAGGAAAACTTGTTTTTTTTAGCCAAATGTTGAGGTTTGCAAAGGATTCTGGATGACAGAACCTGGTCAGAGCCCCACAAGTCACCCCATATTGGATTTCCCTAGGTCTCTAGTTTTCAAAAATGCACAGGTTTGGTAGGTTTCCCTAGGTACCCGGCTGAGCTAGAGGCCAAAATCTACAGGTAGGCACTTTGCAAAAAACACCTCTGTTTTCTTTCAAAAAATGTGATGTGTCCATGCTGTGTTTTGGGGCATTTCCTGTCATGGGCGCTAGGCCTACCCACACAAGTGAGGTATCATTTTTATCGGGAGACTTGGGGGAACGCTGGGCGGAAGGAAATTTGTGGCTCCTTTCAGATTCCAGAACTTTCTGCCACCAAAATATGAGGAAAATGTGTTTTTTTAGCTAAATTTTGAGGTTTGCAAAGGATTCTGGGTAACAGAACCTGGTCAGAGCCCCACAAGTCACCCCATCTTGGATTCCCCTAGGTCTCTAGTTTTAAAAAATGCACAGGTTTGGTACGTTTCCCTAGGTGCCGGCTAAGCTAGAGGCCAAAATCTACAGGTAGGAACTTTGCAAAAAACACCTCTGTTTTCTTTAAAAAAATGTGGTGTCCATGTTGTGTTTTGGGGCATTTCCTGTACGGGCGCTAGGCCTACCCACCAAAATGAGGTATAATTTTTATCGGGAGACTTGGGGGAACGCTGGGTGGAAGGAAATTTGTGGCTCCTCTCAGATTCCAGAACTTTCTGTCACCGAAATGTGAGGAAAACTTGTTTTTTTAGCCAAATGTTGAGGTTTGCAAAGGATTCTGGGTAACAGAACCTGGTCAGAGCCCCACAAGTCACCCCATATTGGATTCCCCGAGGTCTGTAGTTTTAAAAAATGCACAGGTTTGGTAGGTTTCCCTAGGTGCCGGCTGAGCTAGAGGCCAAAATCTACAGGTAGGCACTTTGCAAAAAACACCTCTGTTTTCTTTAAAAAAATGTGATGTGTCCAGGTTGTGTTTTGGGGCATTTCCTGTCACGGGCGCTAGGCCTACCCACACAAGTGAGGTATCATTTTTATCGGGAGACTTGAGGGAACGCTGGGTGGAAGGAAATTTGTGGCTCCTCTCAGATTCCAGAACTTTCTGTCACCGAAATGTGAGGAAAACGTGTTTTTTTAGCCAAATGTTGAGGTTTGCAATGGATTCTGGGTAACAGAACCTGGTCAGAGCCCCACAAGTCACCCCATAATGGATTACCCTAGGTCTCTAGTTTTAAAAAATGCACAGGTTTGGTAGGTTTCCCTAGGTGCCGGCTGAGCTAGAGGCCAAATCTACAGGTAAGCACTTTGTAAAAAACACCTCTGTTTTCTTTCAAAAAATGTGATGTGTCCATGTTGTGTTTTGGGGCATTTCCTGTCATGGTCGCTAGGCCTACCCACACAAGTGAGGTATCATTTTTATCGGGAGACTTGGGGGAACGCTGGGTGGAAGGAAATTTGTGGCTCCTTTCAGATTCCAGAACTTTCTGTCACCAAAATATGAGGAAAATGTGTTTTTTTAGCAAAATTTTGAGGTTTGCAAAGGATTCTGGGTAACAGAACCTGGTCAGAGCCCCACAAGTCACCCCATCTTGGATTCCCCTAGGTCTCTAGTTTTAAAAAATGCACAGGTTTGGTACGTTTCCCTAGGTGCCGGCTGAGCTAGAGGCCAAAATCTACAGGTAGGAACTTTGCAAAAAACACCTCTGTTTTCTTTCAAAAAATGTGGTGTCCATGTTGTGTTTTGGGGCATTTCCTGTCACGGGCGCTAGGCCTACCCACAGAAGTGAGGTATCATTTTTATCGGGAGACTTGGGGGAACGCTGGGTGGAAGGAAATTTGTGGCTCCTCTCAGATTCCAGAGCTTTCTGTCACCGAAATGTGAGGAAAACGTGTTTTTTTAGCCAAATTTTGAGGTTTGCAAAGTATTCTGGGTAACAGAACCTGGTCAGAGCCCCACAAGTCACCCCATCTTGGATTCCCCTAGGTCTCTAGTTTTCAAAAATGCACAGGTTTGGTACGTTTCCCTATGTGCCGGCTGAGCTAGAGGCCAAAATCTACAGGTAGGCACTTTGCAAAAAACACCTCTGTTTTCTTTCAAAAAATGTGATGTGTCCATGTTGTGTTTTGGGGCTTTTCCTGTCACGGGCGCTAGGCCTACCCACACAAGTGAGGTATCATTTTTATCGGGAGACTTGAGGGAACGCTGGGTGGAAGGAAATGTGTGGCTCCTCTCAGATTCCAGAACTTTCTGTCACTGAAATGTGAGGAAAACGTGTTTTTTTTGCCATATTTTGAGGTTTGCAAAGGATTCTGGGTACCAGAACCTGGTCAGAGCCCCACACATCACGCCATCTTGGATTCCCTAGGTCTCTAGTTTTCAAAAATGCACAGGTTTGGTAGGTTTCCCTAGGTGCCGGCTGAGCTAGAGGCCAAAATCTACAGGTAGGCACTTTGCAAAAAACACCTCTGTTGGTTGTGTTTTGGGGCGTTTCCTGTCACGGGCCCTAGGCCTACCCACACAAGTAAGGTATCATTTTTATCGGGAGACTTGAGGGAACGCTGGGTGGAAGGAAATTTGTGGCTCCTCTCAGATTCCAGAACTTTCTGTCACCGAAAAGTGAGGAAAACGTGTTTTTTTGCCATATTTTGAGGTTTGCAAAGGAATCTGGGTAACAGAACCTGGTCAGAGCCCCACACATCACGCCATCTTGGATTCCCCTAGGTCTCTAGTTTTAAAAAATGCACAGGTTTGGTAGGTTTCCCTAGGTGCCGGCTGAGCTAGAGGCCAAAATCTACAAGTGGGCACTTTGCAAAAAATACCTCTGTTTTCTTTAAAAAAATGTGATATGACCAGGTTGTGTTTTGGGGCGTTTCCTGTCACGGGCGCTAGGCCTACTACACAAGTAAGGTATCATTTTTATCGGGAGTCTTCAGGGAACGCTGGGTGGAAGGAAATTTGTGGCTCCTCTCAGATTCCAGAACTTTCTGTCACCGAAAAGTGAGGAAAACGTGTTTTTTTAGTCAAATGTTGAGGTTTGCAAAGGATTCTGGGTAACAGAAACTGGTCAGAGCCCGACAAGTCACCCCATATTGGATTTCCCTAGGTCTCTAGTTTTCAAAAATGCACAGGTTTGGTAGGTTTCCCTAGGTGCCGGCTGAGCTAGAGGCCAAAATCTACAGGTAGGCACTTTGCAAAAAACACCTCTGTTTTCTTGCAAAAAATGTGATGTGTCCAGGTTGTGTTTTGGGGCGTTTCCTGTCACGGGCGCTAGGCCTACCCACACAAGTGAGGTATCATTTTTATAGGGAGACTAGAGGGAACGCTGGGTGGAAGGAAATTTGTGGCTCCTCTCAGATTCCAGAATTTTCTGTCACCGAAATGTGAGGAAAACTTGTTTTTTTTACCCAAATGTTGAGGTTTGCAAAGGATTCTGGATGACAGAACCTGGTCAGAGCCCCACAAGTCACCCCATATTGGATTTCCCTAGGTCTCTAGTTTTCAAAAATGCACAGGTTTGGTAGGTTTCCCTAGGTGCCGGCTGAGCTAGAGGCCAAAATCTACAGGTAGGCACTTTGCAAAAAACACCTCTGTTTTCTTTAAAAAAATGTGATGTGTCCAGGTTGTGTTTTGGGGCGTTTCCTGTCACGGGCAATAGGCCTACCCACACAAGTGAGGTATCATTTTTATCGGGAGACTTGAGGGAACGCTGGGTGGAAGGAAATTTGTGGCTCCTCTCAGATTCCAGAACTTTCTGTCACCGAAAAGTGAGGAAAACGTGTTTTTTTGCCATATTTTGAGGTTTGCAAAGGAATCTGGGTAACAGAACCTGGTCAGAGCCCCACACATCACGCCATCTTGGATTCCCCTAGGTCTCTAGTTTTAAAAAATGCACAGGTTTGGTAGGTTTCCCTAGGTGCCGGCTGAGCTAGAGGCCAAAATCTACAAGTGGGCACTTTGCAAAAAATACCTCTGTTTTCTTTAAAAAAATGTGATGTGACCAGGTTGTGTTTTGGGGCGTTTCCTGTCACGGGCGCTAGTCCTACCCACACAAGTAAGGTATCATTTTTATCGGGAGACTTCAGGGAACGCTGGGTGGAAGGAAATTTGTGGCTCCTCTCAGATTCCAGAACTTTCTGTCACCGAAAAGTGAGGAAAACGTGTTTTTTTAGCCAAATGTTGAGGTTTGCAAAGGATTCTGGGTAACAGAAACTGGTCAGAGCCCGACAAGTCACCCCATATTGGATTTCCCTAGGTCTCTAGTTTTCAAAAATGCACAGGTTTGGTAGGTTTCCCTAGGTGCCAGCTGAGCTAGAGGCCAAAATCTACGGGTAGGCACTTTGCAAAAAACACCTCTGTTTTCTTGCAAAAAATGTGATGTGTCCAGGTTGTGTTTTGGGGCGTTTCCTGTCACGGGCACTAGGCCTACCCACACAAGTGAGGTATCATTTTTATAGGGAGAATTGAGGGAACGCTGGGTGGAAGGAAATTTGTGGCTCCTCTCAGATTCCAGAACTTTCTGTCACCGAAATGTGAGGAAAACTTGTTTTTTTTAGCCAAATGTTGAGGTTTGCAAAGGATTCTGGATGACAGAACCTGGTCAGAGCCCCACAAGTCACCCCATATTGGATTTCCCTAGGTCTCTAGTTTTCAAAAATGCACAGGTTTGGTAGGTTTCCCTAGGTGCCGGCTGAGCTAGAGGCCAAAATCTACAGGTAGGCACTTTGCAAAAAACACCTCTGTTTTCTTTAAAAAAATGTGATGTGTCCAGGTTGTGTTTTGGGGCGTTTCCTGTCACGGGCGCTAGGCCTACCTACACAAGTGAGGTATCATTTTTATCGGGAGACTTGAGGGAACGCTGGGTGGAAGGAAATTTGTGGCTCCTCTCAGATTCCAGAACTTTCTGTCACCGAAATGTGAGGAAAACGTGTTTTTTTAGCCAAATGTTGAGGTTTGCAATGGATTCTGGGTAACAGAACCTGGTCAGAGCCCCACAAGTCACCCCATAATGGATTCCCCTAGGTCTCTAGTTTTCAAAAATGCACAGGTTTGGTAGGTTTCCCTAGGTGCCGGCTGAGCTAGAGGCCAAATCTACAGGTAAGCACTTTGTAAAAAACACCTCTGTTTTCTTTCAAAAAATGTGATGTGTCCATGTTGTGTTTTGGGGCATTTCCTGTCATGGGCGCTAGGCCTACCCACACAAGTGAGGTATCATTTTTATCGGGAGACTTGGGGGAACGCTGGGTGGAAGGAAATTTGTGGCTTCTTTCAGATTCCAGAACTTTCTGTCACCAAAATATGAGGAAAATGTGTTTTTTTAGCTAAATTTTGAGGTTTGCAAAGGATTCTGGGTAACAGAACCTGGTCAGAGCCCCACAAGTCACCCCATCTTGGATTCCCCTAGGTCTCTAGTTTTCAAAAATGCACAGGTTTGGTACGTTTCCCTAGGTGCCGGCTGAGCTGGAGGCCAAAATCTACAGGTAGGAACTTTGCAAAAAACACCTCTGTTTTCTTTAAAAAAATGTGGTGTCCATGTTGTGTTTTGGGGCATTTCCTGTCACGGGCGCTAGGCCTACCCACCAAAATGAGGTATCATTTTTATCGGGAGACTTGGGGAAACGCTGGGTGGAAGGAAATTTGTGGCTCTTCTCAGATTCCAGAACTTTCTGTCACCGAAATGTGAGGAAAACTTGTTTTTTTAGCCAAATGTTGAGGTTTGCAAAGGATTCTGGGTAACAGAACCTGGTCAGAGCCCCACAAGTCACCCCATATTGGATTCCCCGAGGTCTGTAGTTTTAAAAAATGCACAGGTTTGGTAGGTTTCCCTAGGTGCCGGCTGAGCTAGAGGCCAAAATCTACAGGTATGTACTTTGCAAAAAACACCTCTGTTTTCTTTCAAAAAATGTGATGTGTCCATGTTGTGTTTTGGGGCATTTCCTGTCACAGGCGCTAGGCCTACCCACACAAGTGAGGTATCATTTTTATCTGGAGACTTGGGGGAACGCTGGGTGGAAGGAAATTTGTGGCTCCTCTCAGATTCCAGAACTTTCTGTCACTGAAATGTGAGGAAAACTTGTTTTTTTAGCCAAATTTTGAGGTTTGCAAAGGATTCTGGGTAACATAACCTGGTCAGAGCCCCACAAGTCACCCCATCTTGGATTTCCCTGGGTTTCTAGTTTTCAAAAATGTGCTGGTTTGGTAGGTTTCCCTAGATGCCGGCTGAGCTAGAGGCCAAAATCTACAGGTAGGCACTTTGCAAAAAACACCTCTGTTTTCTTTAAAAAAATGTGATGTGACCAGGTTGTGTTTTGGGGCGTTTCCTGTCACGGGCGCTAGGCCTACCCACACAAGTAAGGTATCATTTTTATCGGGAGACTTCAGGGAACGCTGGGTGGAAGGAAATTTGTGGCTCCTCTCAGATTCCAGAACTTTCTGTCACCGAAAAGTGAGGAAAACGTGTTTTTTTAGCCAAATGTTGAGGTTTGCAAAGGATTCTGGGTAACAGAAACTGGTCAGAGCCCGACAAGTCACCCCATATTGGATTTCCCTAGGTCTCTAGTTTTCAAAAATGCACAGGTTTGGTAGGTTTCCCTAGGTGCCGGCTGATCTAGAGGCCAAAATCTACAGGTAGGCACTTTGCAAAAAACACCTCTGTTTTCTTGCAAAAAATGTGATGTGTCCAGGTTGTGTTTTGGGGCGTTTCCTGTCACGGGCGCTAGGCCTACCCACACAAGTGAGGTATCATTTTTATAGGGAGACTTGAGGGAACGCTGGGTGGAAGGAAATTTGTGGCTCCTCTCAGATTCCAGAACTTTCTGTCACCGAAATGTGAGGAAAACTTGTTGTTTTTAGCCAAATGTTGAGGTTTGCAAAGGATTCTGGATGACAGAACCTGGTCAGAGCCCCACAAGTCACCCCATATTGGATTTCCCTAGGTCTCTAGTTTAAAAAAATGCACAGGTTTGGTAGGTTTCCCTAGGTGCCGGCTGAGCTAGAGGCCAAAATCTACAGGTAGGCACTATGCAAAAAACACCTCTGTTTTCTTTAAAAAAATGTGATGAGTCCAGGTTGTGTTTTGGGGCGTTTCCTGTCACGGGCGCTAGGCCTACCCACACAAGTGAGGTATCATTTTTATCGGGAGACTTGAAGGAACACTGGGTGGAAGGAAATTTGTGGCTCCTCTCAGATTCCAGAACTTTCTGTCACCGAAATGTGAGGAAAACGTGTTTTTTTAGCCAAATGTTGAGGTTTGCAATGGATTCTGGGTAACAGAACCTGGTCAGAGCCCCACAAGTCACCCCATAATGGATTCCCCTAGGTCTCTAGTTTTCAAAAATGCACAGGTTTGGTAGGTTTCCCTAGGTGCCGGCTGAGCTAGAGGCCAAATCTACAGGTAAGCACTTTGTAAAAAACACCTCTGTTTTCTTTCAAAAAATGTGATGTGTCCATGTTGTGTTTTGGGGCATTTCCTGTCATGGGCGCTAGGCCTACCCACACAAGTGAGGTATCATTTTTATCGGGAGACTTGAAGGAACGCTGGGTGGAAGGAAATTTGTGGCTCCTCTCAGATTCCAGAACTTTCTGTCACCGAAATGTGAGGAAAACGTGTTTTTTTAGCCAAATGTTGAGGTTTGCAATGGATTCTGGGTAACAGAACCTGGTCAGAGCCCCACAAGTCACCCCATAATGGATTCCCCTAGGTCTCTACTTTTCAAAAATGCACAGGTTTGGTAGGTTTCCCTAGGTGCCGGCTGAGCTAGAGGCCAAATCTACAGGTAAGCACTTTGTAAAAAACACCTCTGTTTTCTTTCAAAAAATGTGATGTGTCCATGTTGTGTTTTGGGGCATTTCCTGTCATGGGCGCTAGGCCTACCCACACAAGTGAGGTATCATTTTTATCGGGAGACTTGGGGGAACGCTGGGTGGAATGAAATTTGTGGCTCCTTTCAGATTCCAGAACTTTCTGTCACCAAAATATGAGGAAAATGTGTTTTTTTAGCTAAATTTTGAGGTTTGCAAAGGATTCTGGGTAACAGAACCTGGTCAGAGCCCCACAAGTCACCCCATCTTGGATTCCCCTAGGTCTCTAGTTTTCAAAAATGCACAGGTTTGGTACGTTTTCCTAGGTGCCGGCTGAGCTGGAGGCCAAAATCTACAGGTAGGAACTTTGCAAAAAACACCTCTGTTTTCTTTCAAAAAATGTGGTGTCCATGTTGTGTTTTGGGGCATTTCCTGTCACGGGCGCTAGGCCTACCCACCAAAATGAGGTATCATTTTTATCGGGAGACTTGGGGAAATGCTGGGTGGAAGGAAATTTGTGGCTCCTCTCAGATTCCAGAACTTTCTGTCACCGAAATGTGAGGAAAACTTGTTTTTTTAGCCAAATGTTGAGGTTTGCAAAGGATTCTGGGTAACAGAACCTGGTCAGAGCCCCACAAGTCACCCCATATTGGATTCCCCGAGGTCTGTAGTTTTAAAAAATGCACAGGTTTGGTAGGTTTCCCTAGGTGCCGGCTGAGCTAGAGGCCAAAATCTATAGGTATGTACTTTGCAAAAAACACCTCTGTTTTCTTTAAAAAAATGTGATGTGTCCATGTTGTGTTTTGGGGCATTTCCTGTCACAGGCACTAGGCCTACCCACACAAGTGAGGTATCATTTTTATCTGGAGACTTGGGGGAACGCTGGGTGGAAGGAAATTTGTGGCTCCTCTCAGATTCCAGAACTTTCTGTCACTGAAATGTGAGGAAAACTTGTTTTTTTAGCCAAATTTTGAGGTTTGCAAAGGATTCTGGGTAACATAACCTGGTCAGAGCCCCACAAGTCACCCCATCTTGGATTCCCCTGGGTTTCTAGTTTTTAAAAAATGTGCTGGTTTGGTAGGTTTCCCTAGATGCCGGCTGAGCTAGAGGCCAAAATCTACAGGTAGGCACTTTGCAAAAAACACCTCTGTTTTCTTTAAAAAAATGTGATGTGACCAGGTTGTGTTTTGGGGCGTTTCCTGTCACGGGCGCTAGGCCTACCCACACAAGTAAGGTATCATTTTTATCGGGAGACTTCAGGGAACGCTGGGTGGAAGGAAATTTGTGGCTCCTCTCAGATTCCAGAACTTTCTGTCACCGAAAAAGTGAGGAAAACGTGTTTTTTTAGCCAAATGTTGAGGTTTGCAAAGGATTCTGGGTAACAGAAACTGGTCAGAGCCCGACAAGTCACCCCATATTGGATTTCCCTAGGTCTCTAGTTTTCAAAAATGCACAGGTTTGGTAGGTTTCCCTAGGTGCCGGCTGATCTAGAGGCCAAAATCTACAGGTAGGCACTTTGCAAAAAACACCTCTGTTTTCTTGCAAAAAATGTGATGTTTCCAGGTTGTGTTTTGGGGCGTTTCCTGTCACGGGCGCTAGGCCTACCCACACAAGTGAGGTATCATTTTTATAGGGAGACTTGAGGGAACGCTGGGTGGAAGGAAATTTGTGGCTCCTCTCAGATTCCAGAACTTTCTGTCACCGAAATGTGAGGAAAACTTGTTTTTTTTAGCCAAATGTTGAGGTTTGCAAAGGATTCTGGATGACAGAACCTGGTCAGAGCCCCACAAGTCACCCCATATTGGATTTCCTAGGTCTCTAGTTTAAAAAAATGCACAGGTTTGGTAGGTTTCCCTAGGTGCCGGCTGAGCTAGAGGCCAAAATCTACAGGTAGGCACTTTGCAAAAAACACCTCTGTTTTCTTTAAAAAAATGTGATGTGTCCAGGTTGTGTTTTGGGGCGTTTCCTGTCACGGGCGCTAAGCCTACCCACACAAGTGAGGTATCATTTTTATCGGGAGACTTGAAGGAACACTGGGTGGAAGGAAATTTGTGGCTCCTCTCAGATTCCAGAACTTTCTGTCACCGAAATGTGAGGAAAACGTGTTTTTTTAGCCAAATGTTGAGGTTTGCAATGGATTCTGGGTAACAGAACCTGGTCAGAGCCCCACAAGTCACCCCATAATGGATTCCCCTAGGTCTCTAGTTTTCAAAAATGCACAGGTTTGGTAGGTTTCCCTAGGTGCCGGCTGAGCTAGAGGCCAAATCTACAGGTAAGCACTTTGTAAAAAACACCTCTGTTTTCTTTCAAAAAATGTGATGTGTCCATGTTGTGTTTTGGGGCATTTCCTGTCATGGGCGCTAGGCCTACCCACACAAGTGAGGTATCATTTTTATCAGGAGACTTGAAGGAACGCTGGGTGGAAGGAAATTTGTGGCTCCTCTCAGATTCCAGAACTTTCTGTCACCGAAATGTGAGGAAAACGTGTTTTTTTAGCCAAATGTTGAGGTTTGCAATGGATTCTGGGTAACAGAACCTGGTCAGAGCCCCACAAGTCACCCCATAATGGATTCCCCTAGGTCTCTACTTTTCAAAAATGCACAGGTTTGGTAGGTTTCCCTAGGTGCCGGCTGAGCTAGAGGCCAAATCTACAGGTAAGCACTTTGTAAAAAACACCTCTGTTTTCTTTCAAAAAATGTGATGTGTCCATGTTGTGTTTTGGGGCATTTCCTGTCATGGGCGCTAGGCCTACCCACACAAGTGAGGTATCATTTTTATCGGGAGACTTGGGGGAACGCTGGGTGGAAGGAAATTTGTGGCTCCTTTCAGATTCCAGAACTTTCTGTCACCAAAATATGAGGAAAATGTGTTTTTTTAGCTAAATTTTGAGGTTTGCAAAGGATTCTGGGTAACAGAACCTGGTCAGAGCCCCACAAGTCACCCCATCTTGGATTCCCCTAGGTCTCTAGTTTTCAAAAATGCACAGGTTTGGTACGTTTCCCTAGGTGCCGGCTGATCTGGAGGCCAAAATCTACAGGTAGGAACTTTGCAAAAAACACCTCTGTTTTCTTTCAAAAAATGTGGTGTCCATGTTGTGTTTTGGGGCATTTCCTGTCACGGGCGCTAGGCCTACCCACCAAAATGAGGTATCATTTTTATCGGGAGACTTGGGGAAACGCTGGGTGGAAGGAAATTTGTGGCTCCTCTCAGATTCCAGAACTTTCTGTCACCGAAATGTGAGGAAAACTTGTTTTTTTAGCCAAATGTTGAGGTTTGCAAAGGATTCTGGGTAACAGAACCTGGTCAGAGCCCCACAAGTCACCCCATATTGGATTCCCCGAGGTCTGTAGTTTTAAAAAATGCACAGGTTTGGTAGGTTTCCCTAGGTGCCGGCTGAGCTAGAGGCCAAAATCTACAGGTATGTACTTTGCAAAAAACACCTCTGTTTTCTTTCAAAAAATGTGATGTGTCCATGTTGTGTTTTGGGGCATTTCCTGTCACAGGCGCTAGGCCTACCCACACAAGTGAGGTATCATTTTTATCTGGAGACTTGGGGGAACGCTGGGTGGAAGGAAATTTGTGGCTCCTCTCAGATTCCAGAACTTTCTGTCACTGAAATGTGAGGAAAACTTGTTTTTTTAGCCAAATTTTGAGGTTTGCAAAGGATTCTGGGTAACATAACCTGGTCAGAGCCCCACAAGTCACCCCATCTTGGATTCCCCTGGGTTTCAAGTTTTCAAAAATGTGCTGGTTTGGTAGGTTTCCCTAGATGCCGGCTGAGCTAGAGGCCAAAATCTACAGGTAGGCACTTTGCAAAAAACACCTCTGTTTTCTTTAAAAAAATGTGATGTGACCAGGTTGTGTTTTGGGGCGTTTCCTGTCACGGGCGCTAGGCCTACCCACACAAGTAAGGTATCATTTTTATCGGGAGACTTCAGGGAACGCTGGGTGGAAGGAAATTTGTGGCTCCTCTCAGATTCCAGAACTTTCTGTCACCGAAAAGTGAGGAAAACGTGTTTTTTTAGCCAAATGTTGAGGTTTGCAAAGGATTCTGGGTAACAGAAACTGGTCAGAGCCCGACAAGTCACCCCATATTGGATTTCCCTAGGTCTCTAGTTTTCAAAAATGCACAGGTTTGGTAGGTTTCCCTAGGTGCCGGCTGATCTAGAGGCCAAAATCTACAGGTAGGCACTTTGCAAAAAACACCTCTGTTTTCTTGCAAAAAATGTGATGTGTCCAGGTTGTGTTTTGGGGCGTATCCTGTCACGGGCGCTAGGCCTACCCACACAAGTGAGGTATCATTTTTATAGGGAGACTTGAGGGAACGCTGGGTGGAAGGAAATTTGTGGCTCCTCTCAGATTCCAGAACTTTCTGTCCCCGAAATGTGAGGAAAACTTGTTATTTTAGCCAAATGTTGAGGTTTGCAAAGGATTCTGGATGACAGAACCTGGTCAGAGCCCCACAAGTCACCCCATATTGGATTTCCCTAGGTCTCTAGTTTTAAAAAATGCACAGGTTTGGTAGGTTTCCCTAGGTGCCGGCTGAGCTAGAGGCCAAAATCTACAGGTAGGCACTTTGCAAAAAACACCTCTGTTTTCTTTAAAAAAATGTGATGTGTCCAGGTTGTGTTTTGGGGCGTTTCCTGTCACGGGCGCTAGGCCTACCCACACAAGTGAGGTATCATTTTTATCGGGAGACTTGAAGGAACACTGGATGGAAGGAAATTTGTGGCTCCTCTCAGATTCCAGAACTTTCTGTCACCGAAATGTGAGGAAAACGTGTTTTTTTAGCCAAATGTTGAGGTTTGCAATGGATTCTGGGTAACAGAACCTGGTCAGAGCCCCACAAGTCACCCCATAATGGATTCCCCTAGGTCTCTAGTTTTCAAAAATGCACAGGTTTGGTAGGTTTCCCTAGGTGCCGGCTGAGCTAGAGGCCAAATCTACAGGTAAGCACTTTGCAAAAAATACCTCTGTTTTCTTTAAAAAAATGTGATGTGACCAGGTTGTGTTTTGGGGCGTTTCCTGTCACGGGCGCTAGGCCTACCCACACAAGTAAGGTATCATTTTTATCGGGAGACTTCAGGGAACGCTGGGTGGAAGGAAATTTGTGGCTCCTCTCAGATTCCAGAACTTTCTGTCACCGAAAAGTGAGGAAAACGTGTTTTTTTAGCCAAATGTTGAGGTTTGCAAAGGATTCTGGGTAACAGAAACTGGTCAGAGCCCGACAAGTCACCCCATATTGGATTTCCCTAGGTCTCTAGTTTTCAAAAATGCACAGGTTTGGTAGGTTTCCCTAGGTGCCGGCTGATCTAGAGGCCAAAATCTACAGGTAGGCACTTTGCAAAAAACACCTCTGTTTTCTTGCAAAAAATGTGATGTGTCCAGGTTGTGTTTTGGGGCGTTTCCTGTCACGGGCGCTAGGCCTACCCACACAAGTGAGGTATCATTTTTATAGGGAGACTTGAGGGAACGCTGGGTGGAAGGAAATTTGTGGCTCCTCTCAGATTCCAGAACTTTCTGTCACCGAAATGTGAGGAAAACTTGTTTTTTTTAGCCAAATGTTGAGGTTTGCAAAGGATTCTGGATGACAGAACCTGGTCAGAGCCCCACAAGTCACCCCATATTGGATTTCCCTAGGTCTCTAGTTTTAAAAAATGCACAGGTTTGGTAGGTTTCCCTAGGTGCCGGCTGAGCTAGAGGCCAAAATCTACAGGTAGGCACTTTGCAAAAAACACCTCTGTTTTCTTTAAAAAAATGTGATGTCTCCAGGTTGTGTTTTGGGGCGTTTCCTGTCACGGGCGCTAGGCCTACCCACACAAGTGAGGTATCATTTTTATCGGGAGACTTGAAGGAACACTGGGTGGAAGGAAATTTGTGGCTCCTCTCAGATTCCAGAACTTTCTGTCACCGAAATGTGAGGAAAACGTGTTTTTTTAGCCAAATGTTGAGGTTTGCAATGGATTCTGGGTAACAGAACCTGGTCAGAGCCCCACAAGTCACCCCATAATGGATTCCCCTAGGTCTCTAGTTTTCAAAAATGCACAGGTTTGGTAGGTTTCCCTAGGTGCCGGCTGAGCTAGAGGCCAAATCTACAGGTAAGCACTTTGTAAAAAACACCTCTGTTTTCTTTCAAAAAATGTGATGTGTCCATGATGTGTTTTGGGGGCATTTCCTGTCATGGGCGCTAGGCCTACCCACACAAGTGAGGTATCATTTTTATCGGGAGACTTGAAGGAACGCTGGGTGGAAGGAAATTTGTGGCTCCTCTCAGATTCCAGAACTTTCTGTCACCGAAATGTGAGGAAAACGTGTTTTTTTAGCCAAATGTTGAGGTTTGCAATGGATTCTGGGTAACAGAAACTGGTCAGAGCCCCACAAGTCACCCCATAATGGATTCCCCTAGGTCTCTACTTTTCAAAAATGCACAGGTTTGGTAGGTTTCCCTAGGTGCCGGCTGAGCTAGAGGCCAAATCTACAGGTAAGCACTTTGTAAAAAACACCTCTGTTTTCTTTCAAAAAATGTGATGTGTCCATGTTGTGTTTTGGGGCATTTCCTGTCATGGGCGCTAGGCCTACCCACATAAGTGAGGTATCATTTTTATCGGGAGACTTGGGGGAACGCTGGGTGGAAGGAAATTTGTGGCTCCTTTCAGATTCCAGAACTTTCTGTCACCAAAATATGAGGAAAATGTGTTTTTTTAGCTAAATTTTGAGGTTTGCAAAGGATTCTGGGTAACAGAACCTGGTCAGAGCCCCACAAGTCACCCCATCTTGGATTCCCCTAGGTCTCTAGTTTTCAAAAATGCACAGGTTTGGTACGTTTCCCTAGGTGCCGGCTGAGCTGGAGGCCAAAACCTACAGGTAGGAACTTTGCAAAAAACACCTCTGTTTTCTTTCAAAAAATGTGGTGTCCATGTTGTGTTTTGGGGCATTTCCTGTCACGGGCGCTAGGCCTACCCACCAAAATGAGGTATCATTTTTATCGGGAGACTTGGGGAAACGCTGGGTGGAAGGAAATTTGTGGCTCCTCTCAGATTCCAGAACTTTCTGTCACCGAAATGTGTGGAAAACTTGTTTTTTTAGCCAAATGTTGAGGTTTGCAAAGGATTCTGGGTAACAGAACCTGGTCAGAGCCCCACAAGTCACCCCATATTGGATTCCCCGAGGTCTGTAGTTTTAAAAAATGCACAGGTTTGGTAGGTTTCCCTAGGTGCCGGCTGAGCTAGAGGCCAAAATCTACAGGTATGTACTTTGCAAAAAACACCTCTGTTTTCTTTCAAAAAATGTGATGTGTCCATGTTGTGTTTTGGGGCATTTCCTGTCACAGGCGCTAGGCCTACCCACACAAGTGAGGTATCATTTTTATCTGGAGACTTGGGGGAACGCTGGGTGGAAGGAAATTTGTGGCTCCTCTCAGATTCCAGAACTTTCTGTCACTGAAATGTGAGGAAAACTTGTTTTTTTAGCCAAATTTTGAGGTTTGCAAAGGATTCTGGGTAACATAACCTGGTCAGAGCCCCACAAGTCACCCCATCTTGGATTCCCCTGGGTTTCTAGTTTTCAAAAATGTGCTGGTTTGGTAGGTTTCCCTAGATGCCGGCTGAGCTAGAGGCCAAAATCTACAGGTAGGCACTTTGCAAAAAACACCTCTGTTTTCTTTAAAAAAATGTGATGTGACCAGGTTGTGTTTTGGGGCGTTTCCTGTCACGGGCGCTAGGCCTACCCACACAAGTAAGGTATCATTTTTATCGGGAGACTTCAGGGAACGCTGGGTGGAAGGAAATTTGTGGCTCCTCTCAGATTCCAGAACTTTCTGTCACCGAAAAGTGAGGAAAACGTGTTTTTTTAGCCAAATGTTGAGGTTTGCAAAGGATTCTGGGTAACAGAAACTGGTCAGAGCCCGACAAGTCACCCCATATTGGATTTCCCTAGGTCTCTAGTTTTCAAAAATGCACAGGTTTGGTAGGTTTCCCTAGGTGCCGGCTGATCTAGAGGCCAAAATCTACAGGTAGGCACTTTGCAAAAAACACCTCTGTTTTCTTGCAAAAAATGTGATGTGTCCAGGTTGTGTTTTGGGGCGTTTCCTGTCACGGGCGCTAGGCCTACCCACACAAGTGAGGTATCATTTTTATAGGGAGACTTGAGGGAACGCTGGGTGGAAGGAAATTTGTGGCTCCTCTCAGATTCCAGAACTTTCTGTCACCGAAATGTGAGGAAAACTTGTTTTTTTTAGCCAAATGTTGAGGTTTGCAAAGGATTCTGGATGACAGAACCTGGTCAGAGCCCCACAAGTCACCCCATATTGGATTTCCCTAGGTCTCTAGTTTTAAAAAATGCACAGGTTTGGTAGGTTTCCCTAGGTGCCGGCTGAGCTAGAGGCCAAAATCTACAGGTAGGCACTTTGCAAAAAACACCTCTGTTTTCTTTAAAAAAATGTGATGTGTCCAGGTTGTGTTTTGGGGCGTTTCCTGTCACGGGCGCTAGGCCTACCCACACAAGTGAGGTATAATTTTTATCGGGAGACTTGAAGGAACACTGGGTGGGAGGAAATTTGTGGCTCCTCTCAGATTCCAGAACTTTCTGTCACCGAAATGTGAGGAAAACGTGTTTTTTTAGCCAAATGTTGAGGTTTGCAATGGATTCTGGGTAACAGAACCTGGTCAGAGCCCCACAAGTCACCCCATAATGGATTCCCCTAGGTCTCTAGTTTTCAAAAATGCACAGGTTTGGTAGGTTTCCCTAGGTGCCGGCTGAGCTAGAGGCCAAATCTACAGGTAAGCACTTTGTAAAAAACACCTCTGTTTTCTTTCAAAAAATGTGATGTGTCCATGATGTGTTTTGGGGCATTTCCTGTCATGGGCGCTAGGCCTACCCACACAAGTGAGGTATCATTTTTATCGGGAGACTTGAAGGAACGCTGGGTGGAAGGAAATTTGTGGCTCCTCTCAGATTCCAGAACTTTCTGTCACCGAAATGTGAGGAAAACGTGTTTTTTTAGCCAAATGTTGAGGTTTGCAATGGATTCTGGGTAACAGAACCTGGTCAGAGCCCCACAAGTCACCCCATAATGGATTCCCCTAGGTCTCTACTTTTCAAAAATGCACAGGTTTGGTAGGTTTCCCTAGGTGCCGGCTGAGCTAGAGGCCAAATCTACAGGTAAGCACTTTGTAAAAAACACCTCTGTTTTCTTTCAAAAAATGTGATGTGTCCATGTTGTGTTTTGGGGCATTTCCTGTCATGGGCGCTAGGCCTACCCACACAAGTGAGGTATCATTTTTATCGGGAGACTTGGGGGAACGCTGGGTGGAAGGAAATTTGTGGCTCCTTTCAGATTCCAGAACTTTCTGTCACCAAAATATGAGGAAAATGTGTTTTTTTAGCTAAATTTTGAGGTTTGCAAAGGATTCTGGGTAACAGAACCTGGTCAGAGCCCCACAAGTCACCCCATCTTGGATTCCCCTAGGTCTCTAGTTTTCAAAAATGCACAGGTTTGGTACGTTTCCCTAGGTGCCGGCTGAGCTGGAGGCCAAAATCTACAGGTAGGAACTTAGCAAAAAACACCTCTGTTTTCTTTCAAAAAATGTGGTGTCCATGTTGTGTTTTGGGGCATTTCCTGTCACGGGCGCTAGGCCTACCCACCAAAATGAGGTATCATTTTTATCGGGAGACTTGGGGAAACGCTGGGTGGAAGGAAATTTGTGGCTCCTCTCAGATTCCAGAACTTTCTGTCACCGAAATGTGAGGAAAACTTGTTTTTTTAGCCAAATGTTGAGGTTTGCAAAGGATTCTGGGTAACAGAACCTGGTCAGAGCCCCACAAGTCACCCCATATTGGATTCCCCGAGGTCTGTAGTTTTAAAAAATGCACAGGTTTGGTAGGTTTCCCTAGGTGCCGGCTGAGCTAGAGGCCAAAATCTACAGGTATGTACTTTGCAAAAAACACCTCTGTTTTCTTTCAAAAAATGTGATGTGTCCATGTTGTGTTTTGGGGCATTTCCTGTCACAGGCGCTAGGCCTACCCACACAAGTGAGGTATCATTTTTATCTGGAGACTTGGGGGAACGCTGGGTGGAAGGAAATTTGTGGCTCCTCTCAGATTCCAGAACTTTCTGTCACTGAAATGTGAGGAAAACTTGTTTTTTTAGCCAAATTTTGAGGTTTGCAAAGGATTCTGGGTAACATAACCTGGTCAGAGCCCCACAAGTCACCCCATCTTGGATTCCCCTGGGGTACTAGTTTTCAAAAATGTGCAGGTTTGGTAGGTTTCCCTAGATGCTGGCTGAGCTAGAGGCCAAAATCTACAGGTAGGCACTTTGCAAAAAACACCTCTGTTTTCTTTAAAAAAATGTGATGTGACCAGGTTGTGTTTTGGGGCGTTTCCTGTCACGGGCGCTAGGCCTACCCACACAAGTAAGGTATCATTTTTATCGGGAGACTTCAGGGAACGCTGGGTGGAAGGAAATTTGTGGCTCCTCTCAGATTCCAGAACTTTCTGTCACCGAAAAGTGAGGAAAACGTGTTTTTTTAGCCAAATGTTGAGGTTTGCAAAGGATTCTGGGTAACAGAAACTGGTCAGAGCCCGACAAGTCACCCCATATTGGATTTCCCTAGGTCTCTAGTTTTCAAAAATGCACAGGTTTGGTAAGTTTTCCTAGGTGCCGGCTGATCTAGAGGCCAAAATCTACAGGTAGGAACTTTGCAAAAAACACCTCTGTTTTCTTTCAAAAAATGTGGTGTCCATGTTGTGTTTTGGGGCATTTCCTGTCACGGGCGCTAGGCCTACCCACCAAAATGAGGTATCATTTTTATCGGGAGACTTGGGGAAACGCTGGGTGGAAGGAAATTTGTGGCTCCTCTCAGATTCCAGAACTTTCTGTCACCGAAATGTGAGGAAAACTTGTTTTTTTAGCCAAATGTTGAGGTTTGCAAAGGATTCTGGGTAACAGAACCTGGTCAGAGCCCCACAAGTCACCCCATATTGGATTCCCCGAGGTCTGTAGTTTTAAAAAATGCACAGGTTTGGTAGGTTTCCCTAGGTGCCGGCTGAGCTAGAGGCCAAAATCTACAGGTATGTACTTTGCAAAAAACACCTCTGTTTTCTTTCAAAAAATGTGATGTGTCCATGTTGTGTTTTGGGGCATTTCCTGTCACAGGCGCTAGGCCTACCCACACAAGTGAGGTATCATTTTTATCTGGAGACTTGGGGGAACGCTGGGTGGAAGGAAATTTGTGGCTCCTCTCAGATTCCAGAACTTTCTGTCACTGAAATGTGAGGAAAACTTGTTTTTTTAGCCAAATTTTGAGGTTTGCAAAGGATTCTGGGTAACATAACCTGGTCAGAGCCCCACAAGTCACCCCATCTTGGATTCCCCTGGGTTTCTAGTTTTCAAAAATGTGCTGGTTTGGTAGGTTTCCCTAGATGCCGGCTGAGCTAGAGGCCAAAATCTACAGGTAGGCACTTTGCAAAAAACACCTCTGTTTTCTTTAAAAAAATGTGATGTGACCAGGTTGTGTTTTGGGGCGTTTCCTGTCACGGGCGCTAGGCCTACCCACACAAGTAAGGTATCATTTTTATCGGGAGACTTCAGGGAACGCTGGGTGGAAGGAAATTTGTGGCTCCTCTCAGATTCCAGAACTTTCTGTCACCGAAAAGTGAGGAAAACGTGTTTTTTTAGCCAAATGTTGAGGTTTGCAAAGGATTCTGGGTAACAGAAACTGGTCAGAGCCCGACAAGTCACCCCATATTGGATTTCCCTAGGTCTCTAGTTTTCAAAAATGCACAGGTTTGGTAGGTTTCCCTAGGTGCCGGCTGATCTAGAGGCCAAAATCTACAGGTAGGCACTTTGCAAAAAACACCTCTGTTTTCTTGCAAAAAATGTGATGTGTCCAGGTTGTGTTTTGGGGCGTTTCCTGTCACGGGCGCTAGGCCTACCCACACAAGTGAGGTATCATTTTTATAGGGAGACTTGAGGGAACGCTGGGTGGAAGGAAATTTGTGGCTCCTCTCAGATTCCAGAACTTTCTGTCACCGAAATGTGAGGAAAACTTGTTTTTTTTAGCCAAATGTTGAGGTTTGCAAAGGATTCTGGATGACAGAACCTGGTCAGAGCCCCACAAGTCACCCCATATTGGATTTCCCTAGGTCTCTAGTTTTAAAAAATGCACAGGTTTGGTAGGTTTCCCTAGGTGCCGGCTGAGCTAGAGGCCAAAATCTACAGGTAGGCACTTTGCAAAAAACACCTCTGTTTTCTTTAAAAAAATGTGATGTGTCCAGGTTGTGTTTTGGGGTGTTTCCTGTCACGGGCGCTAGGCCTACCCACACAAGTGAGGTATCATTTTTATCGGGAGACTTGAAGGAACACTGGGTGGAAGGAAATTTGTGGCTCCTCTCAGATTCCAGAACTTTCTGTCACCGAAATGTGAGGAAAACGTGTTTTTTTAGCCAAATGTTGAGGTTTGCAATGGATTCTGGGTAACAGAACCTGGTCAGAGCCCCACAAGTCACCCCATAATGGATTCCCCTAGGTCTCTAGTTTTCAAAAATGCACAGGTTTGGTAGGTTTCCCTAGGTGCCGGCTGAGCTAGAGCCAAATCTACAGGTAAGCACTTTGTAAAAAACACCTCTGTTTTCTTTCAAAAAATGTGATGTGTCCATGATGTGTTTTGGGGCATTTCCTGTCATGGGCGCTAGGCCTACCCACACAAGTGAGGTATCATTTTTATCGGGAGACTTGGGGGAACGCTGGGTGGAAGGAAATTTGTGGCTCCTTTCAGATTCCAGAACTTTCTGTCACCAAAATATGAGGAAAATGTGTTTTTTTAGCTAAATTTTGAGGTTTGCAAAGGATTCTGGGTAACAGAACCTGGTCAGAGCCCCACAAGTCACCCCATCTTGGATTCCCCTAGGTCTCTAGTTTTCAAAAATGCACAGGTTTGGTACGTTTCCCTAGGTGCCGGCTGAGCTGGAGGCCAAAATCTACAGGTAGGAACTTTGCAAAAAACACCTCTGTTTTCTTTCAAAAAATGTGGTGTCCATGTTGTGTTTTGGGGCATTTCCTGTCACGGGCGCTAGGCCTACCCACCAAAATGAGGTATCATTTTTATCGGGAGACTTGGGGAAACGCTGGGTGGAAGGAAATTTGTGGCTCCTCTCAGATTCCAGAACTTTCTGTCACCGAAATGTGAGGAAAACTTGTTTTTTTAGCCAAATGTTGAGGTTTGCAAAGGATTCTGGGTAACAGAACCTGGTCAGAGCCCCACAAGTCACCCCATATTGGATTCCCCGAGGTCTGTAGTTTTAAAAAATGCACAGGTTTGGTAGGTTTCCCTAGGTGCCGGCTGAGCTAGAGGCCAAAATCTACAGGTATGTACTTTGCAAAAAACACCTCTGTTTTCTTTCAAAAAATGTGATGTGTCCATGTTGTGTTTTGGGGCATTTCCTGTCACAGGCGCTAGGCCTACCCACACAAGTGAGGTATCATTTTTATCTGGAGACTTGGGGGAACGCTGGGTGGAAGGAAATTTGTGGCTCCTCTCAGATTCCAGAACTTTCTGTCACTGAAATGTGAGGAAAACTTGTTTTTTTAGCCAAATTTTGAGGTTTGCAAAGGATTCTGGGTAACATAACCTGGTCAGAGCCCCACAAGTCACCCCATCTTGGATTCCCCTGGGTTTCTAGTTTTCAAAAATGTGCTGGTTTGGTAGGTTTCCCTAGATGCCGGCTGAGCTAGAGGCCAAAATCTACAGGTAGGCACTTTGCAAAAAACACCTCTGTTTTCTTTAAAAAAATGTGATGTGACCAGGTTGTGTTTTGGGGCGTTTCCTGTCACGGGCGCTAGGCCTACCCACACAAGTAAGGTATCATTTTTATCGGGAGACTTCAGGGAACGCTGGGTGGAAGGAAATTTGTGGCTCCTCTCAGATTCCAGAACTTTCTGTCACCGAAAAGTGAGGAAAATGTGTTTTTTTAGCCAAATGTTGAGGTTTGCAAAGGATTCTGGGTAACAGAAACTGGTCAGAGCCCGACAAGTCACCCCATATTGGATTTCCCTAGGTCTCTAGTTTTCAAAAATGCACAGGTTTGGTAAGTTTTCCTAGGTGCCGGCTGATCTAGAGGCCAAAATCTACAGGTAGGCACTTTGCAAAAAACACCTCTGTTTTCTTGCAAAAAATGTGATGTGTCCAGGTTGTGTTTTGGGGCGTTTCCTGTCACGGGCGCTAGGCCTACCCACACAAGTGAGGTATCATTTTTATAGGGAGACTTGAGGGAACGCTGGGTGGAAGGAAATTTGTGGCTCCTCTCAGATTCCAGAACTTTCTGTCACCGAAATGTGAGGAAAACTTGTTTTTTTTAGCCAAATGTTGAGGTTTGCAAAGGATTCTGGATGACAGAACCTGGTCACAGCCCCACAAGTCACCCCATATTGGATTTCCCTAGGTCTCTAGTTTTCAAAAATGCACAGGTTTGGTAGGTTTCCCTAGGTGCCGGCTGAGCTAGAGGCCAAAATCTACAGGTAGGCACTTTGCAAAAAACACCTCTGTTTTCTTTAAAAAAATGTGATGTGTCCAGGTTGTGTTTTGGGGCGTTTCCTGTCACGGGCGCTAGGCCTACCCACAGAAGTGAGGTATCATTTTTATCGGGAGACTTGAAGGAACGCTGGGTGGAAGGAAATTTGTGGCTCCTCTCAGATTCCAGAACTTTCTGTCACCGAAATGTGAGGAAAACGTGTTTTTTTAGCCAAATGTTGAGGTTTGCAATGGATTCTGGGTAACAGAACCTGGTCAGAGCCCCACAAGTCACCCCATAATGGATTCCCCTAGGTCTCTAGTTTTCAAAAATGCACAGGTTTGGTAGGTTTCCCTAGGTGCCGGCTGAGCTAGAGGCCAAATCTACAGGTAAGCACTTTGTAAAAAACACCTCTGTTTTCTTCAAAAAATGTGATGTGTCCATGTTGTGTTTTGGGGCATTTCCTGTCATGGGCGCTAGGCCTACCCACACAAGTGAGGTATCATTTTTATCGGGAGTCTTGGGGGAACGCTGGGTGGAAAGAAATTTGTGGCTCCTTTCAGATTCCAGAACTTTCTGTCACCAAAATATGAGGAAAATGTGTTTTTTTAGCTAAATTTTGAGGTTTGCAAAGGATTCTGGGTGACAGAACCTGGTCAGAGCCCCACAAGTCACCTCATCTTGGATTCCCCTACGTCTCTAGTTTTCAAAAATGCACAGGTTTGGTACGTTTCCCTAGGTGCCGGCTGAGCTGGAGGCCAAAATCTACAGGTAGGAACTTTGCAAAAAACACCTCTGTTTTCTTTCAAAAATTGTGGTGTCCATGTTGTGTTTTGGGGCATTTCCTGTCACGGGCGCTAGGCCTACCCACCAAAATGAGGTATCATTTTTATCGGGAGACTTGGGGAAACGCTGGGTGGAAGGAAATTTGTGGCTCCTCTCAGATTCCAGAACTTTCTGTCACCGAAATGTGAGGAAAACTTGTTTTTTTAGCCAAATGTTGAGGTTTGCAAAGGATTCTGGGTAACAGAACCTGGTCAGAGCCCCACAAGTCACCCCATATTGGATTCCCCGAGGTCTGTAGTTTTAAAAAATGCACAGGTTTGGTAGGTTTCCCTAGGTGCCGGCTGAGCTAGAGGCCAAAATCTACAGGTAGGCACTTTGCAAAAAACACCTCTGTTTTCTTTCAAAAAATGTGATGTGTCCATGTTGTGTTTTGGGGCATTTCCTGTCACAGGCGCTAGGCCTACCCACACAAGTGAGGTATCATTTTTATCTGGAGACTTGGGGGAACGCTGGGTGGAAGGAAATTTGTGGCTCCTCTCAGATTCCAGAACTTTCTGTCACTGAAATGTGAGGAAAACTTGTTCTTTTAGCCAAATTTTGAGGTTTGCAAAGGATTCTGGGTAACATAACCTGGTCAGAGCCCCACAAGTCACCCATCTTGGATTCCCCGAGGTCTCTAGTTTTCAAAAATGCACAGGTTTGGTAGGTTTCCCTAGGTGCCGGCTGAGCTAAAGGCCAAAATCTACAGGTAGGCACTTTGCAAAAAACACCTCTGTTTTCTTTAAAAAAATTTGATGTGTCCACGTTGTGTTCTGGGGCGTTTCCTGTCATGGGCGCTAGGCCTACCCACAGAAGTGAGGTATCATTTTTATCGGGAGACTTGGGGGAATGCTGGGTGGAAGGAAATTTGTGGCTCCTCTCAGATTCCAGAGCTTTCTGTCACCAAAATATGAGGAAAATGTGTTTCTTTAGCTAAATTTTGAGGTTTGCAAAGGATTCTGGGTAACAGAACCTGGTCAGAGCCCCACAAGTCACCCCATCTTGGATTCCCCTAGGTCTCTAGTTTTAAAAAATGCACAGGTTTGGTACGTTTCCCTAGGTGCCGGCTGAGCTAGAGGCCAAAATCTACAGGTAGGAACTTTGCAAAAAACACCTCTGTTTTCTTTAAAAAAATGTGGAGTCCATGTTGTGTTTTGGGGCATTTCCTGTCACGGGCGCTAGGCCTACCCACCAAAATGAGGTATCATTTTTATCGGGAGACTTGGGGGAACGCTGGGTGGAAGGAAATTTGTGGCTCCTCTCAGATTCCAGAACTTTCTGTCACCGAAATGTGAGGAAAACTTGTTTTTTTAGCCAAATGTTGAGGTTTGCAAAGGATTCTGGGTAACAGAACCTGTTCAGAGCCCCACAAGTCACCCCATATTGGATTCCCCGAGGTCTGTAGTTTTAAAAAATGCACAGGTTTGGTAGGTTTCCCTAGGTGCCGGCTGAGCTAGAGGCCAAAATCTACAGGTAGGCACTTTGCAAAAAACACCTCTGTTTTCTTTCAAAAAATGTGATGTGTCCACGTTGTGTTTTGGGGCATTTCCTGTCACGGGCGCTAGGCCTACCCACACAAGTGAGGTATCATTTTTATCAGGAGACTTGGGGGAATGCTGGGTGGAAGGAAATTTGTGGCTCTTCTCAGATTCCAGAACTTTCTGTCACCAAAATGTGAGGAAAACTTGTTTTTTTAGCTAAATTTGTGGTTTGCTAAGGATTCTGGGTAACAGAACCTGGTCAGAGCCCCACAAGTCACCCCATCTTGGATTCCCCTAGGTCTCTAGTTTTAAAAAATGCACAAGTTTGGTACGTTTCCCTAGGTGCCGGCTGAGCTAGAGGCCAAAATCTACAGGTAGGCACTTTGCAAAAAACACCTCTGTTTTCTTTAAAAAAATGTGGTGTCCACGTTGTGTTTTGGGGCATTTCCTGTCACGGGCGCTAGGCCTACCCACCAAAATGAGGTATCATTTTTATCGGGAGACTTGGGGGAATGCTGGGTGGAAGGAAATTTGTGGCTCCTCTCAGATTCCAAAACTTTCTGTCACCGAAATGTGAGGAAAACATGTTTTTTTAGCCACATTTTGAGGTTTGCAAAGGATTCTGTATAACAGAACCTGGTCAGACTCACCCCATCTTGGATTCCACTAGGTCTCTAGTTATAAAAAATGCACAGGTTTAGTAGGTTTCCCTAGGTGCCGGCTAAGCTTGAGGCCAAAATCTACAGGTAGGCACTTTGCAAAAAACACCTCTGTTTTCTTTAAAAAAATGTGATGTGTCCACGTTGTGTTTTGGGGCGTTTCCTTTTCACGGGCACTAGGCCTACCCACACAAGTGAGGTATCATTTTTATCGGGAGACTTGGGGGAACGCTGGGTGGAAGGAAATTTGTGGCTCCTCTCAGATTCCAGAACTTTCTGTCACCGAAATCTGAGGAAAACTTGTTTTTTTTAGCCAAATGTTGAGGTTTGCAAAGGATTCTGGATGACAGAACCTGGTCAGAGCCCCACAAGTCACCCCATCTTGGATTCCCCTAGGTCTCTAGTTTTAAAAAATGCACAAGTTTGGTACGTTTCCCTAGGTGCCGGCTGAGCTAGAGGCCAAAATCTACAGGTAGGCACTTTGCAAAAAACACCTCTGTTTTCTTTAAAAAAATGTGGTGTCCACGTTGTGTTTTGGGGCATTTCCTGTCACGGGCGCTAGGCCTACCCACCAAAATGAGGTATCATTTTTATCGGGAGACTTGGGGGAATGCTGGGTGGAAGGAAATTTGTGGCTCCTCTCAGATTCCAAAACTTTCTGTCACCGAAATGTGAGGAAAACATGTTTTTTTAGCCACATTTTGAGGTTTGCAAAGGATTCTGTATAACAGAACCTGGTCAGACTCACCCCATCTTGGATTCCACTAGGTCTCTAGTTATAAAAAATGCACAGGTTTAGTAGGTTTCCCTAGGTGCCGGCTAAGCTTGAGGCCAAAATCTACAGGTAGGCACTTTGCAAAAAACACCTCTGTTTTCTTTAAAAAAATGTGATGTGTCCACGTTGTGTTTTGGGGCGTTTCCTTTTCACGGGCACTAGGCCTACCCACACAAGTGAGGTATCATTTTTATCGGGAGACTTGGGGGAACGCTGGGTGGAAGGAAATTTGTGGCTCCTCTCAGATTCCAGAACTTTCTGTCACCGAAATCTGAGGAAAACGTGTTTTTTTAGCCAAATGTTGAGGTTTGCAAAGGATTCTGGGTAACAGAACCTGGTCAGAGCCCCACAAATCACCCCATATTGGATTCCCCGAGGTCTGTAGTTTTAAAAAATGCACAGGTTTGGTAGGTTTCCCTAGGTGCTGGCTGAGCTAGAGGCCAAAATCTACAGGTAGGCACTTTGCAAAAAACACCTCTGTTTTTTTTCCAAAAATGTGATGTGTCCACGTTGTGTTTTGGGGCATTTCCTGTCACAGGCGCTAGGCCTACCCACACAAGTGAGGTATCATTTTTATCGGGAGACTTGGGGGAACGCTGGGTGGAAGGAAATTTGTGGCTCCACTCAGATTCCAGAACTTTCTGTCACTGAAATGTGAGGAAAACTTTTTTTTTAGCCAAATTTTGAGGTTTGCAAAGGATACTGGGTAACATAACCTGGTCAGAGCCCCACAAGTCACCCATCTTGGATTCCCCTAGGTCTCTAGTTTTCAAAAATGCACAGGTTTGGTAGGTTTCCCTAGGTGCCGGCTGAGCTAAAGGCCAAAATCTACAGGTAGGCACTTTGCAAAAAACACCTCTGTTTTCTTTCAAAAAATGTGATGTGTCCACGTTGTGTTCTGGGGCGTTTCCTGTCACGGGCGCTATGCCTACCCACAGAAATGAGGTATCATTTTTATCGGGAGACTTGGGGGAACGCTGGGTGGAAGGAAATTTGTGGCTCCTCTCAGATTCCAGAGCTTTCTGTCACCGAAATGTGAGGAAAACGTGTTTTTTAGCCAAATTTTGAGGTTTGCAAAGGATTCTGGGTAACAGAACCTGGTCAGAGCCCCACAAGTCACCCCATCTTGGATTCCCCTAGGTCTCTAGTTTTCAAAAATGCACAGGTTTGGTAAGTTTCCCTAGGTGCCGGCTGAGCTAGAGGCCAAAATCCACAGGTAGTCACTTTGCAAAAAACACCTCTGTTTTCTTTCAAAAAATGTGATGTGTCCACGTTGTGTTTTGGGGCATTTCCTGTCACGGGCGCTAGGCCTACCCACACAAGTGAGGTATCATTTTTATCAGGAGACTTGGGGGAATGCTGGGTGGAAGGAAATTTGTGGCTCTTCTCAGATTCCAGAACTTTCTGTCACCAAAATGTGAGGAAAACTTGTTTTTTTAGCTAAATTTGAGGTTTGCAAAGGATTCTGGGTAACAGAACCTGGTCAGAGCCCCACAAGTCACCCCATCTTGGATTCCCCTAGGTCTCTAGTTTTAAAAAATGCACAAGTTTGGTACGTTTCCCTAGGTGCCGGCTGAGCTAGAGGCCAAAATCTACAGGTAGGCACTTTGCAAAAAACACCTCTGTTTTCTTTAAAAAAATGTGGTGTCCACGTTGTGTTTTGGGGCATTTCCTGTCACGGGCGCTAGGCCTACCCACCAAAATGAGGTATCATTTTTATCAGGAGACTTGGGGGAATGCTGGGTGGAAGGAAATTTGTGGCTCCTCTCAGATTCCAAAACTTTCTGTCACCTAAATGTGAGGAAAACATGTTTTTTTAGCCACATTTTGAGGTTTGCAAAGGATTCTGTATAACAGAACCTGGTCAGACTCACCCCATATTGGATTCCCCTAGGTCTCTAGTTTTAAAAAATGCACAGGTTTAGTAGGTTTCCCTAGGTGCCGGCTAAGCTTGAGGCCAAAATCTACATGTAGGCACTTTGCAAAAAACACCTCTGTTTTCTTTAAAAAAATGTGATGTGTCCACGTTGTGTTTTGGGGCGTTTCCTGTCACGGGCGCTAGGCCTACCCACACAAGTAAGGTATCATTTTTATCGGGAGACTTCAGGGAACGCTGGGTGGAAGGAAATTTGTGGCTCCTCTCAGATTCCAGAACTTTCTGTCACCGAAAAGTGAGGAAAACGTGTTTTTTTAGCCAAATTTTGAGGTTTGCAAAGGATTCTGGGTAACAGAACCTGGTCAGAGCCCCACAAGTCACCCCATCTTGGATTCCCCTAGGTCTCTAGTTTTCAAAAATGCACAGGTTTGGTAGGTTTCCCTAGGTGCCGGCTGAGCTAGAGGCCAAAATCTACAGGTAGGAACTTTGCAAAAAACACCTCTGTTTTCTTTCAAAAAATGTGGTGTCCATGTTGTGTTTTGGGGCATTTCCTGTCACGGGCGCTAGGCCTACCCACCAAAATGAGGTATCATTTTTATCGGGAGACTTGGGGGAACGCTGGGTGGAAGGAAATTTGTGGCTCCTCTCAGATTCCAGAACTTTCTGTCACTGAAATGTGAGGAAAACTTGTTTTTTTAGCCAAATTTTGAGGTTTGCAAAGGATTCTGGGTAACATAACCTGGTCAGAGCCCCACAAGTCACCCATCTTGGATTCCCCGAGGTCTCTAGTTTTAAAAAATGCACAGGTTTGGTAGGTTTCCCTAGGTGCCGGCTGAGCTAAAGGCCAAAATCTACAGGTAGGCACTTTGCAAAAAACACCTCTGTTTTCTTTTTAAAAATGTGATGTGTCCACGTTGTGTTCTGGGGTGTTTCCTGTCACGGGCGCTAGGCCTACCCACAGAAGTGAGGTATCATTTTTATTGGGAGACTTGGGGGAACGCTGGGTGGAAGGAAATTTGTGGCTCCTCTCAGATTCCAGAGCTTTCTGTCACCGAAATGTGAGGAAAACGGTGAGGAAAACGTGTTTTTTTAGCCAAATTTTGAGGTTTGCAAAGGATTCTGTGTAACAGAACCTGGTCAGAGTCACCCCATCTTGGATTCCGCTAGGTCTCTAGTTTTCAAAAATGCACAGGTTTGGTAGGTTTCCCTAGGTTCCGGCTGAGCTTGAGGCCAAAATCTACAGGTAGGCACTTTGCAAAAAACACCTCTGTTTTCTTTAAAAAAATGTGATGTGTCCACGTTGTGTTTTGGGGCGTTTCCTGTCACGGGCGCTAGGCCTACCCACACAAGTGAGGTATCATTTTTATCGGGAGACTTGGAGGAACGCTGGGTGGAAGGAAATTTGTGGCTCCTCTCAGATTCCAGAACTTTCTGTCACTGAAATGTGAGGAAAACTTGTTTTTTTAGCCAAATTTTGAGGTTTGCAAAGGATTCTGGGTAGCATAACCTGGTCAGAGCCCCACAAGTCACCCATCTTGGATTCCCCTAGGTCTCTAGTTTTCAAAAATGCACAGGTTTGGTAGGTTTCCCTAGGTGCCGGCTGAGCTAGAGGCCAAAATCTACAGGTAGGCACTTTGCAAAAAACACCTCTGTTTTCTTTCAAAAAATGTGATGTGTCCAGGTTGTGTTTTGGGGCGTTTCCTGTCACGGGCGCTAGGCCTACCCACACAAGTGAGGTATCATTTTTATAGGGAGACTTGAGGGAACGCTGGGTGGAAGGAAATTTGTGGCTCCTCTCAGATTCCTGAACTTTCTGTCACCGAAATGTGAGGAAAACTTGTTTTTTTTAGCCAAATGTTGAGGTTTGCAAAGGATTCTGGGTAACAGAACCTGGTCAGAGCCCCACAAGTCACCCCATATTGGATTTCCCTAGGTCTCTAGTTTTCAAAAATGCACAGGTTTGGTAGGTTTCCCTAGGTGCCGGCTGAGCTAGAGGCCAAATCTACAGGTAAGCACTTTGTAAAAAACACCTCTGTTTTCTTTCAAAAAATGTGATGTGTCCATGTTGTGTTTTGGGGCATTTCCTGTCATGGGTGCAAGGCCTACCCACACAAGTGAGGTATCATTTTTATCGGGAGACTTGGGGGAACGCTGGGTGGAAGGAAATTTGTGGCTCCTTTCAGATTCCAGAACTTTCTGTCACCAAAATGTGAGGAAAACGTGTTTTTTTAGCTAAATTTGAGGTTTGCAAAGGATTCTGGGTAACAGAACCTGGTCAGAGCCCCACAAGTCACCCATCTTGAATTCCCCTAGGTCTCTAGTTTTAAAAAATGCACAAGTTTGGTAGGTTTCCCTAGGTGCCGGCTGAGCTAGAGGCCAAAATCTACAGGTAGGCACTTTGCAAAAAACACCTCTGTTTTCTTTAAAAAAAATGTGGTGTCCACGTTGTGTTTTGGGTCATTTCCTGTCACGGGCGCTAGGCCTACCCACCAAAATGAGGTATCATTTTTATCGGGAGACTTGGGGGAACGCTGGGTGGAAGGAAATTTGTGGCTCCTCTCATATTCCAAAACTTTCTGTCACCGAAATGTTAGGAAAACATGTTTTTTTAGCCACATTTTGAGGTTTGCAAAGGATTCTGTATAACAGAACCTGGTCAGACTCACCCCATCTTGGATTCCCCTAGGTCTCTAGTTTTAAAAAATGCACAGGTTTGGTAGGTTTCCCTAGGTGCCGGCTGAGCTTGAGGCCAAAATCTACAGGTAGGCACTTTGCAAAAAACACCTCTGTTTTCTTTAAAAAAATGTGATGTGTCCACGTTGTGTTTTGGGGCGTTTCCTGTCACAGGCACTAGGCCTACCCCCACAAGTGAGGTATCATTTTTATTGGGAGACTTGGGGGAACGCTGGGTGGAAGGGAATTTGTGGCTCCTCTCAGATTCCAGAACTTTCTGTCACCGAAATGTTAGGAAAACTTGTTTTTTTAGCCAAATGTTGAGGTTTGCAAAGGATTCTGGGTAACAGAACCTGGTCAGAGCCCCACAAGTCACCCATCTTGGATTCCCCTAGGTCTCTAGTTTTCAAAAATGCACAGGTTTGGTAGGTTTCCCTAGGTGCCGGCTGAGCTAGAGGCCAAAATCTACAAGTGGGCACTTTGCAAAAAATACCTCTGTTTTCTTTAAAAAAATGTGATGGAGCAGGTTGTGTTTTGGGGCGTTTCCTGTCACGGGCGCTAGGCCTACCCACACAAGTAAGGTATCATTTTTATCGGGAGACTTCAGGGAACGCTGGGTGGAAGGAAATTTGTGGCTCCTCTCAGATTCCAGAACTTTCTGTCACCGAAAAGTGAGGAAAACGTGTTTTTTTAGCCAAATTTTGAGGTTTGCAAAGGATTCTGGGTAACAGAACCTGGTCAGAGCCCCACAAGTCACCCCATCTTGGATTCCCCTAGGTCTCTAGTTTTCAAAAATGCACAGGTTTGGTAGGTTTCCCTAGGTGCCGGCTGAGCTAGAGGCCAAAATCTACAGGTAGGAACTTTGCAAAAAACACCTCTGTTTTCTTTCAAAAAATGTGGTGTCCATGTTGTGTTTTGGGGCATTTCCTGTCACGGGCGCTAGGCCTACCCACCAAAATGAGGTATCATTTTTATCGGGAGACTTGGGGGAACGCTGGGTGGAAGGAAATTTGTGGCTCCTCTCAGATTCCAGAACTTTCTGTCACCGAAATGTGAGGAAAACTTGTTTTTTTAGCCAAATGTTGAGGTTTGCAAAGGATTCTGGGTAACAGAACCTGGTCAGAGCCCCACAAGTCACCCCATATTGGATTCCCTGAGGTCTGTAGTTTTAAAAAATGCACAGGTTTGGTAGGTTTCCCTAGGTGCCGGCTGAGCTAGAGGCCAAAATCTACAGGTAGGCACTTTGCAAAAAACACCTCTGTTTTCTTTCAAAAAATGTGATGTGTCCACGTTTGGTTTTGGGGCATTTCCTGTCACAGGCGCTAGGCCTACCCACACAAGTGAGGTATCATTTTTATCGGGAGACTTGGGGGAACGCTGGGTGGAAGGAAATTTGTGGCTCCTCTCAGGTTCCAGAACTTTCTGTCACTGAAATGTGAGGAAAACTTGTTTTTTTAGCCAAATTTTGAGGTTTGCAAAGGATTCTGGGTAACATAACCTGGTCAGAGCCCCACAAGTCACCCATCTTGGATTCCCCGAGGTCTCTAGTTTTAAAAAATGCACAGGTTTGGTAGGTTTCCCTAGGTGCCGGCTGAGCTAAAGGCCAAAATCTACAGGTAGGCACTTTGCAAAAAACACCTCTGTTTTCTTTTTAAAAATGTGATGTGTCCACGTTGTGTTCTGGGGTGTTTCCTGTCACGGGCGCTAGGCCTACCCACAGAAGTGAGGTATCATTTTTATCGGGAGACTTGGGGGAACGCTGGGTGGAAGGAAATTTGTGGCTCCTCTCAGATTCCAGAGCTTTCTGTCACCGAAATGTGAGGAAAACGGTGAGGAAAACGTGTTTTTTTAGCCAAATTTTGAGGTTTGCAAAGGATTCTGTGTAACAGAACCTGGTCAGAGTCACCCCATCTTGGATTCCGCTAGGTCTCTAGTTTTCAAAAATGCACAGGTTTGGTAGGTTTCCCTAGGTTCCGGCTGAGCTTGAGGCCAAAATCTACAGGTAGGCACTTTGCAAAAAACACCTCTGTTTTCTTTAAAAAAATGTGATGTGTCCACGTTGTGTTTTGGGGCGTTTCCTGTCACGGGCGCTAGGCCTACCCACACAAGTGAGGTATCATTTTTATCGGGAGACTTGGAGGAACGCTGGGTGGAAGGAAATTTGTAGCTCCTCTCAGATTCCAGAACTTTCTGTCACTGAAATGTGAGGAAAACTTGTTTTTTTAGCCAAATTTTGAGGTTTGCAAAGGATTCTGGGTAGCATAACTTGGTCAGAGCCCCACAAGTCACCCATCTTGGATTCCCCTAGGTCTCTAGTTTTCAAAAATGCACAGGTTTGGTAGGTTTCCCTAGGTGCCGGCTGAGCTAGAGGCCAAAATCTACAGGTAGGCACTTTGCAAAAAACACCTCTGTTTTCTTTCAAAAAATGTGATGTGTCCAGGTTGTGTTTTGGGGCGTTTCCTGTCACGGGCGCTAGGCCTACCCACACAAGTGAGGTATCATTTTTATAGGGAGACTTGAGGGAACGCTGGGTGGAAGGAAATTTGTGGCTCCTCTCAGATTCCTGAACTTTCTGTCACCGAAATGTGAGGAAAACTTGTTTTTTTTAGCCAAATGTTGAGGTTTGCAAAGGATTCTGGGTAACAGAACCTGGTCAGAGCCCCACAAGTCACCCCATATTGGATTTCCCTAGGTCTCTAGTTTTCAAAAATGCACAGGTTTGGTAGGTTTCCCTAGGTGCCGGCTGAGCTAGAGGCCAAATCTACAGGTAAGCACTTTGTAAAAAACACCTCTGTTTTCTTTCAAAAAATGTGATGTGTCCATGTTGTGTTTTGGGGCATTTCCTGTCATGGGTGCAAGGCCTACCCACACAAGTGAGGTATCATTTTTATCGGGAGACTTGGGGGAACGCTGGGTGGAAGGAAATTTGTGGCTCCTTTCAGATTCCAGAACTTTCTGTCACCAAAATGTGAGGAAAACGTGTTTTTTTAGCTAAATTTGAGGTTTGCAAAGGATTCTGGGTAACAGAACCTGGTCAGAGCCCCACAAGTCACCCATCTTGAATTCCCCTAGGTCTCTAGTTTTAAAAAATGCACAAGTTTGGTAGGTTTCCCTAGGTGCCGGCTGAGCTAGAGGCCAAAATCTACAGGTAGGCACTTTGCAAAAAACACCTCTGTTTTCTTTAAAAAAAATGTGGTGTCCACGTTGTGTTTTGGGGCATTTCCTGTCACGGGCGCTAGGCCTACCCACCAAAATGAGGTATCATTTTTATCGGGAGACTTGGGGGAACGCTGGGTGGAAGGAAATTTGTGGCTCCTCTCATATTCCAAAACTTTCTGTCACCGAAATGTTAGGAAAACATGTTTTTTTAGCCACATTTTGAGGTTTGCAAAGGATTCTGTATAACAGAACCTGGTCAGACTCACCCCATCTTGGATTCCCCTAGGTCTCTAGTTTTAAAAAATGCACAGGTTTGGTAGGTTTCCCTAGGTGCCGGCTGAGCTTGAGGCCAAAATCTACAGGTAGGCACTTTGCAAAAAACACCTCTGTTTTCTTTAAAAAAATGTGATGTGTCCACGTTGTGTTTTGGGGCGTTTCCTGTCACAGGCACTAGGCCTACCCCCACAAGTGAGGTATCATTTTTATTGGGAGACTTGGGGGAACGCTGGGTGGAAGGGAATTTGTGGCTCCTCTCAGATTCCAGAACTTTCTGTCACCGAAATGTTAGGAAAACTTGTTTTTTTAGCCAAATGTTGAGGTTTGCAAAGGATTCTGGGTAACAGAACCTGGTCAGAGCCCCACAAGTCACCCATCTTGGATTCCCCTAGGTCTCTAGTTTTCAAAAATGCACAGGTTTGGTAGGTTTCCCTAGGTGCCGGCTGAGCTAGAGGCCAAAATCTACAAGTGGGCACTTTGCAAAAAATACCTCTGTTTTCTTTAAAAAAATGTGATGGAGCAGGTTGTGTTTTGGGGCGTTTCCTGTCACGGGCGCTAGGCCTACCCACACAAGTAAGGTATCATTTTTATCGGGAGACTTCAGGGAACGCTGGGTGGAAGGAAATTTGTGGCTCCTCTCAGATTCCAGAACTTTCTGTCACCGAAAAGTGAGGAAAACGTGTTTTTTTAGCCAAATTTTGAGGTTTGCAAAGGATTCTGGGTAACAGAACCTGGTCAGAGCCCCACAAGTCACCCCATCTTGGATTCCCCTAGGTCTCTAGTTTTCAAAAATGCACAGGTTTGGTAGGTTTCCCTAGGTGCCGGCTGAGCTAGAGGCCAAAATCTACAGGTAGGAACTTTGCAAAAAACACCTCTGTTTTCTTTCAAAAAATGTGGTGTCCATGTTGTGTTTTGGGGCATTTCCTGTCACGGGCGCTAGGCCTACCCACCAAAATGAGGTATCATTTTTATCGGGAGACTTGGGGGAACGCTGGGTGGAAGGAAATTTGTGGCTCCTCTCAGATTCCAGAACTTTCTGTCACCGAAATGTGAGGAAAACTTGTTTTTTTAGCCAAATGTTGAGGTTTGCAAAGGATTCTGGGTAACAGAACCTGGTCAGAGCCCCACAAGTCACCCCATATTGGATTCCCTGAGGTCTGTAGTTTTAAAAAATGCACAGGTTTGGTAGGTTTCCCTAGGTGCCGGCTGAGCTAGAGGCCAAAATCTACAGGTAGGCACTTTGCAAAAAACACCTCTGTTTTCTTTCAAAAAATGTGATGTGTCCACGTTTGGTTTTGGGGCATTTCCTGTCACAGGCGCTAGGCCTACCCACACAAGTGAGGTATCATTTTTATCGGGAGACTTGGGGGAACGCTGGGTGGAAGGAAATTTGTGGCTCCTCTCAGGTTCCAGAACTTTCTGTCACTGAAATGTGAGGAAAACTTGTTTTTTTAGCCAAATTTTGAGGTTTGCAAAGGATTCTGGGTAACATAACCTGGTCAGAGCCCCACAAGTCACCCATCTTGGATTCCCCGAGGTCTCTAGTTTTAAAAAATGCACAGGTTTGGTAGGTTTCCCTAGGTGCCGGCTGAGCTAAAGGCCAAAATCTACAGGTAGGCACTTTGCAAAAAACACCTCTGTTTTCTTTTTAAAAATGTGATGTGTCCACGTTGTGTTCTGGGGTGTTTCCTGTCACGGGCGCTAGGCCTACCCACAGAAGTGAGGTATCATTTTTATCGGGAGACTTGGGGGAACGCTGGGTGGAAGGAAATTTGTGGCTCCTCTCAGATTCCAGAGCTTTCTGTCACCGAAATGTGAGGAAAACGGTGAGGAAAACGTGTTTTTTTAGCCAAATTTTGAGGTTTGCAAAGGATTCTGTGTAACAGAACCTGGTCAGAGTCACCCCATCTTGGATTCCGCTAGGTCTCTAGTTTTCAAAAATGCACAGGTTTGGTAGGTTTCCCTAGGTTCCGGCTGAGCTTGAGGCCAAAATCTACAGGTAGGCACTTTGCAAAAAACACCTCTGTTTTCTTTAAAAAAATGTGATGTGTCCACGTTGTGTTTTGGGGCGTTTCCTGTCACGGGCGCTAGGCCTACCCACACAAGTGAGGTATCATTTTTATCGGGAGACTTGGAGGAACGCTGGGTGGAAGGAAATTTGTAGCTCCTCTCAGATTCCAGAACTTTCTGTCACTGAAATGTGAGGAAAACTTGTTTTTTTAGCCAAATTTTGAGGTTTGCAAAGGATTCTGGGTAGCATAACTTGGTCAGAGCCCCACAAGTCACCCATCTTGGATTCCCCTAGGTCTCTAGTTTTCAAAAATGCACAGGTTTGGTAGGTTTCCCTAGGTGCCGGCTGAGCTAGAGGCCAAAATCTACAGGTAGGCACTTTGCAAAAAACACCTCTGTTTTCTTTCAAAAAATGTGATGTGTCCAGGTTGTGTTTTGGGGCGTTTCCTGTCACGGGCGCTAGGCCTACCCACACAAGTGAGGTATCATTTTTATAGGGAGACTTGAGGGAACGCTTGGTGGAAGGAAATTTGTGGCTCCTCTCAGATTCCTGAACTTTCTGTCACCGAAATGTGAGGAAAACTTGTTTTTTTTAGCCAAATGTTGAGGTTTGCAAAGGATTCTGGGTAACAGAACCTGGTCAGAGCCCCACAAGTCACCCCATATTGGATTTCCCTAGGTCTCTAGTTTTCAAAAATGCACAGGTTTGGTAGGTTTCCCTAGGTGCCGGCTGAGCTAGAGGCCAAATCTACAGGTAAGCACTTTGTAAAAAACACCTCTGTTTTCTTTCAAAAAATGTGATGTGTCCATGTTGTGTTTTGGGGCATTTCCTGTCATGGGTGCAAGGCCTACCCACACAAGTGAGGTATCATTTTTATCGGGAGACTTGGGGGAACGCTGGGTGGAAGGAAATTTGTGGCTCCTTTCAGATTCCAGAACTTTCTGTCACCAAAATGTGAGGAAAACGTGTTTTTTTAGCTAAATTTGAGGTTTGCAAAGGATTCTGGGTAACAGAACCTGGTCAGAGCCCCACAAGTCACCCATCTTGAATTCCCCTAGGTCTCTAGTTTTAAAAAATGCACAAGTTTGGTAGGTTTCCCTAGGTGCCGGCTGAGCTAGAGGCCAAAATCTACAGGTAGGCACTTTGCAAAAAACACCTCTGTTTTCTTTAAAAAAAATGTGGTGTCCACGTTGTGTTTTGGGGCATTTCCTGTCACGGGCGCTAGGCCTACCCACCAAAATGAGGTATCATTTTTATCGGGAGACTTGGGGGAACGCTGGGTGGAAGGAAATTTGTGGCTCCTCTCATATTCCAAAACTTTCTGTCACCGAAATGTTAGGAAAACATGTTTTTTTAGCCACATTTTGAGGTTTGCAAAGGATTCTGTATAACAGAACCTGGTCAGACTCACCCCATCTTGGATTCCCCTAGGTCTCTAGTTTTAAAAAATGCACAGGTTTGGTAGGTTTCCCTAGGTGCCGGCTGAGCTTGAGGCCAAAATCTACAGGTAGGCACTTTGCAAAAAACACCTCTGTTTTCTTTAAAAAAATGTGATGTGTCCACGTTGTGTTTTGGGGCGTTTCCTGTCACAGGCACTAGGCCTACCCACACAAGTGAGGTATCATTTTTATTGGGAGACTTGGGGGAACGCTGGGTGGAAGGGAATTTATGGCTCCTCTCAGATTCCAGAACTTTCTGTCACCGAAATGTTAGGAAAACTTGTTTTTTTAGCCAAATGTTGAGGTTTGCAAAGGATTCTGGGTAACAGAACCTGGTCAGAGCCCCACAAGTCACCCATCTTGGATTCCCCTAGGTCTCTAGTTTTCAAAAATGCACAGGTTTGGTAGGTTTCCCTAGGTGCCGGCTGAGCTAGAGGCCAAAATCTACAAGTGGGCACTTTGCAAAAAATACCTCTGTTTTCTTTAAAAAAATGTATGGAGCAGGTTGTGTTTTGGGGCGTATCCTGTCACGGGCGCTAGGCCTACCCACACAAGTAAGGTATCATTTTTATCGGGAGACTTCAGGGAACGCTGGGTGGAAGGAAATTTGTGGCTCCTCTCAGATTCCAGAACTTTCTGTCACCGAAAAGTGAGGAAAACGTGTTTTTTTAGCCAAATTTTGAGGTTTGCAAAGGATTCTGGGTAACAGAACCAGGTCAGAGCCCCACAAGTCACCCCATCTTGGATTCCCCTAGGTCTCTAGTTTTCAAAAATGCACAGGTTTGGTAGGTTTCCCTAGGTGCCGGCTGAGCTAGAGGCCAAAATCTACAGGTAGGAACTTTGCAAAAAACACCTCTGTTTTCTTTCAAAAAATGTGGTGTCCATGTTGTGTTTTGGGGCATTTCCTGTCACGGGCGCTAGGCCTACCCACCAAAATGAGGTATCATTTTTATCGGGAGACTTGGGGGAACGCTGGGTGGAAGGAAATTTGTGGCTCCTCTCAGATTCCAGAACTTTCTGTCACCGAAATGTGAGGAAAACTTGTTTTTTTAGCCAAATGTTGAGGTTTGCAAAGGATTCTGGGTAACAGAACCTGGTCAGAGCCCCACAAGTCACCCCATATTGGATTCCCTGAGGTCTGTAGTTTTAAAAAATGCACAGGTTTGGTAGGTTTCCCTAGGTGCCGGCTGAGCTAGAGGCCAAAATCTACAGGTAGGCACTTTGCAAAAAACACCTCTGTTTTCTTTCAAAAAATGTGATGTGTCCACGTTTGGTTTTGGGGCATTTCCTGTCACAGGCGCTAGGCCTACCCACACAAGTGAGGTATCATTTTTATCGGGAGACTTGGGGGAACGCTGGGTGGAAGGAAATTTGTGGCTCCTCTCAGATTCCAGAACTTTCTGTCACTGAAATGAGAGGAAAACTTGTTTTTTTAGCCAAATTTTGAGGTTTGCAAAGGATTCTGGGTAACATAACCTGGTCAGAGCCCCACAAGTCACCCATCTTGGATTCCCCGAGGTCTCTAGTTTTAAAAAATGCACAGGTTTGGTAGGTTTCCCTAGGTGCCGGCTGAGCTAAAGGCCAAAATCTACAGGTAGGCACTTTGCAAAAAACACCTCTGTTTTCTTTTTAAAAATGTGATGTGTCCACGTTGTGTTCTGGGGTGTTTCCTGTCACGGGCGCTAGGCCTACCCACAGAAGTGAGGTATCATTTTTATCGGGAGACTTGGGGGAACGCTGGGTGGAAGGAAATTTGTGGCTCCTCTCAGATTCCAGAGCTTTCTGTCACCGAAATGTGAGGAAAACGGTGAGGAAAACGTGTTTTTTTAGCCAAATTTTGAGGTTTGCAAAGGATTCTGTGTAACAGAACCTGGTCAGAGTCACCCCATCTTGGATTCCGCTAGGTCTCTAGTTTTCAAAAATGCACAGGTTTGGTAGGTTTCCCTAGGTTCCGGCTGAGCTTGAGGCCAAAATCTACAGGTAGGCACTTTGCAAAAAACACCTCTGTTTTCTTTAAAAAAATGTGATGTGTCCACGTTGTGTTTTGGGGCGTTTCCTGTCACGGGCGCTAGGCCTACCCACACAAGTGAGGTATCATTTTTATCGGGAGACTTGGAGGAACGCTGGGTGGTAGGAAATTTGTGGCTCCTCTCAGATTCCAGAACTTTCTGTCACTGAAATGTGAGGAAAACTTGTTTTTTTAGCCAAATTTTGAGGTTTGCAAAGGATTCTGGGTAGCATAACCTGGTCAGAGCCCCACAAGTCACCCATCTTGGATTCCCCTAGGTCTCTAGTTTTCAAAAATGCACAGGTTTGGTAGGTTTCCCTAGGTGCCGGCTGAGCTAGAGGCCAAAATCTACAGGTAGGCACTTTGCAAAAAACACCTCTGTTTTCTTTCAAAAAATGTGATGTGTCCAGGTTGTGTTTTGGGGCGTTTCCTGTCACGGGCGCTAGGCCTACCCACACAAGTGAGGTATCATTTTTATAGGGAGACTTGAGGGAACGCTGGGTGGAAGGAAATTTGTGGCTCCTCTCAGATTCCTGAACTTTCTGTCACCGAAATGTGAGGAAAACTTGTTTTTTTTAGCCAAATGTTGAGGTTTGCAAAGGATTCTGGGTAACAGAACCTGGTCAGAGCCCCACAAGTCACCCCATATTGGATTTCCCTAGGTCTCTAGTTTTCAAAAATGCACAGGTTTGGTAGGTTTCCCTAGGTGCCGGCTGAGCTAGAGGCCAAATCTACAGGTAAGCACTTTGTAAAAAACACCTCTGTTTTCTTTCAAAAAATGTGATGTGTCCATGTTGTGTTTTGGGGCATTTCCTGTCATGGGTGCAAGGCCTACCCACACAAGTGAGGTATCATTTTTATCGGGAGACTTGGGGGAACGCTGGGTGGAAGGAAATTTGTGGCTCCTTTCAGATTCCAGAACTTTCTGTCACCAAAATGTGAGGAAAACGTGTTTTTTTAGCTAAATTTGAGGTTTGCAAAGGATTCTGGGTAACAGAACCTGGTCAGAGCCCCACAAGTCACCCATCTTGAATTCCCCTAGGTCTCTAGTTTTAAAAAATGCACAAGTTTGGTAGGTTTCCCTAGATGCCGGCTGAGCTAGAGGCCAAAATCTACAGGTAGGCACTTTGCAAAAAACACCTCTGTTTTCTTTAAAAAAAATGTGGTGTCCACGTTGTGTTTTGGGGCATTTCCTGTCACAGGCGCTAGGCCTACCCACCAAAATGAGGTATCATTTTTATCGGGAGACTTGGGGGAACGCTGGGTGGAAGGAAATTTGTGGCTCCTCTCATATTCCAAAACTTTCTGTCACGAAATGTTAGGAAAACATGTTTTTTTAGCCACATTTTGAGGTTTGCAAAGGATTCTGTATAACAGAACCTGGTCAGACTCACCCCATCTTGGATTCCCCTAGGTCTCTAGTTTTAAAAAATGCACAGGTTTGGTAGGTTTCCCTAGGTGCCGGCTGAGCTTGAGGCCAAAATCTACAGGTAGGCACTTTGCAAAAAACACCTCTGTTTTCTTTAAAAAAATGTGATGTGTCCACGTTGTGTTTTGGGGCGTTTCCTGTCACAGGCACTAGGCCTACCCACACAAGTGAGGTATCATTTTTATCGGGAGACTTGGGGGAACGCTGGGTGGAAGGGAATTTGTGGCTCCTCTCAGATTCCAGAACTTTCTGTCACCGAAATGTGAGGAAAACTTGTTTTTTTTAGCCAAATGTTGAGGTTTGCAAAGGATTCTGGGTAACAGAACCTGGTCAGAGCCCCACAAGTCACCCATCTTGGATTCCCCTAGGTCTCTAGTTTTCAAAAATGCACAGGTTTGGTAGGTTTCCCTAGGTGCCGGCTGAGCTTGAGGCCAAAATCTACAAGTAGGCACTTTGCAAAAAACACCTCTGTTTTCTTTCAAAAAATGTGATGTGTCCACGTTGTGTTTTGGGGCGTTTCCTGTCACGGGCGCTAGGCCTACCCACACAAGTGAGGTATCATTTTTATAGGGAGACTTGAGGGAACGCTGGGTGGAAGGAAATTTGTGGCTCCTCTCAGATTCCAGAACTTTCTGTCACTGAAATGTGAGTACAACTTTTTTTTTAGCCAAATTTTGAGGTTTGCAAAGGATTCTGGGTAACATAACCTGGTCAGAGCCCCACAAGTCACCCATCTTGGATTCCCCTAGGTCTCTAGTTTTCAAAAATGCACAGGTTTGGTAGGTTTCCCTAGGTGCCGGCTGAGCTAAAGGCCAAAATCTACAGGTAGGCACTTTGCAAAAAACACCTCTGGTTTTTTTCCAAAAATGTGATGTGTCCACGTTGTGTTTTGGGGCATTTCCTGTCACAGGCGCTAGGCCTACCCACACAAGTGAGGTATCATTTTTATCGGGAGACTTGGGGGAACGCTGGGTGGAAGGAAATTTGTGGCTCCTCTCAGATTCCAGAACTTTCTGTCACTGAAATGTGAGGAAAACTTTTTTTTTTAGCCAAATTTTGAGGTTTGCAAAGGATACTGGGTAACATAACCTGGTCAGAGCCCCACAAGTCACCCATCTTGGATTCCCTTAGGTCTCTAGTTTTCAAAAATGCACAGGTTTGGTAGGTTTCCCTAGGTGCCGGCTGAGCTAAAGGCCAAAATCTACAGGTAGTCACTTTGCAAAAAACACCTCTGTTTTCTTTAAAAAAATGTGATGTGTCCACGTTGTGTTCTGGGGCGTTTCCTGTCACGGGCGCTAGGCCTACCCACAGAAATGAGGTATAATTTTTATCGGGAGACTTGGGGGAACGCTGGGTGGAAAGAAATTTGTGGCTCCTCTCAGATTCCAGAGCTTTCTGTCACCGAAATGTGAGGAAAACGTGTTTTTTTAGCCAAATTTTGAGGTTTGCAAAGGATTCTGGGTAACAGAACCTGGTCAGAGCCCCACAAGTCACCCCATCTTGGATTCCCCTAGGTCTCTAGTTTTCAAAAATGCACAGGTTTGGTAAGTTTCCCTAGGTGACGGCTGAGCTAGAGGCCAAAATCTACAGGTAGGCACTTTGCAAAAAACACCTCTGTTTTCTTTCAAAAAATGTGATGTGTCCACGTTGTGCTTTGGGGCATTTCCTGTCACGGGCGCTAGGCCTACCCACACAAGTGAGGTATCATTTTTATCAGGAGACTTGGGGGAATGCTGGGTGGAAGGAAATTTGTGGCTCTTCTCAGATTCTAGAACTTTCTGTCACCGAAAAGTGAGGAAAACTAGTTTTTTTAGCCAAATGTTGAGGTTAGCAAAGGATTCTGGGTCACAGAACCTGGTCAGAGCCCCACAAGTCACCCCATATTAGATTCCCCTAGGTCTCTAGCTTTCAAAAATGTACAGGTTTGGTACGTTTCCCTAGGTGCCGGCTGAGCTAGAGGCCAAAATCTACAGGTAGGCACTTTGCAAAAAACACCTCTGTTTTCTTTAAAAAAATGTGGTGTCCACGTTGTGTTTTGGGGCATTTCCTGTCACGGGCGCTAGGCCTACCCACCAAAATGAGGTATCATTTTTATCGGGAGACTTGGGGGAACGCTGGGTGGAAGGAAATTTGTGGCTCCTCTCATATTCCAAAACTTTCTGTCACCGAAATGTTAGGAAAACATGTTTTTTTAGCCACATTTTGAGGTTTGCAAAGGATTCTGTGTAACAGAACCTGGTCAGACTCACCCCATCTTGGATTCCCCTAGGTCTCTAGTTTTCAAAAATGCACAGGTTTGGTAGGTTTCCCTAGGTGCCGGCTGAGCTTGAGGCCAAAATCTACAGGTAGGCACTTTGCAAAAAACACCTCTGTTTTCTTTAAAAAAATGTGATGTGTCCACGTTGTGTTTTGGGGCGTTTCCTGTCACGGGCGCTAGGCCTACCCACACAAGTGAGGTATCATTTTTATAGGGAGACTTGAGGGAACGCTGGGTGGAAGGAAATGTGTGGCTCCTCTCAGATTCCAGAACTGTCTGTCACCGAAATGTGAGGAAAACTTGTTTTTTTTAGCCAAATGTTGAGGTTTGCAAAGGATTCTGGATGACAGAACCTGGTCAGAGCCCCACAAGTCACCCCATATTGGATTTCCCTAGGTCTCTAGTTTTCAAAAATGCACAGGTTTGGTAGGTTTCCCTAGGTGCCGGCTGAGCTAGAGGCCAAAATCTACAGGTAGGCACTATGCAAAAAACACCTCTGTTTTCTTAACAAAAATGTGATGTGTCCACGTTGTGTTTTGGGGCGTTTACTGTCACGGGCGCTAGGCCTACCCACACAAGTGAGGTATCATTTTTATAGGGAGACTTGAGGGAACGCTGGGTGGAAGGAAATGTGTGGCTCCTCTCAGATTCCAGAACTTTCTGTCACCGAAATGTGAGGAAAACTTGTTTTTTTTAGCCAAATGTTGAGGTTTGCAAAGGATTCTGGATGACAGAACCTGGTCAGAGCCCCACAAGTCACCCCATATTGGATTTCCCTAGGTCTCTAGTTTTCAAAAATGCACAGGTTTGGTAGGTTTCCCTAGGTGCCGGCTGAGCTAGAGGCCAAAATCTACAGGTAGGCACTTTGCAAAAAACACCTCTGTTTTCTTTAAAAAAAATGTGATGTGTCCACGTTGTGTTTTGGGGCGTTTCCTGTCACAGGCACTAGGCCTACCCACACAAGTGAGGTATCATTTTTATCGGGAGACTTGCGGGAACGCTGGGTGGAAGTAAATTTGTGGCTCCTCTCAGATTCCAGAACTTTCTGTCACCGAAATGTTAGGAAAACATGTTTTTTTAGCCACATTTTGAGGTTTGCAAAGGATTCTGTATAACAGAACCTGGTCAGACTCACCCCATCTTGGATTCCCCTAGGTCTCTAGTTTTCAAAAATGCACAGGTTTGGTAGGTTTCCCTAGGTGCCGGCTGAGCTTGAGGCCAAAATCTACAGGTAGGCACTTTGCAAAAAACACCTCTGTTTTCTTTAAAAAAATGTGATGTGTCCACGTTGTGTTTTGGGGCGTTTCCTGTCACGGGCGCTAGGCCTACCCACACAAGTGAGGTATCATTTTTATAGGGAGACTTGAGGGAACGCTGGGTGGAAGGAAATTTGTGGCTCCTCTCAGATTCCAGAACTTTCTGTCACTGAAATGTGAGTACAACTTTTTTTTTTAGCCAAATTTTGAGGTTTGCAAAGGATTCTGGGTAACATAACCTGGTCAGAGCCCCACAAGTCACCCATCTTGGATTCCCCTAGGTCTCTAGTTTTCAAAAATGCACAGGTTTGGTAGGTTTCCCTAGGTGCCGGCTGAGCTAAAGGCCAAAATCTACAGGTAGGCACTTTGCAAAAAACACCTCTGTTTTTTTTCCAAAAATGTGATGTGTCCACGTTTTGTTTTGGGGCATTTCCTGTCACAGGCGCTAGGCCTACCCACACAAGTGAGGTATCATTTTTATCGGGAGACTTGGGGGAACGCTGGGTGGAAGGAAATTTGTGGCTCCTCTCAGATTCCAGAACTTTCTGTCACTGAAATGTGAGGAAAACTTTTTTTTTTAGCCAAATTTTGAGGTTTGCAAAGGATACTGGGTAACATAACCTGGTCAGAGCCCCACAAGTCACCCATCTTGGATTCCCCTAGGTCTCTAGTTTTCAAAAATGCACAGGTTTGGTAGGTTTCCCTAGGTGCCGGCTGAGCTAAAGGCCAAAATCTACAGGTAGGCACTTTTCAAAAAACACCTCTGTTTTCTTTAAAAAAATGTGATGTGTCCACGTTGTGTTCTGGGGCGTTTCCTGTCACGGGCGCTAGGCCTACCCACAGAAATGAGGTATAATTTTTATCGGGAGACTTGGGGGAACGCTGGGTGGAAGGAAATTTGTGGCTCCTCTCAGATTCCAGAGCTTTCTGTCACCGAAATGTGAGGAAAACGTGTTTTTTTAGCCAAATTTTGAGGTTTGCAAAGGATTCTGGGTAACAGAACCTGGTCAGAGCCCCACAAGTCACCCCATCTTGGATTCCCCTAGGTCTCTAGTTTTCAAAAATGCACAGGTTTGGTAAGTTTCCCTAGGTGCCGGCTGAGCTAGAGGCCAAAATCTACAGGTAGGCACTTTGCAAAAAACACCTCTGTTTTCTTTCAAAAAATGTGATGTGTCCACGTTGTGTTTTGGGGCATTTCCTGTCACGGGCGCTAGGCCTACCCACACAAGTGAGGTATCATTTTTATCAGGAGACTTGGGGGAATGCTGGGTGGAAGGAAATTTGTGGCTCTTCTCAGATTCTAGAACTTTCTGTCACCGAAAAGTGAGGAAAACTAGTTTTTTTAGCCAAATGTTGAGGTTTGCAAAGGATTCTGGGTCACAGAACCTGGTCAGAGCCCCACAAGTCACCCCATATTAGATTCCCCTAGGTCTCTAGCTTTCAAAAATGTACAGGTTTGGTACGTTTCCCTAGGTGCCGGCTGAGCTAGAGGCCAAAATCTACAGGTAGGCACTTTGCAAAAAACACCTCTGTTTTCTTTAAAAAAATGTGGTGTCCACGTTGTGTTTTGGGGCATTTCCTGTCACGGGCGCTAGGCCTACCCACCAAAATGAGGTATCATTTTTATCGGGAGACTTGGGGGAACGCTGGGTGGAAGGAAATTTGTGGCTCCTCTCATATTCCAAAACTTTCTGTCACCGAAATGTTAGGAAAACATGTTTTTTTAGCCACATTTTGAGGTTTGCAAAGGATTCTGTATAACAGAACCTGGTCAGACTCACCCCATCTTGGATTCCCCTAGGTCTCTAGTTTTCAAAAATGCACAGGTTTGGTCGGTTTCCCTAGATGCCGGCTGAGCTTGAGGCCAAAATCTACAGGTAGGCACTTTGCAAAAAACACCTCTGTTTTCTTTAAAAAAATGTGATGTGTCCACGTTGTGTTTTGGGGCGTTTCCTGTCACGGGCGCTGGGCCTACCCACACAAGTGAGGTATCATTTTTATAGGGAGACTTGAGGGAACGCTGGGTGGAAGGAAATGTGTGGCTCCTCTCAGATTCCAGAACTTTCTGTCACCGAAATGTGAGGAAAACTTGTTTTTTTTAGCCAAATGTTGAGGTTTGCAAAGGATTCTGGATGACAGAACCTGGTCAGAGCCCCACAAGTCACCCCATATTGGATTTCCCTAGGTCTCTAGTTTTCAAAAATGCACAGGTTTGGTAGGTTTCCCTAGGTGCCGGCTGAGCTAGAGGCCAAAATCTACAGGTAGGCACTTTGCAAAAAACACCTCTGTTTTCTTTAAACAAATGTGATGTGTCCAGGTTGTGTTTTGGGGCGTTTCCTGTCACGGGCGCTAGGCCTACCCACACAAGTGAGGTATCATTATTATCGGGAGACTTGAGGGAACGCTGGGTGGAAGGAAATTTGTGGCTCCTCTCAGATTCCAGAACTTTCTGTCACCGAAATGTGAGGAAAACGTGTTTTTTTAGCCAAATGTTGAGGTTTGCAATGGATTATGGGTAACAGAACCTGGTCAGAGCCCCACAAGTCACCCCATAATGGATTCCCCTAGGACTCTAGTTTTCAAAAATGCACAGGTTTGGTAGGTTTCCCAAGGTGCCGGCTGAGCTAGAGGCCAAATCTACAGGTAAGCACTTTGTAAAAAACACCTCTGTTTTCTTTAAAAAAATGTGATGTGTCCATGTTGTGTTTTGGGGCATTTCCTGTCATGGGCGCTAAGCCTACCCACACAAGTGAGGTATCATTTTTATCGGGAGACTTGGGGGAACGCTGGGTGGAAGGAAATTTGTGGCTCCTTTCAGATTCCAGAACTTTCTGTCACCAAAATATGAGGAATACTTGTTTTTTTAGCCAAATTTTGAGGTTTGCAAAGGATTCTGGGTAACAGAACCTGGTCAGAGCCCCACAAGTCACCCCATCTTGGATTCCCCTAGGTCTCTAGTTTTCAAAAATGCACAGGTTTGGTACTTTTCCCTAGGTGCCGGCTGAGCTAGAGGCCAAAATCTACAGGTAGGAACTTTGCAAAAAACACCTCTGTTTTCTTTCAAAAAATGTGATGTGTCCATGTTGTGTTTTGGGGCATTTCCTGTCACTGACGCTAGGCCTACCCACCAAAATGAGGTATCATTTTTATCGGGAGACTTGGGGGAACGCTGGGTGGAAGGAAATTTGTGGCTCCTCTCAGATTCCAGAACTTTCTGTCACCGAAATGTGAGGAAAACTTGTTTTTTTAGCCAAATGTTGAGGTTTGCAAAGGATTCTGGGTAACAGAACCTGGTCAGAGCCCCACAAGTCACCCCATATTGGATTCCCTGAGGTCTGTAGTTTTAAAAAATGCACAGGTTTGGTAGGTTTCCCTAGGTGCCGGCTGAGCTAGAGGCCAAAATCTACAGGTAGGCACTTTGCAAAAAACACCTCTGTTTTCTTTTTAAAAATGTGATGTGTCCACGTTGTGTTCTGGGGCGTTTCCTGTCACAGGCGCTAGGCCTACCCACAGAAGTGAGGTATCATTTTTATCGGGAGACTTGGGGGAACGCTGGGTGGAAGGAAATTTGTGGCTCCTCTCAGATTCCAGAGCTTTCTGTCACCGAAATGTGAGGAAAACGGTGAGGAAAACGTGTTTTTTTAGCCAAATTTTGAGGTTTGCAAAGGATTCTGTGTAACAGAACCTGGTCAGAGTCACCCCATCTTGGATTCCGCTAGGTCTCTAGTTTTCAAAAATGCACAGGTTTGGTAGGTTTCCCTAGGTTCCGGCTGAGCTTGAGGCCAAAATCTACAGGTAGGCACTTTGCAAAAAACACCTCTGTTTTCTTTAAAAAAATGTGATGTGTCCACGTTGTGTTTTGGGGCGTTTCCTGTCACGGGCGCTAGGCCTACCCACACAAGTGAGGTATCATTTTTATCGGGAGACTTGGGGGAACGCTGGGTGGAAGGAAATTTGTGGCTCCTCTCAGATTCCAGAACTTTCTGTCACTGAAATGTGAGGAAAACTTGTTTTTTTAGCCAAATTTTGAGGTTTGCAAAGGATTCTGGGTAGCATAACCTGGTCAGAGCCCCACAAGTCACCCATCTTGGATTCCCCGAGGTCTCTAGTTTTCAAAAATGCACAGGTTTGGTAGGTTTCCCTAGGTGCCGGCTGAGCTAGAGGCCAAAATCTACAGGTAGGCACTTTGCAAAAAACACCTCTGTTTTCTTTAAAAAAATGTGATGTGTCCAGGTTGTGTTTTGGGGCGTTTCCTGTCACGGGCGCTAGGCCTACCCACACAAGTGAGGTATCATTTTTATAGGGAGACTTGAGGGAACGCTGGGTGGAAGGAAATTTGTGGCTCCTCTCAGATTCCTGAACTTTCTGTCACCGAAATGTGAGGAAAACTTGTTTTTTTTAGCCAAATGTTGAGGTTTGCAAAGGATTCTGGGTAACAGAACCTGGTCAGAGCCCCACAAGTCACCCCATATTGGATTTCCCTAGGTCTCTAGTTTTCAAAAATGCACAGGTTTGGTAGGTTTCCCTAGGTGCCGGCTGAGCTAGAGGCCAAATCTACAGGTAAGCACTTTGTAAAAAACACCTCTGTTTTCTTTAAAAAAATGTGATGTGTCCATGTTGTGTTTTGGGGCATTTCCTGTCATGGGCGCAAGGCCTACCCACACAAGTGAGGTATCATTTTTATCGGGAGACTTGGGGGAACGCTGGGTGGAAGGAAATTTGTGGCTCCTTTCAGATTCCAGAACTTTCTGTCACCAAAATGTGAGGAAAACGTGTTTTTTTTGCTAAATCTGAGGTTTGCAAAGGATTCTGGGTAACAGAACCTGGTCAGAGCCCCACAAGTCACCCATCTTGGATTCCCCTAGGTCTCTAGTTTTAAAAAATGCACAAGTTTGGTAGGTTTCCCTAGGTGCCGGCTGAGCTAGAGGCCAAAATCTACAGGTAGGCACTTTGCAAAAAACACCTCTGTTTTCTTTAAAAAAATGTGGTGTCCACGTTGTGTTTTGGGGCATTTCCTGTCACAGGCGCTAGGCCTACCCACCAAAATGAGGTATCATTTTTATCGGGAGACTTGGGGGAACGCTGGGTGGAAGGAAATTTGTGGCTCCTCTCAGATTCCAAAACTTTCTGTCACCGAAATGTTAGGAAAACATGTTTTTTTAGCCACATTTTGAGGTTTGCAAAGGATTCTGTATAACAGAACCTGGTCAGACTCACCCCATCTTGGATTCCCCTAGGTCTCTAGTTTTAAAAAATGCACAGGTTTGGTAGGTTTCCCTAGGTGCCGGCTGAGCTTGAGGCCAAAATCTACAGGTAGGCACTTTGCAAAAAACACCTCTGTTTTCTTTAAAAAAATGTGATGTGTCCACGTTGTGTTTTGGGGCGTTTCCTGTCACAGGCACTAGGCCTACCCACACAAGTGAGGTATCATTTTTATCGGGAGACTTGGGGGAACGCTGGGTGGAAGGGAATTTGTGGCTCCTCTCAGATTCCAGAACTTTCTGTCACCGAAATGTGAGGAAAACTTGTTTTTTTTAGCCAAATGTTGAGGTTTGCAAAGGATTCTGGATGACAGAACCTGGTCAGAGCCCCACAAGTCACCCCATATTGGATTTCCCTAGGTCCCTAGTTTTCAAAAATGGACAGGTTTGGTAGGTTTCCCTAGGTGCCGGCTGAGCTAGAGGCCAAAATCTACAGGTAGGCACTTTGCAAAAAACACCTCTGTTTTCTTTAAAAAAATGTGATGTGTCCACGTTGTGTTTTGGGGCGTTTCCTGTCACGGGCGCTAGGCCTACCCACACAAGTGAGGTATCATTTTTATAGGGAGACTTGAGGGAACGCTGGGTGGAAGGAAATTTGTGGCTCCTCTCAGATTCCAGAACTTTCTGTCACTGAAATGTGAGTACAACTTTTTTTTTTAGCCAAATTTTGAGGTTTGCAAAGGATTCTGGGTAACATAACCTGGTCAGAGCCCCACAAGTCACCCATCTTGGATTCCCCTAGGTCTCTAGCTTTCAAAAATGCACAGGTTTGGTAGGTTTCCCTAGGTGCCGGCTGAGCTAAAGGCCAAAATCTACAGGTAGGCACTTTGCAAAAAACACCTCTGTTTTTTTTCCAAAAATGTGATGTGTCCACGTTGTGTTTTGGGGAATTTCCTGTCACAGGCGCTAGGCCTACCCACACAAGTGAGGTATCATTTTTATCGGGAGACTTGGGGGAACGCTGGGTGGAAGGAAATTTGTGGCTCCTTTCAGATTCCAGAACTTCCTGTCACCAAAATATGAGGAAAATGTGTTTTTTTAGCTAAATTTTGAGGTTTGCAAAGGATTCTGGGTAACAGAACCTGGTCAGAGCCCCACAAGTCACCCCATCTTGGATTCCCCTAGGTCTCTAGTTTTCAAAAATGCACAGGTTTGGTACGTTTCCCTAGGTGCCGGCTGAGCTAGAGGCCAAAATCTACAGGTAGGCACTTTGCAAAAAACACCTCTGTTTTCTTTTTAAAAATGTGATGTGTCCACGTTGTGTTCTGGGGCGTTTCCTGTCACAGGCGCTAGGCCTACCCACAGAAGTGAGGTATCATTTTTATCGGGAGACTTGGGGGAACGCTGGGTGGAAGGAAATTTGTGGCTCCTCTCAGATTCCAGAGCTTTCTGTCACCGAAATGTGAGGAAAACGGTGAGGAAAACGTGTTTTTTTAGCCAAATTTTGAGGTTTGCAAAGGATTCTGTGTAACAGAACCTGGTCAGAGTCACCCCATCTTGGATTCCGCTAGGTCTCTAGTTTTCAAAAATGCACAGGTTTGGTAGGTTTCCCTAGGTTCCGGCTGAGCTTGAGGCCAAAATCTACAGGTAGGCACTTTGCAAAAAACACCTCTGTTTTCTTTAAAAAAATGTGATGTGTCCACGTTGTGTTTTGGGGCGTTTCCTGTCACGGGCGCTAGGCCTACCCACACAAGTGAGGTATCATTTTTATCGGGAGACTTGGGGGAACGCTGGGTGGAAGGAAATTTGTGGCTCCTCTCAGATTCCAGAACTTTCTGTCACTGAAATGTGAGGAAAACTTGTTTTTTTAGCCAAATTTTGAGGTTTGCAAAGGATTCTGGGTAGCATAACCTGGTCAGAGCCCCACAAGTCACCCATCTTGGATTCCCCGAGGTCTCTAGTTTTCAAAAATGCACAGGTTTGGTAGGTTTCCCTAGGTGCCGGCTGAGCTAGAGGCCAAAATCTACAGGTAGGCACTTTGCAAAAAACACCTCTGTTTTCTTTAAAAAAATGTGATGTGTCCAGGTTGTGTTTTGGGGCGTTTCCTGTCACGGGCGCTAGGCCTACCCACACAAGTGAGGTATCATTTTTATAGGGAGACTTGAGGGAACGCTGGGTGGAAGGAAATTTGTGGCTCCTCTCAGATTCCTGAACTTTCTGTCACCGAAATGTGAGGAAAACTTGTTTTTTTTAGCCAAATGTTGAGGTTTGCAAAGGATTCTGGGTAACAGAACCTGGTCAGAGCCCCACAAGTCACCCCATATTGGATTTCCCTAGGTCTCTAGTTTTCAAAAATGCACAGGTTTGGTAGGTTTCCCTAGGTGCCGGCTGAGCTAGAGGCCAAATCTACAGGTAAGCACTTTGTAAAAAACACCTCTGTTTTCTTTAAAAAAATGTGATGTGTCCATGTTGTGTTTTGGGGCATTTCCTGTCATGGGCGCAAGGCCTACCCACACAAGTGAGGTATCATTTTTATCGGGAGACTTGGGGGAACGCTGGGTGGAAGGAAATTTGTGGCTCCTTTCAGATTCCAGAACTTTCTGTCACCAAAATGTGAGGAAAACGTGTTTTTTTTGCTAAATCTGAGGTTTGCAAAGGATTCTGGGTAACAGAACCTGGTCAGAGCCCCACAAGTCACCCATCTTGGATTCCCCTAGGTCTCTAGTTTTAAAAAATGCACAAGTTTGGTAGGTTTCCCTAGGTGCCGGCTGAGCTAGAGGCCAAAATCTACAGGTAGGCACTTTGCAAAAAACACCTCTGTTTTCTTTAAAAAAATGTGGTGTCCACGTTGTGTTTTGGGGCATTTCCTGTCACAGGCGCTAGGCCTACCCACCAAAATGAGGTATCATTTTTATCGGGAGACTTGGGGGAACGCTGGGTGGAAGGGAATTTGTGGCTCCTCTCAGATTCCAGAACTTTCTGTCACCGAAATGTGAGGAAAACTTGTTTTTTTTAGCCAAATGTTGAGGTTTGCAAAGGATTCTGGATGACAGAACCTGGTCAGAGCCCCACAAGTCACCCCATATTGGATTTCCCTAGGTCCCTAGTTTTCAAAAATGGACAGGTTTGGTAGGTTTCCCTAGGTGCCGGCTGAGCTAGAGGCCAAAATCTACAGGTAGGCACTTTGCAAAAAACACCTCTGTTTTCTTTAAAAAAATGTGATGTGTCCACGTTGTGTTTTGGGGCGTTTCCTGTCACGGGCGCTAGGCCTACCCACACAAGTGAGGTATCATTTTTATAGGGAGACTTGAGGGAACGCTGGGTGGAAGGAAATTTGTGGCTCCTCTCAGATTCCAGAACTTTCTGTCACTGAAATGTGAGTACAACTTTTTTTTTTAGCCAAATTTTGAGGTTTGCAAAGGATTCTGGGTAACATAACCTGGTCAGAGCCCCACAAGTCACCCATCTTGGATTCCCCTAGGTCTCTAGCTTTCAAAAATGCACAGGTTTGGTAGGTTTCCCTAGGTGCCGGCTGAGCTAAAGGCCAAAATCTACAGGTAGGCACTTTGCAAAAAACACCTCTGTTTTTTTTCCAAAAATGTGATGTGTCCACGTTGTGTTTTGGGGAATTTCCTGTCACAGGCGCTAGGCCTACCCACACAAGTGAGGTATCATTTTTATCGGGAGACTTGGGGGAACGCTGGGTGGAAGGAAATTTGTGGCTCCTTTCAGATTCCAGAACTTTCTGTCACCAAAATATGAGGAAAATGTGTTTTTTTAGCTAAATTTTGAGGTTTGCAAAGGATTCTGGGTAACAGAACCTGGTCAGAGCCCCACAAGTCACCCCATCTTGGATTCCCCTAGGTCTCTAGTTTTCAAAAATGCACAGGTTTGGTACGTTTCCCTAGGTGCCGGCTGAGCTAGAGACCAAAATCTACAGGTAGGAACTTTGCAAAAAACACCTCTGTTTTCTTTAAAAAAATGTGGTGTCCATGTTGTGTTTTGGGGCATTTCCTGTCACTGGCGCTAGGCCTACCCACCAAAATGAGGTATCATTTTTATCGGGAGACTTGGGGGAACGCTGGGTGGAAGGAAATTTGTGGCTCCTCTCAGATTCCAGAACTTTCTGTCACCGAAATGTGAGGAAAACTTGTTTTTTTAGCCAAATGTTGAGGTTTGCAAAGGATTCTGGGTAACAGAACCTGGTCAGAGCCCCACAAGTCACCCCATATTGGATTCCCTGAGGTCTGTAGTTTTAAAAAATGCACAGGTTTGGTAGGTTTCCCTAGGTGCCGGCTGAGCTAGAGGCCAAAATCTACAGGTAGGCACTTTGCAAAAAACACCTCTGTTTTCTTTCAAAAAATGTGATGTGTCCACGTTGTGTTTTGGGGCATTTCCTGTCACAGGCGCTAGGCCTACCCACACAAGTGAGGTATCATTTTTATCGGGAGACTTGGGGGAACGCTGGGTGGAAGGAAATTTGTGGCTCCTCTCAGATTCCAGAACTTTCTGTCACTGAAATGTGAGGAAAACTTGTTTTTTTATCCAAATTTTGAGGTTTGCAAAGGATTCTGGGTAACATAACCTGGTCAGAGCCCCACAAGTCACCCATCTTGGATTCCCCGACGTCTCTAGTTTTAAAAAATGCACAGGTTTGGTAGGTTTCCCTAGGTGCCGGCTGAGCTAAAGGCCAAAATCTACAGGTAGGCACTTTGAAAAAAACACCTCTGTTTTCTTTTTAAAAATGTGATGTGTCCACGTTGTGTTCTGGGGCGTTTCCTGTCACGGGCGCTAGGCCTACCCACAGAAGTGAGGTATCATTTTTATCGGGAGACTTGGGGGAACGCTGGGTGGAAGGAAATTTGTGGCTCCTCTCAGATTCCAGAGCTTTCTGTCACCGAAATGTGAGGAAAACGTGTTTTTTTAGCCAAATTTTGAGGTTTGCAAAGGATTCTGGGTAACAGAACCTGGTCAGAGCCCCACAAGTCACCCCATCTTGGATTCCCCTAGGTCTCTAGTTTTCAAAAATGCACAGGTTTGGTACGTTTCCCTATGTGCCGGCTGAGCTAGAGGCCAAAATCTACAGGTAGGCACTTTGCAAAAAACACCTCTGTTTTCTTGAAAAAAATGTGATGTGTCCATGTTGTTTTTTGGGGCATTTCCTGTCACGGGCGCAAGGCCTACCCACACAAGTGAGGTATCATTTTTATCGGGAGACTTGGGGGAACGCTGGGTGGAAGGAAATTTGTGGCTCCTCTCAGATTCCAGAGCTTTCTGTCACCGAAATGTGAGGAAAACGGTGAGGAAAACGTGTTTTTTTAGCCAAATTTTGAGGTTTGCAAAGGATTCTGTGTAACAGAACCTGGTCAGAGTCACCCCATCTTGGATTCCGCTAGGTCTCTAGTTTTCAAAAATGCACAGGTTTGGTAGGTTTCCCTAGGTTCCGGCTGAGCTTGAGGCCAAAATCTACAGGTAGGCACTTTGCAAAAAACACCTCTGTTTTCTTTAAAAAAATGTGATGTGTCCACGTTGTGTTTTGGGGCGTTTCCTGTCACGGGCGCTAGGCCTACCCACACAAGTGAGGTATCATTTTTATCGGGAGACTTGGGGGAACGCTGGGTGGAAGGAAATTTGTGGCTCCTCTCAGATTCCAGAACTTTCTGTCAGTGAAATGTGAGGAAAACTTGTTTTTTTAGCTAAATTTTGAGGTTTGCAAAGGATTCTGGGTAGCATAACCTGGTCAGAGCCCCACAAGTCACCCATCTTGGATTCCCCTAGGTCTCTAGTTTTCAAAAATGCACAGGTTTGGTAGGTTTCCCTAGGTGCCGGCTGAGCTAGAGGCCAAAATCTACAGGTAGGCACTTTGCAAAAGACACCTCTGTTTTCTTTCAAAAAATGTGATGTGTCCAGGTTGTGTTTTGGGGCGTTTCCTGTCACGGGTGCTAGGCCTACCCACACAAGTGAGGTATCATTTTTATAGGGAGACTTGAGGGAACGCTTGGTGGAAGGAAATTTGTGGCTCCTCTCAGATTCCTGAACTTTCTGTCACCGAAATGTGAGGAAAACTTGTTTTTTTTAGCCAAATGTTGAGGTTTGCAAAGGATTCTGGGTAACAGAACCTGGTCAGAGCCCCACAAGTCACCCCATATTGGATTTCCCTAGGTCTCTAGTTTTCAAAAATGCACAGGTTTGGTAGGTTTCCCTAGGTGCCGGCTGAGCTAGAGGCCAAATCTACAGGTAAGCACTTTGTAAAAAACACCTCTGTTTTCTTTAAAAAAATGTGATGTGTCCATGTTGTGTTTTGGGGCATTTCCTGTCATGGGCGCAAGGCCTACCCACACAAGTGAGGTATCATTTTTATCGGGAGACTTGGGGGAACGCTGGGTGGAAGGAAATTTGTGGCTCCTTTCAGATTCCAGAACTTTCTGTCACCAAAATGTGAGGAAAACGTGTTTTTTTTGCTAAATCTGAGGTTTGCAAAGGATTCTGGGTAACAGAACCTGGTCAGAGCCCCACAAGTCACCCATCTTGGATTCCCCTAGGTCTCTAGTTTTAAAAAATGCACAAGTTTGGTAGGTTTCCCTAGGTGCCGGCTGAGCTAGAGGCCAAAATCTACAGGTAGGCACTTTGCAAAAAACACCTCTGTTTTCTTTAAAAAAATGTGGTGTCCACGTTGTGTTTTGGGGCATTTCCTGTCACGGGCGCTAGGCCTACCCACCAAAATGAGGTATCATTTTTATCGGGAGACTTGGGGGAACGCTGGGTGGAAGGAAATTTGTGGCTCCTCTCATATTCCAAAACTTTCTGTCACCGAAATGTTAGGAAAACATGTTTTTTTAGCCACATTTTGAGGTTTGCAAAGGATTCTGTATAACAGAACCTGGTCAGACTCACCCCATCTTGGATTCCCCTAGGTCTCTAGTTTTAAAAAATGCACAGGTTTGGTAGGTTTCCCTAGGTGCTGGCTGAGCTTGAGGCCAAAATCTACAGGTAGGCACTTTGCAAAAAACACCTCTGTTTTCTTTAAAAAAATGTGATGTGTCCACGTTGTGTTTTGGGGCGTTTCCTGTCACAGGCACTAGGCCTACCCACACAAGTGAGGTATCATTTTTATCGGGAGACTTGGGGGAACGCTGGGTGGAAGGGAATTTGTGGCTCCTCTCAGATTCCAGAACTTTCTGTCACCGAAATGTGAGGAAAACTTGTTTTTTTTAGCCAAATGTTGAGGTTTGCAAAGGATTCTGGATGACAGAACCTGGTCAGAGCCCCACAAGTCACCCCATATTGGATTTCCCTAGGTCCCTAGTTTTCAAAAATGGACAGGTTTGGTAGGTTTCCCTAGGTGCCGGCTGAGCTAGAGGCCAAAATCTACAGGTAGGCACTTTGCAAAAAACACCTCTGTTTTCTTTAAAAAAATGTGATGTGTCCACGTTGTGTTTTGGGGAATTTCCTGTCACAGGCGCTAGGCCTACCCACACAAGTGAGGTATCATTTTTATCGGGAGACTTGGGGGAACGCTGGGTGGAAGGAAATTTGTGGCTCTTCTCAGATTCTAGAACTTTCTGTCACTGAAATGTGAGGAAAACTAGTTTTTTTAGCCAAATGTTGAGGTTTGCAAAGGATTCTGGGTCACAGAACCCGGTCAGAGCCCCACAAGTCACCCCATATTAGATTCCCCTAGGTCTCTAGCTTTCAAAAATGTACAGGTTTGGTACGTTTCCCTAGGTGCCGGCTGAGCTAGAGGCCAAAATCTACAGGTAGGCACTTTGCAAAAAACACCTCTGTTTTCTTTAAAAAAATGTGGTGTCCACGTTGTGTTTTGGGGCATTTCTTGTCACGGGCGCTAGGCCTACCCACCAAAATGAGGTATCATTTTTATCGGGAGACTTGGGGGAACGCTGGGTGGAAGGAAATTTGTGGCTCCTCTCATATTCCAAAACTTTCTGTCACCGAAATGTTAGGAAAACATGTTTTTTTAGCCACATTTTGAGGTTTGCAAAGGATTCTGTATAACAGAACCTGGTCAGACTCACCCCATCTTGGATTCCCCTAGGTCTCTAGTTTTCAAAAATGTACAGGTTTGGTACGTTTCCCTAGGTGCCGGCTGAGCTAGAGGCCAAAATCTACAGGTAGGCACTTTGCAAAAAACACCTCTGTTTTCTTTAAAAAAATGTGGTGTCCACGTTGTGTTTTGGGGCATTTCCTGTCACGGGCGGTAGGCCTACCCACCAAAATGAGGTATCATTTTTATCGGGAGACTTGGGGGAACGCTGGGTGGAAGGAAATTTGTGGCTCCTCTCATATTCCAAAACTTTCTGTCACCGAAATGTTAGGAAAACATGTTTTTTTAGCCACATTTTGAGGTTTGCAAAGGATTCTGTATAACAGAACCTGGTCAGACTCACCCCATCTTGGATTCCCCTAGGTCTCTAGTTTTCAAAAATGCACAGGTTTGGTAGGTTTCCCTAGGTGCAGGCTGAGCTTGAGGCCAAAATCTACAGGTAGGCACTTTGCAAAAAACACCTCTGTTTTCTTTAAAAAAATGTGATGTGTCCACGTTGTGTTTTGGGGCGTTTCCTGTTACGGGCGCTAGGCCTACCCACACAAGTGAGGTATCATTTTTATAGGGAGACTTGAGGGAACGCTGGGTGGAAGGAAATGTGTGGCTCCTCTCAGATTCCAGAACTTTCTGTCACCGAAATGTGAGGAAAACTTGTTTTTTTTAGCCAAATGTTGAGGTTTGCAAAGGATTCTGGATGACAGAACCTGGTCACAGCCCCACAAGTCACCCCATATTGGATTTCCCTAATCTCTAGTTTTCAAAAATGCACAGGTTTGGTAGGTTTCCCTAGGTGCCGGCTGAGCTAGAGGCCAAAATCTACAGGTAGGCACTTTGCAAAAAACACCTCTGTTTTCTTTAAAAAAATGTGATGTGTCCAGGTTGTGTTTTGGGGCGTTTCCTGTCACGGGCGCTAGGCCTACCCACACAAGTGAGGTATCATTTTTATCGGGAGACTTGGGGGAACGCTGGGTGGAAGGGAATTTGTGGCTCCTCTCAGATTCCAGAACTTTCTGTCACCGAAATGTGAGGAAAACTTGTTTTTTTTAGCCAAATGTTGAGGTTTGCAAAGGATTCTGGATGACAGAACCTGGTCAGAGCCCCACAAGTCACCCCATATTGGATTTCCCTAGGTCCCTAGTTTTCAAAAATGGACAGGTTTGGTAGGTTTCCCTAGGTGCCGGCTGAGCTAGAGGCCAAAATCTACAGGTAGGCACTTTGCAAAAAACACCTCTGTTTTCTTTAAAAAAATGTGATGTGTCCACGTTGTGTTTTGGGGCGTTTCCTGTCACGGGCGCTAGGCCTACCCACACAAGTGAGGTATCATTTTTATAGGGAGACTTGAGGGAACGCTGGGTGGAAGGAAATTTGTGGCTCCTCTCAGATTCCAGAACTTTCTGTCACTGAAATGTGAGTACAACTTTTTTTTTTAGCCAAATTTTGAGGTTTGCAAAGGATTCTGGGTAACATAACCTGGTCAGAGCCCCACAAGTCACCCATCTTGGATTCCCCTAGGTCTCTAGCTTTCAAAAATGCACAGGTTTGGTAGGTTTCCCTAGGTGCCGGCTGAGCTAAAGGCCAAAATCTACAGGTAGGCACTTTGCAAAAAACACCTCTGTTTTTTTTCCAAAAATGTGATGTGTCCACGTTGTGTTTTGGGGAATTTCCTGTCACAGGCGCTAGGCCTACCCACACAAGTGAGGTATCATTTTTATCGGGAGACTTGGGGGAACGCTGGGTGGAAGGAAATTTGTGGCTCCTTTCAGATTCCAGAACTTTCTGTCACCAAAATATGAGGAAAATGTGTTTTTTTAGCTAAATTTTGAGGTTTGCAAAGGATTCTGGGTAACAGAACCTGGTCAGAGCCCCACAAGTCACCCCATCTTGGATTCCCCTAGGTCTCTAGTTTTCAAAAATGCACAGGTTTGGTACGTTTCCCTAGGTGCCGGCTGAGCTAGAGACCAAAATCTACAGGTAGGAACTTTGCAAAAAACACCTCTGTTTTCTTTAAAAAAATGTGGTGTCCATGTTGTGTTTTGGGGCATTTCCTGTCACTGGCGCTAGGCCTACCCACCAAAATGAGGTATCATTTTTATCGGGAGACTTGGGGGAACGCTGGGTGGAAGGAAATTTGTGGCTCCTCTCAGATTCCAGAACTTTCTGTCACCGAAATGTGAGGAAAACTTGTTTTTTTAGCCAAATGTTGAGGTTTGCAAAGGATTCTGGGTAACAGAACCTGGTCAGAGCCCCACAAGTCACCCCATATTGGATTCCCTGAGGTCTGTAGTTTTAAAAAATGCACAGGTTTGGTAGGTTTCCCTAGGTGCCGGCTGAGCTAGAGGCCAAAATCTACAGGTAGGCACTTTGCAAAAAACACCTCTGTTTTCTTTCAAAAAATGTGATGTGTCCACGTTGTGTTTTGGGGCATTTCCTGTCACAGGCGCTAGGCCTACCCACACAAGTGAGGTATCATTTTTATCGGGAGACTTGGGGGAACGCTGGGTGGAAGGAAATTTGTGGCTCCTCTCAGATTCCAGAACTTTCTGTCACTGAAATGTGAGGAAAACTTGTTTTTTTATCCAAATTTTGAGGTTTGCAAAGGATTCTGGGTAACATAACCTGGTCAGAGCCCCACAAGTCACCCATCTTGGATTCCCCGACGTCTCTAGTTTTAAAAAATGCACAGGTTTGGTAGGTTTCCCTAGGTGCCGGCTGAGCTAAAGGCCAAAATCTACAGGTAGGCACTTTGAAAAAAACACCTCTGTTTTCTTTTTAAAAATGTGATGTGTCCACGTTGTGTTCTGGGGCGTTTCCTGTCACGGGCGCTAGGCCTACCCACAGAAGTGAGGTATCATTTTTATCGGGAGACTTGGGGGAACGCTGGGTGGAAGGAAATTTGTGGCTCCTCTCAGATTCCAGAGCTTTCTGTCACCGAAATGTGAGGAAAACGTGTTTTTTTAGCCAAATTTTGAGGTTTGCAAAGGATTCTGGGTAACAGAACCTGGTCAGAGCCCCACAAGTCACCCCATCTTGGATTCCCCTAGGTCTCTAGTTTTCAAAAATGCACAGGTTTGGTACGTTTCCCTATGTGCCGGCTGAGCTAGAGGCCAAAATCTACAGGTAGGCACTTTGCAAAAAACACCTCTGTTTTCTTGAAAAAAATGTGATGTGTCCATGTTGTTTTTTGGGGCATTTCCTGTCACGGGCGCAAGGCCTACCCACACAAGTGAGGTATCATTTTTATCGGGAGACTTGGGGGAACGCTGGGTGGAAGGAAATTTGTGGCTCCTCTCAGATTCCAGAGCTTTCTGTCACCGAAATGTGAGGAAAACGGTGAGGAAAACGTGTTTTTTTAGCCAAATTTTGAGGTTTGCAAAGGATTCTGTGTAACAGAACCTGGTCAGAGTCACCCCATCTTGGATTCCGCTAGGTCTCTAGTTTTCAAAAATGCACAGGTTTGGTAGGTTTCCCTAGGTTCCGGCTGAGCTTGAGGCCAAAATCTACAGGTAGGCACTTTGCAAAAAACACCTCTGTTTTCTTTAAAAAAATGTGATGTGTCCACGTTGTGTTTTGGGGCGTTTCCTGTCACGGGCGCTAGGCCTACCCACACAAGTGAGGTATCATTTTTATCGGGAGACTTGGGGGAACGCTGGGTGGAAGGAAATTTGTGGCTCCTCTCAGATTCCAGAACTTTCTGTCAGTGAAATGTGAGGAAAACTTGTTTTTTTAGCTAAATTTTGAGGTTTGCAAAGGATTCTGGGTAGCATAACCTGGTCAGAGCCCCACAAGTCACCCATCTTGGATTCCCCTAGGTCTCTAGTTTTCAAAAATGCACAGGTTTGGTAGGTTTCCCTAGGTGCCGGCTGAGCTAGAGGCCAAAATCTACAGGTAGGCACTTTGCAAAAGACACCTCTGTTTTCTTTCAAAAAATGTGATGTGTCCAGGTTGTGTTTTGGGGCGTTTCCTGTCACGGGTGCTAGGCCTACCCACACAAGTGAGGTATCATTTTTATAGGGAGACTTGAGGGAACGCTTGGTGGAAGGAAATTTGTGGCTCCTCTCAGATTCCTGAACTTTCTGTCACCGAAATGTGAGGAAAACTTGTTTTTTTTAGCCAAATGTTGAGGTTTGCAAAGGATTCTGGGTAACAGAACCTGGTCAGAGCCCCACAAGTCACCCCATATTGGATTTCCCTAGGTCTCTAGTTTTCAAAAATGCACAGGTTTGGTAGGTTTCCCTAGGTGCCGGCTGAGCTAGAGGCCAAATCTACAGGTAAGCACTTTGTAAAAAACACCTCTGTTTTCTTTAAAAAAATGTGATGTGTCCATGTTGTGTTTTGGGGCATTTCCTGTCATGGGCGCAAGGCCTACCCACACAAGTGAGGTATCATTTTTATCGGGAGACTTGGGGGAACGCTGGGTGGAAGGAAATTTGTGGCTCCTTTCAGATTCCAGAACTTTCTGTCACCAAAATGTGAGGAAAACGTGTTTTTTTTGCTAAATCTGAGGTTTGCAAAGGATTCTGGGTAACAGAACCTGGTCAGAGCCCCACAAGTCACCCATCTTGGATTCCCCTAGGTCTCTAGTTTTAAAAAATGCACAAGTTTGGTAGGTTTCCCTAGGTGCCGGCTGAGCTAGAGGCCAAAATCTACAGGTAGGCACTTTGCAAAAAACACCTCTGTTTTCTTTAAAAAAATGTGGTGTCCACGTTGTGTTTTGGGGCATTTCCTGTCACGGGCGCTAGGCCTACCCACCAAAATGAGGTATCATTTTTATCGGGAGACTTGGGGGAACGCTGGGTGGAAGGAAATTTGTGGCTCCTCTCATATTCCAAAACTTTCTGTCACCGAAATGTTAGGAAAACATGTTTTTTTAGCCACATTTTGAGGTTTGCAAAGGATTCTGTATAACAGAACCTGGTCAGACTCACCCCATCTTGGATTCCCCTAGGTCTCTAGTTTTAAAAAATGCACAGGTTTGGTAGGTTTCCCTAGGTGCTGGCTGAGCTTGAGGCCAAAATCTACAGGTAGGCACTTTGCAAAAAACACCTCTGTTTTCTTTAAAAAAATGTGATGTGTCCACGTTGTGTTTTGGGGCGTTTCCTGTCACAGGCACTAGGCCTACCCACACAAGTGAGGTATCATTTTTATCGGGAGACTTGGGGGAACGCTGGGTGGAAGGGAATTTGTGGCTCCTCTCAGATTCCAGAACTTTCTGTCACCGAAATGTGAGGAAAACTTGTTTTTTTTAGCCAAATGTTGAGGTTTGCAAAGGATTCTGGATGACAGAACCTGGTCAGAGCCCCACAAGTCACCCCATATTGGATTTCCCTAGGTCCCTAGTTTTCAAAAATGGACAGGTTTGGTAGGTTTCCCTAGGTGCCGGCTGAGCTAGAGGCCAAAATCTACAGGTAGGCACTTTGCAAAAAACACCTCTGTTTTCTTTAAAAAAATGTGATGTGTCCACGTTGTGTTTTGGGGAATTTCCTGTCACAGGCGCTAGGCCTACCCACACAAGTGAGGTATCATTTTTATCGGGAGACTTGGGGGAACGCTGGGTGGAAGGAAATTTGTGGCTCTTCTCAGATTCTAGAACTTTCTGTCACTGAAATGTGAGGAAAACTAGTTTTTTTAGCCAAATGTTGAGGTTTGCAAAGGATTCTGGGTCACAGAACCCGGTCAGAGCCCCACAAGTCACCCCATATTAGATTCCCCTAGGTCTCTAGCTTTCAAAAATGTACAGGTTTGGTACGTTTCCCTAGGTGCCGGCTGAGCTAGAGGCCAAAATCTACAGGTAGGCACTTTGCAAAAAACACCTCTGTTTTCTTTAAAAAAATGTGGTGTCCACGTTGTGTTTTGGGGCATTTCTTGTCACGGGCGCTAGGCCTACCCACCAAAATGAGGTATCATTTTTATCGGGAGACTTGGGGGAACGCTGGGTGGAAGGAAATTTGTGGCTCCTCTCATATTCCAAAACTTTCTGTCACCGAAATGTTAGGAAAACATGTTTTTTTAGCCACATTTTGAGGTTTGCAAAGGATTCTGTATAACAGAACCTGGTCAGACTCACCCCATCTTGGATTCCCCTAGGTCTCTAGTTTTCAAAAATGTACAGGTTTGGTACGTTTCCCTAGGTGCCGGCTGAGCTAGAGGCCAAAATCTACAGGTAGGCACTTTGCAAAAAACACCTCTGTTTTCTTTAAAAAAATGTGGTGTCCACGTTGTGTTTTGGGGCATTTCCTGTCACGGGCGGTAGGCCTACCCACCAAAATGAGGTATCATTTTTATCGGGAGACTTGGGGGAACGCTGGGTGGAAGGAAATTTGTGGCTCCTCTCATATTCCAAAACTTTCTGTCACCGAAATGTTAGGAAAACATGTTTTTTTAGCCACATTTTGAGGTTTGCAAAGGATTCTGTATAACAGAACCTGGTCAGACTCACCCCATCTTGGATTCCCCTAGGTCTCTAGTTTTCAAAAATGCACAGGTTTGGTAGGTTTCCCTAGGTGCAGGCTGAGCTTGAGGCCAAAATCTACAGGTAGGCACTTTGCAAAAAACACCTCTGTTTTCTTTAAAAAAATGTGATGTGTCCACGTTGTGTTTTGGGGCGTTTCCTGTCACGGGCGCTAGGCCTACCCACACAAGTGAGGTATCATTTTTATAGGGAGACTTGAGGGAACGCTGGGTGGAAGGAAATGTGTGGCTCCTCTCAGATTCCAGAACTTTCTGTCACCGAAATGTGAGGAAAACTTGTTTTTTTTAGCCAAATGTTGAGGTTTGCAAAGGATTCTGGATGACAGAACCTGGTCACAGCCCCACAAGTCACCCCATATTGGATTTCCCTAGGTCTCTAGTTTTCAAAAATGCACAGGTTTGGTAGGTTTCCCTAGGTGCCGGCTGAGCTAGAGGCCAAAATCTACAGGTAGGCACTTTGCAAAAAACACCTCTGTTTTCTTTAAAAAAATGTGATGTGTCCAGGTTGTGTTTTGGGGCGTTTCCTGTCACGGGCGCTAGGCCTACCCACACAAGTGAGGTATCATTTTTATCGGGAGACTTGAGGGAACGCTGGGTGGAAGGAAATTTGTGGCTCCTCTCAGATTCCAGAACTTTCTGTCACCGAAATGTGAGGAAAACGTGTTTTTTTAGCCAAATGTTGAGGTTTGCAATGGATTCTGGGTAACAGAACCTGGTCAGAGCCCCACAAGTCACCCCATAATGGATTCCCCTAGGTCTCTAGTTTTCAAAAATGCACAGGTTTGGTAGGTTTCCCAAGGTGCCGGCTGAGCTAGAGGCCAAATCTACAGGTAAGCACTTTGTAAAAAACACCTCTGTTTTCTTTCAAAAAATGTGATGTGTCCATGTTGTGTTTTGGGGCATTTCCTGTCATGGGCGCTAGGCCTACCCACACAAGTGAGGTATCATTTTTATCGGGAGACTTGGGGGAACGCTGGGTGGAAGGAAATTTGTGGCTCCTTTCAGATTCCAGAACTTTCTGTCACCAAAATATGAGGAAAATGTGTTTTTTTAGCTAAATTTTGAGGTTTGCAAAGGATTCTGGGTAACAGAACCTGGTCAGAGCCCCACAAGTCATCCCATCTTGGATTCCCCTAGGTCTCTAGTTTTCAAAAATGCACAGGTTTGGTACGTTTCCCTAGGTGCCAGCTGAGCTAGAGGCCAAAATCTACAGGTAGGAACTTTGCAAAAAACACCTCTGTTTTCTTAAAAAAAATGTGGTGTCCATGTTGTGTTTTGGGGCATTTCCTGTCACGGGCGCTAGGCCTACCCACCAAAATGAGGTATCATTCTTATCGGGAGACTTGGGGGAACGCTGGGTGGAAGGAAATTTGTGGCTCCTCTCAGATTCCAGAACTTTCTGTAACCGAAATGTGAGGAAAACTTGTTTTTTTAGCCAAATGTTGAGGTTTGCAAAGGATTCTGGGTAACAGAACCTGGTCAGAGCCCCACAAGTCACCCCATATTGGATTCCCTGAGGTCTGTAGTTTTAAAAAATGCACAGGTTTGGTAGGTTTCCCTAGGTGCCGGCTGAGCTAGAGGCCAAAATCTACAGGTAGGCACTTTGCAAAAAACACCTCTGTTTTCTTTCAAAAAATGTGATGTGTCCACGTTGTGTTTTGGGGCATTTCCTGTCACAGGCGCTAGGCCTACCCACACAAGTGAGGTATCATTTTTATCGGGAGACTTGGGGGAACGCTGGGTGGAAGGAAATTTGTGGCTCCTCTCAGATTCCAGAACTTTCTGTCACTGAAATGTGAGGAAAACTTGTTTTTTTATCCAAATTTTGAGGTTTGCAAAGGATTCTGGGTAACATAACCTGGTCAGAGCCCCACAAGTCACCCATCTTGGATTCCCCGAGGTCTCTAGTTTTAAAAAATGCACAGGTTTGGTAGGTTTCTCTAGGTGCCGGCTGAGCTAAAGGCCAAAATCTACAGGTAGGCACTTTGCAAAAAACACCTCTGTTTTCTTTTTAAAAATGTGATGTGTCCACGTTGTGTTCTGGGGCGTTTCCTGTCACGGGCGCTAGGCCTACCCACAGAAGTGAGGTATCATTTTTATCGGGAGACTTGGGGGAACGCTGGGTGGAAGGAAATTTGTGGCTCCTCTCAGATTCCAGAGCTTTCTGTCACCGAAATGTGAGGAAAACGTGTTTTTTTAGCCAAATTTTGAGGTTTGCAAAGGATTCTGGGTAACAGAACCTGGTCAGAGCCCCACAAGTCACCCCATCTTGGATTCCCCTAGGTCTCTAGTTTTCAAAAATGCACAGGTTTGGTACGTTTCCCTATGTGCCGGCTGAGCTAGAGGCCAAAATCTACAGGTAGGCACTTTGCAAAAAACACCTCTGTTTTCTTGAAAAAAAATTGAAGTGTCCATGTTGTGTTTTGGGGCATTTCCTGTCACGGGCGCTAGGCCTACCCACACAAGTGAGGTATCATTTTTATCGGGAGACTTGGGGGAACGCTGGGTGGAAGGAAATTTGTGGCTCCTCTCAGATTCCAGAGCTTTCTGTCACCGAAATGTGAGGAAAACGGTGAGGAAAACGGTGAGGAAAACGTGTTTTATTAGCCAAATTTTGAGGTTTGCAAAGGATTCTGTGTAACAGAACCTGGTCAGAGTCACCCCATCTTGGATTCCCCTAGGTCTCTAGTTTTCAAAAATGCACAGGTTTGGTAGGTTTCCCTAGGTGCCGGCTGAGCTTGAGGCCAAAATCTACAGGTAGGCACTTTGCAAAAAACACCTCTGTTTTCTTTAAAAAAATGTGATGTGTCCACATTGTGTTTTGGGGCATTTCCTTTCATGGGTGCTAGGCCTACCCACACAAGTGAGGTATCATTTTTATCGGGAGACTTGGGGGAACGCTGGGTGAAAGGAAATTTGTGGCTCCTCTCATATTCCAAAACTTTCTGTCACCGAAATGTGAGGAAAACGGTGAGGAAAACGTGTTTTTTTAGCCAAATTTTGAGGTTTGCAAAGGATTCTGTGTAACAGAACCTGGTCAGAGTCACCCCATCTTGGATTCCCCTAGGTCTCTAGTTTTCAAAAATGCACAGGTTTGGTAGGTTTCCCTAGGTGCCGGCTGAGCTTGAGGCCAAAATCTACAGGTAGGCACTTTGCAAAAAACACCTCTGTTTTCTTTAAAAAAATGTGATGTGTCCACGTTGTGTTTTGGGGCGTTTCCTGTCACGGGCGCTAGGCCTACCCACACAAGTGAGGTATCATTTTTATCTGGAGACTTGGGGGAACGCTGGGTGGAAGGAAATTTGTGGCTCCTCTCAGATTCCAGAACTTTCTGTCACTGAAATGTGAGGAAAACTTGTTTTTTTAGCTAAATTTTGAGGTTTGCAAAGGATTCTGGGAAGCATAACCTGGTCAGAGCCCCACAAGTCACCCATCTTGGATTCCCCTAGGCCTCTAGTTTTTAAAAATGCACAGGTTTGGTAGGTTTCCCTAGGTGCCGGCTGAGCTAGAGGCCAAAATCTACAGGTAGGCACTTTGCAAAAAACACCTCTGTTTTCTTTCAAAAAATGTGATGTGTCCAGGTTGTGTTTTGGGGCGTTTCCTGTCACGGGCGCTAGGCCTACCCACACAAGTGAGGTATCATTTTTATAGGGAGACTTGAGGGAACGCTGGGTGGAAGGAAATTTGTGGCTCCTCTCAGATTCCTGAACTTTCTGTCACCGAAATGTGAGGAAAACTTGTTTTTTTTAGCCAAATGTTGAGGTTTGCAAAGGATTCTGGGTAACAGAACCTGGTCAGAGCCCCACAAGTCACCCCATATTGGATTTCCCTAGGTCTCTAGTTTTCAAAAATGCACAGGTTTGGTAGGTTTCCCTAGGTGCCGGCTGAGCTAGAGGCCAAATCAACAGGTAAGCACTTTGTAAAAAACACCTCTGTTTTCTTTCAAAAAATGTGATGTGTCCATGTTGTGTTTTGGGGCATTTCCTGTCATGGGCGCAAGGCCTACCCACACAAGTGAGGTATAATTTTTATCGGGAGACTTGGGAGAACGCTGGGTGGAAAGAAATTTGTGGCTCCTTTCAGATTCCAGAACTTTCTGTCACCAAAATGTGAGGAAAACGTGTTTTTTTAGCTAAATTTGAGGTTTGCAAAGGATTCTGGGTAACAGAACCTGGTCAGAGCCCCACAAGTCATCCCATCTTGGATTCCCCTAGGTCTCTAGTTTTCAAAAATGCACAGGTTTGGTACGTTTCCCTAGGTGCCGGCTGAGCTAGAGGCCAAAATCTACAGGTAGGAACTTTGCAAAAAACACCTCTGTTTTCTTAAAAAAAATGTGGTGTCCATGTTGTGTTTTGGGGCATTTCCTGTCACGGGCGCTAGGCCTACCCACCAAAATGAGGTATCATTCTTATCGGGAGACTTGGGGGAACGCTGGGTGGAAGGAAATTTGTGGCTCCTCTCAGATTCCAGAACTTTCTGTCACCGAAATGTGAGGAAAACTTGTTTTTTTAGCCAAATGTTGAGGTTTGCAAAGGATTCTGGGTAACAGAACCTGGTCAGAGCCCCACAAGTCACCCCATATTGGATTCCCTGAGGTCTGTAGTTTTAAAAAATGCACAGGTTTGGTAGGTTTCCCTAGGTGCCGGCTGAGCTAGAGGCCAAAATCTACAGGTAGGCACTTTGCAAAAAACACCTCTGTTTTCTTTCAAAAAATGTGATGTGTCCACGTTGTGTTTTGGGGCATTTCCTGTCACAGGCGCTAGGCCTACCCACACAAGTGAGGTATCATTTTTATCGGGAGACTTGGGGGAACGCTGGGTGGAAGGAAATTTGTGGCTCCTCTCAGATTCCAGAGCTTTCTGTCACCGAAATGTGAGGAAAACGTGTTTTTTTAGCCAAATTTTGAGGTTTGCAAAGGATTCTGGGTAACAGAACCTGGTCAGAGCCCCACAAGTCACCCCATCTTGGATTCCCCTACGTCTCTAGTTTTCAAAAATGCACAGGTTTGGTACGTTTCCCTATGTGCCGGCTGAGCTAGAGGCCAAAATCTACAGGTAGGCACTTTGCAAAAAACACCTCTGTTTTCTTGAAAAAAATTTGATGTGTCCACGTTGTGTTTTGGGGCGTTTCCTGTCACGGGCGCTAGGCCTACCCACACAAGTGAGGTATCATTTTGATCGGGAGACTTGGGGGAACGCTGGGTGGAAGGAAATTTGTGGCTCCTCTCAGATTCCAGAACTTTCTGTCACTGAAATGTGAGGAAAACTTGTTTTTTTAGCTAAATTTTGAGGTTTGCAAAGGATTCTGGGTAGCATAACCTGGTCAGAGCCCCACAAGTCACCCATCTTGGATTCCCCTAGGTCTCTAGTTTTCAAAAATGCACAGGTTTGGTAGGTTTCTCTAGGTGCCGGCTGAGCTAGAGGCCAAAATCTACAGGTAGGCACTTTGCAAAAAACACCTCTGTTTTCTTTCAAAAAATGTGATGTTTCCAGGTTGTGTTTTGGGGCGTTTCCTGTCACGGGCGCTAGGCCTACCCACACAAGTGAGGTATCATTTTTATAGGGAGACTTGAGGGAACGCTGGGTGGAAGGAAATTTGTGGCTCCTCTCACATTCCTGAACTTTCTGTCACCGAAATGTGAGGAAAACTTGTTTTTTTTAGCCAAATGTTGAGGTTTGCAAAGGATTCTGGGTAACAGAACCTGGTCAGAGCCCCACAAGTCACCCCATATTGGATTTCCCTAGGTCTCTAGTTTTCAAAAATGCACAGGTTTGGTAGGTTTCCCTAGGTGCCGGCTGAGCTAGAGGCCAAATCTACAGGTAAGCACTTTGTAAAAAACACCTCTGTTTTCTTTCAAAAAATGTGATGTGTCCATGTTGTGTTTTGGGGCATTTCCTGTCATGGGCGCAAGGCCTACCCACACAAGTGAGGTATAATTTTTATCGGGAGACTTGGGGGAACGCTGGGTGGAAGGAAATTTGTGGCTCCTTTCAGATTCCAGAACTTTCTGTCACCAAAATGTGAGGAAAACGTGTTTTTTTAGCTAAATTTGAGGTTTTCAAAGGATTCTGGGTAACAGAACCTGGTCAGAGCCCCACAAGTCACCCATCTTGGATTCCCCTAGGTCTCTAGTTTTAAAAAATGCACAAGTTTGGTAGGTTTCCCTAGGTGCCGGCTGAGCTAGAGGCCAAAATCTACAGGTAGGCACTTTGCAAAAAACACCTCTGTTTTCTTTAAAAAAATGTGGTGTCCACGTTGTGTTTTGGGGCATTTCCTGTCACGGGCGCTAGGCCTACCCACCAAAATGAGGTATCATTTTTATCGGGAGACTTGGGGGAACGCTGGGTGGAAGGAAATTTGTGGCTCCTCTCATATAACAAAACTTTCTGTCACCGAAATGTTAGGAAAACATGTTTTTTTAGCCACATTTTGAGGTTTGCAAAGTATTCTGTATAACAGAACCTGGTCAGACTCACCCTATCTTGGATTCCCCTAGGTCTCTAGTTTAAAAAAATGCACAGGTTTGGTAGGTTTCCCTAGGTGCCGGCTGAGCTTGAGGCCAAAATCTACAGGTAGGCACTTTGCAAAAAACACCTCTGTTTTCTTTAAAAAAATGTGATGTGTCCACGTTGTGTTTTGGGGCGTTTCCTGTCACAGGCACTAGGCCTACCCACACAAGTGAGGTATCATTTTTATCGGGAGACTTGGGGGAACGCTGGGTGGAAGGGAATTTGTGGCTCCTCTCAGATTCCAGGACTTTCTGTCACCGAAATGTGAGGAAAACTTGTTTTTTTAGCCAAATGTTGAGGTTTGCAAAGGATTCTGGGTAACAGAACCTGGTCAGAGCCCCACAAGTCACCCCATATTGGATTCCCTGAGGTCTGTAGTTTTAAAAAATGCACAGGTTTGGTAGGTTTCCCTAGGTGCCGGCTGAGCTTGAGGCCAAAATCTACAGGTAGGCACTTTGCAAAAAACACCTCTGTTTTCTTTAAAAAAATGTGATGTGTCCACGTTGTGTTTTGGGGCGTTTCCTGTCACGGGCGCTAGGCCTACCCACACAAGTGAGGTATCATTTTTATAGGGAGACTTGAGGGAACGCTGGGTGGAAGGAAATTTGTGGCTCCTCTCAGATTCCAGAACTTTCTGTCACTGAAATGTGAGGAAAACTTGTTTTTTTAGCCAAATTTTGAGGTTTGCAAAGGATTCTGGGTAACATAACCTGGTCAGAGCCCCACAAGTCACCCATCTTGGATTCCCCGAGGTCTCTAGTTTTAAAAAATGCACAGGTTTGGTAGGTTTCCCTAGGTGCCGGCTGAGCTAAAGGCCAAAATCTACAGGTAGGCACTTTGCAAAAAACACCTCTGTTTTCTTTTTAAAAATGTGATGTGTCCACGTTGTGTTTTGGGGCATTTCCTGTCACAGGCGCTAGGCCTACCCACACAAGTGAGGTATCATTTTTATCGGGAGACTTGGGGGAACGCTGGGTGGAAGGAAATTTGTGGCTCCTCTCAGATTCCAGAGCTTTCTGTCACCGAAATGTGAGGAAAACGTGTTTTTTTAGCCAAATTTTGAGGTTTGCAAAGGATTCTGGGTAACAGAACCTGGTCAGAGCCCCACAAGTCACCCCATCTTGGATTCCCCTAGGTCTCTAGTTTTCAAAAATGCACAGGTTTGGTACGTTTCCCTATGTGCCGGCTGAGCTAGAGGCCAAAATCTACAGGTAGGCACTTTGCAAAAAACTCCTCTGTTTTCTTGAAAAAAAATTGATGTGTCCATGTTGTGTTTTGGGGCATTTCCTGTCACGGGCGCTAGGCCTACCCACACAAGTGAGGTATCATTTTTATCGGGAGACTTGGGGGAACGCTGGGTGGAAGGAAATTTGTGGCTCCTCTCAGATTCCAGAGCTTTCTGTCACCGAAATGTGAGGAAAACGGTGAGGAAAACGTGTTTTTTTAGCCAAATTTTGAGGTTTGCAAAGGATTCTGTGTAACAGAACCTGGTCAGAGTCACCCCATCTTGGATTCCCCTAGGTCTCTAGTTTTCAAAAATGCACAGGTTTGGTAGGTTTCCCTAGGTGCCGGCTGAGCTTGAGGCCAAAATCTACAGGTAGGCACTTTGCAAAAAACACCTCTGTTTTCTTTAAAAAAATGTGATGTGTCCACATTGTGTTTTGGGGCATTTCCTTTCATGGGTGCTAGGCCTACCCACACAAGTGAGGTATCATTTTTATCGGGAGACTTGGGGGAACGCTGGGTGGAAGGAAATTTGTGGCTCCTCTCATATTCCAAAACTTTCTGTCACCGAAATGTGAGGAAAACGGTGAGGAAAACGTGTTTTTTTAGCCAAATTTTGAGGTTTGCAAAGGATTCTATGTAACAGAACCTGGTCAGAGTCACCCCATCTTGGATTCCGCTAGGTCTCTAGTTTTCAAAAATGCACAGGTTTGGTAGGTTTCCCTAGGTTCCGGCTGAGCTTGAGGCCAAAATCTACAGGTAGGCACTTTGCAAAAAACACCTCTGTTTTCTTTCAAAAAATGTGATGTGTCCACGTTGTGTTTTGGGGCGTTTCCTGTCACGGGCGCTAGGCCTACCCACACAAGTGAGGTATCATTTTTATCGGGAGACTTGGGGGAACGCTGGGTGGAAGGAAATTTGTGGCTCCTCTCAGATTCCAGAACTTTCTGTCACTGAAATGTGAGGAAAACTTGTTTTTTTAGCCAAATTTTGAGGTTTGCAAAGGATTCTGGGTAGCATAACCTGGTCAGAGCCCCACAAGTCACCCATCTTGGATTCCCCTAGGTCTCTAGTTTTCAAAAATGCACAGGTTTGGTAGGTTTCCCTAGGTGCCGGCTGAGCTAGAGGCCAAAATCTACAGGTAGGCACTTTGCAAAAAACACCTCTGTTTTCTTTCAAAAAATGTGATGTGTCCAGGTTGTGTTTTGGGGCGTTTCCTGTCACGGGCGCTAGGCCTACCCACACAAGTGAGGTATCATTTTTATAGGGAGACTTGAGGGAACGCTGGGTGGAAGGAAATTTGTGGCTCCTCTCAGATTCCTGAACTTTCTGTCACCGAAATGTGAGGAAAACTTGTTTTTTTTAGCCAAATGTTGAGGTTTGCAAAGGATTCTGGGTAACAGAACCTGGTCAGAGCCCCACAAGTCACCCCATATTGGATTTCCCTAGGTCTCTAGTTTTCAAAAATGCACAGGTTTGGTAGGTTTCCCTAGGTGCCTGCTGAGCTAGAGGCCAAATCTACAGGTAAGCACTTTGTAAAAAACACTTCTGTTTTCTTTCAAAAAATGTGATGTGTCCATGTTGTGTTTTGGGGCATTTCCTGTCATGGGCGCAAGGCCTACCCACACAAGTGAGGTATCATTTTTATCGGGAGACTTGGGGGAACGCTGGGTGGAAGGAAATTTGTGGCTCCTTTCAGATTCCAGAACTTTCTGTCACCAAAATGTGAGGAAAACGTGTTTTTTTAGCTAAATTTGAGGTTTGCAAAGGATTCTGGGTAACAGAACCTGGTCAGAGCCCCACAAGTCACCCATCTTGGATTCCCCTAGGTCTCTAGTTTTAAAAAATGCACAAGTTTGGTAGGTTTCCCTAGGTGCCGGCTGAGCTAGAGGCCAAAATCTACAGGTAGGCACTTTGCAAAAAACACCTCTGTTTTCTTTAAAAAAATGTGGTGTCCACGTTGTGTTTTGGGGCATTTCCTGTCACGGGCGCTAGGCCTACCCACCAAAATGAGGTATCATTTTTATCGGGAGACTTGGGGGAACGCTGGCTGGAAGGAAATTTGTGGCTCCTCTCATATTCCAAAACTTTCTGTCACCGAAATGTTAGGAAAACATGTTTTTTTAGCCACATTTTGAGGTTTGCAAAGTATTCTGTATAACAGAACCTAGTCAGACTCACCCCATCTTGGATTCCCCTAGGTCTCTAGTTTTCAAAAATGCACAGGTTTGGTAGGTTTCCCTAGGTGCCGGCTGAGCTTGAGGCCAAAATCTACAGGTAGGCACTTTGCAAAAAACACCTCTGTTTTCTTTAAAAAAATGTGATGTGTCCACGTTGTGTTTTGGGGCGTTTCCTGTCACAGGCACTAGGCCTACCCACACAAGTGAGGTATCATTTTTATCGGGAGACTTGGGGGAACGCTGGGTGGAAGGGAATTTGTGGCTCCTCTCAGATTCCAGGACTTTCTGTCACAGAAATGTGAGGAAAACTTGTTTTTTTAGCCAAATGTTGAGGTTTGCAAAGGATTCTGGGTAACAGAACCTGGTCAGAGCCCCACAAGTCACCCATCTTGGATTCCCCTAGGTCTCTAGTTTTCAAAAATGCACAGGTTTGGTAGGTTTCCCTAGGTGCCGGCTGAGCTTGAGGCCAAAATCTACAGGTAGGCACTTTGCAAAAAACACCTCTGTTTTCTTTAAAAAAATGTGATGTGTCCACGTTGTGTTTTGGGGCGTTTCCTGTCACGGGCGCTAGGCCTACCCACACAAGTGAGGTATCATTTTTATAGGGAGACTTGAGGGAACGCTGGGTGGAAGGAAATTTGTGGCTCCTCTCAGATTCCAGAACTTTCTGTCACTGAAATGTGAGTACAACTTTTTTTTTTAGCCAAATTTTGAGGTTTGTAAAGGATTCTGGGTAAATAACCTGGTCAGAGCCCCACAAGTCACCCATCTTGGATTCCCCTAGGTCTCTAGTTTTCAAAAATGCACAGGTTTGGTAGGTTTCCCTAGGTGCCGGCTGAGCTAAAGGCCAAAATCTACAGGTAGGCACTTTGCAAAAAACACCTCTGTTTTCTTTAAAAAAATGTGATGTGTCCACGTTGTGTTCTGGGGCGTTTCCTGTCACGGGCGCTAGGCCTACCCACAGAAATGAGGTATAATTTTTATCGGGAGACTTGGGGGAACGCTGGGTGGAAGGAAATTTGTGGCTCCTCTCAGATTCCAGAGCTTTCTGTCACCGAAATGTGAGGAAAACGTGTTTTTTTAGCCAAATTTTGAGGTTTGCAAAGGATTCTGGGTAACAAAACCTGGTCAGAGCCCCACAAGTCACCCCATCTTGGATTCCCCTAGGTCTCTAGTTTTCAAAAATGCACAGGTTTGGTAAGTTTCCCTAGGTGCCGGCTGAGCTAGAGGCCAAAATCTACAGGTAGGCACTTTGCAAAAAACACCTCTGTTTTCTTTCAAAAAATGTGATGTGTCCACGTTGTGTTTTGGGGCATTTCCTGTCACGGGCGCTAGGCCTACCCACACAAGTGAGGTATCATTTTTATCAGGAGATTTGGGGGAATGCTGGGTGGAAGGAAATTTGTGGCTCTTCTCAGATTCTAGAACTTTCTGTCACCGAAAAGTGAGGAAAACTAGTTTTTTTAGCCAAATGTTGAGGTTTGCAAAGGATTCTGGGTCACAGAACCTGGTCAGAGCCCCACAAGTCACCCCATATTAGATTCCCCTAGGTCTCTAGCTTTCAAAAATTTACAGGATTGGTACGTTTCCCTAGGTGCCGGCTGAGCTAGAGGCCAAAATCTACAGGTAGGCACTTTGCAAAAAACACCTCTGTTTTCTTTAAAAAAATGTGGTGTCCACGTTGTGTTTTTGGGCATTTCCTGTCACGGGCGCTAGGCCTACCCACCAAAATGAGGTATCATTTTTATCGGGAGACTTGGGGGAACGCTGGGTGGAAGGAAATTTGTGGCTCCTCTCATATTCCAAAACTTTCTGTCACCGAAATGTTAGGAAAACATGTTTTTTTAGCCACATTTTGAGGTTTGCAAAGGATTCTGTATAACAGAACCTGGTCAGACTCACCCCATCTTGGATTCCCCTAGGTCTCTAGTTTTCAAAAATGCACAGGTTTGGTAGGTTTCCCTAGGTGCCGGCTGAGCTTGAGGCCAAAATCTACAGGTAGGCACTTTGCAAAAAACACCTCTGTTTTCTTTAAAAAAATGTGATGTGTCCATGTTGTGTTTTGGGGCGTTTCCTGTCACAGGCACTAGGCCTACCCACACAAGTGAGGTATCATTTTTATCGGGAGACTTGGGGGAACGCTGGGTGGAAGTAAATTTGTGGCTCCTCTCAGATTCCAGAACTTTCTGTCACCGAAATGTGAGGAAAACTTGTTTTTTTAGCCAAATGTTGAGGTTTGCAAAGGATTCTGGGTAACAGAACCTGGTCAGAGCCCCACAAGTCACCCACCTTGGATTCCCCTAGGTCTCTAGTTTTCAAAAATGCACAGGTTTGGTAGGTTTCCCTAGGTGCCGGCTGAGCTAGAGGCCAAAATCTACAGGTAGGCACTTTGCAAAAAACACCTCTGTTTTCTTTCAAAAAATGTGATGTGTCCACGTTGTGTTCTGGGGCGTTTCCTGTCACGGGCGCTAGGCCTACCCACAGAAATGAGGTATAATTTTTATCGGGAGACTTGGGGGAACGCTGGGTGGAAGGAAATTTGTGGCTCCTCTCAGATTCCAGAGCTTTCTGTCACCGAAATGTGAGGAAAACGTGTTTTTTTAGCCAAATTTTGAGGTTTGCAAAGGATTCTGGGTAACAAAACCTGGTCAGAGCCCCACAAGTCACCCCATCTTGGATTCCCCTAGGTCTCTAGTTTTCAAAAATGCACAGGTTTGGTAAGTTTCCCTAGGTGCCGGCTGAGCTAGAGGCCAAAATCTACAGGTAGGCACTTTGCAAAAAACACCTCTGTTTTCTTTCAAAAAATGTGATGTGTCCACGTTGTGTTTTGGGGCATTTCCTGTCACGGGCGCTAGGCCTACCCACACAAGTGAGGTATCATTTTTATCAGGAGACTTGGGGGAATGCTGGGTGGAAGGAAATTTGTGGCTCTTCTCAGATTCTAGAACTTTCTGTCACCGAAAAGTGAGGAAAACTAGTTTTTTTAGCCAAATGTTGAGGTTTGCAAAGGATTCTGGGTCACAGAACCTGGTCAGAGCCCCACAAGTCACCCCATATTAGATTCCCCTAGGTCTCTAGCTTTCAAAAATGTACAGGATTGGTACGTTTCCCTAGGTGCCGGCTGAGCTAGAGGCCAAAATCTACAGGTAGGCACTTTGCAAAAAACACCTCTGTTTTCTTTAAAAAAATGTGGTGTCCACGTTGTGTTTTGGGGCATTTCCTGTCACGGGCGCTAGGCCTACCCACCAAAATGAGGTATCATTTTTATCGGGAGACTTGGGGGAACGCTGGGTGGAAGGAAATTTGTGGCTCCTCTCATATTCCAAAACTTTCTGTCACCGAAATGTTAGGAAAACATGTTTTTTTAGCCACATTTTGAGGTTTGCAAAGGATTCTGTATAACAGAACCTGGTCAGACTCACCCCATCCTGGATTCCCCTAGGTCTCTAGTTTTCAAAAATGCACAGGTTTGGTAGGTTTCCCTAGGTGCCGGCTGAGCTTGAGGCCAAAATCTACAGGTAGGCACTTTGCAAAAAACACCTCTGTTTTCTTTAAAAAAATGTGATGTGTCCACGTTGTGTTTTGGGGCGCTTCCTGTCACAGGCACTAGGCCTACCCACACAAGTGAGGTATCATTTTTATCGGGAGACTTGGGGGAACGCTGGGTGGAAGTAAATTTGTGGCTTCTCTCAGATTCCAGAACTTTCTTTCACCGAAATATGAGGAAAACTTGTTTTTTTAGCCAAATGTTGAGGTTTGCAAAGGATTCTGGGTAACAGAACCTGGTCAGAGCCCCACAAGTCACCCATCTTGGATTCCCCTAGGTCTCTAGTTTTCAAAAATGCACAGGTTTGGTAGGTTTCCCTAGGTGCCGGCTGAGCTAGAGGCCAAAATCTACAGGTAGGCACTTTGCAAAAAACACCTCTGTTTTCTTTCAAAAAATGTGATGTGTCCACGTTGTGTTTTGGGGCGTTTCCTGTCACGGGCGCTAGGCCTACCCACACAAGTGAGGTATCATTTTTATAGGGAGACTTGAGGGAACGCTGGGTGGAAGGAAATTTGTGGCTCCTCTCAGATTCCAGAACTTTCTGTCACTGAAATGTGAGTACAACTTTTTTTTTTAGCCAAATTTTGAGGTTTGCAAAGGATTCTGGGTAACATAAACTGGTCAGAGCCCCACAAGTCACCCATCTTGGATTCCCCTAGGTCTCTAGTTTTCAAAAATGCACAGGTTTGGTAGGTTTCCCTAGGTGCCGGCTGAGCTAAAGGCCAAAATCTACAGGTAGGCACTTTGCAAAAAACACCTCTGTTTTCTTTAAAAAAATGTGATGTGTCCACGTTGTGTTCTGGGGCGTTTCCTGTCACGGGCGCTAGGCCTACCCACAGAAGTGAGGTACCATTTTTATCGGGAGACTTGGGGGAACGCTGGGTGGAAGGAAATTTGTGGCTCCTCTCAGATTCCAGAGCTTTCTGTCACCGAAATGTGAGGAAAACGTGTTTTTTTAGCCAAATGTTGAGGTTTGCAAAGGATTCTGGGTAACAGAACCTGGTCAGAGCCCCACAAGTCACCCCATCTTGGATTCCCCTAGGTCTCTAGTTTTCAAAAATGCACAGGTTTGGTACGTTTCCCTATGTGCCGGCTGAGCTAGAGGCCAAAATCTACGGGTAGGCACTTTGCAAAAAACACCTCTGTTTTCTTTCAAAAAATGTGATGTGTCCATGTTGTGTTTTGGGGCGTTTCCTGTCACGGGCGCTAGGCCTACCCACACAAGTGAGGTATCATTTTTATCGGGAGACTTGGGGGAACGCTGGGTGGAAGGAAATGTGTGGCTCCTCTCAGATTCCAGAACTTTCTGTCACTGAAAAGTGAGGAAAATGTGTTTTTTTTGCCATATTTTGAGGTTTGCAAAGGATTCTGGGTACCAGAACCTGGTCAGAGCCCCACACATCACACCATCTTGGATTCCCTAGGTCTCTAGTTTTCAAAAATGCACAGCTTTGGTAGGTTTCCCTAGGTGCCGGCTGAGCTAGAGGCCAAAATCTACAGGTAGGCACTTTGCAAAAAACACCTCTGTTTTCTTTCAAAAAATGTGATGTGTCCAGGTTGTGTTTTGCGGCGTTTCCTGTCACGGGCGCTAGGCCTACCCACCAAAATGAGGTATCATTTTTATCGGGAGAGTTGGGGGAACGCTGGGTGGAAGGAAATTTGTGGCTCCTCTCATATTCCAAAACTTTCTGTCACCGAAATGTGAGGAAAACATGTTTTTTTAGCCACATTTTGAGGTTTGCAAAGGATTCTGTGTAACAGAACCTGGTCAGACTCACCCCATCTTGGATTCCCCTAGGTCTCTGGTTTTCAAAAATGCACAGGTTTGGTAGGTTTCCCTAGGTGCCGGCTGAGCTTGAGGCCAAAATCTACAGGTAGGCACTTTGCAAAAAACACCTCTGTTTTCTTTAAAAAAATGTGATGTGTCCACGTTGTGTTTTGGGGCGTTTCCTGTCACGGGCGCTTGGCCTACCCACACAAGTGAGGTATCATTTTTATCGGGAGACTTGGGGGAACGCTGGGTGGAAGGAAATTTGTGGCTCCTCTCCGAATACAGAACTTTCTGTCGCCGAAATGTGAGGAAAACTTGTTTTTTTAGCCAAATGTTGAGGTTTGCAAAGGATTCTGTGTAACAGAACCTGGTCAGAGCCCCACAAGTCACCCCATATTGGATTCCCCGAGGTCTGTAGTTTTAAAAAATGCACAGGTTTGGTAGGTTTCCCTAGGTGCCGGCTGAGCTAGAGGCCAAAATCTACAGGTAGGCACTTTGCAAAAAACACCTCTGTTTTCTTTCCAAAAATGTGATGTGTTCACATTGTGTTTAGGGGCATTTCCTGTCACAGGCGCTAGGCCTACCCACACAAGTGAGGTATCATTTTTATCGGGAGACTTGGGGGAACGCTGGGTGGAAGGGAATTTGTGGCTCCTCTCAGATTCCAGAACTTTCTGTCACTGAAAAGTGAGGAAAACGTGTTTTTTTAGCCATATTTTGAGGTTTGCAAAGGATTCTTGGTAACAGAACCTGGTCAGAGCCCCACACATCACTCCATCTTGGATTCCCCTAGGTCTCTATTTTTCAAAAATGCACAGGTTTGGTAGGTTTCCCTAGGTGCCGGCTGAGCTAGAGGCCAAAATCTACAGGTAGGCACTTTGCAAAAAACACCTCTGTTTTCTTTAAAAAAATGTGATGTGTCCAGGTTGTGTTTTGGGCCGTTTCCTGTCACGGGCGCTAGGCCTACCCAAACAAGTAAGGTATCATTTTTATCGGGAGACTTGAGGGAACGCTGGGTGGAAGGAAATTTGTGGCTCCTCTCAGATTCCAGAACTTTCTGTCACCGAAATGTGAGGAAAACTTGTTTTTTTAGCCAAATGTTGAGGTTTGCAAAGGATTCTGGGTCACAGAACCTGGTCAGAGCCCCACAAGTCACCCCATATTGGATTCCCCTAGGTCTCTAGTTTTCAAAAATGCACAGGTTTGGTAGGTTTCCCTAGGTGCCGGCTGCGCTAGAGGCCAAATCTACTTTGCAAAAAACACCTCTGTTTTCATTAAAAAAATGTGATGTGTCCATGTTGTGTTTTGGGGCATTTCCTGTCACGGGCGCTAGGCCTACCCACACAAGTGAGGTATCATTTTTATCGGGAGACTTGGGGGAACGCTGGGTGGAAGGAAATTTGTGGCTCCTCTCATATTCCAAAACTTTCTGTCACCGAAATGTGAGGAAAACGTGTTTTTTTAGCCAAATTTTGAGGTTTGCAAAGGATTCTGTGTAACAGAACCTGGTCACAGTCACCCCATCTTGGATTCTCCTAGGTCTCTAGTTTTCAAAAATGCACAGGTTTGGTAGGTTTCCCTAGGTGCCGGCTGAGCTAGAGGCCAAAATCTACAGGTAGGCACTTTGCAAAAAACACCTCTGTTTTCTTTCAAAAAATGTGATGTGTCCAGGTTGTGTTTTGGGGCGTTTCCTGTCACGGGCGCTAGGCCTACCCAAACAAGTAAGGTATCATTTTTATCGGGAGACTTGAGGGAACGCTGGGTGGAAGGAAATTTGTGGCTCCTCTCAGATTCCAGAACTTTCTGTCACCGAAATGTGAGGAAAACTTGTTTTTTTAGCCAAATGTTGAGGTTTGCAAAGGATTCTGGGTCACAGAACCTGGTCAGAGCCCCACAAGTCACCCCATATTGGATTCCCCTAGGTCTCTAGTTTTCAAAAATGCACAGGTTTGGTAGGTTTCCCTAGGTGCCGGCTGCGCTAGAGGCCAAATCTACTTTGCAAAAAACACCTCTGTTTTCATTAAAAAAATGTGATGTGTCCATGTTGTGTTTTGGGGCATTTCCTGTCACGGGCGCTAGGCCTACCCACACAAGTGAGGTATCATTTTTATCGGGAGACTTGGGGGAACGCTGGGTGGAAGGAAATTTGTGGCTCCTCTCATATTCCAAAACTTTCTGTCACCGAAATGTGAGGAAAACGTGTTTTTTTAGCCAAATTTTGAGGTTTGCAAAGGATTCTGTGTAACAGAACCTGGTCACAGTCACCCCATCTTGGATTCTCCTAGGTCTCTAGTTTTCAAAAATGCACAGGTTTGGTAGGTTTCCCTAGGTGCCGGCTGAGCTAGAGGCCAAAATCTACAGGTAGGCACTTTGCAAAAAACACCTCTGTTTTCTTTCAAAAAATGTGATGTGTCCATGTTGTGTTTTGGGGCGTTTCCTGTCACGGGCGCTAGGCCTACCCAAACAAGTAAGGTATCATTTTTATCGGGATTCTTGAGGGAACGCTGGGTGGAAGGAAATTTGTGGCTCCTCTCAGATTCCAGAACTTTCTGTCACCGAAATGTGAGGAAAACTTGTTTTTTTAGCCAAATGTTGAGGTTTGCAAAGGATTCTGGGTCACAGAACCTGGTCAGAGCCCCACAAGTCACCCCATATTGGATTCCCCTAGGTCTCTAGTTTTAAAAAATGCACAGGTTTGGTAGGTTTCCCTAGGTGCCGGCTGAGCTAGAGGCCAAATCTACTTTGCAAAAAACACCTCTGTTTTCTTTAAAAAAATGTGATGTGTCCATGTTGTGTTTTGGGGCATTTCCTGTCATGGGCGCTAGGCTTACCCACACAAGTGAGGTATCATTTTTATCGGGAGACTTGGGGGAACGCTGGGTGGAAGGAAATTTGTGGCTCCTGTCAGATTCCAGAACTTTCTGTCACTGAAATGTGAGGAAAACTTGTATTTTTAGCCAAACTTTGAGGTTTGCAAAGGATTCTGGGTAACAGAACTGGTCAGAGCCCCACAAGTCACCCCATATTGGATTCCCAGAGGTCTCTAGTTTTAAGAAATGCACAGGTTTGGTAGGTTTCCCTAGGAGTCGGCTGAGCTAGAGGCCAAAATTTATAGGTTGGCACTTTGCAAAAAACACCTCTGTTTTCTTTAAAAAAATGTGATGTGTCCATGTTGTGTTTTGGGGCATTTCCTGTCACGGGCGCTAGGCCTACCCACACAAGTGAGGTATCATTTTTATCGGGAGACTTGGGGGAACGCTGGGTGGAAGGAAATTTGTGGCTCCTGTCAGATTCCAGAACTTTCTGTCACTGAAATGTGAGGAAAACTTGTTTTTTTAGCCAAACTTTGAGGTTTGCAAAGGATTCTTGGTATCAGAACTGGTCAGAGCCCCACAAGTCACCCCATATTGGATTCCCCGAGGTGTCTAGTTTTAAGAAATGCACAGGTTTGGTAGGTTTCCCTAGGTGCCGGCTGAGCTAAAGGCCAAAATCTACAGGTAGGCACTTTACAAAAAACACCTCTGTTTTCTTTAAAAAAATGTGATGTGTCCACGTTGTGTTCTGGGGCGTTTCCTGTCACGGGCGCTAGGCCTACCCACAGAAGTGAGGTATCATTTTTATCGGGAGACTTGGGGGAACGCTGGGTGGAAGGAAATTTGTGGCTCCTCTCAGATTCCAGAGCTTTCTGTCACCGAAATGTGAGGAAAACTTGTTTTTTTAGCCAAATTTTAAGGTTTGCAAAGGATTCTGGGTAACAGAATTTGGTCAGAGCCCCACAAGTCACCCCATATTGGATTCCCCGAGGTCTCTAGTTTTAAGAAATGCACAGGTTTGGTACGTTTCCCTATGTGCCGGCTGAGCTAGAGGCCAAAATCTACAGGTAGGCACTTTGCAAAAAACACCTCTGTTTTCTTTCAAAAAATGTGATGTGTCCATGTTGTGTTTTGGGGCATTTCCTGTCACGGGCGCTAGGCCTACCCACACAAGTGAGGTATCATTTTTATCGGGAGACTTGGGGGAACGCTGGGAGGAAGGAAATTTGTGGCTCCTCTCAGACTCCAGAACTTTCTGTCACTGAAAAGTGAGGAAAATGTGTTTTTTTAGCCATATTTTGAGGTCTGCAAAGGATTCTGGGTAACAGAACCTGGTCAGAGCCCCACACATCACGCCATCTTGGATTCCCCTAGGTCTCTAGTTTTCAAAAATGCACAGGTTTGGTAGGTTTCCCTAGGTGCCGGCCGAGCTAGAGGCCAAAATCTACAGGTAGGCACTTTGCAAAAAACACCTCTGTTTTCTTTAAAAATATGTGATGTGTCCAGGTTGTGTTTTGGGGCTTTTCCTGTCACGGGCGCTAGGCCTACCCACACAAGTAAGGTATCATTTTTATCGGGAGACTTGAGGGAACGCTGGGTGGAAGGAAATTTGTGGCTCCTCTCAGATTCCAGAACTTTCTGTCACCGAAATGTGATGAAAACTTGTTTTTTTAGCCAAATGTTGAGGTTTGCAAAGGATTCTGGGTCACAGAACCTGGTCAGAGCCCCACAAGTCACCCCATATTGGATTCCCCTAGGTCTCTAGTTTTCAAAAATGCACAGGTTTGGTAGGTTTCCCTAGGTGCCGGCTGCGCTAGAGGCCAAATCTACTTTGCAAAAAACACCTCTGTTTTCATTAAAAAAATGTGATGTGTCCATGTTGTGTTTTGGGGCATTTCCTGTCACGGGCGCTAGGCCTACCCACACAAGTGAGGTATCATTTTTATCGGGAGACTTGGGGGAACGCTGGGTGGAAGGAAATTTGTGGCTCCTCTCATATTCCAAAACTTTTTGTCACCGAAATGTGAGGAAAACGTGTTTTTTTAGCCAAATTTTGAGGTTTGCAAAGGATTCTGTGTAACAGAACCTGGTCAGAGTCACCCCATTTTGGATTCCCCTAGGTCTCTAGTTTTCAAAAATGCACAGGTTTGGTAGGTTTCCCTAGGTGCCGGCTGAGCTTGAGCCCAAAATCTACAGGTAGGCACTTTGCAAAAAACACCTCTGTTTTCTTTAAAAAAATGTGATGTGTCCACGTTGTGTTTTGGGGCGTTTCCTGTCACGGGCGCTAGGCCTACCCACACAAGTGAGGTATCATTTTTATCGGGAGACTTGGGGGAACGCTGGGTGGAAGGAAATTTGTGGCTCCTCTCAGATTCCAGAACTTTCTGTCACCGAAATGTGATGAAAACTTGTTTTTTTAACCAAATTTTGAGGTTTGCAAAGGATTCTGGGTAACAGAATCTGGTCAGAGCCCCACAAGTCACCCCATCTTGGATTCCCCTAGGTGTCTAGTTTTCAAAAATGCACAGGTTTGGTACGTTTCCCTATGTGCCGGCTGAGCTAGAGGCCAAAATCTACAGGTAGGCACTTTGCAAAAAACACCTCTGTTTTCTTTCAAAAAATGTGATGTGTCCATGTTGTGTTTTGGGGCGTTTCCTGTCACGGGCGCTAGGCCTACCCACACAAGTGAGGTATCATTTTTATCGGGAGACTTGGGGGAACGCTGGGTGGAAGGAAATGTGTGGCTCCTCTCAGATTCCAGAACTTTCTGTCACTGAAAAGTGAGGAAAACGTGTTTTTTTTGCCATATTTTGAGGTTTGCAAAGGATTCTGGGTACCAGAACCTGGTCAGAGCCCCACACATCACGCCATCTTGGATTCCCTAGGTCTCTAGTTTTCAAAAATGCACAGGTTTGGTAGGTTTCCCTAGGTGCCGGCTGAGCTAGAGGCCAAAATCTACAGGTAGGCACTTTGCAAAAAACACCTCTGTTTTCTTTAAAAAAATGTGATGTGTCCAGGTTGTGTTTTGGGGCGTTTCCTGTCACGGGCCCTAGGCCTACCCACACAAGTAAGGTATCATTTTTATCGGGAGACTTGAGGGAACGCTGGGTGGAAGGAAATGTGTGGCTCCTCTCAGATTCCAGAACTTTCTGTCACCGAAATGTGCGGAAAACTTGTTTTTTCGCCAAATGTTGAGGTTTGCAAAGGATTCTGGGTCACAGAACCTGGTCAGAACCCCACAAGTCACCCCATATTGGATTCCCCTAGGTCTCTAGTTTTCAAAAATGCACAGGTTTGGTAGGTTTCCCTAGGTGCCGGCTGAGCTAGAGGCCAAATCTACTTTGCAAAAAACACCTCTGTTTTCTTTAAAAAAATGTGATGTGTCCATGTTGTGTTTTAGGGCATTTTCTGTCATGGGCGCTAGGCCTACCCACACAAGTGAGGTATCATTTTTATCGGGAGACTTGGGGGAACGCTGGGTGGAAGGACATTTGTGGCTCCTCTCAGATTCCAGAACTTTCTGTCACCAAAATGTGAGGAAAACGTGTTTTTTTAGCCACATTTTGAGGTTTGCAAAGGATTCTGGGTAACAGAACCTGGTCAGAGCCCCACAAGTCACCCCATCTTGGAATCCCCTAGGTCTCTAGTTTTCAAAAATGCACAGGTTTGGTACGTTTCCCTAGGTGCCGGCTGAGCTCGAGGCAAAAATCTACAGGTAGGCACTTTGCAAAAAACACCTCTGTTTTCTTTAAAAAAATGTGGTGTCCACGTTGTGTTTTGGGGCATTTCCTGTCACGGGCGCTAGGCCTACCCACACAAGTGAGGTATCATTTTTATCGGGAGACTTGGGGGAACGCTGGGTGGAAGGAAATTTGTGGCTCCTCTCATATTCCAAAACTTTTTGTCACCGAAATGTGAGGAAAACGTGTTTTTTTAGCCAAATTTTGAGGTTTGCAAAGGATTCTGTGTAACAGAACCTGGTCAGAGTCACCCCATCTTGGATTCCCCTAGGTCTCTAGTTTTCAAAAATGCACAGGTTTGGTAGGTTTCCCTAGGTGCCGGCTGAGCTTGAGCCCAAAATCTACAGGTAGGCACTTTGCAAAAAACACCTCTGTTTTCTTTAAAAAAATGTGATGTGTCCACGTTGTGTTTTGGGGCGTTTCCTGTCACGGGCGCTAGGCCTACCCACACAAGTGAGGTATCATTTTTATCGGGAGACTTGGGGGAACGCTGGGTGGAAGGAAATTTGTGGCTCCTCTCAGATTCCAGAACTTTCTGTCACCGAAATGTGATGAAAACTTGTTTTTTTAACCAAATTTTGAGGTTTGCAAAGGATTCTGGGTACCAGAACCTGGTCAGAGCCCCACAAGTCACCCCATCTTGGATTCCCCTAGGTGTCTAGTTTTCAAAAATGCACAGGTTTGGTACGTTTCCCTATGTGCCGGCTGAGCTAGAGGCCAAAATCTACAGGTAGGCACTTTGCAAAAAACACCTCTGTTTTCTTTAAAAAAATGTGATGTGTCCAGGTTGTGTTTTGGGGCGTTTCCTGTCACGGCCCGTAGGCCTACCCACACAAGTAAGGTATCATTTTTATCGGGAGACTTGAGGGAACGCTGGGTGGAAGGAAATGTGTGGCTCCTCTCAGATTCCAGAACTTTCTGTCACCGAAATGTGCGGAAAACTTGTTTTTTCGCCAAATGTTGAGGTTTGCAAAGGATTCTGGGTCACAGAACCTGGTCAGAACCCCACAAGTCACCCCATATTGGATTCCCCTAGGTCTCTAGTTTTCAAAAATGCACAGGTTTGGTAGGTTTCCCTAGGTGCCGGCTGAGCTAGAGGCCAAATCTACTTTGCAAAAAACACCTCTGTTTTCTTTAAAAAAATGTGATGTGTCCATGTTGTGTTTTAGGGCATTTCCTGTCATGGGCGCTAGGCCTACCCACACAAGTGAGGTATCATTTTTATCGGGAGACTTGGGGGAACGCTGGGTGGAAGGACATTTGTGGCTCCTCTCAGATTCCAGAACTTTCTGTCACCAAAATGTGAGGAAAACGTGTTTTTTTAGCCACATTTTGAGGTTTGCAAAGGATTCTGGGTAACAGAACCTGGTCAGAGCCCCACAAGTCACCCCATCTTGGAATCCCCTAGGTCTCTAGTTTTCAAAAATGCACAGGTTTGGTACGTTTCCCTAGGTGCCGGCTGAGCTCGAGGCAAAAATCTACAGGTAGGCACTTTGCAAAAAACACCTCTGTTTTCTTTAAAAAAATGTGGTGTCCACGTTGTGTTTTGGGGCATTTCCTGTCACGGGCGCTAGGCCTACCCACACAAGTGAGGTATCATTTTTATCGGGAGACTTGGGGGAACGCTGGGTGGAAGGAAATTTGTGGCTCCTCTCATATTCCAAAACTTTCTGTCACCGAAATGTGAGGAAAACGTGTTTTTTTAGCCAAATTTTGAGGTTTGCAAAGGATTCTGTGTAACAGAACCTGGTCAGAGTCACCCCATCTTGGATTCTCCTAGGTCTCTAGTTTTCAAAAATGCACAGGTTTGGTAGGTTTCCCTAGGTGCCGGCTGAGCTTGAGGCCAAAATCTACAGGTAGGCACTTTGCAAAAAACACCTGTTTTCTTTAAAAAAATGTGATGTGTCCACGTTGTGTTTTGGGGCGTTTCCTGTCCCGGGCGCTAGGCCTACCCACACAAGTGAGGTATCATTTTTATCGGGAGACTTGGGGGAACGCTGGGTGGAAGGAAATTTGTGGCTCCTGTCAGATTCCAGAACTTTCTGTCACTGAAATGTGAGGAAAACTTGTTTTTTTAGCCAAATTTTGAGGTTTGCAAAGGATTCTGGGTAACATAACCTGGTCCGAGCCCCACAAGTCACCCATCTTGGATTCCCCTAGGTCTCTAGTTTTCAAAAATGCACAGGTTTGGTAGGTTTCCCTAGGTGCCGGCTGAGCTAGAGGCCAAAATCTACAGGTAGGCACTTTGCAAAAAACACCTCTGTTTTCTTTAAAAAAATGTGATGTGTCCAGGTTGTGTTTTGGGGTGTTTCCTGTCACGGGCGCTAGGCCTACCCACACAAGTGAGGTATCATTTTTATAGGGAGACTTGAGGGACGCTGGGTGGAAGGTAATTTGTGGCTCCTCTCAGATTCCAGAACTTTCTGTCACCGAAATGTGAGGAAAACTTGTTTTTTTTAGCCAAATGTTGAGGTTTGCAAAGGATTCTGGGTAACAGAACCTGGTCAGAGCCCCACAAGTCACCCCATATTGGATTTCCCTAGGTCTCTAGTTTTCAAAAAAGCACAGGTTTGGTAGGTCTCCCTAGGTGCCGGCTGAGCTAGAGGCCAAATCTACAGGTAAGCACTTTGTAAAAAACACCTCTGTTTTCTTTCAAAAAATGTGATGTGTCCATGTTGTGTTTTGGGGCATTTCCTGTCATGGGCGCTAGGCCTACCCACACAAGTGAGGTATCATTTTTATCGGGAGACTTGGGGGAACGCTGGGTGGAAGGAAATTTGTGGCTCCTTTCAGATTCCAGAACTTTCTGTCACAAAAATATGAGGAAAATGTGTTTTTTTAGCTAAATTTTGAGGTTTGCAAAGGATTCTGGGTAACAGAACCTGGTCAGAGCCCCACAAGTCACCCCATCTTGGATTCCCCTAGGTCTCTAGTTTTCAAAAATGCACAGGTTTGGTACGTTTCCCTAGGTGCCGGCTGAGCTAGAGGCCAAAATCTACAGGTAGGAACTTTGCAAAAAACACCTCTGTTTTCTTTAAAAAAATGTGGTGTCCATGTTGTGTTTTGGGGCATTTCCTGTCACGGGCGCTAGGCCAACCCACAAAAATGAGGTATCATTTTTATCGGGAGACTTGGGGGAACGTTGGGTGGAAGGAAATTTGTGGCTCCTCTCAGATTCCAGAACTTTCTGTCACCGAAATGTGAGGAAATCTTGTTTTTTAAGCCAAATGTTGAGGTTTGCAAAGGATTCTGGGTAACAGAACCTGGTCAGAGCCCCACAAGTCACCCAATATTGGATTCCCCGAGGTCTGTAGTTTTAAAAAATGCACAGGTTTGGTAGGTTTCCCTAGGTGCCGGCTGAGCTAGAGGCCAAAATCTACAGGTAGGCACTTTGCAAAAAACACCTCTGTTTTCTTTCAAAAAATGTGATGTGTCCAAGTTGTGTTTTGGGGCATTTCCTCTCACAGGCGCTAGGCCTACCCACACAAATGAGGTATCATTTTTATCGGGAGACTTGGGGGAACGCTGGGTGGAAGGAAATTTGTGGCTCCTCTCAGATTCCAGAACTTTCTGTCACTGAAATGTGAGGAAAACTTGTTTTTTTAGCCAAATTTTGAGGTTTGCAAAGGATTCTGGGTAACATAACCTGGTCAGAGCCCCACAAGTCACCCATCTTGGATTCCCCGAGGTCTCTAGTTTTCAAAAATGCACAGGTTTGGTAGGTTTCCCTAGGTGCCGGCTGAGCTAAAGGCCAAAATCTAGAGGTAGGCACTTTGCAAAAAACACCTCTGTTTTCTTTCAAAAAATGTGATGTGTCCACGTTGTGTTCTGGGGCGTTTCCTGTCACGGGCGCTAGGCCTACCCACAGAAGTGAGGTATCATTTTTATCGGGAGACTTGGGGGAACGCTGGGTGGAAGGAAATTTGTGGCTCCTCTCAGATTCCAGAGCTTTCTGTCACCGAAATGTGAGGAAAACGTGTTTTTTTAGCCAAATTTTGAGGTTTGCAAAGGATTCTGGGTAACAGAACCTGGTCAGAGCCCCACAAGTCACCCCATCTTGGATTCCCCTAGGTCTCTAGTTTTCAAAAATGCACAGGTTTGGTACGTTTCATATGTGCCGGCTGAGCTAGAGGCCAAAATCTACAGGTAGGCACTTTGCAAAAAACACCTCTGTTTTCTTTAAAAAAATGTGATGTGTCCATGTTGTGTTTTGGGGCATTTCCTGTCACGGGCGCTAGGCCTACCCACACAAGTGAGGTATCATTTTTATCGGGAGACTTGGGGGAACGCTGGGTGGAAGGAAATTTGTGGCTCCTCTCAGATTCCAGAGCTTTCTGTCACCGAAATGTGAGGAAAACGGTTAGGAAAACGTGTTTTTTTAGCCAAATTTTGAGGTTTGCAAAGGATTCTGTGTAACAGAACCTGGTCAGAGTCACCCCATCTTGGATTCCCCTAGGTCTCTAGTTTTCAAAAATGCACAGGTTTGGTAGGTTTCCCTAGGTGCCGGCTGAGCTTGAGGCCAAAATCTACAGGTAGGCACTTTGCAAAAAACACCTCTGTTTTCTTTAAAAAAATGTGATGTGTCCACGTTGTGTTTTGGGGCATTTCCTGTCATGGGCGCTAGGCCTACCCACACAAGTGAGGTATCATTTTTATCGGGAGACTTGGGGGAACGCTGGGTGGAAGGAAATTTGTGGCTCCTCTCATATTCCAAAACTTTCTGTCACCGAAATGTGAGGAAAACGGTGAGGAAAACGTGTTTTTTTAGCCAAATTTTGAGGTTTGCAAAGGATTCTGTGTAACAGAACCTGGTCAGAGTCACCCCATCTTGGATTCCGCTAGGTCTCTAGTTTTCAAAAATGCACAGGTTTGGTAGGTTTCCCTAGGTTCCGGCTGAGCTTGAGGCCAAAATCTACAGGTAGGCACTTTGCAAAAAACACCTCTGTTTTCTTTCAAAAAATGTGATGTGTCCACGTTGTGTTTTGGGGCGTTTCCTGTCACGGGCGCTAGGCCTACCCACACAAGTGAGGTATCATTTTTATCGGGAGACTTGGGGGAACACTGGGAGGAAGGAAATTTGTGGCTCCTCTCAGATTCCAGAACTTTCTGTCACTAAAATATGAGGAAAACTTGTTTTTTTAGCCAAATTTTGAGGTTTGCAAAGGATTCTGGGTAGCATAACCTGGTCAGAGCCCCACAAGTCACCCATCTTGGATTCCCCTAGGTCTCTAGTTTTCAAAAATGCACAGGTTTGGTAGGTTTCCCTAGGTGGCGGCTGAGCTAGAGGCCAAAATCTACAGGTAGGCACTTTGCAAAAAACACCTCTGTTTTCTTTAAAAAAATGTGATGTGTCCAGGTTGTGTTTTGGGGCGTTTCCTGTCACGGGCGCTAGGCCTACCCACACAAGTGAGGTATAATTTTTATAGGGAGACTTGAGGGAACGCTGGGTGGAAGGAAATTTGTGGCTCCTCTCAGATTCCAGAACTTTATGTCACTGAAATGTGAGGAAAACTTTTTTTTTAGCCAAGTGTTGAGGTTTGCAAAGGATACTGGGTAACATAACCTGGTCAGAGCCCCACAAGTCACCCATCTTGGATTCCCCTAGGTCTCTAGTTTTCAAAAATGCACAGGTTTGGTAGGTTTCCCTAGGTGCCCGCTGAGCTAAAGTTCCAAAATCTACAGGTAGGCACTTTGCAAAAAACACCTCTGTTTTCTTTAAAAAAATGTGATGTGTCCAGGTTGTGTTTTGGGGCATTTCCTGTCACGGGCGCTAGGCCTACCCACCAAAATGAGGTATCATTTTTATCGGGAGACTTGGGGGAACGCTGGGTGGAAGGAAATTTGTGGCTCCTCTCAGATTCCAAAACTTTCTGTCACCGAAATGTGAGGAAAACATGTTTTTTTAGCCACATTTTGAGGTTTGCAAAGGATTCTGTATAACAGAACCTGGTCAGACTCACCCCATCTTGGATTCCCCTAGGTCTCTAGTTTTAAAAAATGCACAGGTTTGGTAGGTTTCCCTAGGTGCCGGCTGAGCTTGAGGCCAAAATCTACAGGTAGCCACTTTGCAAAAAACACCTCTGTTTTCTTTAAAAAAATGAGATGTGTCCACGTTGTGTTTTGGGGCGTTTCCTGTCACGGGCACTAGGCCTACCCACACAAGTGAGGTATCATTTTTATCGGGAGACTTGGGGGAACGCTGGGTGGAAGGAAATTTGTGGCTCCTCTCAGATTCCAGAACTTTCTGTCACCGAAATCTGAGGAAAACTTGTTTTTTTAGCCAAATGTTGAGGTTTGCAAAGGATTCTGGGTAACAGAACCTGGTCAGAGCCACACAAATCACCCCATATTGGATTCCCCGAGGTCTGTAGTTTTAAAAAATGCACAGGTTTGGTAGGTTTCCCTAGGTGCCGGCTGAGCTAGAGGCCAAAATCTACAGGTAGGCACTTTGCAAAAAACACCTCTGTTTTTTTTCCAAAAATGTGATGTGTCCACGTTGTGTTTTGGGGCATTTCCTGTCACAGGCGCTAGGCCTACCCACACAAGTGAGGTATCATTTTTATCGGGAGACTTGGGGGAACGCTGGGTGGAAGGAAATTTGTGGCTCCTCTCAGATTCCAGAACTTTATGTCACTGAAATGTGAGGAAAACTTTTTTTTTAGCCAAATTTTGAGGTTTGCAAAGGATACTGGGTAACATAACCTGGTCAGAGCCCCACAAGTCACCCATCTTGGATTCCCCTAGGTCTCTAGTTTTAAAAAATGCACAGGTTTGGTAGGTTTCCCTAGGTGCCGGCTGAGCTAAAGTTCCAAAATCTACAGGTAGGCACTTTGCAAAAAACACCTCTGTTTTCTTTAAAAAAATGTGATGTGTCCACGTTGTGTTCTGGGGCGTTTCCTGTCACGGGGGCTAGGCCTACCCACAGAAATGAGGTATAATTTTTATCGGGAGACTTGGGGGAACGCTGGGTGGAAGGAAATTTGTGGCTCCTCTCAGATTCCAGAACTTTCTGTCACCGAAATGTGAGGAAAACTAGTTTTTTTAGCTAAATGTTGAGGTTTGCAAAGGATTCTGGGTCACAGAACCTGGTCAGAGCCCCACAAGTCACCCCATCTTGGATTCCCCTAGGTCTCTAGTTTTCAAAAATGCACAGGTTTGGTAAGTTTCCCTAGGTGCCGGCTGAGCTAGAGGCCAAAATCTACAGGTAGGCACTTTGCAAAAAACACCTCTGTTTTCTTTCAAAAAATGTGATGTGTCCACGTTGTGTTTTGGGGCATTTCCTGTCACGGGCGCTAGGCCTACCCACACAAGTGAGGTATCATTTTTATCAGGAGACTTGGGGGAATGCTGGGTGGAAGGAAATTTGTGGCTCTTCTCAGATTCTAGAACTTTCTGTCACCGAAAAGTGAGGAAAACTAGTTTTTTTAGCTAAATGTTGAGGTTTGCAAAGGATTCTGGGTCACAGAACCTGGTCAGAGCCCCATAAGTCACCCCATATTGGATTCCCCTAGGTCTCTAGTTTTCAAAAATGCACAGGTTTGGTACGTTTCCCTAGGTGCCGGCTGAGCTAGAGGCCAAAATCTACAGGTAGGCACTTTGCAAAAAACACCTCTGTTTTCTTTAAAAAAATGTGGTGTCCACGTTGTGTTTTGGGGCATTTCCTGTCACGGGCGCTAGGCGTACCCACCAAAATGAGGTATCATTTTTATCGGGAGACTTGGGGGAACGCTGGGTGGAAGGAAATTTGTGGCTCCTCTCAGATTCCAAAACTTTCTGTCACCGAAATGTGAGGAAAACATGTTTTTTTAGCCACATTTTGAGGTTTGCAAAGGATTCTGTATAACAGAACCTGGTCAGACTCACCCCATCTTGGATTCCCCTAGGTCTCTAGTTTTAAAAAATGCACAGGTTTGGTAGGTTTCCCTAGGTGCCGGCTGAGCTAAAGGCCAAAATCTACAGGTAGGCACTTTGCAAAAAACACCTCTGTTTTCTTTCAAAAAATGTGATGTGTCCACGTTGTGTTCTGGGGCGTTTCCTGTCACGGGGGCTAGGCCTACCCACAGAAGTGAGGTATCATTGTTATCGGGAGACTTGGGGGAACGCTGGGTGGAAGGAAATTTGTGGCTCCTCTCAGATTCCAGAGCTTTCTGTCACCGAAATGTGAGGAAAACGTGTTCTTTTAGCCAAATTTTGAGGTTTGCAAAGGATTCTGGGTAACAGAACCTGGTCAGAGCCCCACAAGTCACCCCATCTTGGATTCCCCTAGGTCTCTAGTTTTAAAAAATGCACAGGTTTGGTACGTTTCCCTATGTGCCGGCTGAGCTAGAGGCCAAAATCTACAGGTAGGCACTTTGCAAAAAACACCTATGTTTTCTTTAAAAAAATGTGATGTGTCCATGTTGTGTTTTGGGGCGTTTCCTGTCACGGGCGCTATGCCTACCCACACAAGTGAGGTATCATTTTTATCTGGGGACTTGGGGGAACGCTGGGTGGAAGGAAATGTGTGGCTCCTCTCAGATTCCAGAACTTTCTGTCACTGAAAAGTGAGGAAAACGTGTTTTTTTTGGCCATATTTTGAGGTTTGCAAATGATTCTGGGTACCAGAACCTGGTCAGAGCCCCACACATCACGCCATCTTGGATTCCCTAGGTCTCTAGTTTTAAAAAATGCACAGGTTTGGTAGGTTTCCCTAGGTGCCGGCTGAGCTAAAGGGCAAAATCTACAGGTAGGCACTTTGCAAAAAACACCTCTGTTTTCTTTCAAAAAATGTGATGTGTCCACGTTGTGTTCTGGGGCGTTTCCTGTCACGGGCGCTAGGCCTACCCACAGAAGTGAGGTATCATTTTTATCGGGAGACTTGGGGGAACGCTGGGTGGAAGGAAATTTGTGGCTCCTCTCAGATTCCAGAGCTTTCTTTCACCGAAATGTGAGGAAAACGTGTTTTTTTAGCCAAATTTTGAGGTTTGCAAAGTATTCTGGGTAACAGAACCTGGTCAGAGCCCCACAAGTCACCCCATCTTGGATTCCCCTAGGTCTCTAGTTTTCAAAAATGCACAGGTTTGGTACGTTTCCCTATGTGCCGGCTGAGCTAGAGGCCAAAATCTACAGGTAGGCACTTTGCAAAAAACACCTCTGTTTTCTTTCAAAAAATGTGATGTGTCCATGTTGTGTTTTGGGGCGTTTCCTGTCACGGGCGCTAGGCCTACCCACACAAGTGAGGTATCATTTTTATCGGGAGACTTGGGGGAACGCTGGGTGGAAGGAAATGTGTGGCTCCTCTCAGATTCCAGAACTTTCTGTCACTGAAATGTGAGGTAAACGTGTTTTTTTTGGCCATATTTTGAGGTTTGCAAAGGATTCTGGGTACCAGAACCTGGTCAGAGCCCCACACATCACGCCATCTTGGATTCCCTAGGTCTCTAGTTTTCAAAAATGCACAGGTTTGGTAGGTTTCCCTAGGTGCCGGCTGAGCTAGAGGCCAAAATCTACAGGTAGGCACTTTGCAAAAAACACCTCTGTTTTCTTTAAAAAAATGTGATGTGTCCAGGTTGTGTTTTGGGGCGTTTCCTGTCACGGGCCCTAGGCCTACCCACACAAGTAAGGTATCATTTTTATCGGGAGACTTGAGGGAACGCTGGGTGGAAGGAAATTTGTGGCTCCTCTCAGATTCCAGAACTTTCTGTCACCGAAATGTGCGGAAAACTTGTTTTTTAGCCAAATGTTGAGGTTTGCAAAGGATTCTGGGTCACAGAACCTGGTCAGAGCCCCACAAGTCACCCCATATTGGATTTCCCTAGGTCTCTAGTTTAAAAAAATGCACAGGTTTGGTAGGTTTCCCTAGGTGCCGGCTGAGCTAGAGGCCAAATCTACTTTGCAAAAAACACCTCTGTTTTCTTTCAAAAAATGTGATGTGTCCATGTTGTGTTTTGGGGCATTTCCTGTCATGGGCGCTAGGCCTACCAACACAAGTGAGGTATCATTTTTATCGGGAGACTTGGGGGAACGCTGGGTGGAAGGAAATTTGTGGCTCCTCTCAGATTCCAGAACTTTCTGTCACCAAAATGTGAGGAAAACGTGTTTTTTTAGCCACATTTTGAGGTTTGCAAAGGATTCTGGGTAACAGAACCTGGTCAGAGACCCACAAGTCACCCCATCTTGGATTCCCCTAGGTCTCTAGTTTTCAAAAATGCACAGGTTTGGTACGTTTCCCTAGGTGCCGGCTGAGCTCGAGGCAAAAATCTACAGGTAGGCACTTTGCAAAAAACACCTCTGTTTTCTTTAAAAAAATGTGGTGTCCACGTTGTGTTTTGGGGCATTTCCTGTCACGGGCGCTAGGCCTACCCACACAAGTGAGGTATCATTTTTATCGGGAGACTTGGGGGAACGCTGGGTGGAAGGAAATTTGTGGCTCCTCTCATATTCCAAAACTTTCTGTCACCGAAATGTGAGGAAAACGTGTTTTTTTTAGCCAAATTTTGAGGTTTGCAAAGGATTCTGTGTAACAGAACCTGGTCAGAGTCACCCCATCTTGGATTCTCCTAGGTCTCTAGTTTTCAAAAATGCACAGGTTTGGTAGGTATCCCTAGGTGCCGGCTGAGCTTGAGGCCAAAATCTACAGGTAGGCACTTTGCAAAAAACACCTCTGTTTTCTTTCAAAAAATGTGATGTGTCCACGTTGTGTTTTGGGGCGTTTTCTGTCACGGGCGCTAGGCCTACCCACACAAGTGAGGTATCATTTTTATCGGGAGACTTGGGGGAACGCTGGGTGGAAGGAAATTTGTGGCTCCTCTCAGATTCCAGAACTTTCTGTCACTGAAATGTGAGGAAAACTTGTTTTTTTAGCCAAATTTTGAGGTTTGCAAAGGATTCTGGGTAACATAACCTGGTCCGAGCCCCACAAGTCACCCATCTTGGATTCCCCTAGGTCTCTAGTTTTCAAAAATGCACAGGTTTGGTAGGTTTCCCTAGGTGCCGGCTGAGCTACAGGCCAAAATCTACAGGTAGGCACTTTGCAAAAAACACCTCTGTTTTCTTTAAAAAAATGTGATGTGTCCGGGTTGTGTTTTGCGGCGTTTCCTGTCACGGGCGCTAGGCCTACCCACACAAGTGAGGTATAATTTTTACAGGGAGACTTGAGGGAACGCTGGGTGGAAGGAAATTTGTGGCTCCTCTCAGATTCCAGAACTTTCTGTCACCGAAATGTGAGGAAAACTTGTTTTTTTTAGCCAAATGTTGAGGTTTGCAAAGGATTCTGGGTAACAGAACCTGGTCAGAGCCCCACAAGTCACCCCATATTGGATTTCCCTAGGTCTCTAGTTTTCAAAAAAGCACAGGTTTGGTAGGTCTCCCTAGGTGCCGGCTGAGCTAGAGGCCAAATCTACAGGTAAGCACTTTGCAAAAAACACCTCTGTTTTCTTTAAAAAAATGTGATGTGTCCATGTTGTGTTTTGGGGCGTTTCCTGTCACGGGCGCTATGCCTACCCACACAAGTGAGGTATCATTTTTATCGGGAGACTTGGGGGAACGCTGGGTGGAAGGAAATGTGTGGCTCCTCTCAGATTCCAGAACTTTCTGTCACTGAAAAGTGAGGAAAACGTGTTTTTTTTTGCCATATTTTGAGGTTTGCAAAGGATTCTGGGTACCAGAACCTGGTCAGAGCCCCACACATCACGCCATCTTGGATTCCCTAGGTCTCTAGTTTTCAAAAATGCACAGGTTTGGTAGGTTTCCCTAGGTGCCGGCTGAGCTAAAGGCCAAAATCTACAGGTAGGCACTTTGCAAAAAACACCTCTGTTTTCTTTCAAAAAATGTGATGTGTCCACGTTGTGTTCTGGGGCGTTTCCTGTCACGGGCGCTAGGCCTACCCACAGAAGTGAGGTATCATTTTTATCGGGAGACTTGGGGGAACGCTGGGTGGAAGGAAATTTGTGGCTCCTCTCAGATTCCAGAGCTTTCTTTCACCGAAATGTGAGGAAAACGTGTTTTTTTAGCCAAATTTTGAGGTTTGCAAAGTATTCTGGGTAACAGAACCTGGTCAGAGCCCCACAAGTCACCCCATCTTGGATTCCCCTAGGTCTCTAGTTTTCAAAAATGCACAGGTTTGGTACGTTTCCCTATCTGCCGGCTGAGCTAGAGGCCAAAATCTACAGGTAGGCACTTTGCAAAAAACACCTCTGTTTTCTTTAAAAAAATGTGATGTGTCCATGTTGTGTTTTGGGGCGTTTCCTGTCACGGGCGCTAGGCCTACCCACACAAGTGAGGTATCATTTTTATCGGGAGACTTGGGGGAACGCTGGGTGGAAGGAAATGTGTGGCTCCTCTCAGATTCCAGAACTTTCTGTCACTGAAAAGTGAGGAAAACGTGTTTTTTTTGGCCATATTTTGAGGTTTGCAAAGGATTCTGGGTACCAGAACCTGGTCAGAGCCCCACACATCACGCCATCTTGGATTCCCTAGGTCTCTAGTTTTCAAAAATGCACAGGTTTGGTAGGTTTCCCTAGGTGCCGGCTGAGCTAGAGGCCAAAATCTACAGGTAGGCACTTTGCAAAAAACACCTCTGTTTTCTTTAAAAAAATGTGATGTGTCCAGGTTGTGTTTTGGGGCGTTTCCTGTCACGGGCCCTAGGCCTACCCACACAAGTAAGGTATCATTTTTATCGGGAGACTTGAGGGAACGCTGGGTGGAAGGAAATTTGTGGCTCCTCTCAGATTCCAGAACTTTCTGTCACCGAAATGTGCGGAAAACTTGTTTTTTAGCCAAATGTTGAGGTTTGCAAAGGATTCTGGGTCACAGAACCTGGTCAGAGCCCCACAAGTCACCCCAGATTGGATTTCCCTAGGTCTCTAGTTTTCAAAAATGCACAGGTTTGGTAGGTTTCCCTAGGTGCCGGCTGAGCTAGAGGCCAAATCTACTTTGCAAAAAACACCTCTGTTTTCTTTAAAAAAATGTGATGTGTCCATGTTGTGTTTTGGGGCATTTCCTGTCATGGGCGCTAGGCCTACCCACACAAGTGAGGTATCATTTTTATCGGGAGACTTGGGGGAACGCTGGGTGGAAGGAAATTTGTGGCTCCTCTCAGATTCCAGAACTTTCTGTCACCAAAATGTGAGGAAAACGTGTTTTTTTAGCCACATTTTGAGGTTTGCAAAGGATTCTGGGTAACAGAACCTGGTCAGAGCCCCAAAGTCACCCCATCTTGGATTCCCCTAGGTCTCTAGTTTTCAAAAATGCACAGGTTTGGTACGTTTCCCTAGGTGCCGGCTGAGCTCGAGGCAAAAATCTACAGGTAGGCACTTTGCAAAAAACACCTCTGTTTTCTTTAAAAAAATGTGGTGTCCACGTTGTGTTTTGGGGCATTTCCTGTCACGGGCGCTAGGCCTACCCACACAAGTGAGGTATCATTTTTATCGGGAGACTTGGGGGAACGCTGGGTGGAAGGAAATTTGTGGCTCCTCTCATATTCCAAAACTTTCTGTCACCGAAATGTGAGGAAAACGTGTTTTTTTAGCCAAATTTTGAGGTTTGCAAAGGATTCTGTGTAACAGAACCTGGTCAGAGTCACCCCATCTTGGATTCTCCTAGGTCTCTAGTTTTAAAAAATGCACAGGTTTGGTAGGTATCCCTACGTGCCGGCTGAGCTTGAGGCCAAAATCTACAGGTAGGCACTTTGCAAAAAACACCTCTGTTTTCTTTAAAAAAATGTGATGTGTCCAGGTTGTGTTTTGGGGCGTTTCCTGTCACGGGCGCTAGGCCTACCCACACAAGTGAGGTATCATTTTTATAGGGAGACTTGAGGGAACGCTGGGTGGAAGGAAATTTGTGGCTCCTCTCAGATTCCAGAACTTTCTGTCACCGAAATGTGAGGAAAACTTGTTTTTTTTAGCCAAATGTTGAGGTTTGCAAAGGATTCTGGGTAACAGAACCTGGTCAGAGCCCCACAAGTCACCCCATATTGGATTTCCCTAGGTCTCTAGTTTTCAAAAAAGCACAGGTTTGGTAGGTCTCCCTAGGTGCCGGCTGAGCTAGAGGCCAAATCTACAGGTAAGCACTTTGCAAAAAACACCTCTGTTTTCTTTCAAAAAATGTGATGTGTCCATGTTGTGTTTTGGGGCATTTCCTGTCATGGGCGCTAGGCCTACCCACACAAGTGAGGTATCATTTTAATCGGGAGACTTGGGGGAACGCTGGGTGGAAGGAAATTTGTGGCTGCTTTCAGATTCCAGAACTTTCTGTCACCAAAATTTGAGGAAAACGTGTTTTTTTAGCCAAATTTTGAGGTTTGCAAAGGATTGTGGGTAACAGAACCTGGTCAGAGCCCCACAAGTCACCCCATCTTGGATTCCCCTAGGTCTCTAGTTTTCAAAAATGCACAGGTTTGGTACGTTTCCTAGGTGCTGGCTGAGCTAGAGGCCAAAATCTACAGGTAGGCACTTTGCAAAAAACACCTCTGTTTTCTTTAAAAAAATGTGGTGTCCACGTTGTGTTTTGGGGCATTTCCTGTCACGGGCGCTAGGCCTACCCACCAAAATGAGGTATCATTTTTATCGGGAGAGTTGGGGGAACGCTGGGTGGAAGGAAATTTGTGGCTCCTCTCATATTCCAAAACTTTCTGGCACCGAAATGTGAGGAAAACATGTTTTTTTAGCCACATTTTGAGGTTTGCAAAAGATTCTGTGTAACAGTACCTGGTCAGACTCACCCCATCTTGGATTCCCCTAGGTCTCTGGTTTTACAAAATGCACAGGTTTGGTCGGTTTCCCTAGGTGCCGTCTGAGCTAGAGGCCAAAATCTACAGGTAGGCACTTTGCAAAAAACACCTCTGTTTTCTTTCAAAAAATGTGATGTGTCCAGGTTGTGTTTTGGGGCATTTCCTGTCACGGGCGCTAGGCCTACCCACACAAGTGAGGTATCATTTTTATAGGGAGACTTGAGGGAACGCTGGGTGGAAGGAAATTTGTGGCTCCTCTCAGATTCCAGAACTTTCTGTCACCGAAATGTGAGGAAAACTTGTTTTTTTTAGCCAAATGTTGAGGTTTGCAAAGGATTCTGGGTAACAGAACCTGGTCAGAGCCCCACAAGTCACCCCATATTGGATTTCCCTAGGTCTCTAGTTTTCAAAAAAGCACAGGTTTGGTAGGTCTCCCTAGGTGCCGGCTGAGCTAGAGGCCAAATCTACAGGTAAGCACTTTGCAAAAAACACCTCTGTTTTCTTTCAAAAAATGTGATGTGTCCATGTTGTGTTTTGGGGCATTTCCTGTCATGGGCGCTAGGCCTACCCACACAAGTGAGGTATCATTTTAATCGGGAGACTTGGGGGAACGCTGGGTGGAAGGAAATTTGTGGCTCCTTTCAGATTCCAGAACTTTCTGTCACCAAAATTTGAGGAAAACGTGTTTTTTTAGCCAAATTTTGAGGTTTGCAAAGGATTGTGGGTAACAGAACCTGGTCAGAGCCCCACAAGTCACCCCATCTTGGATTCCCCTAGGTCTCTAGTTTTCAAAAATGCACAGGTTTGGTACGTTTCCTAGGTGCTGGCTGAGCTAGAGGCCAAAATCTACAGGTAGGCACTTTGCAAAAAACACCTCTGTTTTCTTTAAAAAAATGTGGTGTCCACGTTGTGTTTTGGGGCATTTCCTGTCACGGGCGCTAGGCCTACCCACCAAAATGAGGTATCATTTTTATCGGGAGAGTTGGGGGAACGCTGGGTGGAAGGAAATTTGTGGCTCCTCTCATATTCCAAAACTTTCTGGCACCGAAATGTGAGGAAAACATGTTTTTTTAGCCACATTTTGAGGTTTGCAAAAGATTCTGTGTAACAGAACCTGGTCAGACTCACCCCATCTTGGATTCCCCTAGGTCTCTGGTTTTACAAAATGCACAGGTTTGGTCGGTTTCCCTAGGTGCCGTCTGAGCTAGAGGCCAAAATCTACAGGTAGGCACTTTGCAAAAAACACCTCTGTTTTCTTTCAAAAAATGTGATGTGTCCAGGTTGTGTTTTGGGGCATTTCCTGTCACGGGCGCTAGGCCTACCCACACAAGTGAGGTATCATTTTTATAGGGAGACTTGAGGGAACGCTGGGTGGAAGGAAATTTGTGGCTCCTCTCAGATTCCAGAACTTTCTGTCACCGAAATGTGAGGAAAACTTGTTTTTTTTAGCCAAATGTTGAGGTTTGCAAAGGATTCTGGGTAACAGAACCTGGTCAGAGCCCCACAAGTCACCCCATATTGGATTTCCCTAGGTCTCTAGTTTTCAAAAAAGCACAGGTTTGGTAGGTCTCCCTAGGTGCCGGCTGAGCTAGAGGCCAAATCTACAGGTAAGCACTTTGCAAAAAACACCTCTGTTTTCTTTAAAAAAATGTGATGTGTCCATGTTGTGTTTTGGGGCATTTCCTGTCATGGGCGCTAGGCCTACCCACACAAGTGAGGTATCATTTTAATCGGGAGACTTGGGGGAACGCTGGGTGGAAGGAAATTTGTGGCTCCTCTCATATTCCAAAACTTTCTGTCACCGAAATGTGAGGAAAACATGTTTTTTTAGCCACATTTTGAGGTTTGCAAAGGATTCTGTGTAACAGAACCTGGTCAGACTCACCCCATCTTGGATTCCCCTAGGTCTCTGTTTTTAAAAAATGCACAGGTTTGGTCGGTTTCCCTAGGTGCCGTCTGAGCTAGAGGCCAAAATCTACAGGTAGGCACTTTGCAAAAAACACCTCTGTTTTCCTTCAAAAAATGTGATGTGTCCAGGTTGTGTTTTGGGGCATTTCCTGTCACGGGCGCTAGGCCTACCCACACAAGTGAGGTATCATTTTTATCGGGAGACTTGGGGGAACGCTGGGAGGAAGGAAATTTGTGGCTCCTCTGAGACTCCAGAACTTTCTGTCACCGAAATGTGAGGAAAACTTGTTTTTTTAGCCAAATGTTGAGGTTTGCAAAGGATTCTGGGTCACAGAACCTGGTCAGAGCCCCACAAGTCACCCCATATTGGATTCCCCTAGGTCTCTAGTTTTCAAAAATGCACAGGTTTGGTAGGTTTCCCTAGGTGCCGGCTGAGCTAGAGGCCAAATCTACTTTGCAAAAAACACCTCTGTTTTCATTAAAAAAATGTGATGTGTCCATGTTGTGTTTTGGGGCATTTCGTGCCACGGGCGCTAGGCCTACCCACACAAGTGAGGTATCATTTTTATCGGGAGACTTGGGGGAACGCTGGGTGGAAGGAAATTTGTGGCTCCTCTCAGATTCCAGAACTTTCTGTCGCCGAAATGTGAGGAAAACTTGGTTTTTTTAGCCACATTTTGAGGTTTGCAAAGGATTCTGGGCAACATAACCTGGTCAGAGCCCCACAAGTCACCCATCTTGGATTCCCCTAGGTCTCTAGTTTTAAAAAATGCACAGGTTTGGTAGGTTTCCCTAGGTGCCGGCTGAGCTAAAGGCCAAAATCTACAGGTAGGCACTTTGCAAAAAACACCTCTGTTTTCTTTAAAAAAATGTGATGTGTCCACGTTGTGTTCTGGGGCGTTTCCTGTCACGGGCGCTAGGCCTACCCACAGAAGTGAGGTATCATTTTTATCGGGAGACTTGGGGGAACGCTGGGTGGAAGGAAATTTGTGGCTCCTCTCATATTCCAAAACTTTCTGTCACCGAAATGTGAGGAAAACGTGTTTTTTTAGCCAAATTTTGAGGTTTGCAAAGGATTCTGTGTAACAGAACCTGGTCACAGTCACCCCATCTTGGATTCTCATAGGTCTCTAGTTTTCAAAAATGCACAGGTTTGGTAGGTTTCCCTAGGTGCCGGCTGAGCTAGAGGCCAAAATCTACAGGTAGGCACTTTGCAAAAAAGACCTCTGTTTTCTTTCAAAAAATGTGATGTGTCCAGGTTGTGTTTTGGGGCGTTTCCTGTCACGGGCGCTAGGCCTACCCAAACAAGTAAGGTATCATTTTTATCGGGAGACTTGAGGGAACGCTGGGTGGAAGGAAATTTGTGGCTCCTCTCAGATTCTAGAACTTTCTGTCACCGAAATGTGAGGAAAACTTGTTTTTTTAGCCAAATGTTGAGGTTTGCAAAGGATTCTGGGTCACAGAACCTGGTCAGAGCCCCACAAGTCACCCCATATTGGATTCCCCTAGGTCTCTAGTTTTCAAAAATGCACAGGTTTGGTAGGTTTCCCTAGGTGCCGGCTGAGCTAGAGGCCAAATCTACTTTGCAAAAAACACCTCTGTTTTCATTAAAAAAATGTGATGTGTCCATGTTGTGTTTTGGGGCATTTCGTGCCACTGGCGCTAGGCCTACCCACACAAGTGAGGTATCATTTTTATCGGGAGACTTGGGGGAACGCTGGGTGGAAGGAAATTTGTGGCTCCTCTCAGATTCCAGAACTTTCTGTCGCCGAAATGTGAGGAAAACTTGTTTTTTTTAGCCACATTTTGAGGTTTGCAAAGGATTCTGGGCAACATAACCTGGTCAGAGCCCCACAAGTCACCCATCTTGGATTCCCCTAGGTCTCTAGTTTTAAAAAATGCACAGGTTTGGTAGGTTTCCCTAGGTGCCGGCTGAGCTAAAGGCCAAAATCTACAGGTAGGCACTTTGCAAAAAACACCTCTGTTTTCTTTAAAAAAATGTGATGTGTCCACGTTGTGTTCTGGGGCGTTTCCTGTCACGGGCGCTAGGCCTACCCACAGAAGTGAGGTATCATTTTTATCGGGAGACTTGGGGGAACGCTGGGTGGAAGGAAATTTGTGGCTCCTCTCAGATTCCAGAGCTTTCTGTCACCGAAATGTGAGGAAAACTTGTTTTTTTAGCCAAATTTTGAGGTTTGCAAAGGATTCTGGGTAACAGAATCTGGTCAGAGCCCCACAAGTCACCCCATATTGGATTCCCCGAGGTCTCTAGTTTTAAGAAATGCACAGGTTTGGTACGTTTCCCTATGTGCCGGCTGAGCTAGAGGCCAAAATCTACAGGTAGGCACTTTGCAAAAAACACCTCTGTTTTCTTTCAAAAAATGTGATGTGTCCATGTTGTGTTTTGGGGCATTTCCTGTCACGGGCGCTAGGCCTATCCACACAAGTGAGGTATCATTTTTATCGGGAGACTTGGGGGAACGCTGGGAGGAAGGAAATTTGTGGCTCCTCTCAGACTTCAGAACTTTCTGTCACTGAAAAGTGAGGAAAACATCTTTTTTTTAGCCATATTTTGAGGTTTGCAAAGGATTCTGGGTAACAGAACCTGGTCAGAGCCCCACACATCACGCCATCTAGGATTCCCCTAGGTCTCTAGTTTTCAAAAATGCACAGGTTTGATAGGTTTCCCTAGGTGCCGGCTGAGCTAGAGGCCAAAATCTACAGGTAGGCACTTTGCAAAAAACACCTCTGTTTTCTTTAAAAAAATGTGATGTGTCCAGGTTGTGTTTTGGGGCGTTTCCTGTCACGGGCGCTAGGCCTACCCACACAAGTAAGGTATCATTTTTATCGGGAGACTTGAGGGAACGCTGGGTGGAAGGAAATTTGTGGCTCCTCTCAGATTCCAGAACTTTCTGTCACCGAAATGTGAGGAAAACTTGTTTTTTTAGCCAAATGTTGAGGTTTGCAAAGGATTCTGGGTCACAGAACCTGGTCAGAGCCCCACAAGTCACCCCATATTGGATTCCCCTAGGTCTCTAGTTTTCAAAAATGCACAGGTTTGGTTGGTTTCCCTAGGTGCCGGCTGAGCTAGAGGCCAAATCTACTTTGCAAAAAACACCTCTGTTTTCATAAAAGAAATGTGATGTGTCCATGTTGTGTTTTGGGGCATTTCCTGTCACGGGCGCTAGGCCTACCCACACAAGTGAGATATCATTTTTATCGGGAGACTTGGGGGAATGCTGGGTGGAAGGAAATTTGTGGCTCCTCTCAGATTCCAGAACTTTCTGTCACCGAAATATGAGGAAACTTGATTTTTTAGCCAAATTTTGAGGTTTGCAAAGGATTCTGGGTAAAAGAACCTGGTCAGAGCCCCACAAGTCACCCCATCTTGGATTCCCCTAGGTCTCTAGTTTTAAAAAATGCACAGGTTTGGTAGGTTTCCCTAGGTGCCGGCTGAGCTAGAGGCCAAAATCTACAGGTAGGCACTTTGCAAAAAACACCTCTGTTTTCTTTCAAAAGATGTGATATGTCCACGTTGTGTTTTGGGGCGTTTCCTGTCACGGGCGCTAGGCCTAACCCCAGAAGTGAGGTATCATTTTTATCGGGAGACTTGGGGGAACGCTGGGTGGAAGAAAATTTGTGGCTCCTCTCAGATTCCAGAACTTTCGGTCACCGAAATGTGAGGAAAATGTGTTTTTTTTAGCCACATTTTGAGGTTTGCAAAGGATTCTGGGTCACAGAACCTGGTCAGAGCCCCACAAGTCACCCCATCTTGGATTCCCCTAGGTCTCTAGTTTTCAAAAATGCACAGGTTTGGTACGTTTCCCTAGGTGCCGGCTGAGCTAGAGGCCAAAATCTACATGTAGGCACTTTGCAAAAAACACCTTTGTTTTCTTTAAAAAAATGTGATGTGTCCACGTTGTGTTTTGGGGCGTTTCCTGTCACGGGCGCTAGGCCTACCCACACAAGTGAGGTATCATTTTTATTGGGAGACTTGGGGGAATGCTGGGTGGAAGGAAATTTGTGGCTCCTCTCAGATTCCAGAACTTTCTGTCACCGAAATGTGAGGAAACTTGTTTTTTTAGCCAAATTTTGAGGTCTGCAAAGGATTCTGGGTAACAGAACTGGTCAGAGCCCCACAAGTCACCCCATATTGGATTCCCCGAGGTCTCTAGTTTTAAGAAATGCACAGGTTTGGTAGGTTTCCCTAGGTGTCGGCTGAGCTAGAGGCCAAAATTTATAGGTTGGCACTTTGCAAAAAACACCTCTGTTTTCTTTCAAAAAACGTGATGTGTCCATGTTGTGTTTTGGGGCATTTCCTGTCACGGGCGCTAGGCCTACCGACACAAGTGAGATATCATTTTTATCTTGAGACTTGGGGGAACGCTGGGTGGAAGGAAATTTGTGGCTCCTCTCAGATTCCAGAACTTTCTGTTTTTTTAGCCACATTTTGAGGTTTGCAAAGGATTCTGGGTCACAGAACCTGGTCAGAGCCCCACAAGTCACCCCATCTTGGATTCCCCTAGGTCTCTAGTTTTCAAAAATGCACATGTTTGATACGTTTCCATAGGTGCCGGCTGAGCTAGAGGCCAAATTCTACAGGTAGGCACTTTGCAAAAAACACCTCTGTTTTCTTTAAAAAAATGTGATGTGTCCACGTTGTGTTTTGGGGCGTTTCCTGTCACGGGCGCTAGGCCTACCCACACAAGTGAGGTATCATTTTTATCGGGAGACTTGGGGGAACGCTGGGTGGAAGGAAATTTGTGGCTCCTCTCAGATTCTAGAACTTTCGGTCACCGAAATGTGAGGAAAATGTGTTTTTTTAGCCACATTTTGAGGTTTGCAAAGGATTCTGGGTCATAGAACCTGGTCAGAGCCCCACAAGTCACCGCATCTTGGATTCCCCTAGGTCTCTAGTTTTCAAAAATGCACAGGTTTGGTACGTTTCCCTAGGTGCCGGCTGAGCTAGAGGCCAAAATCTACAGGTAGGCACTTTGCAAAAAACACCTCTGTTTTCTTTAAAAAAATGTGATGTGTCCAGGTTGTGTTTTGGGGCGTTTCCTGTCACGGGCGCTAGGCCTACCCAAACAAGTAAGGTATCATTTTTATCGGGAGACTTGAGGGAATGCTGGGTGGAAGGAAATTTGTGGCTCCTCTCAGATTCCAGAACTTTCTGTCACCGAAATGTGAGGAAAACTTGTTTTTTTAGCCAAATGTTGAGGTTTGCAAAGGATTCTGGGTCACAGAACCTGGTCAGAGCCCCACAAGTCACCCCATATTGGATTGCCCTAGGTCTCTAGTTTTCAAAAATGCACAGGTTTGGTAGGTTTCCCTAGGTGCCGGCTGAGCTAGAGGCCAAAATCTACAGGTAGGCACTTTGCAAAAAACACCTCTGTTTTCTTTCAAAAGATGTGATATGTCCACGTTGTGTTTTGGGGCGTTTCCTGTCACGGGCGCTAGGCCTACCCCCAGAAGTGAGGTATCATTTTTATCGGGAGACTTGGGGGAACGCTGGGTGGAAGGAAATTTGTGGCTCCTCTCAGATTCCAGAACTTTCGGTCACCGAAATGTGAGGAAAATGTGTTTTTTTAGCCACATTTTGAGGTTTGCAAAGGATTCTGGGTCACAGAACCTAGTCAGAGCCCCACAAGTCACCCCATCTTAGATTCCCCTAGGTCTCTAGTTTTCAAAAATGCACAGGTTTGGTACGTTTCCCTAGGTGCCGGCTGAGCTAGAGGCCAAAATCTACATGTAGGCACTTTGCAAAAAACACCTCTGTTTTCTTTAAAAAAATGTGATGTGTCCACGTTGTGTTTTGGGGCGTTTCCTGTCACGGGCGCTAGGCCTACCCACACAAGTGAGGTATCATTTTTATCGGGAGACTTGGGGGAACGCTGGGTGGAAGGAAATTTGTGGCTCCTCTCAGATTCCAGAACTTTCTGACACCGAAATGTGAGGAAAACTTGTTTTTTTAGCCAAATTTTGAGGTTTGCAGAGGATTCTGGGTAACAGGACCTGGGCAGAGCCCCACAAGTCACCCCATCTTCGATTCCCCTAGGTCTCTAGTTTTCAAAAATGCACAGGTTTGGTACGTTTTCCTATGTGCCGGCTGAGCTATAGGCCAAAATCTACAGGTAGGCACTTTGCAAAAAACACCTCTGTTTTCTTTAAAAAAATGTGATATGTCCAGGTTGTGTTTTGGGACGTTTCCTGTCACAGGCGCTAGGCCTACCCCCAGAAGTGAGGTATCATTTTTATCGTGAGACTTGGGGGAACGCTGGGTGGAAGGAAATTTGTGGCTCCTCTCAGATTCCAGAACTTTCTGTCACTGAAATGTGAGTAAAACTTGTTTTTTTAGCCAAATTTTGAGGTTTGCAAAGGATTCTGGGTAACAGAACGTGGTCAGAGCCCCACAAGTCACCCCATATTGGATTTCCCTAGGTCTCTAGTTTTCAAAAAAGCACAGGTTTGGTAGGTCTCCCTAGGTGCCGGCTGAGCTAGAGGCCAAAATCTACAGGTAGGCACTTTGCAAAAAACACCTCTGTTTTCTTTCAAAAAATGTGATGTGTCCAGGTTGTGTTTTGGGGCGTTTCCTGTCACGGGCGCTAGGCCTACCCACACAAGTGAGGTATCATTTTTATAGGGAGACTTGAGGGAACGCTGGGTGGAAGGAAATTTGTGGCTCCTCTCAGATTCCAGAACTTTCTGTCACCGAAATGTGAGGAAAACTTGTTTTTTTTAGCCAAATGTTGAGGTTTGCAAAGGATTCTGGGTAACAGAACGTGGTCAGAGCCCCACAAGTCACCCCATATTGGATTTCCCTAGGTCTCTAGTTTTCAAAAAAGCACAGGTTTGGTAGGTCTCCCTAGGTGCCGGCTGAGCTAGAGGCCAAATCTACAGGTAAGCACTTTGTAAAAAACACCTCTGTTTTCTTTCAAAAAATGTGATGTGTCCATGTTGTGTTTTGGGGCATTTCCTGTCATGGGCGCTAGGCCTACCCACACAAGTGAGGTATCATTTTTATCGGGAGACTTGGCGGAACGCTGGGTGGAAGGAAATTTGTGGCTCCTTTCAGATTCCAGAACTTTCTGTCACCAAAATTTGAGGAAAACGTGTTTTTTTAGCCAAATTTTGAGGTTTGCAAAGGATTGTGGGTAACAGAACCTGGTCAGAGCCCCACAAGTCACCCCATCTTGGATTCCCCTAGGTCTCTAGTTTTCAAAAATGCACAGGTTTGGTACGTTTCCCTAGGTGCTGGCTGAGCTAGAGGCCAAAACCTACAGGTAGGCACTTTGCAAAAAACACCTCTGTTTTCTTTAAAAAAATGTGGTGTCCACGTTGTGTTTTGGGGCATTTCCTGTCACGGGCGCTAGGCTTACCCACCAAAATGAGGTATCATTTTTATCGGGAGAGTTGGGGGAACGCTGGGTGGAAGGAAATTTGTGGCTCCTCTCATATTCCAAAACTTTCTGTCACCGAAATGTGAGGAAAACATGTTTTTTTAGCCACATTTTGAGGTTTGCAAAGGATTCTGTGTAACAGAACCTGGTCAGACTCACCCCATCTTGGATTCCCCTAGGTCTCTGGTTTTCAAAAATGCACAGGTTTGGTAGGTTTCCCTAGGTGCCGGCTGAGCTTGAGGCCAAAATCTACAGGTAGGCACTTTGCAAAAAACACCTCTGTTTTCTTTAAAAAAATTTGATGTGTCCACGTTGTGTTTTGGGGCATTTCCTGTCACTGGCGCTAGGCCTACCCAAACAAGTAAGGTATCATTTTTATCGGGAGACTTGAGGGAACGCTGGGTGGAAGGAAATTTGTGGCTCCTCTCAGATTCCAGAACTTTCTGTCGCCGAAATGTGAGGAAAACTTGTTTTTTTAGCCAAATTTTGAGGTTTGCAAAGGATTCTGGGCAACATAACCTGGTCAGAGCCCCACAAGTCACCCATCTTGGATTCCCCTAGGTCTCTAGTTTTCAAAAATGCACAGGTTTGGTAGGTTTCCCTAGGTGCCGGCTGAGCTAGAGGCCAAAATCTACAGGTAGGCACTTTGCAAAAAACACCTCTGTTTTCTTTCCAAAAATGTGATGTGTCCACGTTGTGTTTTGGGGCATTTCCTGTCACAGGCGCTAGGCCTACCCACACAAGTGAGGTATTATTTTTATCGGGAGACTTGGGGGAACGCTGGGAGGAAGGAAATTTGTGGCTCCTCTCAGACTCCAGAACTTTCTGTCACTGAAAAGTGAGGAAAACGTGTTTTTGTTTAGCCATATTTTGAGGTTTGCAAAGGATTCTGGGTAACAGAACCTGGTCAGAGCCCCACACATCACTCCATCTTGGATTCCCCTAGGTCTCTAGTTTTAAAAAATGCACAGGTTTGGTAGGTTTCCCTAGGTGCCGGCTGAGGTAGAGGCCAAAATCTACAGGTAGGCACTTTGCAAAAAACACCTCTGTTTACTTTAAAAAAATGTGATGTGTCCAGGTTGTGTTTTGGGGCATTTCCTGTCACGGGCGCTAGGCCTACACAAACAAGTAAGGTATCATTTTTATCGGGAGACTTGAGGGAACGCTGGGTGGAAGAAAATTTGTGGCTCCTCTCAGATTCCAGAACTTTCTGTCGCCGAAATGTGAGGAAAACTTGTTTTTTTAGCCAAATTTTGAGGTTTGCAAAGGATTCTGGGCAACATAACCTGGTCAGAGCCCCACAAGTCACCCATCTTTGATTCCCCTAGGTCTCTAGTTTTAAAAAATGCACAGGTTTGGTAGGTTTCCCTAGGTGCCGGCTGAGCCAAAGGCCAAAATCTACAGGTAGGCACTTTGCAAAAAACACCTCTGTTTTCTTTAAAAAAAATGTGATGTGTCCACGTTGTGTTCTGGGGCGTTTCCTGTCATGGGCGCTAGGCCTACCCACAGAAGTGAGGTATCATTTTTATCGGGAGACTTGGGGGAACGCTGGGTGGAAGGAAATTTGTGGCTCCTCTCAGATTCCAGAGCTTTCTGTCACCGAAATGTGAGGAAAACTTGTTTTTTTAGCCAATGTTTGAGGTTTGCAAAGGATTCTGGGTAACAGAATCTGGTCAGAGCCCCACAAGTCACCCCATATTGGATTCCCCGAGGTCTCTAGTTTTAAGAAATGCACAGGTTTGGTACGTTTCCCTATGTGCCGGCTGAGCTAGAGGCCAAAATCTACAGGTAGGCACTTTGCAAAAAACACCTCTGTTTTCTTTCAAAAAATGTGATGTGTCCATGTTGTGTTTTGGGGCATTTCCTGTCACGGGCGCTAGGCCTACCCACACAAGTGAGGTATCATTTTTATCGGGAGACTTGGGGGAACGCTGGGTGGAAGGAAATTTGTGGCTCCTCTCAGATTCCAGAACTTTCTGTCACTGAAATGTGAGGAAACTTGTTTTTTTAGCCAAATTTTGAGGTTTGCAAAGGATTCTGGGTAAAAGAACCTGGTCAGAGCCCCACAAGTCACCCCATCTTGGATTCCCCTAGGTCTCTAGTTTTAAACAATGCACAGGTTTGGTAGGTTTCCCTAGGTGCCGGCTGAGCGAGAGGCCAAAATCTACAGGTAGGCACTTTGCAAAAAACACCTCTGTTTTCTTTCAAAAGATGTGATATGTCAACGTTGTGTTTTGGGGCGTTTCCTGTCACGGGCGCTAGGCCTACCCCCAGAAGTGAGGTATCATTTTTATCGGGAGAATTGGGGGAACGCTGGGTGGAAGAAAATTTGTGGCTCCTCTCAGATTCCAGAACTTTCGGTCACCGAAATGTGAGGAAAATGTGTTTTTTTTAGCCACATTTTGAGGTTTGCAAAGGATTCTGGGTCACAGAACCTGGTCAGAGCCCCACAAGTCACCCCATCTTGGATTCCCCTAGGTCTCTAGTTTTCAAAAATGCACAGGTTTGGTAGGTTTCCCTAGGTGCCGGCTGAGCTAGAGGCCAAAATCTACATGTAGGCACTTTGCAAAAAACACCTCTGTTTTCTTTAAAAAAATGTGATGTGTCCAGGTTGTGTTTTGGGGCGTTTCCTGTCACGGGCGCTAGGCCTACCCAAACAAGTAAGGTATCATTTTTATCTGGAGACTTGAGGGAACGCTGGGTAGAAGGAAATTTGTGGCTCCTCTCAGATTCCAGAACTTTCTGTCACCGAAATGTGAGGAAACTTGTTTTTTTAGCCAAACTTTGAGGTTTGCAAAGGATTCTGGGTAACAGAACTGGTCAGAGCCCCACAAGTCACCCCATATTGGATTCCCCGAGGTCTCTAGTTTTAAGAAATGCACAGGTTTGGTAGGTTTCCCTAGGTGTCGGCTGAGCTAGAGGCCAAAATTTATAGGTTGGCACTTTGCAAAAAACACCTCTGTTTTCTTTCAAAAAATTTGATGTGTCCATGTTGTGTTTTGGGGCATTTCCTGTCTCGGGCGCTAGGCCTACCCACACAAGTGAGATATCATTTTTATCTTGAGACTTGGGGGAACGCTGGGTGGAAGGAAATTTGTGGCTCCTCTCAGATTCCAGAACTTTCTGTCACCGAAATGTGAGGAAAATGTGTTTTTTTTGCCACATTTTGAGGTTTGCAAAGGATTCTGGGTCACAGAACCTGGTCAGAGCCCCACAAGTCACCCCATCTTGGATTCCCCTAGGTCTCTAGTTTTCAAAAATGCACATGTTTGATACGTTTCCATAGGAGCCGGCTGAGCTAGAGGCCAAATTCTACAGGTAGGCACTTTGCAAAAAACACCTCTGTTTTCTTTAAAAAAATGTGATGTGTGCACGTAGTGTTTTGGGGCGTTTCCTGTCACGGGCGCTAGGCCTACCCGCACAAGTGAGGTATCATTTTTATCGGGAAACTTGGGGGAATGCTGGGTGGAAGGAAATTTGTGGCTCCTCTCAGATTCCAGAACTTTCTGTCACCGAAATGTGAGGAAACTTGTTTTTTTAGCCAAATTTTGAGGTTTGCAAAGGATTCTGGGTAAAAGAACCTGGTCAGAGCCCCACAAGTCACCCCATCTTGGATTCCCCTAGGTCTCTAGTTTTAAAAAATGCACAGGTTTGGTAGGTTTCCCTAGGTGCCGGCTGAGCTAGAGGCCAAAATCTACAGGTAGGCACTTTGCAAAAAACACCTCTGTTTTCTTTCAAAAGATGTGATATGTCAACGTTGTGTTTTGGGGCGTTTCCTGTCACGGGCGCTAGGCCTACCCCCAGAAGTGAGGTATCATTTTTATCGGGAGAATTGGGGGAACGCTGGGTGGAAGAAAATTTGTGGCTCCTCTCAGATTCCAGAACTTTCGGTCACCGAAATGTGAGGAAAATGTGTTTTTTTTAGCCACATTTTGAGGTTTGCAAAGGATTCTGGGTCACAGAACCTGGTCAGAGCCCCACAAGTCACCCCATCTTGGATTCCCCTAGGTCTCTAGTTTTCAAAAATGCACAGGTTTGGTACGTTTCCCTAGGTGCCGGCTGAGCTAGAGGCCAAAATCTACATGTAGGCACTTTGCAAAAAACACCTCTGTTTTCTTTAAAAAAATGTGATGTGTCCACGTTGTGTTTTGGGGCGTTTCCTGTCACGGGCGCTAGGCCTACCCACACAAGTGAGGTATCATTTTTATCGGGAGACTTGGGGGAACGCTGGGTGGAAGGAAATTTGTGGCTCCTCTCAGATTCCAGAACTTTCTGACACCGAAATGTGAGGAAAACTTGTTTTTTTAGCCAAATTTTGAGGTTTGCAGAGGATTCTGGGTAACAGGACCTGGGCAGAGCCCCACAAGTCACCCCATCTTCGATTCCCCTAGGTCTCTAGTTTTAAAAAATGCACAGGTTTGGTACGTTTTCCTATGTGCCGGCTGAGCTAGAGGCCAAAATCTACAGGTAGGCACTTTGCAAAAAACACCTCTGTTTTCTTTAAAAAAATGTGATATGTCCAGGTTGTGTTTTGGGACGTTTCCTGTCACAGGCGCTAGGCCTACCCCCAGAAGTGAGGTATCATTTTTATCGTGAGACTTGGGGGAACGCTGGGTGGAAGGAAATTTGTGGCTCCTCTCAGATTCCAGAACTTTCTGTCACTGAAATGTGAGTAAAACTTGTTTTTTTAGCCAAATTTTGAGGTTTGCAAAGGATTCTGGGTAACATAACCTGGTCAGAGCCCCACAAGTCACCCATCTTGGATTCCCCTAGGTCTCTAGTTTTCAAAAATGCGCAGGTTTGGTAGGTTTCCCTAGGTGCCGGCTGAGCTAGAGGCCAAAATCTACAGGTAGGCACTTTGCAAAAAACACCTCTGTTTTCTTTCAAAAAATGTGATGTGTCCAGGTTGTGTTTTGGGGCGTTTCCTGTCACGGGCGCTAGGCCTACCCACACAAGTGAGGTATCATTTTTATAGGGAGACTTGAGGGAACGCTGGGTGGAAGGAAATTTGTGGCTCCTCTCAGATTCCAGAACTTTCTGTCACCGAAATGTGAGGAAAACTTGTTTTTTTTAGCCAAATGTTGAGGTTTGCAAAGGATTCTGGGTAACAGAACGTGGTCAGAGCCCCACAAGTCACCCCATATTGGATTTCCCTAGGTCTCTAGTTTTCAAAAAAGCACAGGTTTGGTAGGTCTCCCTAGGTGCCGGTTGAGCTAGAGGCCAAATCTACAGGTAAGCACTTTGTAAAAAACACCTCTGTTTTCTTTCAAAAAATGTGATGTGTCCATGTTGTGTTTTGGGGCATTTCCTGTCATGGGCGCTAGGCCTACCCACACAAGTGAGGTATCATTTTTATCGGGAGACTTGGCGGAACGCTGGGTGGAAGGAAATTTGTGGCTCCTTTCAGATTCCAGAACTTTCTGTCACCAAAATTTGAGGAAAACGTGTTTTTTTAGCCAAATTTTGAGGTTTGCAAAGGATTGTGGGTAACAGAACCTGGTCAGAGCCCCACAAGTCACCCCATCTTGGATTCCCCTAGGTCTCTAGTTTTCAAAAATGCACAGGTTTGGTACGTTTCCCTAGGTGCTGGCTGAGCTAGAGGCCAAAACCTACAGGTAGGCACTTTGCAAAAAACACCTCTGTTTTCTTTAAAAAAATGTGATGTGTCCACGTTGTGTTTTGGGGCATTTCCTGTCACGGGCGCTAGGCCTACCCACACAAGTGAGGTATCATTTTTATCGGGAGACTTGAGGGAACGCTGGGTGGAAGGAAATTTGTGGCTCCTCTCAGATTCCAGAACTTTCTGTCACCGAAATGTGAGGAAAACTTGTTTTTTTAGCCAAATGTTGAGGTTTGCAAAGGATTTTGGGTAACAGAATCTGGTCAGAGCCCCACAAGTCACCCCATATTGGATTCCCCTAGGTCTCTAGTTTTAAAAAATGCACAGGTTTGGTAGGTTTCCCTAGGTGCCGGCTGAGCTAGAGGCCAAATCTACTTTGCAAAAAACACCTCTGTTTTCATAAAAAAAATGTGATGTGTCCATGTTGTGTTTTGGGGCATTTCCTGTCACGGGCGCTAGGCCTACCCACACAAGTGAGGTATCATTTTTATCGGGAGACTTGGGGGAACGCTGGGTGGAAGGAAATTTGTGGCTCCTCTCAGATTCCAGAGCTTTCTGTCACCGAAATGTGAGGAAAACTTGTTTTTTTAGCCAAATTTTGAGGTTTGCAAAGGATTCTGGGTAACAGAATCTGGTCAGAGCCCCACAAGTCACCCCATATTGGATTCCCCGAGGTCTCTAGTTTTAAGAAATGCACAGGTTTGGTACGTTTCCCTATGTGCCGGCTGAGCTAGAGGCCAAAATCTACAGGTAAGCACTTTGCAAAAAACACCTCTGTTTTCTTTCAAAAAATGTGATGTGTCCATGTTGTGTTTTGGGGCATTTCCTGTCACGGGCGCTAGGCCTACCCACACAAGTGAGGTATCATTTTTATCGGGAGACTTGGGGGAACGCTGGGAGGACGGAAATTTGTGGCTCCTCTCAGACTCCAGAACTTTCTGTCACTGAAAAGTGAGGAAAACGTGTTTTTTTAGCCATATTTTGAGGTTTGCAAAGGATTCTGGGTAACAGAACCTGGTCAGAGCCCCACACATCACGCCATCTTGGATTCCCCTAGGTCTCTAGTTTTCAAAAATGCACAGGTTTGGTAGGTTTCCCTAGGTGCCGGCTGAGCTAGAGGCCAAAATCTACAGGTAGGCACTTTGCAAAAAACACCTCTGTTTTCTTTCAAAAAATGTGATGTGTCCAGGTTGTGTTTTGGGGCGTTTCCTGTCACGGGCGCTAGGCCTATCCACACATGTAAGGTATCATTTTTATCGGGAGACTTGAGGGAACGCTGGGTGGAAGGAAATTTGTGGCTCCTCTCAGATTCCAGAACTTTCTGTCACCGAAATGTGAGGAAAACTTGTTTTTTTAGCCAAATGTTGAGGTTTGCAAAGGATTCTGGGTCACAGAACCTGGTCAGAGCCCCACAAGTCACCCCATATTGGATTCCCCTAGGTCTCTAGTTTTCAAAAATGCACAGGTTTGGTAGGTTTCCCTAGGTGCCGGCTGAGCTAGAGGCCAAATCTACTTTGCAAAAAACACCTCTGTTTTCATTAAAAAAATATATTGTGTCCATGTTGTGTTTTGGGGCATTTCCTGTCACGGGCGCTATGCCTACCCACACAAGTGAGGTATCATTTTTATCGGGAGACTTGGGGGAACGCTGGGTGGAAGGAAATGTGTGGCTCCTCTCATATTCCAAAACTTTCTGTCACCGAAATGTGAGGAAAACGTGTTTTTTAGCCAAATTTTGAGGTTTGCAATGGATTCTGTGTAACAGAACCTGGTCAGAGTCACCCCATCTTGGATTCCCCTAGGTCTCTAGTTTTAAAAAATACACAGGTTTGGTAGGTTTCCCTAGGTGCCGGCTGAGCTTGAGGCCAAAATCTACAGGTAGGCACTTTGCAAAAAACAACTCTGTTTTCTTTAAAAAAATGTGGTGTCCACGTTGTGTTTTGGGGCATTTCCTGTCACGGGCGCTAGGCCTACCCACCAAAATGAGGTATCATTTTTATCGGGAGAGTTGGGGGAACGCTGGGTGGAAGGAAATTTGTGGCTCCTCTCATATTCCAAAACTTTCTGTCACCGAAATGTGAGGAAAACATGTTTTTTTAGCCACATTTTGAGGTTTGCAAAGGATTCTGTGTAACAGAACCTGGTCAGACTCACCCCATCTTGGATTCCCCTAGGTCTCTGGTTTTCAAAAATGCACAGGTTTGGTAGGTTTCCCTAGGTGCCGGCTGAGCTTGAGGCCAAAATCTACAGGTAGGCACTTTGCAAAAAACACCTCTGTTTTCTTTAAAAAAATTTGATGTGTCCACGTTGTGTTTTGGGGCGTTTCCTGTCACGGGCGCTAGGCCTACCCACACAAGTGAGGTATCATTTTTATCAGGAGACTTGGGGGAACGCTGGGTGGAAGGAAATTTGTGGCTCCTCTCAGATTCCAGAACTTTCTGTCGCCGAAATGTGAGGAAAACTTGTTTTTTTAGCCAAATGTTGAGGTTTGCAAAGGATTCTGTGTAACAGAACCTGGTCAGAGCCCCACAAGTCACCCCATATTGGATTCCCCGAGGTCTGTAGTTTTAAAAAATGCACAGGTTTGGTAGGTTTCCCTAGGTGCCGGCTGAGCTAGAGGCCAAAATCTACAGGTAGGCACTTTGCAAAAAACACCTCTGTTTTCTTTCCAAAAATGTGATGTGTCCACATTGTGTTTTGGGGCATTTCCTGTCACAGGCGCTAGGCCTACCCACACAAGTGAGGTATCATTTTTATCGGGAGACTTGGGGGAACGCTGGGAGGAAGGAAATTTGTGGCTCCTCTCAGACTCCAGAACTTTCTGTCACTGAAAAGTGAGGAAAACGTGTTTTTTTAGCCATATTTTGAGGTTTGCAAAGGATTCTGGGTAACAGAACTTGGTCAGAGCCCCACACATCACGCCATCTTGGATTCCCCTAGGTCTCTAGTTTTCAAAAATGCACAGGTTTGGTAGGTTTCCCTACGTGCCGGCTGAGCTAGAGGCCAAAATCTACAGGTAGGCACTTTGCAAAAAACACCTCTGTTTTCTTTAAAAAAATGTGATGTGTCCAGGTTGTGTTTTGGGGCGTTTCCTGTCACGGGCGCTAGGCCTACCCAAACAAGTAAGGTATCATTTTTATCGGGAGACTTGAGGGAACGCTGGGTGGAAGGAAATTTGTGGCTCCTCTCAGATTCCAGAACTTTCTGTCACCGAAATGGGATTAAAACTTGTTTTTTTAGCCAAATGTTGAGGTTTGCAAAGGATTCTGGGTCACAGAACCTGGTCAGAGCCCCACAAGTCACCCCATATTGGATTCCCCTAGGTCTCTAGTTTTAAAAAATGCACAGGTTTGGTAGGTTTCCCTAGGTGCCGGCTGAGCTAGAGGCCAAATCTACTTTGCAAAAAACACCTCTGTTTTCATAAAAAAAATGTGATGTGTCCATGTTGTGTTTTGGGGCATTTCCTGTCACGGGCGCTAGGGCTACCCACACAAGTGAGGTATCATTTTTATCGGGAGACTTGGGGGAACGCTGGGTGGAAGGAAATTTGTGGCTCCTTTCAGATTCCAGAACTTTCTGTCGCCGAAATGTGAGGAAAACTTGTTTTTTTTAGCCAAATTTTGAGGTTTGCAAAGGATTCTGGGCAACATAACCTGGTCAGAGCCCCACAAGTCACCCATCTTGGATTCCCCTAGGTCTCTAGTTTTAAAAAATGCACAGGTTAGGTAGGTTTCCCTAGGTGCCGGCTGAGCTAAAGGCCAAAATCTACAGGTAGGCACTTTGCAAAAAACAACTCTGTTTTCTTTAAAAAAATGTGGTGTCCACGTTGTGTTTTGGGGCATTTCCTGTCACGGGCGCTAGGCCTACCCACCAAAATGAGGTATCATTTTTATCGGGAGAGTTGGGGGAACGCTGGGTGGAAGGAAATTTGTGGCTCCTCTCATATTCCAAAACTTTCTGTCACCGAAATGTGAGGAAAACATGTTTTTTTAGCCACATTTTGAGGTTTGCAAAGGATTCTGTGTAACAGAACCTGGTCAGACTCACCCCATCTTGGATTCCCCTAGGTCTCTGGTTTTCAAAAATGCACAGGTTTGGTAGGTTTCCCTAGGTGCCGGCTGAGCTTGAGGCCAAAATCTACAGGTAGGCACTTTGCAAAAAACACCTCTGTTTTCTTTAAAAAAATTTGATGTGTCCACGTTGTGTTTTGGGGCGTTTCCTGTCACGGGCGCTAGGCCTACCCACACAAGTGAGGTATCATTTTTATCAGGAGACTTGGGGGAACGCTGGGTGGAAGGAAATTTGTGGCTCCTCTCAGATTCCAGAACTTTCTGTCGCCGAAATGTGAGGAAAACTTGTTTTTTTAGCCAAATGTTGAGGTTTGCAAAGGATTCTGTGTAACAGAACCTGGTCAGAGCCCCACAAGTCACCCCATATTGGATTCCCCGAGGTCTGTAGTTTTAAAAAATGCACAGGTTTGGTAGGTTTCCCTAGGTGCCGGCTGAGCTAGAGGCCAAAATCTACAGGTAGGCACTTTGCAAAAAACACCTCTGTTTTCTTTCCAAAAATGTGATGTGTCCACATTGTGTTTTGGGGCATTTCCTGTCACAGGCGCTAGGCCTACCCACACAAGTGAGGTATCATTTTTATCGGGAGACTTGGGGGAACGCTGGGAGGAAGGAAATTTGTGGCTCCTCTCAGACTCCAGAACTTTCTGTCACTGAAAAGTGAGGAAAACGTGTTTTTTTAGCCATATTTTGAGGTTTGCAAAGGATTCTGGGTAACAGAACTTGGTCAGAGCCCCACACATCACGCCATCTTGGATTCCCCTAGGTCTCTAGTTTTCAAAAATGCACAGGTTTGGTAGGTTTCCCTACGTGCCGGCTGAGCTAGAGGCCAAAATCTACAGGTAGGCACTTTGCAAAAAACACCTCTGTTTTCTTTAAAAAAATGTGATGTGTCCAGGTTGTGTTTTGGGGCGTTTCCTGTCACGGGCGCTAGGCCTACCCAAACAAGTAAGGTATCATTTTTATCGGGAGACTTGAGGGAACGCTGGGTGGAAGGAAATTTGTGGCTCCTCTCAGATTCCAGAACTTTCTGTCACCGAAATGTGAGGAAAACTTGTTTTTTTAGCCAAATGTTGAGGTTTGCAAAGGATTCTGGGTCACAGAACCTGGTCAGAGCCCCACAAGTCACCCCATATTGGATTCCCCTAGGTCTCTAGTTTTCAAAAATGCACAGGTTTGGTAGGTTTCCCTAGGTGCCGGCTGAGCTAGAGGCCAAATCTACTTTGCAAAAAACACCTCTGTTTTCATTAAAAAAATGTGATGTGTCCATGTTGTGTTTTGGGGCATTTCCTGTCACGGGCGCTAGGCCTACCCACACAAGTGAGGTATCATTTTTATCGGGAGACTTGGGGGAACGCTGGGTGGAAGGAAATGTGTGGCTCCTCTCATATTCCAAAACTTTCTGTCACCGAAATGTGAGGAAAACGTGTTTTTTTAGCCAAATTTTGAGGTTTGCAAAGGATTCTGTGTAACAGAACCTGGTCACAGTCACCCCATCTTGGATTCTCCTAGGTCTCTAGTTTTCAAAAATGCACAGGTTTGGTAGGTTTCCTTAGGTGCCGGCTGAGCTAGAGGCAAAAATCTACAGGTAGGCACTTTGCAAAAAACACCTCTGTTTTCTTTAAAAAAATGTGATGTGTCCAGGTTGTGTTTTGGGGCGTTTCCTGTCACGGGCGCTAGGCCTACCGAAACAAGTAAGGTATCATTTTTATCGGGAGACTTGAGGGAACGCTGGGTGGAAGGAAATTTGTGGCTCCTCTCAGATTCCAGAACTTTCTGTCACCGAAATGGGATTAAAACTTGTTTTTTTAGCCAAATGTTGAGGTTTGCAAAGGATTCTGGGTCACAGAACCTGGTCAGAGCCCCACAAGTCACCCCATATTGGATTCCCCTAGGTCTCTAGTTTTAAAAAATGCACAGGTTTGGTAGGTTTCCCTAGGTGCCGGCTGAGCTAGAGGCCAAATCTACTTTGCAAAAAACACCTCTGTTTTCATTAAAAAAATGTGATGTGTCCATGTTGTGTTTTGGGGCATTTCCTGTCACGGGCGCTAGGCCTACCCACACAAGTGAGGTATCATTTTTATCGGGAGACTTGGGGGAACGCTGGTTGGGAGGAAATTTGTGGCTCCTCTCATATTCCAAAACTTTCTGTCACCGAAATGTGAGGAAAACGTGTTTTTTTAGCCAAATTTTGAGGTTTGCAAAGGATTCTGTGTAACAGAACCTGGTCACAGTCACCCCATCTTGGATTCTCCTAGGTCTCTAGTTTTCAAAAATGCACAGGTTTAGTAGGTTTCCCTAGGTGCCGGCTGAGCTAGAGGCCAAAATCTACAGGTAGGCACTTTGCAAAAAACACCTCTGTTTTCTTTAAAAAAAATGTGATGTGTCCAGGTTGTGTTTTGGGGCGTTTCCTGTCACGGGCGCTAGGCCTACCCAAACAAGTAAGGTATCATTTTTATCGGGAGACTTGAGGGAACGCTGGGTGGAAGGAAATTTGTGGCTCCTCTCAGATTCCAGAACTTTCTGTCACCGAAATGGGGGGAAAACTTGTTTTTTTAGCCAAATGTTGAGGTTTGCAAAGGATTCTGGGTCACAGAACCTGGTCAGAGCCCCACAAGTCACCCAATATTGATTTCCCCTAGGTCTCTAGTTTTAAAAAATGCACAGGTTTGGTAGGTTTCCCTAGGTGCCGGCTGAGCTAGAGGCCAAATCTACTTTGCAAAAAACACCTCTGTTTTCTTTCAAAAAATGTGATGTGTCCATGTTGTGTTTTGGGGCATTTCCTGTCACGGGCGCTAGGCCTACCCACACAAGTGAGGTATCATTTTTATCGGGAGACTTGGGGGAACGCTGGGTGGAAGGAAATTTGTGGCTCCTCTCAGATTCCAGAGCTTTCTGTCACCGAAATGTGAGGAAAACTTGTTTTTTTAGCCAAATTTTGAGGTTTGCAAATGATTCTGGGTAACAGAATCTGGTCAGAGCCCCACAAGTCACCCCATATTGGATTCCCCGAGGTCTCTAGTTTTAAGAAATGCACAGGTTTGGTACGTTTCCCTATGTGCCGGCTGAGCTAGAGGCCAAAATCTACAGGTAGACACTTTGCAAAAAACACCTCTGTTTTCTTTCAAAAAATGTGATGTGTCCATGTTGTGTTTTGGGGCATTTCCTGTCACGGGCGCTAGGCCTACCCACACAAGTGAGGTATCATTTTTATCGGGAGACTTGGGGGAACGCTGGGAGGACGGAAATTTGTGGCTCCTCTCAGACTCCAGAACTTTCTGTCACTGAAAAGTGAGGAAAACGTGTTTTTTTAGCCATATTTTGAGGTTTGCAAAGGATTCTGGGTAACAGAACCTGGTCAGAGCCCCACACATCACGCCATCTTGGATTCCCCTAGGTCTCTAGTTTTCAAAAATGCACAGGTTTGGTAGGTTTCCCTAGGTGCCGGCTGAGCTAGAGGCCAAAATCTACAGGTAGGCACTTTGCAAAAAACACCTCTGTTTTCTTTTAAAAAATGTGATGTGTCCAGGTTGTGTTTTGGGGCGTTTCCTGTCACGGGCGCTAGGCCTATCCACACAAGTAAGGTATCATTTTTATCGGGAGACTTGAGGGAACGCTGGGTGGAAGGAAATTTGTGGCTCCTCTCAGATTCCAGAACTTTCTGTCACCGAAATGTGAGGAAAACTTGTTTTTTTAGCCAAATGTTGAGGTTTGCAAAGGATTCTGGGTCACAGAACCTGGTCAGAGCCCCACAAGTCACCCCATATTGGATTCCCCTAGGTCTCTAGTTTTCAAAAATGCACAGGTTTGGTAGGTTTCCCTAGGTGCCGGCTGAGCTAGAGGCCAAATCTACTTTGCAAAAAACACCTCTGTTTTCATTAAAAAAATATATTGTGTCCATGTTGTGTTTTGGGGCATTTCCTGTCACGGGCGCTAGGCCTACCCACACAAGTGAGGTATCATTTTTATCGGGAGACTTGGGGGAACGCTGGGTGGAAGGAAATTTGTGGCTCCTCTCATATTCCAAAACTTTCTGTCACCGAAATGTGAGGAAAACGTGTTTTTTTAGCCAAATTTTGAGGTTTGCAAAGGATTCTGTGTAACAGAACCTGGTCAGAGTCACCCCATCTTGGATTCCCCTAGGTCTCTAGTTTTAAAAAATGCACAGGTTTGGTAGGTTTCCCTAGGTGCCGGCTGAGCTTGAGGCCAAAATCTACAGGTAGGCACTTTGCAAAAAACACCTTTGTTTTCTTTAAAAAAATGTGATGTGTCCACGTTGTGTTTTGGGGCGTTTCCTGTCACGGGCGCTAGGCCTACCCACACAAGTGAGGTATCATTTTTATCGGGAGACTTGGGGGAATGCTGGGTGGAAGGAAATTTGTGGCTCCTCTCAGATTCCAGAACTTTCTGTCACCGAAATGTGAGGAAACTTGTTTTTTTAGCCAAATTTTGAGGTTTGCAAAGGATTCTGGGTAAAAGAACCTGGTCAGAGCCCCACAAGTCACCCCATCTTGGATTCCCCTAGGTCTCTAGTTTTAAAAAATGCACAGGTTTGGTAGGTTTCCCTAGGTGCCGGCTGAGCTAGAGGCCAAAATCTACAGGTAGGCACTTTGCAAAAAACACCTCTGTTTTCTTTAAAAAAATGTGATGTGTCCAGGTTGTGTTTTGGGGCGTTTCCTGTCACGGGCGCTAGGCCTACCCAAAAAAGTAATGTATCATTTTTATCGGGAGACTTGAGGGAACGCTGGGTGGAAGGAAATTTAGTGGCTCCTCTCAGATTCCAGAACTTTCTGTCACTGAAATGTGAGGAAAACTTGTTTTTTTAGCCAAATGTTGAGGTTTGCAAAGGATTCTGGGTCACAGAACCTGGTCAGAGCCCCACAAGTCACCCCATATTGGATTCCCCTAGGTCTCTAGTTTTCAAAAATGCACAGGTTTGGTAGGTTTCCCTAGGTGCCGGCTGAGCTAGAGGCCAAAATCTACAGGTAGGCACTTTGCAAAAAACACCTCTGTTTTCTTTCAAAAGATGTGATATGTCCACGTTGTGTTTTGGGTCGTTTCCTGTCACGGGCGCTAGGCCTACCCCCAGAAGTGAGGTATCATTTTTATCGGGAGACTTGGGGGAACGCTGGGTGGAAGGAAATTTGTGGCTCCTCTCAGATTCCAGAACTTTCGGTCACCGAAATGTGAGGAAAATGTGTTTTTTTAGCCACATTTTGAGGTTTGCAAAGGATTCTGGGTCACAGAACCTAGTCAGAGCCCCACAAGTCACCCATCTTGGATTCCCCTAGGTCTCTAGTTTTCAAAAATGCGCAGGTTTGGTAGGTTTCCCTAGGTGCCGGCTGAGCTAGAGGCCAAAATCTACAGGTAGGCACTTTGCAAAAAACACCTCTGTTTTCTTTCAAAAAATGCGATATGTCCACGTTGTGTTTTGGGGCGTTTCCTTGTCACAGGCGCTAGGCCTACCCCCAGAAGTGAGGTATCATTTTTATCGTGAGACTTGGGGGAACGCTGGGTGGAAGGAAATTTGTGGCTCCACTCAAATTCCAGAACTTTCTGTCACTGAAATGTGAGGAAAACTTGTTTTTTTAGCCAAATTTTGAGGTTTGCAAAGGATTCTGGGTAACATAACCTGGTCAGAGCCCCACAAGTCACCCATCTTGGATTCCCCTAGGTCTCTAGTTTTCAAAAATGCGCAGGTTTGGTAGGTTTCCCTAGGTGCCGGCTGAGCTAGAGGCCAAAATCTACAGGTAGGCACTTTGCAAAAAACACCTCTGTTTTCTTTCAAAAAATGTGATGTGTCCAGGTTGTGTTTTGGGGCGTTTCCTGTCACGGGCGCTAGGCCTACCCACACAAGTGAGGTATCATTTTTATAGGGAGACTTGAGGGAACGCTGGGTGGAATGAAATTTGTGGCTCCTCTCAGATTCCAGAACTTTCTGTCACCGAAATGTGAGGAAAACTTGTTTTTTTTAGCCAAATGTTGAGGTTTGCAAAGGATTCTGGGTAACAGAACCTGGTCAGTGCCCCACAAGTCACCCCATATTGGATTTCCCTAGGTCTCTAGTTTTCAAAAAAGCACAGGTTTGGTAGGTCTCCCTAGGTGCCGGCTGAGCTAGAGGCCAAATCTACAGGTAAGCACTTTGTAAAAAACACCTCTGTTTTCTTTCAAAAAATGTGATGTGTTCATGTTGTGTTTTGGGGCATTTCCTGTCATGGGCGCTAGGCCTACCCACACAAGTGAGGTATCATTTTTGTCGGGAGACTTGGGGGAACGCTGGGTGGAAGGAAATTTGTGGCTCCTTTCAGATTCCAGAACTTTCTGTCACCAAAATTTGAGGAAAACGTGTTTTTTTAGCCAAATTTTGAGGTTTGCAAAGGATTGTGGGTAACAGAACCTGGTCAGACTCACCCCATCTTGGATTCCCCTAGGTCTCTAGTTTTCAAAAATGCGCAGGTTTGGTAGGTTTCCCTAGGTGCCGGCTGAGCTAGAGGCCAAAATCTACAGGTAGGCACTTTGCAAAAAACACCTCTGTTTTCTTTCAAAAAATGTGATGTGTCCAGGTTGTGTTTTGGGGCGTTTCCTGTCACGGGCGCTAGGCCTACCCACACAAGTGAGGTATCATTTTTATAGGGAGACTTGAGGGAACGCTGGGTGGAATGAAATTTGTGGCTCCTCTCAGATTCCAGAACTTTCTGTCACCGAAATGTGAGGAAAACTTGTTTTTTTTAGCCAAATGTTGAGGTTTGCAAAGGATTCTGGGTAACAGAACCTGGTCAGTGCCCCACAAGTCACCCCATATTGGATTTCCCTAGGTCTCTAGTTTTCAAAAAAGCACAGGTTTGGTAGGTCTCCCTAGGTGCCGGCTGAGCTAGAGGCCAAATCTACAGGTAAGCACTTTGTAAAAAACACCTCTGTTTTCTTTCAAAAAATGTGATGTGTCCATGTTGTGTTTTGGGGCATTTCCTGTCATGGGCGCTAGGCCTACCCACACAAGTGAGGTATCATTTTTATCGGGAGACTTGGGGGAACGCTGGGTGGAAGGAAATTTGTGGCTCCTTTCAGATTCCAGAACTTTCTGTCACCAAAATTTGAGGAAAACGTGTTTTTTTAGCCAAATTTTGAGGTTTGCAAAGGATTGTGGGTAACAGAACCTGGTCAGACTCACCCCATCTTGGATTCCCCTAGGTCTCTAGTTTTCAAAAATGCGCAGGTTTGGTAGGTTTCCCTAGGTGCCGGCTGAGCTAGAGGCCAAAATCTACAGGTAGGCACTTTGCAAAAAACACCTCTGTTTTCTTTCAAAAAATGCGATATGTCCACGTTGTGTTTTGGGGCGTTTCCTGTCACAGGCGCTAGGCCTACCCCCAGAAGTGAGGTATCATTTTTATCGTGAGACTTGGGGGAACGCTGGGTGGAAGGAAATTTGTGGCTCCACTCAAATTCCAGAACTTTCTGTCACTGAAATGTGAGGAAAACTTGTTTTTTTAGCCAAATTTTGAGGTTTGCAAAGGATTCTGGGTAACATAACCTGGTCAGAGCCCCAGAAGTCACCCATCTTGGATTCCCCTAGGTCTCTAGTTTTCAAAAATGCGCAGGTTTGGTAGGTTTCCCTAGGTGCCGGCTGAGCTAGAGGCCAAAATCTACAGGTAGGCACTTTGCAAAAAACACCTCTGTTTTCTTTCAAAAAATGTGATGTGTCCAGGGTGTGTTTTGGGGCATTTCCTGTCACGGGCGCTAGGCCTACCCACACAAGTGAGGTATCATTTTTATAGGGAAACTTGAGGGAACGCTGGGTGGAAGGAAATTTGTGGCTCCTCTCAGATTCCAGAACTTTCTGTCACCGAAATGTGAGGAAAACTTGTTTTTTTTAGCCAAATGTTGAGGTTTGCAAAGGATTCTGGGTAACAGAACCTAGTCAGAGCCCCACAAGTCACCCCATATTGGATTTCCCTAGGTCTCTAGTTTTCAAAAAAGCACAGCTTTGGTAGGTCTCCCTAGGTGCCGGCTGAGCTAGAGGCCAAATCTACAGGTAAGCACTTTGTAAAAAACACCTCTGTTTTCTTTCAAAAAATGTGATGTGTCCATGTTGTGTTTTGGGGCATTTCCTGTCATGGGCGCTAGGCCTACCCACACAAGTGAGGTATCATTTTTATCGGGAGACTTGGGGGAACGCTGGGTGGAAGGAAATTTGTGGCTCCTTTCAGATTCCAGAACTTTCTGTCACCAAAATTTGAGGAAAACGTGTTTTTTTAAGCCAAATTTTGAGGTTTGCAAAGGATTGTGGGTAACAGAACCTGGTCAGACTCACCCCATCTTGGATTCCCCTAGGTCTCTGGTTTTCAAAAATGCACAGGTTTGGTAGGTTTCCCTAGGTGTCGGCTGAGCTTGAGGCCAAAATCTACAGGTAGGCACTTTGCAAAAAACACCTCTGTTTTCTTTAAAAAAATTTGATGTGTCCACGTTGTGTTTTGGGGCGTTTCCTGTCACGGGCGCTAGGCCTACCCACACAAGTGAGGTATCATTTTTATCGGGAGACTTGGGGGAACGCTGGGTGGAAGGAAATTTGTGGCTCCTCTCAGATTCCAGAACTTTCGGTCACCGAAATGTGAGGAAAACTTGTTTTTTTAGCCAAATGTTGAGGTTTGCAAAGGATTCTGTGTAACAGAACCTGGTCAGAGCCCCACAAGTCACCCCATATTGGATTCCCCGAGGTCTGTAGTTTTAAAAAATGCACAGGTTTGGTAGGTTTCCCTAGGTGCCGGCTGAGCTAGAGGCCAAAATCTACAGGTAGGCACTTTGCAAAAAACACCTCTGTTTTCTTTCCAAAAATGTGATGTGTCCACATTGTGTTTTGGGGCATTTCCTGTCACAGGCGCTAGGCCTACCCACACAAGTGAGGTATCATTTTTATCGGGAGACTTGGGGGAACGCTGGGAGGAAGGAAATTTGTGGCTCCTCTCAGACTCCAGAACTTTCTGTCACTGAAATTTGAGGAAAACGTGTTTTTTTAGCCAAATTTTGAGGTTTGCAAAGGATTGTGGGTAACAGAACCTGGTCAGAGCCCCACAAGTCACCCCATCTTGGATTCCCCTAGGTCTCTAGTTTTCAAAAATGCGCAGGTTTGGTACGTTTCCCTAGGTGCTGGCTGAGCTAGAGGCCAAAATCTACAGGTAGGCACTTTGCAAAAAACACCTCTGTTTTCTTTAAAAAAATGTGGTGTCCACGTTGTGTTTTGGGGCATTTCCTGTCACGGGCGCTAGGCCTACCCACCAAAATGAGGTATCATTTTTATCGGGAGAGTTGGGGGAACGCTGGGTGGAAGGAAATTTGTGGCTACTTTCAGATTCCAGAACTTTCTGTCACCAAAATTTGAGGAAAACGTGTTTTTTTAGCCAAATTTTGAGGTTTGCAAAGGATTGTGGGTAACAGAACCTGGTCAGACTCACCCCATCTTGGATTCCCCTAGGTCTCTAGTTTTCAAAAATGCGCAGGTTTGGTAGGTTTCCCTAGGTGCCGGCTGAGCTAGAGGCCAAAATCTACAGGTAGGCACTTTGCAAAAAACACCTCTGTTTTCCTTCAAAAAATGCGATATGTCCACGTTGTGTTTTGGGGCGTTTCCTGTCACAGGTGCTAGGCCTACCCCCAGAAGTGAGGTATCATTTTTATCGTGAGACTTGGGGGAACGCTGGGTGGAAGGAAATTTGTGGCTCCACTCAAATTCCAGAACTTTCTGTCACTGAAATGTGAGGAAAACTTGTTTTTTTAGCCAAATTTTGAGGTTTGCAAAGGATTCTGGGTAACATAACCTGGTCAGAGCCCCACAAGTCACCCATCTTGGATTCCCCTAGGTCTCTAGTTTTCAAAAATGCGCAGGTTTGGTAGGTTTCCCTAGGTGCCGGCTGAGCTAGAGGCCAAAATCTACAGGTAGGCACTTTGCAAAAAACACCTCTGTTTTCTTTCAAAAAATGTGATGTGTCCAGGGTGTGTTTTGGGGCATTTCCTGTCACGGGCGCTAGGCCTACCCACACAAGTGAGGTATCATTTTTATAGGGAAACTTGAGGGAACGCTGGGTGGAAGGAAATTTGTGGCTCCTCTCAGATTCCAGAACTTTCTGTCACCGAAATGTGAGGAAAACTTGTTTTTTTTAGCCAAATGTTGAGGTTTGCAAAGGATTCTGGGTAACAGAACCTAGTCAGAGCCCCACAAGTCACCCCATATTGGATTTCCCTAGGTCTCTAGTTTTCAAAAAAGCACAGGTTTGGTAGGTCTCCCTAGGTGCCGGCTGAGCTAGAGGCCAAATCTACAGGTAAGCACTTTGTAAAAAACACCTCTGTTTTCTTTCAAAAAATGTGATGTGTCCATGTTGTGTTTTGGGGCATTTCCTGTCATGGGCGCTAGGCCTACCCACACAAGTGAGGTATCATTTTTATCGGGAGACTTGGGGGAACGCTGGGTGGAAGGAAATTTGTGGCTCCTTTCAGATTCCAGAACTTTCTGTCACCAAAATTTGAGGAAAACGTGTTTTTTTAGCCAAATTTTGAGGTTTGCAAAGGATTGTGGGTAACAGAACCTGGTCAGACTCACCCCATCTTGGATTCCCCTAGGTCTCTGGTTTTCAAAAATGCACAGGTTTGGTAGGTTTCCCTAGGTGCCGGCTGAGCTTGAGGCCAAAATCTACAGGTAGGCACTTTGCAAAAAACACCTCTGTTTTCTTTAAAAAAATGTGATGTGTCCACGTTGTGTTTTGGGGCGTTTCCTGTCACGGGCGCTAGGCCTACCCACACAAGTGAGGTATCATTTTTATCGGGAGACTTGGGGGAACGCTGGGTGGAAGGAAATTTGTGGCTCCTCTCAGATTCCAGAACTTTCGGTCACCGAAATGTGAGGAAAACTTGTTTTTTTAGCCAAATGTTGAGGTTTGCAAAGGATTCTGTGTAACAGAACCTGGTCAGAGCCCCACAAGTCACCCCATATTGGATTCCCCGAGGTCTGTAGTTTTAAAAAATGCACAGGTTTGGTAGGTTTCCCTAGGTGCCGGCTGAGCTAGAGGCCAAAATCTACAGGTAGGCACTTTGCAAAAAACACCTCTGTTTTCTTTCCAAAAATGTGATGTGTCCACATTGTGTTTTGGGGCATTTCCTGTCACAGGCGCTAGGCCTACCCACACAAGTGAGGTATCATTTTTATCGGGAGACTTGGGGGAACGCTGGGAGGAAGGAAATTTGTGGCTCCTCTCAGACTCCAGAACTTTCTGTCACTGAAATTTGAGGAAAACGTGTTTTTTTAGCCAAATTTTGAGGTTTGCAAAGGATTGTGGGTAACAGAACCTGGTCAGAGCCCCACAAGTCACCCCATCTTGGATTCCCCTAGGTCTCTAGTTTTCAAAAATGCGCAGGTTTGGTACGTTTCCCTAGGTGCTGGCTGAGCTAGAGGCCAAAATCTACAGGTAGGCACTTTGCAAAAAACACCTCTGTTTTCTTTAAAAAAATGTGGTGTCCACGTTGTGTTTTGGGGCATTTCCTGTCACGGGCGCTAGGCCTACCCACCAAAATGAGGTATCATTTTTATCGGGAGAGTTGGGGGAACGCTGGGTGGAAGGAAATTTGTGGCTCCTCTCATATTCCAAAACTTTCTGGCACCGAAATGTGAGGAAAACATGTTTTTTTAGCCACATTTTGAGGTTTGCAAAGGATTCTGTGTAACAGAACCTGGTCAGACTCACCCCATCTTGGATTCCCCTAGGTCTCTGGTTTTAAAAAATGCACAGGTTTGGTAGGTTTCCCTAGGTGCCGGCTGAGCTTGAGGCCAAAATCTACAGGTAGGCACTTTGCAAAAAACACCTCTGTTTTCTTTAAATAAAATGTGATGTGTCCACGTTGTGTTTTGGGGCGTTTCCTGTCACGGGCGCTAGGCCTACCCACACAAGTGAGGTATCATTTTTATCGGGAGACTTGGGGGAACGCTGGGTGGAAGGAAATTTGTGGCTCCTCTCAGATTGCAGAACTTTCTGTCGCCGAAATGTGAGGAAAACTTGTTTTTTTAGCCAAATGTTGAGGTTTGCAAAGGATTCTGTGTAACAGAACCTGGTCAGAGCCCCACAAGTCACCCCATATTGGATTCCCCGAGGTCTGTAGTTTTAAAAAATGCACAGGTTTGGTAGGTTTCCCTAGGTGCCGGCTGAGCTAGAGGCCAAAATCTACAAGTAGGCACTTTGCAAAAAACACCTCTGTTTTCTTTCCAAAAATGTGATGTGTCCACATTGTGTTTTGGGGCATTTCCTGTCACAGGCGGTAGGCCTACCCACACAAGTGAGGTATCATTTTTATCGGGAGACTTGGGGGAACGCTGGGAGGAAGGAAATTTGTGGCTCCTCTCAGATTCCAGAACTTTCTGTCACCGAAATGTGAGGAAAACTTGTTTTTTTAGCCAAATTTTGAGGTTTGCAAAGGATTCTGGGTAACAGAATCTGGTCAGAGCCCCACAAGTCACCCCATATTGGATTCCCCGAGGTCTCTAGTTTTAAGAAATGCACAGGTTTGGTACGTTTCCCTATGTGCCGGCTGAGCTAGAGGCCAAAATCTACAGGTAGGCACCTTGCAAAAAATACCTCTGTTTTCTTTCAAAAAATGTGATGTGTCCATGTTGTGTTTTGGGGCATTTCCTGTCACGGGCGCTAGGCCTACCCACACAAGTGAGGTATCATTTTTATCGGGAGACTTGGGGGAACGCTGGGAGGACGGAAATTTGTGGCTCCTCTCAGACTCCAGAACTTTCTGTCACTGAAAAGTGAGGAAAACGTGTTTTTTTAGCCATATTTTGAGGTTTGCAAAGGATTCTGGGTAACAGAACCTGGTCAGAGCCCCACACATCACGCCATCTTGGATTCCCCTAGGTCTCTAGTTTTCAAAAATGCACAGGTTTGGTAGGTTTCCCTAGGTGCCGGCTGAGCTAGAGGCCAAAATCTACAGGTAGGCACTTTGCAAAAAAGACCTCTGTTTTCTTTCAAAAAATGTGATGTGTCCAGGTTGTGTTTTGGGGCGTTTCCTGTCACGGGCGCTAGGCCTATCCACACATGTAAGGTATCATTTTTATCGGGAGACTTGAGGGAACGCTGGGTGGAAGGAAATTTGTGGCTCCTCTCAGATTCCAGAACTTTCTGTCACCGAAATGTGAGGAAAACTTGTTTTTTTAGCCAAATGTTGAGGTTTGCAAAGGATTCTGGGTCACAGAACCTGGTCAGAGCCCCACAAGTCACCCCATATTGGATTCCCCTAGGTCTCTAGTTTTAAAAAATGCACAGGTTTGGTAGGTTTCCCTAGGTGCCGGCTGAGCTAGAGGCCAAATCTACTTTGCAAAAAACACCTCTGTTTTCATTAAAAAAATATATTGTGTCCATGTTGTGTTTTGGGGCATTTCCTGTCACGGGCGCTAGGCCTACCCACACAAGTGAGGTATCATTTTTATCGGGAGACTTGGGGGAACGCTGGGTGGAAGGAAATTTGTGGCTCCTCTCATATTCCAAAACTTTCTGTCACCGAAATGTGAGGAAAACTTGTTTTTTTAGCCAAATTTTGAGGTTTGCAAAGGATTCTGTGTAACAGAACCTGGTCAGAGTCACCCCATCTTGGATTCCCCTAGGTCTCTAGTTTTAAGAAATGCACAGGTTTGGTAGGTTTCCCTAGGTGCCGGCTGAGCTTGAGGCCAAAATCTACAGGTAGGCACTTTGCAAAAAACACCTCTGTTTTCTTTAAAAAAATGTGATGTGTCCACGTTGTGTTTTGGGGCGTTTCCTGTCACGGGCGCTAGGCCTACCCACACAAGTGAGGTATCATTTTTATCGGGAGACTTGGGGGAACGCTGGGTGGAAGGAAATTTGTGGCTCCTATCAGATTCCAGAACTTTCTGTCACCGAAATGTGAGGAAAACTTGTTTTTTTAGCCAAATTATGAGGTTTGGAAAGGATTCTGGGTAACAGAATCTGGTCAGAGCCCCACAAGTCACCCCATATTGGATTCCCCGAGGTCTCTAGTTTTAAGAAATGCACAGGTTTGGTAGGTTTCCCTAGGTGTCGGCTGAGCTAGAGGCCAAAATCTACAGGTTGGCACTTTGCAAAAAACACCTCTGTTTTCTTTCAAAATATGTGATGTGTCCATGTTGTGTTTTGGGGCATTTCCTGTCACGGGCGCTAGGCCTACCCACACAAGTGAGGTATCATTTTTATCGGGAGACTTGGGGGAACGCTGGGTGGAAGGAAATTTGTGGCTCCTCTCAGATTCCAGAACTTTCTGTCACCGAAATGTGAGGAAAATGTGTTTTTTTAGCCACATTTTGAGGTTTGCAAAGGATTCTGGGTCACAGAACCTGGTCAGAGCCCCACAAGTCACCCCATCTTGGATTCCCCTAGGTCTCTAGTTTTCAAAAATGCACATGTTTGATACGTTTCCATAGGAGCCGGCTGAGCTAGAGGCCAAATTCTACAGGTAGGCACTTTGCAAAAAACACCTCTGTTTTCTTTCAAAAAATGTGATGTGTCCACGTAGTGTTTTGGGGCGTTTCCTGTCACGGGCGCTAGGCCTACCCACACAAGTGAGGTATCATTTTTATCGGGAAACTTGGGGGAATGCTGGGTGGAAGGAAATTTGTGGCTCCTCTCAGATTCCAGAACTTTCTGTCACCGAAATGTGAGGAAACTTGTTTTTTTAGCCAAATTTTGAGGTTTGCAAAGGATTCTGGGTAAAAGAACCTGGTCAGAGCCCCACAAGTCACCCCATCTTGGATTCCCCTAGGTCTCTAGTTTTAAAAAATGCACAGGTTTGGTAGGTTTCCCTAGGTGCCGGCTGAGCTAGAGGCCAAAATCTACAGGTAGGCACTTTGCAAAAAACACCTCTGTTTTCTTTCAAAAGATGTGATATGTCCACGTTGTGTTTTGGGGCGTTTCCTGTCACGGGCGCTAGGCCTACCCCCAGAAGTGAGGTATCATTTTTATCGGGAGACTTGGGGGAACGCTGGGTGGAAGGAAATTTGTGGCTCCTCTCAGATTCCAGAACTTTCGGTCACCGAAATGTGAGGAAAATGTGTTTTTTTAGCCACATTTTGAGGTTTGCAAAGGATTCTGGGTCACAGAACCTGGTCAGAGCCCCACAAGTCACCCCATCTTGGATTCCCCTAGGTCTCTAGTTTTCAAAAATGCACAGGTTTGGTACGTTTCCCTAGGTGCCGGCTGAGCTAGAGGCCAAAATCTACATGTAGGCACTTTCAAAAAACACCTCTGTTTTCTTTAAAAAAATGTGATGTGTCCACGTTGTGTTTTGGGGCGTTTCCTGTCACGGGCGCTAGGCCTACCCACACAAGTGAGGTATCATTTTTATCGGGAGACTTGGGGGAATGCTGGGTGGAAGGAAATTTGTGGCTCCTCTCAGATTCCAGAACTTTCTGTCACCGAAATGTGAGGAAACTTGTTTTTTTAGCCAAATTTTGAGGTTTGCAAAGGATTCTGGGTAAAAGAACCTGGTCAGAGCCCCACAAGTCACCCCATCTTGGATTCCCCTAGGTCTCTAGTATTAAAAAATGCACAGGTTTGGTAGGTTTCCCTAGGTGCCGGCTGAGCTAGAGGCCAAAATCTACAGGTAGGCACTTTGCAAAAAACACCTCTGTTTTCTTTAAAAAAATGTGATGTGTCCAGGTTGTGTTTTGGGGCGTTTCCAGTCACGGGCGCTAGGCCTACCCAAACAAGTAAGGTATCATTTTTATCGGGAGATTTGAGGGAACGCTGGGTGGAAGGAAATTTGTGGCTCCTCTCAGATTCCAGAACTTTCTGTCACCGAAATGTGAGGAAACTTGTTTTTTTAGCCAAATTTTGAGGTTTGCAAAGGATTCTGGGTAAAAGAACCTGGTCAGAGCCCCACACATCACGCCATCTTGGATTCCCCTAGGTCTCTAGTTTTCAAAAATGCACAGGTTTGGTAGGTTTCCCTAGGTGCCGGCTGAGCTAGAGGCCAAAATCTACAGGTAGGCACTTTGCAAAAAACACCTCTGTTTTCTTTCAAAAAATGTGATGTGTCCAGGTTGTGTTTTGGGGCGTTTCCTGTCACGGGCGCTAGGCCTATCCACACATGTAAGGTATCATTTTTATCGGGAGACTTGAGGGAACGCTGGGTGGAAGGAAATTTGTGGCTCCTCTCAGATTCCAGAACTTTCTGTCACCGAAATGTGAGGAAAACTTGTTTTTTTAGCCAAATGTTGAGGTTTGCAAAGGATTCTGGGTCACAGAACCTGGTCAGAGCCCCACAAGTCACCCCATATTGGATTCCCCTAGGTCTCTAGTTTTCAAAAATGCACAGGTTTGGTAGGTTTCCCTAGGTGCCGGCTGAGCTAGAGGCCAAATCTACTTTGCAAAAAACACCTCTGTTTTCATTAAAAAAATATATTGTGTCCATGTTGTGTTTTGGGGCATTTCCTGTCACGGGCGCTAGGCCTACCCACACAAGTGAGGTATCATTTTTATCGGGAGACTTGGGGGAACGCTGGGTGGAAGGAAATTTGTGGCTCCTCTCATATTCCAAAACTTTCTGTCACCGAAATGTGAGGAAAACTTGTTTTTTTAGCCAAATTTTGAGGTTTGCAAAGGATTCTGTGTAACAGAACCTGGTCAGAGTCACCCCATCTTGGATTCCCCTAGGTCTCTAGTTTTAAGAAATGCACAGGTTTGGTAGGTTTCCCTAGGTGCCGGCTGAGCTTGAGGCCAAAATCTACAGGTAGGCACTTTGCAAAAAACACCTCTGTTTTCTTTAAAAAAATGTGATGTGTCCACGTTGTGTTTTGGGGCGTTTCCTGTCACGGGCGCTAGGCCTACCCACACAAGTGAGGTATCATTTTTATCGGGAGACTTGGGGGAACGCTGGGTGGAAGGAAATTTGTGGCTCCTATCAGATTCCAGAACTTTCTGTCACCGAAATGTGAGGAAAACTTGTTTTTTTAGCCAAATTATGAGGTTTGGAAAGGATTCTGGGTAACAGAATCTGGTCAGAGCCCCACAAGTCACCCCATATTGGATTCCCCGAGGTCTCTAGTTTTAAGAAATGCACAGGTTTGGTAGGTTTCCCTAGGTGTCGGCTGAGCTAGAGGCCAAAATCTACAGGTTGGCACTTTGCAAAAAACACCTCTGTTTTCTTTCAAAATATGTGATGTGTCCATGTTGTGTTTTGGGGCATTTCCTGTCACGGGCGCTAGGCCTACCCACACAAGTGAGGAATCATTTTTATCGGGAGACTAGGGGGAACGCTGGGTGGAAGGAAATTTGTGGCTCCTCTCAGATTCCAGAACTTTCTGTCACCGAAATGAGAGGAAAATGTGTTTTTTTAGCCACATTTTGAGGTTTGCAAAGGATTCTGGGTCACAGAACCTGGTCAGAGCCCCACAAGTCACCCCATCTTGGATTCCCCTAGGTCTCTAGTTTTCAAAAATGCACATGTTTGATACGTTTCCATAGGAGCCGGCTGAGCTAGAGGCCAAATTCTACAGGTAGGCACTTTGCAAAAAACACCTCTGTTTTCTTTCAAAAAATGCTATGTCCACGTAGTGTTTTGGGGCGTTTCCTGTCACGGGCGCTAGGCCTACCCACACAAGTGAGGTATCATTTTTATCGGGAAACTTGGGGGAATGCTGGGTGGAAGGAAATTTGTGGCTCCTCTCAGATTCCAGAACTTTCTGTCACCGAAATGTGAGGAAACTTGTTTTTTTAGCCAAATTTTGAGGTTTGCAAAGGATTCTGGGTAAAAGAACCTGGCCAGAGCCCCACAAGTCACCCCATCTTGGATTCCCCTAGGTCTCTAGTTTTAAAAAATGCACAGGTTTGGTAGGTTTCCCTAGGTGCCGGCTGAGCTAGAGGCCAAAATCTACAGGTAGGCACTTTGCAAAAAACACCTCTGTTTTCTTTCAAAAGATGTGATATGTCCACGTTGTGTTTTGGGGCGTTTCCTGTCACGGGCGCTAGGCCTACCCCCAGAAGTGAGGTATCATTTTTATCGGGAGACTTGGGGGAACGCTGGGTGGAAGGAAATTTGTGGCTCCTCTCAGATTCCAGAACTTTCGGTCACCGAAATGTGAGGAAAATGTGTTTTTTTAGCCACATTTTGAGGTTTGCAAAGGATTCTGGGTCACAGAACCTGGTCAGAGCCCCACAAGTCACCCCATCTTGGATTCCCCTAGGTCTCTAGTTTTCAAAAATGCACAGGTTTGGTACGTTTCCCTAGGTGCCGGCTGAGCTAGAGGCCAAAATCTACATGTAGGCACTTTGCAAAAAACACCTCTGTTTTCTTTAAAAAAATGTGATGTGTCCACGTTGTGTTTTGGGGCGTTTCCTGTCACGGGCGCTAGGCCTACCCACACAAGTGAGGTATCATTTTTATCGGGAGACTTGGGGGAATGCTGGGTGGAAGGAAATTTGTGGCTCCTCTCAGATTCCAGAACTTTCTGTCACCGAAATGTGAGGAAACTTGTTTTTTTAGCCAAATTTTGAGGTTTGCAAAGGATTCTGGGTAAAAGAACCTGGTCAGAGCCCCACAAGTCACCCCATCTTGGATTCCCCTAGGTCTCTAGTATTAAAAAATGCACAGGTTTGGTAGGTTTCCCTAGGTGCCGGCTGAGCTAGAGGCCAAAATCTACAGGTAGGCACTTTGCAAAAAACACCTCTGTTTTCTTTAAAAAAATGTGATGTGTCCAGGTTGTGTTTTGGGGCGTTTCCTGTCACGGGCGCTAGGCCTACCCAAACAAGTAAGGTATCATTTTTATCGGGAGACTTGAGGGAACGCTGGGTGGAAGGAAATTTGTGGCTCCTCTCAGATTCCAGAACTTTCTGTCACCGAAATGTGAGGAAAACTTGTTTTTTTAGCCAAATGTTGAGGTTTGCAAAGGATTCTGGGTCACAGAACCTGGTCAGAGCCCCACAAGTCACCCCATCTTGGATTCCCCTAGGTCTCTAGTTTTCAAAAATGCACATGTTTGATACGTTTCCATAGGTGCCGGCTGAGCTAGAGGCCAAATTCTACAGGTAGGCACTTTGCAAAAAACACCTCTGTTTTCTTTAAAAAAATGTGATGTGTCCACGTTGTGTTTTGGGGCGTTTCCTGTCACGGGCGCTAGGCCTACCCACACAAGTGAGGTATCATTTTTATCGGGAGACTTGGGGGAACGCTGGGTGGAAGGAAATTTGGGGCTCCTCTCAGATTCCAGAACTTTCGGTCACCGAAATGTGAGGAAAATGTGTTTTTTTAGCCACATTTTGAGGTTTGCAAAGGATTCTGGGTCATAGAACCTGGTCAGAGCCCCACAAGTCACCCCATCTTGGATTCCCCTAGGTCTCTAGTTTTAAAAAATGCACAGGTTTGGTACGTTTCCCTAGGTGCCGGCTGAGCTAGAGGCCAAAATCTACAGGTAGGCACTTTGCAAAAAACACCTCTGTTTTCTTTAAAAAAATTTGATGTGTCCACGTTGTGTTTTGGGGCGTTTCCTGTCACGGGCGCTAGGCCTACCCACACAAGTGAGGTATCATTTTTATCGGGAGACTTGGGGGAACGCTGGGTGGAAGGAAATTTGTGGCTCCTCTCAGATTCCAGAACTTTCGGTCACCGAAATGTGAGGAAAATGTGTTTTTTTAGCCACATTTTGAGGTTTGCAAAGGATTCTGGGTCATAGAACCTGGTCAGAGCCCCACAAGTCACCCCATCTTGGATTCCCCTAGGTCTCTAGTTTTCAAAAATGCACAGGTTTGGTACGTTTCCCTAGGTGCCGGCTGAGCTAGAGGCCAAAATCTACATGTAGGCACTTTGCAAAAAACACCTCTGTTTTCTTTAAAAAAATGTGATGTGTCCACGTTGTGTTTTGGGGCGTTTCCTGTCACGGGCGCTAGGCCTACCCACACAAGTGAGGTATCATTTTTATCGGGAGACTTGGGGGAATGCTGGGTGGAAGGAAATTTGTGGCTCCTCTCAGATTCCAGAACTTTTTGTCACCGAAATGTGAGGAAACTTGTTTTTTTAGCCAAATTTTGAGGATTTCAAAGGATTCTGGGTAAAAGAACCTGGTCAGAGCCCCACAAGTCACCCCATCTTGGATTCCCCTAGGTCTCTAGTTTTAAAAAATGCAAAGGTTTGGTAGGTTTCCCTAGGTGCCTGCTGAGCTAGAGGCCAAAATCTACAGGTAGGCACTTTGCAAAAAACACCTCTGTTTTCTTTCAAAAGATGTGATATGTCTACGTTGTGTTTAGGGGCGTTTCCTGTCACGGGCGCTAGGCCTACCCCCAGAAGTGAGGTATCATTTTTATCGGGAGACTTGGGGGAACGCTGGGTGGAAGGAAATTTGTGGCTCCTCTCAGATTCCAGAACTTTCTGTCACCGAAATGTGAGGAAACTTGTTTTTTTAGCCAAATTTTGAGGTTTGCAAAGGATTCTGGGTAAAAGAACCTGGTCAGAGCCCCACAAGTCACCCCATCTTGGATTCCCCTAGGTCTCTAGTATTAAAAAATGCACAGGTTTGGTAGGTTTCCCTAGGTGCCGGCTGAGCTAGAGGCCAAAATCTACAGGTAGGCACTTTGCAAAAAACACCTCTGTTTTCTTTAAAAAAATGAGATGTGTCCAGGTTGTGTTTTGGGGCGTTTCCTGTCACGGGCGCTAGGCCTACCCAAACAAGTAAGGTATCATTTTTATCGGGAGACTTGAGGGAACGCTTTGTGGAAGGAAATTTGTGGCTCCTCTCAGATTCCAGAACTTTCTGTCACCGAAATGTGAGGAAAACTTGTTTTTTTAGCCAAATGTTGAGGTTTGCAAAGGATTCTGGGTCACAGAACCTGGTCAGAGCCCCACAAGTCACCCCATCTTGGATTCCCCTAGGTCTCTAGTTTTCAAAAATGCACATGTTTGATACGTTTCCATAGGTGCCGGCTGAGCTAGAGGCCAAATTCTACAGGTAGCCACTTTGCAAAAAACACCTCTGTTTTCTTTAAAAAAATGTGATGTGTCCACGTTGTGTTTTGGGGCGTTTCCTGTCACGGGCGCTAGGCCTACCCACACAAGTGAGGTATCATTTTTATCGGGAGACTTGGGGGAACGCTGGGTGGAAGGAAATTTGTGGCTCCTCTCAGATTCCAGAACTTTCGGTCACCGAAATGTGAGGAAAATGTGTTTTTTTAGCCACATTTTGAGGTTTGCAAAGGATTCTGGGTCATAGAACCTGGTCAGAGCCCCACAAGTCACCCCATCTTGGATTCCCCTAGGTCTCTAGTTTTCAAAAATGCACAGGTTTGGTACGTTTCCCTAGGTGCCGGCTGAGCTAGAGGCCAAAATCTACATGTAGGCACTTTGCAAAAAACACCTCTGTTTTCTTTAAAAAAATGTGATGTGTCCACGTTGTGTTTTGGGGCGTTTCCTGTCACGGGCGCTAGGCCTACCCACACAAGTGAGGTATCATTTTTATCGGGAGACTTGGGGGAACGCTGGGTGGAAGGAAATTTGTGGCTCCTCTCAGATTCCAGAACTTTCGGTCACCGAAATGTGAGGAAAATGTGTTTTTTTAGCCACATTTTGAGGTTTGCAAAGGATTCTGGGTCATAGAACCTGGTCAGAGCCCCACAAGTCACCCCATCTTGGATTCCCCTAGGTCTCTAGTTTTCAAAAATGCACAGGTTTGGTACGTTTCCCTAGGTGCCGGCTGAGCTAGAGGCCAAAATCTACATGTAGGCACTTTGCAAAAAACACCTCTGTTTTCTTTAAAAAAATGTGATGTGTCCACGTTGTGTTTTGGGGCGTTTCCTGTCACGGGCGCTAGGCCTACCCACACAAGTGAGGTATCATTTTTATCGGGAGACTTGGGGGAATGCTGGGTGGAAGGAAATTTGTGGCTCCTCTCAGATTCCAGAACTTTTTGTCACCGAAATGTGAGGAAACTTGTTTTTTTAGCCAAATTTTGAGGATTTCAAAGGATTCTGGGTAAAAGAACCTGGTCAGAGCCCCACAAGTCACCCCATCTTGGATTCCCCTAGGTCTCTAGTTTTAAAAAATGCAAAAGTTTGGTAGGTTTCCCTAGGTGCCTGCTGAGCTAGAGGCCAAAATCTACAGGTAGGCACTTTGCAAAAAAACCCTCTGTTTTCTTTCAAAAGATGTGATATGTCCACGTTGTGTTTTGGGGCGTTTCCTGTCACGGGCGCTAGGCCTACCCCCAGAAGTGAGGTATCATTTTTATCGGGAGACTTGGGGGAACGCTGGGTGGAAGGAAATTTGTGGCTCCTCTCAGATTCCAGAACTTTCGGTCACCGAAATGTGAGGAAAATGTGTTTTTTTAGCCACATTTTGAGGTTTGCAAAGGATTCTGGGTCACAGAACCTAGTCAGAGCCCCACAAGTCACCCCATCTTGGATTCCCCCAGGTCTCTAGTTTTCAAAAATGCACAGGTTTGGTACGTTTCCCTAGGTGCCGGCTGAGCTAGAGGCCAAAATCTACATGTAGGCACTTTGCAAAAAACACCTCTGTTTTCTTTAAAAAAATGTGATGTGTCCACGTTGTGTTTTGGGGCGTTTCCTGTCACGGGCGCTAGGCCTACCCACACAAGTGAGGTATCATTTTTATCGGGAGACTTGGGGGAACGCTGGGTGGAAGGAAATTTGTGGCTCCTCTCAGATTCCAGAACTTTCTGTCACCGAAATGTGAGGAAAACTTGTTTTTTTAGCCAAATTTTGAGGTTTGCAAAGGATTCTGTGTAACAGGACCTGGGCAGAGCCCCACAAGTCACCCCATCTTCGATTCCCCTAGGTCTCTAGTTTTCAAAAATGCACAGGTTTGGTACGTTTTCCTATGTGCCGGCTGAGCTAGAGGCCAAAATCTACAGGTAGGCACTTTGCAAAAAACACCTCTGTTTTCTTTAAAAAAATGTGATGTGTCCACGTTGTGTTTTGAGGCGTTTACTGTCACGGGCGCTAGGCCTACCCACACAAGTGAGGTATCATTTTTATCGGGAGACTTGGGGGAACGCTGGGTGGAAGGAAATTTGTGGCTCCTCTCAGATTCCAGAACTTTCGGTCACCGAAATGTGAGGAAAATGTGTTTTTTTAGCCACATTTTGAGGTTTGCAAAGGATTCTGGGTCATAGAACCTGGTCAGAGCCCCACAAGTCACCCCATCTTGGATTCCCCTAGGTCTCTAGTTTTAAAAAATGCACAGGTTTGGTACGTTTCCCTAGGTGCCGGCTGAGCTAGAGGCCAAAATCTACAGGTAGGCACTTTGCAAAAAACACCTCTGTTTTCTTTAAAAAAATGTGATGTGTCCACGTTGTGTTTTGGGGCGTTTCCTGTCACGGGCGCTAGGCCTACCCACACAAGTGAGGTATCATTTTTATCGGGAGACTTGGGGGAACGCTGGGTGGAAGGAAATTTGTGGCTCCTCTCAGATTCCAGAACTTTCTGTCACCGAAATGTGAGGAAAACTTGTTTTTTTACCCAAATGTTGAGGTTTGCAAAGGATTCTGGGTAACAGGACCTGGGCAGAGCCCCACAAGTCACCCCATCTTGGATTCCCCCAGGTCTCTAGTTTTCAAAAATGCACAGGTTTGGTACGTTTCCCTAGGTGCCGGCTGAGCTAGAGGCCAAAATCTACAGGTAGGCACTTTGCAAAAAATACCTCTGTTTCCTTTCAAAAAATGTGATGTGTCCATGTTGTGTTTTGGGGCATTTCCTGTCACGGGCGCTAGGCCTACCCACACAAGTGAGGTATCATTTTTATCGGGAGACTTGGGGGAACGCTGGGAGGACGGAAATTTGTGGCTCCTCTCAGACTCCAGAACTTTCTGTCACTGAAAAGTGAGGAAAACGTGTTTTTTTAGCCATATTTTGAGGTTTGCAAAGGATTCTGGGTAACAGAACCTGGTCAGAGCCCCACACATCACGCCATCTTGGATTCCCCTAGGTCTCTAGTTTTCAATAATGCACAGGTTTGGTAGGTTTCCCTAGGTGCCGGCTGAGCTAGAGGCCAAAATCTACAGGTAGGCACTTTGCAAAAAACACCTCTGTTTTCTTTCAAAAAATGTGATGTGTCCAGGTTGTGTTTTGGGGCGTTTCCTGTCACGGGCGCTAGGCCTATCCACACATGTAAGGTATCATTTTTATCGGGAGACTTGAGGGAACGCTGGGTGGAAGGAAATTTGTGGCTCCTCTCAGATTCCAGAACTTTCTGTCACCGAAATGTGAAGAAAACTTGTTTTTTTAGCCAAATGTTGAGGTTTGCAAAGGATTCTGGGTCACAGAACCTGGTCAGAGCCCCACAAGTCACCCCATCTTGGATTCCCCTAGGTCTCTAGTTTTCAAAAATGCACAGGTTTGGTAGGTTTCCCTAGGTGCCGGCTGAGCTAGAGGCCAAATCTACTTTGCAAAAAACACCTCTGTTTTCATTAAAAAAATATATTGTGTCCATGTTGTGTTTTGGGGCATTTCCTGTCACGGGCGCTAGGCCTACCCACACAAGTGAGGTATCATTTTTATCGGGAGACTTGGGGGAACGCTGGGTGGAAGGACATTTGTGGCTCCTATCAGATTCCAGAACTTTCTGTCACCGAAATGTGAGGAAAACTTGTTTTTTTAGCCAAATTTTGAGGTTTGGAAAGGATTCTGGGTAACAGAATCTGGTCAGAGCCCCACAAGTCACCCCATATTGGATTCCCCGAGGTCTCTAGTTTTAAGAAATGCACAGGTTTGGTAGGTTTCCCTAGGTGTCGGCTGAGCTAGAGGCCAAAATCTACAGGTTGGCACTTTGCAAAAAACACCTCTGTTTTCTTTAAAAAAATGTGATGTGTCCATGTTGTGTTTTGGGGCATTTCCTGTCACGGGCGCTAGGCCTACCCACACAAGTGAGGTATCATTTTTATCGGGAGACTTGGGGGAACGCTGGGTGGAAGGAAATTTGTGGCTCCTCTCAGATTCCAGAACTTTCTGTCACCGAAATGTGAGGAAAATGTGTTTTTTTAGCCACATTTTGAGGTTTGCAAAGGATTCTGGGTCACAGAACCTGGTCAGAGCCCCACAAGTCACCCCATCTTGGATTCCCCTAGGTCTCTAGTTTTCAAAAATGCACATGTTTGATACGTTTCCATAGGAGCCGGCTGAGCTAGAGGCCAAATTCTACAGGTAGGCACTTTGCAAAAAACACCTCTGTTTTCTTTCAAAAAATGTGATGTGTCCACGTAGTGTTTTGGGGCGTTTCCTGTCACGGGCGCTAGGCCTACCCACACAAGTGAGGTATCATTTTTATCGGGAAACTTGGGGGAATGCTGGGTGGAAGGAAATTTGTGGCTCCTCTCAGATTCCAGAACTTTCTGTCACCGAAATGTGAGGAAACTTGTTTTTTTAGCCAAATTTTGAGGTTTGCAAAGGATTCTGGGTAAAAGAACCTGGTCAGAGCCCCACAAGTCACCCCATCTTGGATTCCCCTAGGTCTCTAGTTTTAAAAAATGCACAGGTTTGGTAGGTTTCCCTAGGTGCCGGCTGAGCTAGAGGCCAAAATCTACAGGTAGGCACTTTGCAAAAAACACCTCTGTTTTCTTTCAAAAGATGTGATATGTCCACGTTGTGTTTTGGGGCGTTTCCTGTCACGGGCGCTAGGCCTACCCCCAGAAGTGAGGTATCATTTTTATCGGGAGACTTGGGGGAACGCTGGGTGGAAGGAAATTTGTGGCTCCTCTCAGATTCCAGAACTTTCGGTCACCGAAATGTGAGGAAAATGTGTTTTTTTAGCCACATTTTGAGGTTTGCAAAGGATTCTGGGTCACAGAACCTGGTCAGAGCCCCACAAGTCACCCCATCTTGGATTCCCCTAGGTCTCTAGTTTTCAAAAATGCACAGGTTTGGTACGTTTCCCTAGGTGCCGGCTGAGCTAGAGGCCAAAATCTACATGTAGGCACTTTGCAAAAAACACCTCTGTTTTCTTTAAAAAAATGTGATGTGTCCACGTTGTGTTTTGGGGCGTTTCCTGTCACGGGCGCTAGGCCTACCCACACAAGTGAGGTATCATTTTTATCGGGAGACTTGGGGGAATGCTGGGTGGAAGGAAATTTGTGGCTCCTCTCAGATTCCAGAACTTTCTGTCACCGAAATGTGAGGAAACTTGTTTTTTTAGCCAAATTTTGAGGTTTGCAAAGGATTCTGGGTAAAAGAACCTGGTCAGAGCCCCACAAGTCACCCCATCTTGGATTCCCCTAGGTCTCTAGTATTAAAAAATGCACAGGTTTGGTAGGTTTCCCTAGGTGCCGGCTGAGCTAGAGGCCAAAATCTACAGGTAGGCACTTTGCAAAAAACACCTCTGTTTTCTTTAAAAAAATGTGATGTGTCCAGGTTGTGTTTCGGGGCGTTTCCTGTCACGGGCGCTAGGCCTACCCAAACAAGTAAGGTATCATTTTTATCGGGAGACTTGAGGGAACGCTGTGTGGAAGGAAATTTGTGGCTCCTCTCAGATTCCAGAACTTTCTGTCACCGAAATGTGAGGAAAACTTGTTTTTTTAGCCAAATGTTGAGGTTTGCAAAGGATTCTGGGTCACAGAACCTGGTCAGAGCCCCACAAGTCACCCCATCTTGGATTCCCCTAGGTCTCTAGTTTTCAAAAATGCACATGTTTGATACGTTTCCATAGGTGCCGGCTGAGCTAGAGGCCAAATTCTACAGGTAGGCACTTTGCAAAAAACACCTCTGTTTTCTTTAAAAAAATGTGATGTGTCCACGTTGTGTTTTGGGGCGTTTCCTGTCACGGGCGCTAGGCCTACCCACACAAGTGAGGTATCATTTTTATCGGGAGACTTGGGGGAACGCTGGCTGGAAGGAAATTTGTGGCTCCTCTCAGATTCCAGAACTTTCGGTCACCGAAATGTGAGGAAAATGTGTTTTTTTAGCCTCATTTTGAGGTTTGCAAAGGATTCTGGGTCATAGAACCTGGTCAGAGCCCCACAAGTCACCCCATCTTGGATTCCCCTAGGTCTCTAGTTTTAAAAAATGCACAGGTTTGGTACGTTTCCCTAGGTGCCGGCTGAGCTAGAGGCCAAAATCTACAGGTAGGCACTTTGCAAAAAACACCTCTGTTTTCTTTAAAAAAATGTGATGTGTCCACGTTGTGTTTTGGGGCGTTTCCTGTCACGGGCGCTAGGCCTACCCACACAAGTGAGGTATCATTTTTATCGGGAGACTTGGGGGAACGCTGGGTGGAAGGAAATTTGTGGCTCCTCTCAGATTCCAGAACTTTCGGTCACCGAAATGTGAGGAAAATGTGTTTTTTTAGCCACATTTTGAGGTTTGCAAAGGATTCTGGGTCATAGAACCTGGTCAGAGCCCCACAAGTCACCCCATCTTGGATTCCCCTAGGTCTCTAGTTTTCAAAAATGCACAGGTTTGGTACGTTTCCCTAGGTGCCGGCTGAGCTAGAGGCCAAAATCTACAGGTAGGCACTTTGCAAAAAACACCTCTGTTTTCTTTAAAAAAATGTGATGTGTCCACGTTGTGTTTTGGGGCGTTTCCTGTCACGGGCGCTAGGCCTACCCACACAAGTGAGGTATCATTTTTATCGGGAGACTTGGGGGAACGCTGGGTGGAAGGAAATTTGTGGCTCCTCTCAGATTCCAGAACTTTCGGTCACCGAAATGTGAGGAAAATGTGTTTTTTTAGCCACATTTTGAGGTTTGCAAAGGATTCTGGGTCATAGAACCTGGTCAGAGCCCCACAAGTCACCCCATCTTGGATTCCCCTAGGTCTCTAGTTTTCAAAAATGCACAGGTTTGGTACGTTTCCCTAGGTGCCGGCTGAGCTAGAGGCCAAAATCTACATGTAGGCACTTTGCAAAAAACACCTCTGTTTTCTTTAAAAAAATGTGATGTGTCCACGTTGTGTTTTGGGGCGTTTCCTGTCACGGGCGCTAGGCCTACCCACACAAGTGAGGTATCATTTTTATCGGGAGACTTGGGGGAATGCTGGGTGGAAGGAAATTTGTGGCTCCTCTCAGATTCCAGAACTTTTTGTCACCGAAATGTGAGGAAACTTGTTTTTTTAGCCAAATTTTGAGGATTTCAAAGGATTCTGG